>NW_028248558.1:0-600000 GCF_964263255.1 Lissotriton vulgaris | reverse complement strand
TGGAGGATTTTAATGTTCGAGCAAAAACGGCTGATTTTCGACAAAAGACATAACACCCCCCCATTACGTCATGCTTCAGAAATGTGGAAAATGGTCCGTTTTCAAATGTTTTATTTTTGAACGTCAGTTCACATTTGTAGGTGGATCATCAGTGTTAGAGCTAAAATTAGCATGTTTAAAGTGATTTTCATGCTTCCAGGGGCTCGGGAAGTGAAATAAATACCATTTGGAGGCATTTAATGTTCGAGCAAAAACGGCTGATTTTCGACAAAAGAGATAACACCCCCCCATTACGTCATGCTTCAGAAATGTGGAAAATGGTCCGTTTTCAAATGTTTTATTTTTGAACGTAAGTTCACATTTGTAGGTGGATCATCAGTGTTAGAGCTAAAATTAGCATGTTTAAAGTGATTTTCATGCTTCCAGGGGCTCGGGAAGTGAAATAAATACCATTTGGAGGCATTTAATGTTCGAGCAAAAACGGCTGATTTTCGACAAAAGAGATAACACCCCCCCATTACGTCATGCTTCAGAAATGTGGAAAATGGTCCGTTTTCAAATGTTTTTTTTTTGAACGTCAGTTCACATTTGTAGGTGGATCATCAGTGTTAGAGCTAAAATTAACATGTTTAAAGTGATTTTCATGCTTCCAGGGGCTCGGGAAGTTAATTAAATACCATTTGGAGGCATTTAATGTTCGAGCAAAAAAGGCTGATTTTCCACAAAAGAGATAACACCCCCCCATTACGTCATGCTTCAGAAATGTGAAAAATGGTCCGTTTTCAAATGTTTTATTTTTGAACGTCAGTTCACATTTGTAGGTGGATCATCAGTGTTAGAGCTAAAATTAGCATGTTTAAAGTGATTTTCATGCTTCCAGGGGCTCGGGAAGTGAAATAAATACCATTTGGAGGCATTTAATGTTCGAGCAAAAACGGCTGATTTTCGACAAAAGAGATAACACCCCCCCATTACGTCATGCTTCAGAAATGTGGAAAATGGTCCGTTTTCAAATGTTTTATTTTTGAACGTCAGTTCACATTTGTAGGTGGATCATCAGTGTTAGAGCTAAAATTAGCATGTTTAAAGTGATTTTCATGCTTCCAGGGGCGCGGGAAGTGAAATAAATACCATTTGGAGGCATTTAATGTTCGAGCAAAAACGGCTGATTTTCGACACAAGAGATAACACCCCCCCATTACGTCATGCTTCAGAAATGTGGAAAATGGTCCGTTTTCAAATGTTTTATTTTTGAACGTCAGTTCACATTTGTAGGTGGATCATCAGTGTTAGAGCTAAAATTAGCATGTTTAAAGTGATTTTCATGCTTCCAGGGGCTCGGGAAGTGAAATAAATACCATTTGGAGGCATTTAATGTTCGAGCAAAAAAGGCTGATTTTCCACAAAAGAGATAACACCCCCCCCATTACGTCATGCTTCAGAAATGTGGAAAATGGTCTGTTTTCAAATGTTTTATTTTTGAACGTCAGTTCACATTTGTAGGTGGATCATCAGTGTTAGAGCTAAAATTAGCATGTTTACCGTGATTTTCATGCTTCCAGGGGCTCGGGAAGTGAAATAAATACCATTTGGAGGCATTTAATGTTCGAGCAAAAAAGGCTGATTTTCGACAAACGAGATAACACCCCCCCATTACGTCATGCTTCAGAAATGTGGAAAATGGTCCGTTTTCAAATGTTTTATTTTTGAACGTCAGTTCACATTTGTAGGTGGATCATCAGTGTTAGAGCTAAAATTAGCATGTTTAAAGTGATTTTCATGCTTCCAGGGGCTCGGGAAGTGAAATAAATACCATTTGGAGGCATTTAATGTTCGAGCAAAAAAGGCTGATTTTCCACAAAAGAGATAACACCCCCCCATTACGTCATGCTTCAGAAATGTGGAAAATGGTCCGTTTTCAAATGTTTTATTTTTGAACGTCAGTTCACATTTGTAGGTGGATCATCAGTGTTAGAGCTAAAATTAGCATGTTTAAAGTGATTTTCATGCTTCTTGGGGCCCAAAACACAAGATTTATGGAATGGTTAAAAGTGCATGAAAATGGCCAATTTACTCACTCTGAGTTCTCAAAAAGGGTTTCTTCACCCCGGGAAGTTAATTAAATACCATTTGGAGGCATTTATTGTTCGAGCAAAAACGGCTGATTTTCGACAAAAGAGATAACACCCCCCCATTACGTCATGCTTCAGAAACGTGGAAAATGGTCCGTTTTCAAATGTTTTATTTTTGAACGTCAGTTCACATTTGTAGGTGGATCATCAGTGTTAGAGCTAAAATTAGCATGTTTAAAGTGATTTTCATGCTTCCAGGGGCTCGGGAAGTGAAATAAATACCATTTGGAGGCATTTAATGTTCGAGCAAAAACGGCTGATTTTCGACAAAAGAGATAACACCCCCCATTACGTCATGCTTCAGAAATGTGGAAAATGGTCCGTTTTCAAATGTTTTATTTTTGACCGTCAGTTCACATTTGTAGGTGGATCATCAGTGTTAGAGCTAAAATTAGCATGTTTAAAGTGATTTTCATGCTTCCAGGGGCTCGGGAAGTTAATTAAATACCATTTGGAGGCATTTAATGTTCGAGCAAAAACGGCTGATTTTCGACAAAAGAGATAACACCCCCCCATTACGTCATGCTTCAGAAATGTGGAAAATGGTCCGTTTTCAAATGTTTTATTTTTGAACGTCAGTTCACATTTGTAGGTGGATCATCAGTGTTAGAGCTAAAATTAGCATGTTTAAAGTGATTTTCATGCTTCCAGGGGCCCAAAACACAAGATTTATGGAATGGTTAAAAGTGCATGAAAATGGCCAATTTACTCACTCTGAGTTCTCAAAAAGGGTTTCTTCACCCCGGGAAGTTAATTAAATACCATTTGGAGGCATTTAATGTTAGAGCAAAAACGGCTGATTTTCGACAAAAGAGATAACACCCCCCATTACGTCATGCTTCAGAAATGTGGAAAATGGTCCGTTTTCAAATGTTTTATTTTTGAACGTCAGTTCACATTTGTAGGTGGATCATCAGTGTTAGAGCTAAAATTAGCATGTTTAAAGTGATTTTCATGCTTCCAGGGGCTCGGGAAGTGAAATAAATACCATTTGGAGGCATTTAATGTTCGAGCAAAAACGGCTGATTTTCGACAAAAGAGATAACACCCCCCCATTACGTCATGCTTCAGAAATGTGGAAAATGGTCCGTTTTCAAATGTTTTATTTTTGAACGTCAGTTCACATTTGTAGGTGGATCATCAGTGTTAGAGCTAAAATTAGCATGTTTAAAGTGATTTTCATGCTTCCAGGGGCTCGGGAAGTGAAATAAATACCATTTGGAGGCATTTAATGTTCGAGCAAAAACGGCTGATTTTCGACAAAAGAGATAACACCCCCCCATTACGTCATGCTTCAGAAATGTGGAAAATGGTCCGTTTTCAAATGTTTTATTTTTGAACGTCAGTTCACATTTGTAGGTGGATCATCAGTGTTAGAGCTAAAATTAGCATGTTTAAAGTGATTTTCATGCTTCCAGGGGCCCAAAACACAAGATTTATGGAATGGTTAAAAGTGCATGAAAATGGCCAATTTACTCACTCTGAGTTCTCAAAAAGGGTTTCTTCACCCCGGGAAGTTAATTAAATACCATTTGGAGGATTTTAATGTTCGAGCAAAAACGGCTGATTTTCGACAAAAGACATAACACCCCCCCATTACGTCATGCTTCAGAAATGTGGAAAATGGTCCGTTTTCAAATGTTTTATTTTTGAACGTCAGTTCACATTTGTAGGTGGATCATCAGTGTTAGAGCTAAAATTAGCATGTTTAAAGTGATTTTCATGCTTCCAGGGGCTCGGGAAGTAAAATAAATACCATTTGGAGGCATTTAATGTTCGAGCAAAAACGGCTGATTTTCGACAAAAGAGATAACACCCCCCCATTACGTCATGCTTCAGAAATGTGGAAAATGGTCCGTTTTCAAATGTTTTATTTTTGAACGTAAGTTCACATTTGTAGGTGGATCTTCAGTGTTAGAGCTAAAATTAGCATGTTTAAAGTGATTTTCATGCTTCCAGGGGCTCGGGAAGTGAAATAAATACCATTTGGAGGCATTTAATGTTCGAGCAAAAACGGCTGATTTTCGACAAAAGAGATAACACCCCCCCATTACGTCATGCTTCAGAAATGTGGAAAATGGTCCGTTTTCAAATGTTTTATTTTTGAACGTCAGTTCACATTTGTAGGTGGATCATCAGTGTTAGAGCTAAAATTAGCATGTTTAAAGTGATTTTCATGCTTCCAGGGGCCCAAAACACAAGATTTATGGAATGGTTAAAAGTGCATGAAAATGGCCAATTTACTCACTCTGAGTTCTCAAAAAGGGTTTCTTCACCCCGGGAAGTTAATTAAATACCATTTGGAGGCATTTAATGTTAGAGCAAAAACGGCTGATTTTCGACAAAAGAGATAACACCCCCCATTACGTCATGCTTCAGAAATGTGGAAAATGGTCCGTTTTCAAATGTTTTATTTTTGAACGTCAGTTCACATTTGTAGGTGGATCATCAGTGTTAGAGCTAAAATTAGCATGTTTAAAGTGATTTTCATGCTTCCAGGGGCTCGGGAAGTGAAATAAATACCATTTGGAGGTATTTAATGTTCGAGCAAAAACGGCTGATTTTCGACAAAAGAGATAACACCCCCCCATTACGTCATGCTTCAGAAATGTGGAAAATGGTCCGTTTTCAAATGTTTTATTTTTGAACGTCAGTTCACATTTGTAGGTGGATCATCAGTGTTAGAGCTAAAATTAGCATGTTTAAAGTGATTTTCATGCTTCCAGGGGCTCGGGAAGTGAAATAAATACCATTTGGAGGCATTTAATGTTCGAGCAAAAACGGCTGATTTTCGACAAAAGAGATAACACCCCCCCATTACGTCATGCTTCAGAAATGTGGAAAATGGTCCGTTTTCAAATGTTTTATTTTTGAACGTCAGTTCACATTTGTAGGTGGATCATCAGTGTTAGAGCTAAAATTAGCATGTTTAAAGTGATTTTCATGCTTCCAGGGGCCCAAAACACAAGATTTATGGAATGGTTAAAAGTGCATGAAAATGGCCAATTTACTCACTCTGAGTTCTCAAAAAGGGTTTCTTCACCCCGGGAAGTTAATTAAATACCATTTGGAGGATTTTAATGTTCGAGCAAAAACGGCTGATTTTCGACAAAAGACATAACACCCCCCCATTACGTCATGCTTCAGAAATGTGGAAAATGGTCCGTTTTCAAATGTTTTATTTTTGAACGTCAGTTCACATTTGTAGGTGGATCATCAGTGTTAGAGCTAATATTAGCATGTTTAAAGTGATTTTCATGCTTCCAGGGGCTCGGGAAGTGAAATAAATACCATTTGGAGGCATTTAATGTTCGAGCAAAAACGGCTGATTTTCGACAAAAGAGATAACACCCCCCCATTACGTCATGCTTCAGAAATGTGGAAAATGGTCCGTTTTCAAATGTTTTATTTTTGAACGTAAGTTCACATTTGTAGGTGGATCATCAGTGTTAGAGCTAAAATTAGCATGTTTAAAGTGATTTTCATGCTTCCAGGGGCTCGGGAAGTGAAATAAATACCATTTGGAGGCATTTAATGTTCGAGCAAAAACGGCTGATTTTCGACAAAAGAGATAACACCCCCCATTACGTCATGCTTCAGAAATGTTGAAAATGGTCCGTTTTCAAATGTTTTATTTTTGAACGTCAGTTCACATTTGTAGGTGGATCATCAGTGTTAGAGCTAAAATTAGCATGTTTAAAGTGATTTTCATGCTTCCAGGGGCTCGGGAAGTTAATTAAATACCATTTGGAGGCATTTAATGTTCGAGCAAAAAAGGCTGATTTTCCACAAAAGAGATAACACCCCCCCATTACGTCATGCTTCAGAAATGTGAAAAATGGTCAGTTTTCAAATGTTTTATTTTTGAACGTCAGTTCACATTTGTAGGTGGATCATCAGTGTTAGAGCTAAAATTAGCATGTTTAAAGTGATTTTCATGCTTCCAGGGGCTCGGGAAGTGAAATAAATACCATTTGGAGGCATTTAATGTTTGAGCAAAAACGGCTGATTTTCGACAAAAGAGATAACACCCCCCCATTACGTCATGCTTCAGAAATGTGGAAAATGGTCCGTTTTCAAATGTTTTATTTTTGAACGTCAGTTCACATTTGTAGGTGGATCATCAGTGTTAGAGCTAAAATTAGCATGTTTAAAGTGATTTTCATGCTTCCAGGGGCTCGGGAAGTGAAATAAATACCATTTGGAGGCATTTAATGTTCGAGCAAAAACGGCTGATTTTCGACAAAAGAGATAACACCCCCCCATTACGTCATGCTTCAGAAATGTGGAAAATGGTCCGTTTTCAAATGTTTTATTTTTGAACGTCAGTTCACATTTGTAGGTGGATCATCAGTGTTAGAGCTAAAATTAGCATGTTTAAAGTGATTTTCATGCTTCCAGGGGCTCGGGAAGTGAAATAAATACCATTTGGAGGCATTTAATGTTCGAGCAAAAAAGGCTGATTTTCCACAAAAGAGATAACACCCCCCCCATTACGTCATGCTTCAGAAATGTGGAAAATGGTCTGTTTTCAAATGTTTTATTTTTGAACGTCAGTTCACATTTGTAGGTGGATCATCAGTGTTAGAGCTAAAATTAGCATGTTTAAAGTGATTTTCATGCTTCCAGGGGCTCGGGAAGTGAAATAAATACCATTTGGAGGCATTTAATGTTCGAGCAAAAAAGGCTGATTTTCGACAAAAGAGATAACACCCCCCCATTACGTCATGCTTCAGAAATGTGGAAAATGGTCCGTTTTCAAATGTTTTATTTTTGAACGTCAGTTCACATTTGTAGGTGGATCATCAGTGTTAGAGCTAAAATTAGCATGTTTAAAGTGATTTTCATGCTTCCAGGGGCTCGGGAAGTGAAATAAATACCATTTGGAGGCATTTAATGTTCGAGCAAAAACGGCTGATTTTCAACAAAAGAGATAACACCCCCCCATTACGTCATGCTTCAGAAATTTGGAAAATGGTCTGTTTTCAAATGTTTTATTTTTGAACGTCAGTTCACATTTGTAGGTGGATCATCAGTGTTAGAGCTAAAATTAGCATGTTTAAAGTGATTTTCATGCTTCCAGGGGCCCAAAACACAAGATTTATGGAATGGTTAAAAGTGCATGAAAATGGCCAAATTACTCACTCTGAGTTCTCAAAAAGGGTTTCTTCACCCCGGGAAGTTAATTAAATACCATTTGGAGGCATTTAATGTTCGAGCAAAAACGGCTGATTTTCGACAAAAGAGATAACACCCCCCCATTACGTCATGCTTCAGAAATGTGGAAAATGGTCCGTTTTCAAATGTTTTATTTTTGAACGTAAGTTCACATTTGTAGGTGGATCATCAGTGTTAGAGCTAAAATTAGCATGTTTAAAGTGATTTTCATGCTTCCAGGGGCTCGGGAAGTGAAATAAATACCATTTGGAGGCATTTAATGTTCGAGCAAAAACGGCTGATTTTCGACAAAAGAGATAACACCCCCCCATTACGTTATGCTTCAGAAATGTGGAAAATGGTCCGTTTTCAAATGTTTTATTTTTGAACGTCAGTTCACATTTGTAGGTGGATCATCAGTGTTAGAGCTAAAATTAGCATGTTTAAAGTGATTTTCATGCTTCCAGGGGCTCGGGAAGTGAAATAAATACCATTTGGAGGCATTTAATGTTCGAGCAAAAAAGGCTGATTTTCCACAAAAGAGATAACACCCCCCCATTACGTCATGCTTCAGAAATGTGGAAAATGGTCCGTTTTCAAATGTTTTATTTTTGAACGTCAGTTCACATTTGTAGGTGGATCATCAGTGTTAGAGCTAAAATTAGCATGTTTAAAGTGATTTTCATGCTTCTTGGGGCCCAAAACACAAGATTTATGGAATGGTTAAAAGTGCATGAAAATGGCCAGTTTACTCACTCTGAGTTCTCAAAAAGGGTTTCTTCACCCCGGGAAGTTAATTAAATACCATTTGGAGGCATTTAATGTTCGAGCAAAAACGGCTGATTTTCGACAAAAGAGATAACACCCCCCCATTACGTCATGCTTCAGAAATGTGGAAAATGGTCCGTTTTCAAATGTTTTATTTTTGAACGTCAGTTCACATTTGTAGGTGGATCATCAGTGTTAGAGCTAAAATTAGCATGTTTAAAGTGATTTTCATGCTTCCAGGGGCTCGGGAAGTGAAATAAATACCATTTGGAGGCATTTAATGTTCGAGCAAAAAAGGCTGATTTTCCACAAAAGAGATAACACCCCCCCATTACGTCATGCTTCAGAAATGTGGAAAATGGTCCGTTTTCAAATGTTTTATTTTTGAACGTCAGTTCACATTTGTAGGTGGATCATCAGTGTTAGAGCTAAAATTAGCATGTTTAAAGTGATTTTCATGCTTCTTGGGGCCCAAAACACAAGATTTATGGAATGGTTAAAAGTGCATGAAAATGGCCAATTTACTCACTCTGAGTTCTCAAAAAGGGTTTCTTCACCCCGGGAAGTTAATTAAATACCATTTGGAGGCATTTATTGTTCGAGCAAAAACGGCTGATTTTCGACAAAAGAGATAACACCCCCCCATTACGTCATGCTTCAGAAACGTGGAAAATGGTCCGTTTTCAAATGTTTTATTTTTGAACGTCAGTTCACATTTGTAGGTGGATCATCAGTGTTAGAGCTAAAATTAGCATGTTTAAAGTGATTTTCATGCTTCCAGGGGCTCGGGAAGTGAAATAAATACCATTTGGAGGCATTTAATGTTCGAGCAAAAACGGCTGATTTTCGACAAAAGAGATAACACCCCCCATTACGTCATGCTTCAGAAATGTGGAAAATGGTCCGTTTTCAAATGTTTTATTTTTGACCGTCAGTTCACATTTGTAGGTGGATCATCAGTGTTAGAGCTAAAATTAGCATGTTTAAAGTGATTTTCATGCTTCCAGGGGCTCGGGAAGTTAATTAAATACCATTTGGAGGCATTTAATGTTCGAGCAAAAACGGCTGATTTTCGACAAAAGAGATAACACCCCCCCATTACGTCATGCTTCAGAAATGTGGAAAATGGTCCGTTTTCAAATGTTTTATTTTTGAACGTCAGTTCACATTTGTAGGTGGATCATCAGTGTTAGAGCTAAAATTAGCATGTTTAAAGTGATTTTCATGCTTCCAGGGGCCCAAAACACAAGATTTATGGAATGGTTAAAAGTGCATGAAAATGGCCAATTTACTCACTCTGAGTTCTCAAAAAGGGTTTCTTCACCCCGGGAAGTTAATTAAATACCATTTGGAGGCATTTAATGTTAGAGCAAAAACGGCTGATTTTCGACAAAAGAGATAACACCCCCCATTACGTCATGCTTCAGAAATGTGGAAAATGGTCCGTTTTCAAATGTTTTATTTTTGAACGTCAGTTCACATTTGTAGGTGGATCATCAGTGTTAGAGCTAAAATTAGCATGTTTAAAGTGATTTTCATGCTTCCAGGGGCTCGGGAAGTGAAATAAATACCATTTGGAGGCATTTAATGTTCGAGCAAAAACGGCTGATTTTCGACAAAAGAGATAACACCCCCCCATTACGTCATGCTTCAGAAATGTGGAAAATGGTCCGTTTTCAAATGTTTTATTTTTGAACGTCAGTTCACATTTGTAGGTGGATCATCAGTGTTAGAGCTAAAATTAGCATGTTTAAAGTGATTTTCATGCTTCCAGGGGCTCGGGAAGTGAAATAAATACCATTTGGAGGCATTTAATGTTCGAGCAAAAACGGCTGATTTTCGACAAAAGAGATAACACCCCCCCATTACGTCATGCTTCAGAAATGTGGAAAATGGTCCGTTTTCAAATGTTTTATTTTTGAACGTCAGTTCACATTTGTAGGTGGATCATCAGTGTTAGAGCTAAAATTAGCATGTTTAAAGTGATTTTCATGCTTCCAGGGGCTCGGGAAGTGAAATAAATACCATTTGGAGGCATTTAATGTTCGAGCAAAAACGGCTGATTTTCGACAAAAGAGATAACACCCCCCCATTACGTCATGCTTCAGAAATGTGGAAAATGGTCCGTTTTCAAATGTTTTATTTTTGAACGTAAGTTCACATTTGTAGGTGGATCATCAGTGTTAGAGCTAAAATTAGCATGTTTAAAGTGATTTTCATGCTTCCAGGGGCTCGGGAAGTGAAATAAATACCATTTGGAGGCATTTAATGTTCGAGCAAAAACGGCTGATTTTCGACAAAAGAGATAACACCCCCCCATTACGTCATGCTTCAGAAATGTGGAAAATGGTCCGTTTTCAAATGTTTTATTTTTGAACGTCAGTTCACATTTGTAGGTGGATCATCAGTGTTAGAGCTAAAATTAACATGTTTAAAGTGATTTTCATGCTTCCAGGGGCTCGGGAAGTTAATTAAATACCATTTGGAGGCATTTAATGTTCGAGCAAAAAAGGCTGATTTTCCACAAAAGAGATAACACCCCCCCATTACGTCATGCTTCAGAAATGTGAAAAATGGTCCGTTTTCAAATGTTTTATTTTTGAACGTCAGTTCACATTTGTAGGTGGATCATCAGTGTTAGAGCTAAAATTAGCATGTTTAAAGTGATTTTCATGCTTCCAGGGGCTCGGGAAGTGAAATAAATACCATTTGGAGGCATTTAATGTTCGAGCAAAAACGGCTGATTTTCGACAAAAGAGATAACACCCCCCCATTACGTCATGCTTCAGAAATGTGGAAAATGGTCCGTTTTCAAATGTTTTATTTTTGAACGTCAGTTCACATTTGTAGGTGGATCATCAGTGTTAGAGCTAAAATTAGCATGTTTAAAGTGATTTTCATGCTTCCAGGGGCGCGGGAAGTGAAATAAATACCATTTGGAGGCATTTAATGTTCGAGCAAAAACGGCTGATTTTCGACAAAAGAGATAACACCCCCCCATTACGTCATGCTTCAGAAATGTGGAAAATGGTCCGTTTTCAAATGTTTTATTTTTGAACGTCAGTTCACATTTGTAGGTGGATCATCAGTGTTAGAGCTAAAATTAGCATGTTTAAAGTGATTTTCATGCTTCCAGGGGCTCGGGAAGTGAAATAAATACCATTTGGAGGCATTTAATGTTCGAGCAAAAAAGGCTGATTTTCCACAAAAGAGATAACACCCCCCCCATTACGTCATGCTTCAGAAATGTGGAAAATGGTCCGTTTTCAAATGTTTTATTTTTGAACGTCAGTTCACATTTGTAGGTGGATCATCAGTGTTAGAGCTAAAATTAGCATGTTTAAAGTGATTTTCATGCTTCTTGGGGCCCAAAACACAAGATTTATGGAATGGTTAAAAGTGCATGAAAATGGCCAATTTACTCACTCTGAGTTCTCAAAAAGGGTTTCTTCACCCCGGGAAGTTAATTAAATACCATTTGGAGGCATTTATTGTTCGAGCAAAAACGGCTGATTTTCGACAAAAGAGATAACACCCCCCCATTACGTCATGCTTCAGAAACGTGGAAAATGGTCCGTTTTCAAATGTTTTATTTTTGAACGTCAGTTCACATTTGTAGGTGGATCATCAGTGTTAGAGCTAAAATTAGCATGTTTAAAGTGATTTTCATGCTTCCAGGGGCTCGGGAAGTGAAATAAATACCATTTGGAGGCATTTAATGTTCGAGCAAAAACGGCTGATTTTCGACAAAGAGATAACACCCCCCATTACGTCATGCTTCAGAAATGTGGAAAATGGTCCGTTTTCAAATGTTTTATTTTTGACCGTCAGTTCACATTTGTAGGTGGATCATCAGTGTTAGAGCTAAAATTAGCATGTTTAAAGTGATTTTCATGCTTCCAGGGGCTCGGGAAGTTAATTAAATACCATTTGGAGGCATTTAATGTTCGAGCAAAAACGGCTGATTTTCGACAAAAGAGATAACACCCCCCCATTACGTCATGCTTCAGAAATGTGGAAAATGGTCCGTTTTCAAATGTTTTATTTTTGAACGTCAGTTCACATTTGTAGGTGGATCATCAGTGTTAGAGCTAAAATTAGCATGTTTAAAGTGATTTTCATGCTTCCAGGGGCCCAAAACACAAGATTTATGGAATGGTTAAAAGTGCATGAAAATGGCCAATTTACTCACTCTGAGTTCTCAAAAAGGGTTTCTTCACCCCGGGAAGTTAATTAAATACCATTTGGAGGCATTTAATGTTAGAGCAAAAACGGCTGATTTTCGACAAAAGAGATAACACCCCCCATTACGTCATGCTTCAGAAATGTGGAAAATGGTCCGTTTTCAAATGTTTTATTTTTGAACGTCAGTTCACATTTGTAGGTGGATCATCAGTGTTAGAGCTAAAATTAGCATGTTTAAAGTGATTTTCATGCTTCCAGGGGCTCGGGAAGTGAAATAAATACCATTTGGAGGCATTTAATGTTCGAGCAAAAACGGCTGATTTTCGACAAAAGAGATAACACCCCCCCATTACGTCATGCTTCAGAAATGTGGAAAATGGTCCGTTTTCAAATGTTTTATTTTTGAACGTCAGTTCACATTTGTAGGTGGATCATCAGTGTTAGAGCTAAAATTAGCATGTTTAAAGTGATTTTCATGCTTCCAGGGGCTCGGGAAGTGAAATAAATACCATTTGGAGGCATTTAATGTTCGAGCAAAAACGGCTGATTTTCGACAAAAGAGATAACACCCCCCCATTACGTCATGCTTCAGAAATGTGGAAAATGGTCCGTTTTCAAATGTTTTATTTTTGAACGTCAGTTCACATTTGTAGGTGGATCATCAGTGTTAGAGCTAAAATTAGCATGTTTAAAGTGATTTTCATGCTTCCAGGGGCCCAAAACACAAGATTTATGGAATGGTTAAAAGTGCATGAAAATGGCCAATTTACTCACTCTGAGTTCTCAAAAAGGGTTTCTTCACCCCGGGAAGTTAATTAAATACCATTTGGAGGATTTTAATGTTCGAGCAAAAACGGCTGATTTTCGACAAAAGACATAACACCCCCCCATTACGTCATGCTTCAGAAATGTGGAAAATGGTCCGTTTTCAAATGTTTTATTTTTGAACGTCAGTTCACATTTGTAGGTGGATCATCAGTGTTAGAGCTAAAATTAGCATGTTTAAAGTGATTTTCATGCTTCCAGGGGCTCGGGAAGTGAAATAAATACCATTTGGAGGCATTTAATGTTCGAGCAAAAACGGCTGATTTTCGACAAAAGAGATAACACCCCCCCATTACGTCATGCTTCAGAAATGTGGAAAATGGTCCGTTTTCAAATGTTTTATTTTTGAACGTAAGTTCACATTTGTAGGTGGATCATCAGTGTTAGAGCTAAAATTAGCATGTTTAAAGTGATTTTCATGCTTCCAGGGGCTCGGGAAGTGAAATAAATACCATTTGGAGGCATTTAATGTTCGAGCAAAAACGGCTGATTTTCGACAAAAGAGATAACACCCCCCCATTACGTCATGCTTCAGAAATGTGGAAAATGGTCCGTTTTCAAATGTTTTATTTTTGAACGTCAGTTCACATTTGTAGGTGGATCATCAGTGTTAGAGCTAAAATTAACATGTTTAAAGTGATTTTCATGCTTCCAGGGGCTCGGGAAGTTAATTAAATACCATTTGGAGGCATTTAATGTTCGAGCAAAAAAGGCTGATTTTCCACAAAAGAGATAACACCCCCCCATTACGTCATGCTTCAGAAATGTGAAAAATGGTCCGTTTTCAAATGTTTTATTTTTGAACGTCAGTTCACATTTGTAGGTGGATCATCAGTGTTAGAGCTAAAATTAGCATGTTTAAAGTGATTTTCATGCTTCCAGGGGCTCGGGAAGTGAAATAAATACCATTTGGAGGCATTTAATGTTCGAGCAAAAACGGCTGATTTTCGACAAAAGAGATAACACCCCCCCATTACGTCATGCTTCAGAAATGTGGAAAATGGTCCGTTTTCAAATGTTTTATTTTTGAACGTCAGTTCACATTTGTAGGTGGATCATCAGTGTTAGAGCTAAAATTAGCATGTTTAAAGTGATTTTCATGCTTCCAGGGGCGCGGGAAGTGAAATAAATACCATTTGGAGGCATTTAATGTTCGAGCAAAAACGGCTGATTTTCGACAAAAGAGATAACACCCCCCCATTACGTCATGCTTCAGAAATGTGGAAAATGGTCCGTTTTCAAATGTTTTATTTTTGAACGTCAGTTCACATTTGTAGGTGGATCATCAGTGTTAGAGCTAAAATTAGCATGTTTAAAGTGATTTTCATGCTTCCAGGGGCTCGGGAAGTGAAATAAATACCATTTGGAGGCATTTAATGTTCGAGCAAAAAAGGCTGATTTTCCACAAAAGAGATAACACCCCCCCCATTACGTCATGCTTCAGAAATGTGGAAAATGGTCTGTTTTCAAATGTTTTATTTTTGAACGTCAGTTCACATTTGTAGGTGGATCATCAGTGTTAGAGCTAAAATTAGCATGTTTACCGTGATTTTCATGCTTCCAGGGGCTCGGGAAGTGAAATAAATACCATTTGGAGGCATTTAATGTTCGAGCAAAAAAGGCTGATTTTCGACAAAAGAGATAACACCCCCCCATTACGTCATGCTTCAGAAATGTGGAAAATGGTCCGTTTTCAAATGTTTTATTTTTGAACGTCAGTTCACATTTGTAGGTGGATCATCAGTGTTAGAGCTAAAATTAGCATGTTTAAAGTGATTTTCATGCTTCCAGGGGCTCGGGAAGTGAAATAAATACCATTTGGAGGCATTTAATGTTCGAGCAAAAACGGCTGATTTTCGACAAAAGAGATAACACCCCCCCATTACGTCATGCTTCAGAAATGTGGAAAATGGTCCGTTTTCAAATGTTTTATTTTTGAACGTCAGTTCACATTTGTAGGTGGATCATCAGTGTTAGAGCTAAAATTAGCATGTTTAAAGTGATTTTCATGCTTCCAGGGGCCCAAAACACAAGATTTATGGAATGGTTAAAAGTGCATGAAAATGGCCAATTTACTCACTCTGAGTTCTCAAAAAGGGTTTCTTCACCCCGGGAAGTTAATTAAATACCATTTGGAGGCATTTAATGTTAGAGCAAAAACGGCTGATTTTCGACAAAAGAGATAACACCCCCCATTACGTCATGCTTCAGAAATGTGGAAAATGGTCCGTTTTCAAATGTTTTATTTTTGAACGTCAGTTCACATTTGTAGGTGGATCATCAGTGTTAGAGCTAAAATTAGCATGTTTAAAGTGATTTTCATGCTTCCAGGGGCTCGGGAAGTGAAATAAATACCATTTGGAGGCATTTAATGTTCGAGCAAAAACGGCTGATTTTCGACAAAAGAGATAACACCCCCCCATTACGTCATGCTTCAGAAATGTGGAAAATGGTCCGTTTTCAAATGTTTTATTTTTGAACGTCAGTTCACATTTGTAGGTGGATCATCAGTGTTAGAGCTAAAATTAGCATGTTTAAAGTGATTTTCATGCTTCCAGGGGCTCGGGAAGTGAAATAAATACCATTTGGAGGCATTTAATGTTCGAGCAAAAACGGCTGATTTTCGACAAAAGAGATAACACCCCCCCATTACGTCATGCTTCAGAAATGTGGAAAATGGTCCGTTTTCAAATGTTTTATTTTTGAACGTCAGTTCACATTTGTAGGTGGATCATCAGTGTTAGAGCTAAAATTAGCATGTTTAAAGTGATTTTCATGCTTCCAGGGGCCCAAAACACAAGATTTATGGAATGGTTAAAAGTGCATGAAAATGGCCAATTTACTCACTCTGAGTTCTCAAAAAGGGTTTCTTCACCCCGGGAAGTTAATTAAATACCATTTGGAGGATTTTAATGTTCGAGCAAAAACGGCTGATTTTCGACAAAAGACATAACACCCCCCCATTACGTCATGCTTCAGAAATGTGGAAAATGGTCCGTTTTCAAATGTTTTATTTTTGAACGTCAGTTCACATTTGTAGGTGGATCATCAGTGTTAGAGCTAAAATTAGCATGTTTAAAGTGATTTTCATGCTTCCAGGGGCTCGGGAAGTGAAATAAATACCATTTGGAGGCATTTAATGTTCGAGCAAAAACGGCTGATTTTCGACAAAAGAGATAACACCCCCCCATTACGTCATGCTTCAGAAATGTGGAAAATGGTCTGTTTTCAAATGTTTTATTTTTGAACGTCAGTTCACATTTGTAGGTGGATCATCAGTGTTAGAGCTAAAATTAGCATGTTTAAAGTGATTTTCATGCTTCCAGGGGCCCAAAACACAAGATTTATGGAATGGTTAAAAGTGCATGAAAATGGCCAATTTACTCACTCTGAGTTCTCAAAAAGGGTTTCTTCACCCCGGGAAGTTAATTAAATACCATTTGGAGGCATTTAATGTTCGAGCAAAAACGGCTGATTTTCGACAAAAGAGATAACACCCCCCCATTACGTCATGCTTCAGAAATGTGGAAAATGGTCCGTTTTCAAATGTTTTATTTTTGAACGTCAGTTCACATTTGTAGGTGGATCATCAGTGTTAGAGCTAAAATTAGCATGTTTAAAGTGATTTTCATGCTTCCAGGGGCCCAAAACACAAGATTTATGGAATGGTTAAAAGTGCATGAAAATGGCCAATTTACTCACTCTGAGTTCTCAAAAAGGGTTTCTTCCCCCGGGAAGTTAATTAAATACCATTTGGAGGCATTTAATGTTCGAGCAAAAACGGCTGATTTTCGACAAAAGAGATAACACCCCCCCATTACGTCATGCTTTAGAAATGAGGAAAATGGTCCGTTTTCAAATGTTTTATTTTTGAACGTCAGTTCACATTTGTAGGTGGATCATCAGTGTTAGAGCTAAAATTAGCATGTTTAAAGTGATTTTCATGCTTCCAGGGGCTCGGGAAGTGAAATAAATACCATTTGGAGGCATTTAATGTTCGAGCAAAAACGGCTGATTTTCGACAAAAGAGATAACACCCCCCCATTACGTCATGCTTCAGAAATGTGGAAAATGGTCCGTTTTCAAATGTTTTATTTTTGAACGTCAGTTCACATTTGTAGGTGGATCATCAGTGTTAGAGCTAAAATTAGCATGTTTAAAGTGATTTTCATGCTTCCAAGGGCTCGGGAAGTGAAATAAATACCATTTGGAGGCATTTAATGTTCTAGCAAAAACGGCTGATTTTCGACAAAAGAGATAACACCCCCCCCATTACGTCATGCTTCAGAAATGTGGAAAATGGTCCGTTTTCAAATGTTTCATTTTTGAACGTCAGTTCACATTTGTAGGTGGATCATCAGTGTTAAAGCTAAAATTAGCATGTTTAAAGTGATTTTCATGCTTCCAGGGGCCCAAAACACAAGATTTATGGAATGGTTAAAAGTGCATGAAAATGGCCAATTTACTCACTCTGAGTTCTCAAAAAGGGTTTCTTCACCCCGGGAACTTAATTAAATACCATTTGGAGGCATTTAATGTTAGAGCAAAAACGGCTGATTTTCGACAAAAGAGATAACACCCCCCCATTACGTCATGCTTCAGAAATGTGGAAAATGGTCCGTTTTCAAATGTTTTATTTTTGAACGTCAGTTCACATTTGTAGGTGGATCATCAGTGTTAGAGCTAAAATTAGCATGTTTAAAGTGATTTTCATGCTTCCAGGGGCTCGGGAAGTTAATTAAATACCATTTGGAGGCATTTAATGTTCGAGCAAAAACGGCTGATTTTCGACAAAAGAGATAACACCCCCCCATTACGTCATGCTTCAGAAATGTGGAAAATGGTCCGTTTTCAAATGTTTTATTTTTGAACGTCAGTTCACATTTGTAGGTGGATCATCAGTGTTAGAGCTAAAATTAGCATGTTTAAAGTGATTTTCATGCTTCCAGGGACTCGGGAAGTGAAATAAATACCATTTGGAGGCATTTAATGTTCGAGCAAAAACGGATGATTTTCGACAAAAGAGATAACACCCCCCCATTACGTCATGCTTCAGAAATGTGGAAAATGGTCCGTTTTCAAATGTTTTATTTTTGAACGTCAGTTCACATTTGTAGGTGGATCATCAGTGTTAGAGCTAAAATTAGCATGTTTAAAGTGATTTTCATGCTTCCAGGGGCCCAAAACACAAGATTTATGGAATGGTTAAAAGTGCATGAAAATGGCCAATTTACTCACTCTGAGTTCTCAAAAAGGGTTTCTTCCCCCGGGAAGTTAATTAAATACCATTTGGAGGCATTTAATGTTCGAGCAAAAACGGCTGATTTTCGACAAAAGAGATAACACCCCCCCATTACGTCATGCTTCAGAAATGTGGAAAATGGTCCGTTTTCAAATGTTTTATTTTTGAACGTCAGTTCACATTTGTAGGTGGATCATCAGTGTTAGAGCTAAAATTAGCATGTTTAAAGTGATTTTCATGCTTCCAGGGGCCCAAAACACAAGATTTATGGAATGGTTAAAAGTGCATGAAAATGGCCAATTTACTCACTCTGAGTTCTCAAAAAGGGTTTCTTCACCCCGGGAAGTTAATTAAATACCATTTGGAGGCATTTAATGTTCGAGCAAAAACGGCTGATTTTCGACAAAAGAGATAACACCCCCCCATTACGTCATGCTTCAGAAATGTGGAAAATGGTCCGTTTTCAAATGTTTTATTTTTGAACGTAAGTTCACATTTGTAGGTGGATCATCAGTGTTAGAGCTAAAATTAGCATGTTTAAAGTGATTTTCATGCTTCCAGGGACTCGGGAAGTGAAATAAATACCATTTGGAGGCATTTAATGTTCGAGCAAAAACGGATGATTTTCGACAAAAGAGATAACACCCCCCCATTACGTCATGCTTCAGAAATGTGGAAAATGGTCCGTTTTCAAATGTTTTATTTTTGAACGTCAGTTCACATTTGTAGGTGGATCATCAGTGTTAGAGCTAAAATTAGCATGTTTAAAGTGATTTTCATGCTTCCAGGGGCCCAAAACACAAGATTTATGGAATGGTTAAAAGTGCATGAAAATGGCCAATTTACTCACTCTGAGTTCTCAAAAAGGGTTTCTTCACCCCGGGAAGTTAATTAAATACCATTTGGAGGCATTTAATGTTCGAGCAAAAACGGCTGATTTTCGACAAAAGAGATAACACCCCCCCATTACGTCATGCTTCAGAAATGTGGAAAATGGTCCGTTTTCAAATGTTTTATTTTTGAACGTAAGTTCACATTTGTAGGTGGATCATCAGTGTTAGAGCTAAAATTAGCATGTTTAAAGTGATTTTCATGCTTCCAGGGGCTCGGGAAGTGAAATAAATACAATTTGGAGGCATTTAATGTTCGAGCAAAAACGGCTGATTTTCGACAAAAGAGATAACAACCCCCCATTACGTCATGCTTCAGAAATGTGGAAAATGGTCCGTTTTCAAATGTTTTATTTTTGAACGTCAGTTCACATTTGTAGGTGGATCATCAGTGTTAGAGCTAAAATTAGCATGTTTAAAGTGATTTTCATGCTTCCAGGGGCTCGGGAAGTTAATTAAATACCATTTGGAGGCATTTAATGTTCGAGCAAAAACGGCTGATTTTCGACAAAAGAGATAACACCCCCCCATTACGTCATGCTTCAGAAATGTGGAAAATGGTCCGTTTTCAAATGTTTTATTTTTGAACGTCAGTTCACATTTGTAGGTGGATCATCAGTGTTAGAGCTAAAATTAGCATGTTTAAAGTGATTTTCATGCTTCCAGGGGCCCAAAACACAAGATTTATGGAATGGTTAAAAGTGCATGAAAATGGCCAATTTACTCACTCTGAGTTCTCAAAAAGGGTTTCTTCACCCCGGGAAGTTAATTAAATACCATTTGGAGGCATTTAATGTTAGAGCAAAAACGGCTGATTTTCGACAAAAGAGATAACACCCCCCCATTACGTCATGCTTCAGAAATGTGGAAAATGGTCCGTTTTCAAATGTTTTATTTTTGAACGTCAGTTCACATTTGTAGGTGGATCATCAGTGTTAGAGCTAAAATTAGCATGTTTAAAGTGATTTTCATGCTTCCAGGGGCCCAAAACACAAGATTTATGGAATGGTTAAAAGTGCATGAAAATGGCCAATTTACTCACTCTGAGTTCTCAAAAAGGGTTTCTTCACCCCGGGAAGTTAATTAAATACCATTTGGAGGCATTTAATGTTAGAGCAAAAACGGCTGATTTTCGACAAAAGAGATAACACCCCCCATTACGTCATGCTTCAGAAATGTGGAAAATGGTCCGTTTTCAAATGTTTTATTTTTGAACGTCAGTTCACATTTGTAGGTGGATCATCAGTGTTAGAGCTAAAATTAGCATGTTTAAAGTGATTTTCATGCTTCCAGGGACTCGGGAAGTGAAATAAATACCATTTGGAGGCATTTAATGTTCGAGCAAAAACGGATGATTTTCGACAAAAGAGATAACACCCCCCCATTACGTCATGCTTCAGAAATGTGGAAAATGGTCCGTTTTCAAATGTTTTATTTTTGAACGTCAGTTCACATTTGTAGGTGGATCATCAGTGTTAGAGCTAAAATTAGCATGTTTAAAGTGATTTTCATGCTTCCAGGGGCCCAAAACACAAGATTTATGGAATGGTTAAAAGTGCATGAAAATGGCCAATTTACTCACTCTGAGTTCTCAAAAAGGGTTTCTTCACCCCGGGAAGTTAATTAAATACCATTTGGAGGCATTTAATGTTCGAGCAAAAACGGCTGATTTTCGACAAAAGAGATAACACCCCCCCATTACGTCATGCTTCAGAAATGTGGAAAATGGTCCGTTTTCAAATGTTTTATTTTTGAACGTAAGTTCACATTTGTAGGTGGATCATCAGTGTTAGAGCTAAAATTAGCATGTTTAAAGTGATTTTCATGCTTCCAGGGGCTCGGGAAGTGAAATAAATACAATTTGGAGGCATTTAATGTTCGAGCAAAAACGGCTGATTTTCGACAAAAGAGATAACAACCCCCCATTACGTCATGCTTCAGAAATGTGGAAAATGGTCCGTTTTCAAATGTTTTATTTTTGAACGTCAGTTCACATTTGTAGGTGGATCATCAGTGTTAGAGCTAAAATTAGCATGTTTAAAGTGATTTTCATGCTTCCAGGGGCTCGGGAAGTTAATTAAATACCATTTGGAGGCATTTAATGTTCGAGCAAAAACGGCTGATTTTCGACAAAAGAGATAACACCCCCCCATTACGTCATGCTTCAGAAATGTGGAAAATGGTCCGTTTTCAAATGTTTTATTTTTGAACGTCAGTTCACATTTGTAGGTGGATCATCAGTGTTAGAGCTAAAATTAGCATGTTTAAAGTGATTTTCATGCTTCCAGGGGCCCAAAACACAAGATTTATGGAATGGTTAAAAGTGCATGAAAATGGCCAATTTACTCACTCTGAGTTCTCAAAAAGGGTTTCTTCACCCCGGGAAGTTAATTAAATACCATTTGGAGGCATTTAATGTTAGAGCAAAAACGGCTGATTTTCGACAAAAGAGATAACACCCCCCCATTACGTCATGCTTCAGAAATGTGGAAAATGGTCCGTTTTCAAATGTTTTATTTTTGAACGTCAGTTCACATTTGTAGGTGGATCATCAGTGTTAGAGCTAAAATTAGCATGTTTAAAGTGATTTTCATGCTTCCAGGGGCTCGGGAAGTTAATTAAATACCATTTGGAGGCATTTAACCACTTGGCTGCTACGGCACTTCAAGGATTTCTGTGTAATTTCCATTGAAATGAATGGCCACTCCATGACGAGCTGACCTTGTCATTAGCATGGAAGTGGTTAATGTTAGAGCAAAAACGGCTGATTTTCGACAAAAGAGATAACACCCCCCCATTACGTCATGCTTCAGAAATGTGCAAAATGGTCCGTTTTCAAATGTTTTATTTTTGAACGTCAGTTCACATTTGTAGGTGGATCATCAGTGTTAGAGATAAAATTAGCATGTTTAAAGTGATTTTCATGCTTCCAGGGGCCCAAAACACAAGATTTATGGAATGGTTAAAAGTGCATGAAAATGGCCAATTTACTCACTCTGAGTTCTCAAAAAGGGTTTCTTCACCCCGGGAAGTTAATTAAATACCATTTGGAGGCATTTAATGTTAGAGCAAAAACGGCTGATTTTCGACAAAAGAGATAACACCCCCCCATTACGTCATGCTTCAGAAATGTGGAAAATGGTCCGTTTTCAAATGTTTTATTTTTGAACGTCAGTTCACATTTGTAGGTGGATCATCAGTGTTAGAGCTAAAATTAGCATGTTTAAAGTGATTTTCATGCTTCCAGGGGCTCGGGAAGTTAATTAAATACCATTTGGAGGCATTTAATGTTCGAGCAAAAACGGCTGATTTTCGACAAAAGAGATAACACCCCCCATTACGTCATGCTTCAGAAATGTGGAAAATGGTCCGTTTTCAAATGTTTTATTTTTGAACGTCAGTTCACATTTGTAGGTGGATCATCAGTGTTAGAGCTAAAATTAGCATGTTTAAAGTGATTTTCATGCTTCCAGGGGCCCAAAACACAAGATTTATGGAATGGATAAAAGTGCATGAAAATGGCCAATTTACTCACTCTGAGTTCTTAAAAAGGGTTTCTTCACCCCGGGAAGTTAATTAAATACCATTTGGAGGCATTTAATGTTAGAACAAAAACGGCTGATTTTCGACAAAAGAGATAACACCCCCCCATTACGTCATGCTTCAGAAATGTGGAAAATAGTCAGTTTTCAAATGTTTTATTTTTGAACGTCAGTTCACATTTGTAGGTGGATCATCAGTGTTAGAGCTAAAATTAGCAAGTTTAAAGTTATTTTCATGCTTCCAGGGGCTCGGGAAGTGAAATAAATACCATTTGGAGGCATTTAATGTTCGAGCAAAAACGGCTGATTTTCGACAAAAGAGATAACACCCCCCATTACGTCATGCTTCAGAAATGTGGAAAATGGTCCGTTTTCAAATGTTTCATTTTTGAACGTCAGTTCACATTTGTAGGTGGATCATCAGTGTTAGAGCTAAAATTAGCATGTTTAAAGTGATTTTCATGCTTCCAGGGGCCCAAAACACAAGATTTATGGAATGGTTAAAAGTGCATGAAAATGGCCAATTTACTCACTCTGAGTTCTCAAAAAGGGTTTCTTCACCCCGGGAAGTTAATTAAATACCATTTGGAGGCATTTAATGTTCGAGCAAAAACGGCTGATTTTCGACAAAAGAGATAACACCCCCCCATTACGTCATGCTTCAGAAATGTGGAAAATTGTCCGTTTTCAAATGTTTTATTTTTGAACGTCAGTTCACATTTGTAGGTGGATCATCAGTGTTAGAGCTAAAATTAGCATGTTTAAAGTGATTTTCATGCTTCCAGGGGCCCAAAACACAAGATTTATGGAATGGTTAAAAGTGCATGAAAATGGCCAATTTACTCACTCTGAGTTCTCAAAAAGGGTTTCTTCACCCCGGGAAGTTAATTAAATACCATTTGGAGGCATTTAATGTTAGAGCAAAAACGGCTGATTTTCGACAAAAGAGATAACACCCCCCCATTACGTCATGCTTCAGAAATGTGGAAAATGGTCCGTTTTCAAATGTTTTATTTTTGAACGTAAGTTCACATTTGTAGGTGGATCATCAGTGTTAGAGCTAAAATTAGCATGTTTAAAGTGATTTTCATGCTTCCAGGGGCCCAAAACACAAGATTTATGGAATGGTTAAAAGTGCATGAAAATGGCCAATTTACTCACTCTGAGTTCTCAAAAAGGGTTTCTTCACCCCGGGAAGTTAATTAAATACCATTTGGAGGCATTTAATGTTAGAGCAAAAACGGCTGATTTTCGACAAAAGAGATAACACCCCCCCATTACGTCATGCTTCAGAAATGTGGAAAATGGTCCGTTTTCAAATGTTTTATTTTTGAACGTCAGTTCACATTTGTAGGTGGATCATCAGTGTTAGAGCTAAAATTAGCATGTTTAAAGTGATTTTCATGCTTCCAGGGGCCCAAAACACAAGATTTATGGAATGGTTAAAAGTGCATGAAAATGGCCAATTTACTCACTCTGAGTTCTCAAAAAGGGTTTCTTCACCCCGGGAAGTTAATTAAATACCATTTGGAGGCATTTAATGTTAGAGCAAAAACGGCTGATTTTCGACAAAAGAGATAACACCCCCCATTACGTCATGCTTCAGAAATGTGGAAAATGGTCCGTTTTCAAATGTTTTATTTTTGAACGTCAGTTCACATTTGTAGGTGGATCATCAGTGTTAGAGCTAAAATTAGCATGTTTAAAGTGATTTTCATGCTTCCAGGGACTCGGGAAGTGAAATAAATACCATTTGGAGGCATTTAATGTTCGAGCAAAAACGGATGATTTTCGACAAAAGAGATAACACCCCCCCATTACGTCATGCTTCAGAAATGTGGAAAATGGTCCGTTTTCAAATGTTTTATTTTTGAACGTCAGTTCACATTTGTAGGTGGATCATCAGTGTTAGAGCTAAAATTAGCATGTTTAAAGTGATTTTCATGCTTCCAGGGGCCCAAAACACAAGATTTATGGAATGGTTAAAAGTGCATGAAAATGGCCAATTTACTCACTCTGAGTTCTCAAAAAGGGTTTCTTCACCCCGGGAAGTTAATTAAATACCATTTGGAGGCATTTAATGTTCGAGCAAAAACGGCTGATTTTCGACAAAAGAGATAACACCCCCCCATTACGTCATGCTTCAGAAATGTGGAAAATGGTCCGTTTTCAAATGTTTTATTTTTGAACGTAAGTTCACATTTGTAGGTGGATCATCAGTGTTAGAGCTAAAATTAGCATGTTTAAAGTGATTTTCATGCTTCCAGGGGCTCGGGAAGTGAAATAAATACAATTTGGAGGCATTTAATGTTCGAGCAAAAATGGCTGATTTTCGACAAAAGAGATAACAACCCCCCATTACGTCATGCTTCAGAAATGTGGAAAATGGTCCGTTTTCAAATGTTTTATTTTTGAACGTCAGTTCACATTTGTAGGTGGATCATCAGTGTTAGAGCTAAAATTAGCATGTTTAAAGTGATTTTCATGCTTCCAGGGGCTCGGGAAGTTAATTAAATACCATTTGGAGGCATTTAATGTTCGAGCAAAAACGGCTGATTTTCGACAAAAGAGATAACACCCCCCCATTACGTCATGCTTCAGAAATGTGGAAAATGGTCCGTTTTCAAATGTTTTATTTTTGAACGTCAGTTCACATTTGTAGGTGGATCATCAGTGTTAGAGCTAAAATTAGCATGTTTAAAGTGATTTTCATGCTTCCAGGGGCCCAAAACACAAGATTTATGGAATGGTTAAAAGTGCATGAAAATGGCCAATTTACTCACTCTGAGTTCTCAAAAAGGGTTTCTTCACCCCGGGAAGTTAATTAAATACCATTTGGAGGCATTTAATGTTAGAGCAAAAATGGCTGATTTTCGACAAAAGAGATAACACCCCCCCATTACGTCATGCTTCAGAAATGTGGAAAATGGTCCGTTTTCAAATGTTTTATTTTTGAACGTCAGTTCACATTTGTAGGTGGATCATCAGTGTTAGAGCTAAAATTAGCATGTTTAAAGTGATTTTCATGCTTCCAGGGGCCCAAAACACAAGATTTATGGAATGGTTAAAAGTGCATGAAAATGGCCAATTTACTCACTCTGAGTTCTCAAAAAGGGTTTCTTCACCCCGGGAAGTTAATTAAATACCATTTGGAGGCATTTAATGTTAGAGCAAAAACGGCTGATTTTCGACAAAAGAGATAACACCCCCCATTACGTCATGCTTCAGAAATGTGGAAAATGGTCCGTTTTCAAATGTTTTATTTTTGAACGTCAGTTCACATTTGTAGGTGGATCATCAGTGTTAGAGCTAAAATTAGCATGTTTAAAGTGATTTTCATGCTTCCAGGGACTCGGGAAGTGAAATAAATACCATTTGGAGGCATTTAATGTTCGAGCAAAAACGGATGATTTTCGACAAAAGAGATAACACCCCCCCATTACGTCATGCTTCAGAAATGTGGAAAATGGTCCGTTTTCAAATGTTTTATTTTTGAACGTCAGTTCACATTTGTAGGTGGATCATCAGTGTTAGAGCTAAAATTAGCATGTTTAAAGTGATTTTCATGCTTCCAGGGGCCCAAAACACAAGATTTATGGAATGGTTAAAAGTGCATGAAAATGGCCAATTTACTCACTCTGAGTTCTCAAAAAGGGTTTCTTCACCCCGGGAAGTTAATTAAATACCATTTGGAGGCATTTAATGTTCGAGCAAAAACGGCTGATTTTCGACAAAAGAGATAACACCCCCCCATTACGTCATGCTTCAGAAATGTGGAAAATGGTCCGTTTTCAAATGTTTTATTTTTGAACGTAAGTTCACATTTGTAGGTGGATCATCAGTGTTAGAGCTAAAATTAGCATGTTTAAAGTGATTTTCATGCTTCCAGGGGCTCGGGAAGTGAAATAAATACAATTTGGAGGCATTTAATGTTCGAGCAAAAACGGCTGATTTTCGACAAAAGAGATAACAACCCCCCATCACGTCATGCTTCAGAAATGTGGAAAATGGTCCGTTTTCAAATGTTTTATTTTTGAACGTCAGTTCACATTTGTAGGTGGATCATCAGTGTTAGAGCTAAAATTAGCATGTTTAAAGTGATTTTCATGCTTCCAGGGGCTCGGGAAGTTAATTAAATACCATTTGGAGGCATTTAATGTTCGAGCAAAAACGGCTGATTTTCGACAAAAGAGATAACACCCCCCCATTACGTCATGCTTCAGAAATGTGGAAAATGGTCCGTTTTCAAATGTTTTATTTTTGAACGTCAGTTCACATTTGTAGGTGGATCATCAGTGTTAGAGCTAAAATTAGCATGTTTAAAGTGATTTTCATGCTTCCAGGGGCCCAAAACACAAGATTTATGGAATGGTTAAAAGTGCATGAAAATGGCCAATTTACTCACTCTGAGTTCTCAAAAAGGGTTTCTTCACCCCGGGAAGTTAATTAAATACCATTTGGAGGCATTTAATGTTAGAGCAAAAACGGCTGATTTTCGACAAAAGAGATAACACCTCCCCATTACGTCATGCTTCAGAAATGTGGAAAATGGTCCGTTTTCAAATGTTTTATTTTTGAACGTCAGTTCACATTTGTAGGTGGATCATCAGTGTTAGAGCTAAAATTAGCATGTTTAAAGTGATTTTCATGCTTCCAGGGGCTCGGGAAGTTAATTAAATACCATTTGG
Organism: Lissotriton vulgaris; assembly: GCF_964263255.1. Classification (NCBI taxonomy): domain Eukaryota; kingdom Metazoa; phylum Chordata; class Amphibia; order Caudata; family Salamandridae; genus Lissotriton; species Lissotriton vulgaris. Next base: position 572,571 of record NW_028248558.1, on the reverse strand, counting down.
AGGCATTTAACCACTTGGCTGCTACGGCACTTCAAGGATTTCTGTGTAATTTCCATTGAAATGAATGGCCACTCCATGACGAGCTGACCTTGTCATTAGCATGGAAGTGGTTAATGTTAGAGCAAAAACGGCTGATTTTCGACAAAAGAGATAACACCCCCCCATTACGTCATGCTTCAGAAATGTGCAAAATGGTCCGTTTTCAAATGTTTTATTTTTGAACGTCAGTTCACATTTGTAGGTGGATCATCAGTGTTAGAGATAAAATTAGCATGTTTAAAGTGATTTTCATGCTTCCAGGGGCCCAAAACACAAGATTTATGGAATGGTTAAAAGTGCATGAAAATGGCCAATTTACTCACTCTGAGTTCTCAAAAAGGGTTTCTTCACCCCGGGAAGTTAATTAAATACCATTTGGAGGCATTTAATGTTAGAGCAAAAACGGCTGATTTTCGACAAAAGAGATAACACCCCCCCATTACGTCATGCTTCAGAAATGTGGAAAATGGTCCGTTTTCAAATGTTTTATTTTTGAACGTCAGTTCACATTTGTAGGTGGATCATCAGTGTTAGAGCTAAAATTAGCATGTTTAAAGTGATTTTCATGCTTCCAGGGGCTCGGGAAGTTAATTAAATACCATTTGGAGGCATTTAATGTTCGAGCAAAAACGGCTGATTTTCGACAAAAGAGATAACACCCCCCCATTACGTCATGCTTCAGAAATGTGGAAAATGGTCCGTTTTCAAATGTTTTATTTTTGAACGTCAGTTCACATTTGTAGGTGGATCATCAGTGTTAGACCTAAAATTAGCATGTTTAAAGTGATTTTCATGCTTCCAGGGGCCCAAAACACAAGATTTATGGAATGGATAAAAGTGCATGAAAATGGCCAATTTACTCACTCTGAGTTCTCAAAAAGGGTTTCTTCACCCCGGGAAGTTAATTAAATACCATTTGGAGGCATTTAATGTTAGAGCAAAAACGGCTGATTTTCGACAAAAGAGATAACACCCCCCCATTACGTCATGCTTCAGAAATGTGGAAAATAGTCCGTTTTCAAATGTTTTATTTTTGAACGTCAGTTCACATTTGTAGGTGGATCATCAGTGTTAGAGCTAAAATTAGCAAGTTTAAAGTTATTTTCATGCTTCCAGGGGCTCGGGAAGTGAAATAAATACCATTTGGAGGCATTTAATGTTCGAGCAAAAACGGCTGATTTTCGACAAAAGAGATAACACCCCCCATTACGTCATGCTTCAGAAATGTGGAAAATGGTCCGTTTTCAAATGTTTCATTTTTGAACGTCAGTTCACATTTGTAGGTGGATCATCAGTGTTAGAGCTAAAATTAGCATGTTTAAAGTGATTTTCATGCTTCCAGGGGCCCAAAACACAAGATTTATGGAATGGTTAAAAGTGCATGAAAATGGCCAATTTACTCACTCTGAGTTCTCAAAAAGGGTTTCTTCACCCCGGGAAGTTAATTAAATACCATTTGGAGGCATTTAATGTTCGAGCAAAAACGGCTGATTTTCGACAAAAGAGATAACACCCCCCCATTACGTCATGCTTCAGAAATGTGGAAAATTGTCCGTTTTCAAATGTTTTATTTTTGAACGTCAGTTCACATTTGTAGGTGGATCATCAGTGTTAGAGCTAAAATTAGCATGTTTAAAGTGATTTTCATGCTTCCAGGGGCCCAAAACACAAGATTTATGGAATGGTTAAAAGTGCATGAAAATGGCCAATTTACTCACTCTGAGTTCTCAAAAAGGGTTTCTTCACCCCGGGAAGTTAATTAAATACCATTTGGAGGCATTTAATGTTAGAGCAAAAACGGCTGATTTTCGACAAAAGAGATAACACCCCCCCATTACGTCATGCTTCAGAAATGTGGAAAATGGTCCGTTTTCAAATGTTTTATTTTTGAACGTAAGTTCACATTTGTAGGTGGATCATCAGTGTTAGAGCTAAAATTAGCATGTTTAAAGTGATTTTCATGCTTCCAGGGGCCCAAAACACAAGATTTATGGAATGGATAAAAGTGCATGAAAATGGCCAATTTACTCACTCTGAGTTCTCAAAAAGGGTTTCTTCACCCCGGGAAGTTAATTAAATACCATTTGGAGGCATTTAATGTTAGAGCAAAAACGGCTGATTTTCGACAAAAGAGATAACACCCCCCCATTACGTCATGCTTCAGAAATGTGGAAAATAGTCCGTTTTCAAATGTTTTATTTTTGAACGTCAGTTCACATTTGTAGGTGGATCATCAGTGTTAGAGCTAAAATTAGCAAGTTTAAAGTTATTTTCATGCTTCCAGGGGCTCGGGAAGTGAAATAAATACCATTTGGAGGCATTTAATGTTCGAGCAAAAACGGCTGATTTTCGACAAAAGAGATAACACCCCCCATTACGTCATGCTTCAGAAATGTGGAAAATGGTCCGTTTTCAAATGTTTCATTTTTGAACGTCAGTTCACATTTGTAGGTGGATCATCAGTGTTAGAGCTAAAATTAGCATGTTTAAAGTGATTTTCATGCTTCCAGGGGCCCAAAACACAAGATTTATGGAATGGTTAAAAGTGCATGAAAATGGCCAATTTACTCACTCTGAGTTCTCAAAAAGGGTTTCTTCACCCCGGGAAGTTAATTAAATACCATTTGGAGGCATTTAATGTTCGAGCAAAAACGGCTGATTTTCGACAAAAGAGATAACACCCCCCCATTACGTCATGCTTCAGAAATGTGGAAAATTGTCCGTTTTCAAATGTTTTATTTTTGAACGTCAGTTCACATTTGTAGGTGGATCATCAGTGTTAGAGCTAAAATTAGCATGTTTAAAGTGATTTTCATGCTTCCAGGGGCCCAAAACACAAGATTTATGGAATGGTTAAAAGTGCATGAAAATGGCCAATTTACTCACTCTGAGTTCTCAAAAAGGGTTTCTTCACCCCGGGAAGTTAATTAAATACCATTTGGAGGCATTTAATGTTAGAGCAAAAACGGCTGATTTTCGACAAAAGAGATAACACCCCCCCATTACGTCATGCTTCAGAAATGTGGAAAATGGTCCGTTTTCAAATGTTTTATTTTTGAACGTAAGTTCACATTTGTAGGTGGATCATCAGTGTTAGAGCTAAAATTAGCATGTTTAAAGTGATTTTCATGCTTCCAGGGGCCCAAAACACAAGATTTATGGAATGGTTAAAAGTGCATGAAAATGGCCAATTTACTCACTCTGAGTTCTCAAAAAGGGTTTCTTCACCCCGGGAAGTTAATTAAATACCATTTGGAGGCATTTAATGTTAGAGCAAAAACGGCTGATTTTCGACAAAAGAGATAACACCCCCCCATTACGTCATGCTTCAGAAATGTGGAAAATGGTCCGTTTTCAAATGTTTTATTTTTGAACGTCAGTTCACATTTGTAGGTGGATCATCAGTGTTAGAGCTAAAATTAGCATGTTTAAAGTGATTTTCATGCTTCCAGGGGCCCAAAACACAAGATTTATGGAATGGTTAAAAGTGCATGAAAATGGCCAATTTACTCACTCTGAGTTCTCAAAAAGGGTTTCTTCACCCCGGGAAGTTAATTAAATACCATTTGGAGGCATTTAATGTTAGAGCAAAAACGGCTGATTTTCGACAAAAGAGATAACACCCCCCATTACGTCATGCTTCAGAAATGTGGAAAATGGTCCGTTTTCAAATGTTTTATTTTTGAACGTCAGTTCACATTTGTAGGTGGATCATCAGTGTTAGAGCTAAAATTAGCATGTTTAAAGTGATTTTCATGCTTCCAGGGACTCGGGAAGTGAAATAAATACCATTTGGAGGCATTTAATGTTCGAGCAAAAACGGATGATTTTCGACAAAAGAGATAACACCCCCCCATTACGTCATGCTTCAGAAATGTGGAAAATGGTCCGTTTTCAAATGTTTTATTTTTGAACGTCAGTTCACATTTGTAGGTGGATCATCAGTGTTAGAGCTAAAATTAGCATGTTTAAAGTGATTTTCATGCTTCCAGGGGCCCAAAACACAAGATTTATGGAATGGTTAAAAGTGCATGAAAATGGCCAATTTACTCACTCTGAGTTCTCAAAAAGGGTTTCTTCACCCCGGGAAGTTAATTAAATACCATTTGGAGGCATTTAATGTTCGAGCAAAAACGGCTGATTTTCGACAAAAGAGATAACACCCCCCCATTACGTCATGCTTCAGAAATGTGGAAAATGGTCCGTTTTCAAATGTTTTATTTTTGAACGTAAGTTCACATTTGTAGGTGGATCATCAGTGTTAGAGCTAAAATTAGCATGTTTAAAGTGATTTTCATGCTTCCAGGGGCTCGGGAAGTGAAATAAATACAATTTGGAGGCATTTAATGTTCGAGCAAAAATGGCTGATTTTCGACAAAAGAGATAACAACCCCCCATTACGTCATGCTTCAGAAATGTGGAAAATGGTCCGTTTTCAAATGTTTTATTTTTGAACGTCAGTTCACATTTGTAGGTGGATCATCAGTGTTAGAGCTAAAATTAGCATGTTTAAAGTGATTTTCATGCTTCCAGGGGCTCGGGAAGTTAATTAAATACCATTTGGAGGCATTTAATGTTCGAGCAAAAACGGCTGATTTTCGACAAAAGAGATAACACCCCCCCATTACGTCATGCTTCAGAAATGTGGAAAATGGTCCGTTTTCAAATGTTTTATTTTTGAACGTCAGTTCACATTTGTAGGTGGATCATCAGTGTTAGAGCTAAAATTAGCATGTTTAAAGTGATTTTCATGCTTCCAGGGGCCCAAAACACAAGATTTATGGAATGGTTAAAAGTGCATGAAAATGGCCAATTTACTCACTCTGAGTTCTCAAAAAGGGTTTCTTCACCCCGGGAAGTTAATTAAATACCATTTGGAGGCATTTAATGTTAGAGCAAAAATGGCTGATTTTCGACAAAAGAGATAACACCCCCCCATTACGTCATGCTTCAGAAATGTGGAAAATGGTCCGTTTTCAAATGTTTTATTTTTGAACGTCAGTTCACATTTGTAGGTGGATCATCAGTGTTAGAGCTAAAATTAGCATGTTTAAAGTGATTTTCATGCTTCCAGGGGCCCAAAACACAAGATTTATGGAATGGTTAAAAGTGCATGAAAATGGCCAATTTACTCACTCTGAGTTCTCAAAAAGGGTTTCTTCACCCCGGGAAGTTAATTAAATACCATTTGGAGGCATTTAATGTTAGAGCAAAAACGGCTGATTTTCGACAAAAGAGATAACACCCCCCATTACGTCATGCTTCAGAAATGTGGAAAATGGTCCGTTTTCAAATGTTTTATTTTTGAACGTCAGTTCACATTTGTAGGTGGATCATCAGTGTTAGAGCTAAAATTAGCATGTTTAAAGTGATTTTCATGCTTCCAGGGACTCGGGAAGTGAAATAAATACCATTTGGAGGCATTTAATGTTCGAGCAAAAACGGATGATTTTCGACAAAAGAGATAACACCCCCCCATTACGTCATGCTTCAGAAATGTGGAAAATGGTCCGTTTTCAAATGTTTTATTTTTGAACGTCAGTTCACATTTGTAGGTGGATCATCAGTGTTAGAGCTAAAATTAGCATGTTTAAAGTGATTTTCATGCTTCCAGGGGCCCAAAACACAAGATTTATGGAATGGTTAAAAGTGCATGAAAATGGCCAATTTACTCACTCTGAGTTCTCAAAAAGGGTTTCTTCACCCCGGGAAGTTAATTAAATACCATTTGCAGGCATTTAATGTTCGAGCAAAAACGGCTGATTTTCGACAAAAGAGATAACACCCCCCCATTACGTCATGCTTCAGAAATGTGGAAAATGGTCCGTTTTCAAATGTTTTATTTTTGAACGTAAGTTCACATTTGTAGGTGGATCATCAGTGTTAGAGCTAAAATTAGCATGTTTAAAGTGATTTTCATGCTTCCAGGGGCTCGGGAAGTGAAATAAATACAATTTGGAGGCATTTAATGTTCGAGCAAAAACGGCTGATTTTCGACAAAAGAGATAACAACCCCCCATCACGTCATGCTTCAGAAATGTGGAAAATGGTCCGTTTTCAAATGTTTTATTTTTGAACGTCAGTTCACATTTGTAGGTGGATCATCAGTGTTAGAGCTAAAATTAGCATGTTTAAAGTGATTTTCATGCTTCCAGGGGCTCGGGAAGTTAATTAAATACCATTTGGAGGCATTTAATGTTCGAGCAAAAACGGCTGATTTTCGACAAAAGAGATAACACCCCCCCATTACGTCATGCTTCAGAAATGTGGAAAATGGTCCGTTTTCAAATGTTTTATTTTTGAACGTCAGTTCACATTTGTAGGTGGATCATCAGTGTTAGAGCTAAAATTAGCATGTTTAAAGTGATTTTCATGCTTCCAGGGGCCCAAAACTCAAGATTTATGGAATGGTTAAAAGTGCATGAAAATGGCCAATTTACTCACTCTGAGTTCTCAAAAAGGGTTTCTTCACCCCGGGAAGTTAATTAAATACCATTTGGAGGCATTTAATGTTAGAGCAAAAACGGCTGATTTTCGACAAAAGAGATAACACCCCCCCATTACGTCATGCTTCAGAAATGTGGAAAATGGTCCGTTTTCAAATGTTTTATTTTTGAACGTCAGTTCACATTTGTAGGTGGATCATCAGTGTTAGAGCTAAAATTAGCATGTTTAAAGTGATTTTCATGCTTCCAGGGGCTCGGGAAGTTAATTAAATACCATTTGGAGGCATTTAACCACTTGGCTGCTACGGCACTTCAAGGATTTCTGTGTAATTTCCATTGAAATGAATGGCCACTCCATGACGAGCTGACCTTGTCATTAGCATGGAAGTGGTTAATGTTAGAGCAAAAACGGCTGATTTTCGACAAAAGAGATAACACCCCCCCATTACGTCATGCTTCAGAAATGTGCAAAATGGTCCGTTTTCAAATGTTTTATTTTTGAACGTCAGTTCACATTTGTAGGTGGATCATCAGTGTTAGAGATAAAATTAGCATGTTTAAAGTGATTTTCATGCTTCCAGGGGCCCAAAACACAAGATTTATGGAATGGTTAAAAGTGCATGAAAATGGCCAATTTACTCACTCTGAGTTCTCAAAAAGGGTTTCTTCACCCCGGGAAGTTAATTAAATACCATTTGGAGGCATTTAATGTTAGAGCAAAAACGGCTGATTTTCGACAAAAGAGATAACACCCCCCCATTACGTCATGCTTCAGAAATGTGGAAAATGGTCCGTTTTCAAATGTTTTATTTTTGAACGTCAGTTCACATTTGTAGGTGGATCATCAGTGTTAGAGCTAAAATTAGCATGTTTAAAGTGATTTTCATGCTTCCAGGGGCTCGGGAAGTTAATTAAATACCATTTGGAGGCATTTAATGTTCGAGCAAAAACGGCTGATTTTCGACAAAAGAGATAACACCCCCCCATTACGTCATGCTTCAGAAATGTGGAAAATGGTCCGTTTTCAAATGTTTTATTTTTGAACGTCAGTTCACATTTGTAGGTGGATCATCAGTGTTAGACCTAAAATTAGCATGTTTAAAGTGATTTTCATGCTTCCAGGGGCCCAAAACACAAGATTTATGGAATGGATAAAAGTGCATGAAAATGGCCAATTTACTCACTCTGAGTTCTCAAAAAGGGTTTCTTCACCCCGGGAAGTTAATTAAATACCATTTGGAGGCATTTAATGTTAGAGCAAAAACGGCTGATTTTCGACAAAAGAGATAACACCCCCCCATTACGTCATGCTTCAGAAATGTGGAAAATAGTCCGTTTTCAAATGTTTTATTTTTGAACGTCAGTTCACATTTGTAGGTGGATCATCAGTGTTAGAGCTAAAATTAGCAAGTTTAAAGTTATTTTCATGCTTCCAGGGGCTCGGGAAGTGAAATAAATACCATTTGGAGGCATTTAATGTTCGAGCAAAAACGGCTGATTTTCGACAAAAGAGATAACACCCCCCATTACGTCATGCTTCAGAAATGTGGAAAATGGTCCGTTTTCAAATGTTTCATTTTTGAACGTCAGTTCACATTTGTAGGTGGATCATCAGTGTTAGAGCTAAAATTAGCATGTTTAAAGTGATTTTCATGCTTCCAGGGGCCCAAAACACAAGATTTATGGAATGGTTAAAAGTGCATGAAAATGGCCAATTTACTCACTCTGAGTTCTCAAAAAGGGTTTCTTCACCCCGGGAAGTTAATTAAATACCATTTGGAGGCATTTAATGTTCGAGCAAAAACGGCTGATTTTCGACAAAAGAGATAACACCCCCCCATTACGTCATGCTTCAGAAATGTGGAAAATTGTCCGTTTTCAAATGTTTTATTTTTGAACGTCAGTTCACATTTGTAGGTGGATCATCAGTGTTAGAGCTAAAATTAGCATGTTTAAAGTGATTTTCATGCTTCCAGGGGCCCAAAACACAAGATTTATGGAATGGTTAAAAGTGCATGAAAATGGCCAATTTACTCACTCTGAGTTCTCAAAAAGGGTTTCTTCACCCCGGGAAGTTAATTAAATACCATTTGGAGGCATTTAATGTTAGAGCAAAAACGGCTGATTTTCGACAAAAGAGATAACACCCCCCCATTACGTCATGCTTCAGAAATGTGGAAAATGGTCCGTTTTCAAATGTTTTATTTTTGAACGTAAGTTCACATTTGTAGGTGGATCATCAGTGTTAGAGCTAAAATTAGCATGTTTAAAGTGATTTTCATGCTTCCAGGGGCCCAAAACACAAGATTTATGGAATGGTTAAAAGTGCATGAAAATGGCCAATTTACTCACTCTGAGTTCTCAAAAAGGGTTTCTTCACCCCGGGAAGTTAATTAAATACCATTTGGAGGCATTTAATGTTAGAGCAAAAACGGCTGATTTTCGACAAAAGAGATAACACCCCCCCATTACGTCATGCTTCAGAAATGTGGAAAATGGTCCGTTTTCAAATGTTTTATTTTTGAACGTCAGTTCACATTTGTAGGTGGATCATCAGTGTTAGAGCTAAAATTAGCATGTTTAAAGTGATTATCATGCTTCCAGGGGCTCGGGAAGTGAAATAAATACCATTTGGAGGCATTTAATGTTCGAGCAAAAACGGCTGATTTTCGACAAAAGAGATAACACCCCCCCATTACGTCATGCTTCAGAAATGTGGAAAATGGTCCGTTTTCAAATGTTTTATTTTTGAACGTCAGTTCACATTTGTAGGTGGATCATCAGTGTTAGAGCTACAATTAGCATGTTTAAAGGGATTTTCATGCTTCCAGGGGCCCAAAACACAAGATTTATGGAATGGTTAAAAGTGCATGAAAATGGCCAATTTACTCACTCTGAGTTCTCAAAAAGGGTTTCTTCACCCCGGGAAGTTAATTAAATACCATTTGGAGGCATTTAATGTTCGAGCAAAAACGGCTGATTTTCGACAAAAGAGATAACACCCCCCCATTACGTCATGCTTCAGAAATGTGGAAAATGGTCCGTTTTCAAATGTTTTATTTTTGAACGTAAGTTCACATTTGTAGGTGGATCATCAGTGTTAGAGCTAAAATTAGCATGTTTAAAGTGATTTTCATGCTTCCAGGGGCTCGGGAAGTTAATTAAATACCATTTGGAGGCATTTAATGTTCGAGCAAAAACGGCTGATTTTCGACAAAAGAGATAACACCCCCCCATTACGTCATGCTTCAGAAATGTGGAAAATGGTCCGTTTTCAAATGTTTTATTTTTGAACGTCAGTTCACATTTGTAGGTGGATCATCAGTGTTAGAGCTAAAATTAGCATGTTTAAAGTGATTTTCATGCTTCCAGGGGCCCAAAACACAAGATTTATGGAATGGTTAAAAGTGCATGAAAATCGCCAATTTACTCACTCTGAGTTCTCAAAAAGGGTTTCTTCACCCCGGGAAGTTAATTAAATACCATTTGGAGGCATTTAATGTTAGAGCAAAAACGGCTGATTTTCGACAAAAGAGATAACACCCCCCCATTACGTCATGCTTCAGAAATGTGGAAAATGGTCCGTTTTCAAATGTTTTATTTTTGAACGTCAGTTCACATTTGTAGGTGGATCATCAGTGTTAGAGCTAAAATTAGCATGTTTAAAGTGATTTTCATGCTTCCAGGGGCTCGGGAAGTTAATTAAATACCATTTGGAGGCATTTAATGTTCGAGCAAAAACGGCTGATTTTCGACAAAAGAGATAACACCCCCCCATTACGTCATGCTTCAGAAATGTGGAAAATGGTCCGTTTTCAAATGTATCATTTTTGAACGTCAGTTCACATTTGTAGGTGGATCATCAGTGTTAGAGCTAAAATTAGCATGTTTAAAGTGATTTTCATGCTTCCAGGGGCCCAAAACACAAGATTTATGGAATGGTTAAAAGTGCATGAAAATGGCCAATTTACTCACTCTGAGTTCTCAAAAACGGTTTCTTCCCCCGGGAAGTTAATTAAATACCATTTGGAGGCATTTAATGTTCGAGCAAAAACGGCTGATTTTCGACAAAAGAGATAACACCCCCCATTACGTCATGCTTCAGAAATGTGGAAAATGGTCCGTTTTCAAATGTTTTATTTTTGAACGTCAGTTCACATTTGTAGGTGGATCATCAGTGTTAGAGCTAAAATTAGCATGTTTAAAGTGATTTTCATGCTTCCAGGGGCCCAAAACACAAGATTTATGGAATGGTTAAAAGTGCATGAAAATGGCCAATTTACTCACTCTGAGTTCTCAAAAAGGGTTTCTTCACCCCGGGAAGTTAATTAAATACCATTTGGAGGATTTTAATGTTTGAGCAAAAACGGCTGATTTTCGACGAAAGAGCTAACACCCCCCCATTACGTCATGCTTTAGAAATGAGGAAAATGGTCCGTTTTCAAATGTTTTATTTTTGAACGTCAGTTCACATTTGTAGGTGGATCATCAGTGTTAGAGCTAAAATTAGCATGTTTAAAGTGATTTTCATGCTTCCAGGGGCTCGGGAAGTGAAATAAATACCATTTGGAGGCATTTAATGTTCGAGCAAAAACGGCTGATTTTCGACAAAAGAGATAACACCCCCCCATTACGTCATGCTTCAGAAATGTGGAAAATGGTCCGTTTTCAAATGTTTTATTTTTGAACGTCAGTTCACATTTGTAGGTGGATCATCAGTGTTAGAGCTAAAATTAGCATGTTTAAAGTGATTTTCATGCTTCCAAGGGCTCGGGAAGTGAAATAAATACCATTTGGAGGCATTTAATGTTTGAGCAAAAACGGCTGATTTTCGACAAAAGAGATAACACCCCCCCATTACGTCATGCTTCAGAAATGTGGAAAATGGTCCGTTTTCAAATGTTTCATTTTTGAACGTCAGTTCACATTTGTAGGTGGATCATCAGTGTTAAAGCTAAAATTAGCATCTTTAAAGTGATTTTCATGCTTCCAGGGGCCCAAAACACAAGATTTATGGAATGGTTAAAAGTGCATGAAAATGGCCAATTTACTCACACTGAGTTCTCAAAAAGGGTTTCTTCACCCCGGGAAGTTATTTAAATACCATTTGGAGGCATTTAATGTTAGAGCAAAAACGGCTGATTTTCGACAAAAGAGATAACACCCCCCCATTACGTCATGCTTTAGAAATGTGGAAAATGGTCCGTTTTCAAATGTTTTATTTTTGAACGTCAGTTCACATTTGTAGGTGGATCATCAGTGTTAGAGCTAAAATTAGCATGTTTAAAGTGATTTTCATGCTTCCAGGGGCTCGGGAAGTTAATTAAATACCATTTGGAGGCATTTAATGTTCGAGCAAAAACGGCTGATTTTCGACAAAAGAGATAACACCCCCCCCATTACGTCATGCTTCAGAAATGTGGAAAATGGTCCGTTTTCAAATGTTTTATTTTTGAACGTCAGTTCACATTTGTAGGTGGATCATCAGTGTTAGAGCTAAAATTAGCATGTTTAAAGTGATTTTCATGCTTCCAGGGGCCCAAAACACAAGATTTATGGAATGGTTAAAAGTGCATGAAAATGGCCAATTTACTCAATCTGAGTTCTCAAAAAGGGTTTCTTCACCCCGGGAAGTTAATTAAATACCATTTGGAGGCATTTAATGTTAAAGCAAAAACGGCTGATTTTCGACAAAAGACATAACACCCCCCCATTACGTCATGCTTCAGAAATGTGGAAAATGGTCCGTTTTCAAATGTTTTATTTTTGAACGTCAGTTCACATTTGTAGGTGGATCATCAGTGTTAGAGCTAAAATTAGCATGTTTAAAGTGATTTTCATGCTTCCAGGGGCCCAAATCACAAGATTTATGGAATGGTTAAAAGTGCATGAAAATGGCCAATTTACTCACTCTGAGTTCTCAAAAAGGGTTTCTTCACCCCGGGAAGTTAATTAAATACCATTTGGAGGCATTTAATGTTAGAGCAAAAACGGCTGATTTTCGACAAAAGAGATAACACCCCCCCATTACGTCATGCTTCAGAAATGTGGAAAATGGTCCGTTTTCAAATGTTTTATTTTTGAACGTCAGTTCACATTTGTAGGAGGATCATCAGTGTTAGAGCTAAAATTAGCATGTTTAAAGTGATTTTCATGCTTCCAGGGGCTCGGGAAGTGAAATAAATACCATTTGGAGGCATTTAATGTTCGAGCAAAAACGGATGATTTTCGACAAAAGAGATAACACCCCCCCATTACGTCATGCTTCAGAAATGTGGAAAATGGTCCATTTTCAAATGTTTTATTTTTGAACGTCAGTTCTCATTTGTAGGTGGATCATCAGTGTTAGAGCTAAAATTAGCATGTTTAAAGTGATTTTCATGCTTCCAGGGGCCCAAAACACAAGATTTATGGAATGGTTAAAAGTGCATGAAAATGGCCAATTTACTCACTCTGAGTTCTCAAAAAGGGTTTCTTCACCCCGGGAAGTTAATTAAATACCATTTGGAGGCATTTAATGTTCGAGCAAAAACGGCAGATTTTCGACAAAAGAGATAACACCCCCCCATTACGTCATGCTTCAGAAATGTGGAAAATGGTCCGTTTTCAAATGTTTTATTTTTGAACGTAAGTTCACATTTGTAGGTGGATCATCAGTGTTAGAGCTAAAATTAGCATGTTTAAAGTGATTTTCATGCTTCCAGGGGCTCGGGAAGTGAAATAAATACCATTTGGAGGCATTTAATGTTCGAGCAAAAACGGCTGATTTTCGACAAAAGAGATAACACCCCCCCATTACGTCATGCTTCAGAAATGTGGAAAATGGTCCGTTTTCAAATGTTTTATTTTTGAACGTCAGTTCACATTTGTAGGTGGATCATCAGTGTTAGAGCTAAAATTAGCATGTTTAAAGTGATTTTCATGCTTCCAGGGGCTCGGGAAGTTAATTAAATACCATTTGGAGGCATTTAATGTTCGAGCAAAAACGGCTGATTTTCGACAAAAGAGATAACACCCCCCCATTACGTCATGCTTCAGAAATGTGGAAAATGGTCCGTTTTCAAATGTTTTATTTTTGAACGTCAGTTCACATTTGTAGGTGGATCATCAGTGTTAGAGCTAAAATTAGCATGTTTAAAGTGATTTTCATGCTTCCAGGGGCCCAAAACACAAGATTTATGGAATGGTTAAAAGTGCATGAAAATGGCCAATTTACTCACTCTGAGTTCTCAAAAAGGGTTTCTTCACCCCGGGAAGTTAATTAAATACCATTTGGAGGCATTTAATGTTAGAGCAAAAACGGCTGATTTTCGACAAAAGAGATAACACCCCCCCATTACGTCATGCTTCAGAAATGTGGAAAATGGTCCGTTTTCAAATGTTTTATTTTTGAACGTCAGTTCACATTTGTAGGTGGATCATCAGTGTTAGAGCTAAAATTAGCATGTTTAAAGTGATTATCATGCTTCCAGGGGCTCGGGAAGTGAAATAAATACCATTTGGAGGCATTTAATGTTCGAGCAAAAATCGGCTGATTTTCGACAAAAGAGATAACACCCCCCCATTACGTCATGCTTCAGAAATGTGGAAAATGGTCCGTTTTCAAATGTTTTATTTTTGAACGTCAGTTCACATTTGTAGGTGGATCATCAGTGTTAGAGCTACAATTAGCATGTTTAAAGGGATTTTCATGCTTCCAGGGGCCCAAAACACAAGATTTATGGAATGGTTAAAAGTGCATGAAAATGGCCAATTTACTCACTCTGAGTTCTCAAAAAGGGTTTCTTCACCCCGGGAAGTTAATTAAATACCATTTGGAGGCATTTAATGTTCGAGCAAAAACGGCTGATTTTCGACAAAAGAGATAACACCCCCCCCATTACGTCATGCTTCAGAAATGTGGAAAATGGTCCGTTTTCAAATGTTTTATTTTTGAACGTAAGTTCACATTTGTAGGTGGATCATCAGTGTTAGAGCTAAAATTAGCATGTTTAAAGTGATTTTCATGCTTCCAGGGGCTCGGGAAGTTAATTAAATACCATTTGGAGGCATTTAATGTTCGAGCAAAAACGGCTGATTTTCGACAAAAGAGATAACACCCCCCCATTACGTCATGCTTCAGAAATGTGGAAAATGGTCCGTTTTCAAATGTTTTATTTTTGAACGTCAGTTCACATTTGTAGGTGGATCATCAGTGTTAGAGCTAAAATTAGCATGTTTAAAGTGATTTTCATGCTTCCAGGGGCCCAAAACACAAGATTTATGGAATGGTTAAAAGTGCATGAAAATGGCCAATTTACTCACTCTGAGTTCTCAAAAAGGGTTTCTTCACCCCGGGAAGTTAATTAAATACCATTTGGAGGCATTTAATGTTCGAGCAAAAACGGCTGATTTTCGACAAAAGAGATAACACCCCCCCATTACGTCATGCTTCAGAAATGTGGAAAATGGTCCGTTTTCAAATGTTTTATTTTTGAACGTCAGTTCACATTTGTAGGTGGATCATCAGTGTTAGAGCTAAAATTAGCATGTTTAAAGTGATTTTCATGCTTCCAGGGGCCCAAAACACAAGATTTATGGAATGGTTAAAAGTGCATGAAAATGGCCAATTTACTCACTCTGAGTTCTCAAAAAGGGTTTCTTCACCCCGGGAAGTTAATTAAATACCATTTGGAGGCATTTAATGTTCGAGCAAAAACGGCTGATTTTCGACAAAAGAGATAACACCCCCCCATTACGTCATGCTTCAGAAATGTGGAAAATGGTCCGTTTTCAAATGTTTTATTTTTGAACGTCAGTTCACATTTGTAGGTGGATCATCAGTGTTAGAGCTAAAATTAGCATGTTTAAAGTGATTTTCATGCTTCCAGGGGCCCAAAACACAAGATTTATGGAATGGTTAAAAGTGCATGAAAATGGCCAATTTACTCACTCTGAGTTCTCAAAAAGGGTTTCTTCCCCCGGGAAGTTAATTAAATACCATTTGGAGGCATTTAATGTTCGAGCAAAAACGGCTGATTTTCGACAAAAGAGATAACACCCCCCCATTACGTCATGCTTCAGAAATGTGGAAAATGGTCCGTTTTCAAATGTTTTATTTTTGAACGTCAGTTCACATTTGTAGGTGGATCATCAGTGTTAGAGCTAAAATTAGCATGTTTAAAGTGATTTTCATGCTTCCAGGGGCCCAAAACACAAGATTTATGGAATGGTTAAAAGTGCATGAAAATGGCCAATTTACTCACTCTGAGTTCTCAAAAAGGGTTTCTTCACCCCGGGAAGTTAATTAAATACCATTTGGAGGATTTTAATGTTTGAGCAAAAACGGCTGATTTTCGACGAAAGAGCTAACACCCCCCCATTACGTCATGCTTTAGAAATGAGGAAAATGGTCCGTTTTCAAATGTTTTATTTTTGAACGTCAGTTCACATTTGTAGGTGGATCATCAGTGTTAGAGCTAAAATTAGCATGTTTAAAGTGATTTTCATGCTTCCAGGGGCTCGGGAAGTGAAATAAATACCATTTGGAGGCATTTAATGTTCGAGCAAAAACGTCTGATTTTCGACAAAAGAGATAACACCCCCCCATTACGTCATGCTTCAGAAATGTGGAAAATGGTCCGTTTTCAAATGTTTTATTTTTGAACGTCAGTTCACATTTGTAGGTGGATCATCAGTGTTAGAGCTAAAATTAGCATGTTTAAAGTGATTTTCATGCTTCCAGGGGCTCGGGAAGTGAAATAAATACCATTTGGAGGCATTTAATGTTCGAGCAAAAACGGCTGATTTTCGACAAAAGAGATAACACCCCCCCATTACGTCATGCTTCAGAAATGTGGAAAATGGTCCGTTTTCAAATGTTTTATTTTTGAACGTCAGTTCACATTTGTAGGTGGATCATCAGTGTTAGAGCTAAAATTAGCATGTTTAAAGTGATTTTCATGCTTCCAGGGGCCCAAAACACAAGATTTATGGAATGGTTAAAAGTGCATGAAAATGGCCAATTTACTCACTCTGAGTTCTCAAAAAGGGTTTCTTCACCCCGGGAAGTTAATTAAATACCATTTGGAGGCATTTAATGTTAGAGCAAAAACGGCTGATTTTCGACAAAAGACATAACACCCCCCCATTACGTCATGCTTCAGAAATGTGGAAAATGGTCCGTTTTCAAATGTTTTATTTTTGAACGTCAGTTCACATTTGTAGGTGGATCATCAGTGTTAGAGCTAAAATTAGCATGTTTAAAGTGATTTTCATGCTTCCAGGGGCTCGGGAAGTGAAATAAATACCATTTGGAGGCATTTAATGTTCGAGCAAAAACGGCTGATTTTCGACAAAAGAGATAACACCCCCCCATTACGTCATGCTTCAGAAATGTGGAAAATGGTCTGTTTTCAAATGTTTTATTTTTGAACGTCAGTTCACATTTGTAGGTGGATCATCAGTGTTAGAGCTAAAATTAGCATGTTTAAAGTGATTTTCATGCTTCCAGGGGCCCAAAACACAAGATTTATGGAATGGTTAAAAGTGCATGAAAATGGCCAATTTACTCACTCTGAGTTCTCAAAAAGGGTTTCTTCACCCCGGGAAGTTAATTAAATACCATTTGGAGGCATTTAATGTTCGAGCAAAAACGGCTGATTTTCGACAAAAGAGATAACACCCCCCCATTACGTCATGCTTCAGAAATGTGGAAAATGGTCCGTTTTCAAATGTTTTATTTTTGAACGTCAGTTCACATTTGTAGGTGGATCATCAGTGTTAGAGCTAAAATTAGCATGTTTAAAGTGATTTTCATGCTTCCAGGGGCCCAAAACACAAGATTTATGGAATGGTTAAAAGTGCATGAAAATGGCCAATTTACTCACTCTGAGTTCTCAAAAAGGGTTTCTTCCCCCGGGAAGTTAATTAAATACCATTTGGAGGCATTTAATGTTCGAGCAAAAACGGCTGATTTTCGACAAAAGAGATAACACCCCCCCATTACGTCATGCTTCAGAAATGTGGAAAATGGTCCGTTTTCAAATGTTTTATTTTTGAACGTCAGTTCACATTTGTAGGTGGATCATCATTGTTAGAGCTAAAATTAGCATGTTTAAAGTGATTTTCATGCTTCCAGGGGCCCAAAACACAAGATTTATGGAATGGTTAAAAGTGCATGAAAATTGCCAATTTACTCACTCTGAGTTCTCAAAAAGGGTTTCTTCACCCCGGGAAGTTAATTAAATACCATTTGGAGGATTTTAATGTTTGAGCAAAAACGGCTGATTTTCGACGAAAGAGCTAACACCCCCCCATTACGTCATGCTTTAGAAATGAGGAAAATGGTCCGTTTTCAAATGTTTTATTTTTGAACGTCAGTTCACATTTGTAGGTGGATCATCAGTGTTAGAGCTAAAATTAGCATGTTTAAAGTGATTTTCATGCTTCCAGGGGCTCAGGAAGTGAAATAAATACCATTTGGAGGCATTTAATGTTCGAGCAAAAACGGCTGATTTTCGACAAAAGAGATAACACCCCCCCATTACGTCATGCTTCAGAAATGTGGAAAATGGTCCGTTTTCAAATGTTTTATTTTTGAACGTCAGTTCACATTTGTAGGTGGATCATCAGTGTTAGAGCTAAAATTAGCATGTTTAAAGTGATTTTCATGCTTCCAGGGGCTCGGGAAGTGAAATAAATACCATTTGGAGGCATTTAATGTTCGAGCAAAAACGGCTGATTTTCGACAAAAGAGATAACACCCCCCCATTACGTCATGCTTCAGAAATGTGGAAAATGGTCCGTTTTCAAATGTTTTATTTTTGAACGTCAGTTCACATTTGTAGGTGGATCATCAGTGTTAGAGCTAAAATTAGCATGTTTAAAGTGATGTTCATGCTTCCAGGGGCTCGGGAAGTGAAATAAATACCATTTGGAGGCATTTAATGTTCGAGCAAAAACGGCTGATTTTCGACAAAAGAGATAACACCCCCCCATTACGTCATGCTTCAGAAATGTGGAAAATGGTCCGTTTTCAAATGTTTTATTTTTGAACGTCAGTTCACATTTGTAGGTGGATCATCAGTGTTAGAGCTAAAATTAGCATGTTTAAAGTGATTTTCATGCTTCCAGGGGCCCAAAACACAAGATTTATGGAATGGTTAAAAGTGCATGAAAATGGCCAATTTACTCACTCTGAGTTCTCAAAAAGGGTTTCTTCACCCCGGGAAGTTAATTAAATACCATTTGGAGGCATTTAATGTTCGAGCAAAAACGGCTGATTTTCGACAAAAGAGATAACACCCCCCCATTACGTCATGCTTCAGAAATGTGGAAAATGGTCCGTTTTCAAATGTTTTATTTTTGAACGTCAGTTCACATTTGTAGGTGGATCATCAGTGTTAGAGCTAAAATTAGCATATTTAAAGTGATTTTCATGCTTCCAGGGGCCCAAAACACAAGATTTATGGAATGGTTAAAAGTGCATGAAAATTGCCAATTTACTCACTCTGAGTTCTCAAAAAGGGTTTCTTCACCCCGGGAAGTTAATTAAATACCATTTGGAGGCATTTAATGTTAGAGCAAAAACGGCTGATTTTCGACAAAAGAGATAACACCCCCCCATTACGTCATGCTTCAGAAATGTGGAAAATGGTCCGTTTTCAAATGTTTTATTTTTGAACGTCAGTTCACATTTGTAGGTGGATCATCAGTGTTAGAGCTAAAATTAGCATGTTTAAAGTGATTTTCATGCTTCCAGGGGCTCGGGAAGTTAATTAAATGCCATTTGGAGGCATTTAATGTTCGAGCAAAAACGGCTGATTTTCGACAAAAGAGATAACACCCCCCCATTACGTCATGCTTCAGAAATGTGGAAAATGGTCCGTTTTCAAATGTTTTATTTTTGAACGTCAGTTCACATTTGTAGGTGGATCATCAGTGTTAGAGCTAAAATTAGCATGTTTAAAGTGATTTTCATGCTTCCAGGGGCCCAAAACACAAGATTTATGGAATGGTTAAAAGTGCATGAAAATGGCCAATTTACTCACTCTGAGTTCTCAAAAAGGGTTTCTTCACCCCGGGAAGTTAATTAAATACCATTTGGAGGATTTTAATGTTCGAGCAAAAACGGCTGATTTTCGACGAAAGAGCTAACACCCCCCCATTACGTCATGCTTTAGAAATGAGGAAAATGGTCCGTTTTCAAATGTTTTATTTTTGAACGTCAGTTCACATTTGTAGGTGGATCATCAGTGTTAGAGCTAAAATTAGCATGTTTAAAGTGATTTTCATGCTTCCAGGGGCTCGGGAAGTGAAATAAATACCATTTGGAGGCATTTAATGTTCGAGCAAAAACGGCTGATTTTCGACAAAAGAGATAACACCCCCCCATTACGTCATGCTTCAGAAATGTGGAAAATTGTCCGTTTTCAAATGTTTTATTTTTGAACGTCAGTTCACATTTGTAGGTGGATCATCAGTGTTAGAGCTAAAATTAGCATGTTTAAAGTGATTTTCATGCTTCCAAGGGCTCGGGAAGTGAAATAAATACCATTTGGAGGCATTTAATGTTCGAGCAAAAACGGCTGATTTTCGACAAAAGAGATAACACCCCCCCCATTACGTCATGCTTCAGAAATGTGGAAAATGGTCCGTTTTCAAATGTTTCATTTTTGAACGTCAGTTCACATTTGTAGGTGGATCATCAGTGTTAAAGCTAAAATTAGCATGTTTAAAGTGATTTTCATGCTTCCAGGGGCCCAAAACACAAGATTTATGGAATGGTTAAAAGTGCATGAAAATGGCCAATTTACTCACTCTGAGTTCTCAAAAAGGGTTTCTTCACCCCGGGAACTTAATTAAATACCATTTGGAGGCATTTAATGTTAGAGCAAAAACGGCTGATTTTCGACAAAAGAGATAACACCCCCCCATTACGTCATGCTTCAGAAATGTGGAAAATGGTCCGTTTTCAAATGTTTTATTTTTGAACGTCAGTTCACATTTGTAGGTGGATCATCAGTGTTAGAGCTAAAATTAGCATGTTTAAAGTGATTTTCATGCTTCCAGGGGCTCGGGAAGTTAATTAAATACCATTTGGAGGCATTTAATGTTCGAGCAAAAACGGCTGATTTTCGACAAAAGAGATAACACCCCCCCATTACGTCATGCTTCAGAAATGTGGAAAATGGTCCGTTTTCAAATGTTTTATTTTTGAACGTCAGTTCACATTTGTAGGTGGATCATCAGTGTTAGAGCTAAAATTAGCATGTTTAAAGTGATTTTCATGCTTCCAGGGGCCCAAAACACAAGATTTATGGAATGGTTAAAAGTGCATGAAAATGGCCAATTTACTCACTCTGAGTTCTCAAAAAGGGTTTCTTCACCCCGGGAAGTTAATTAAATACCATTTGGAGGCATTTAATGTTAGAGCAAAAACGGCTGATTTTCGACAAAAGAGATAACACCCCCCCATTACGTCATGCTTCAGAAATGTGGAAAATGGTCCGTTTTCAAATGTTTTATTTTTGAACGTCAGTTCACATTTGTAGGTGGATCATCAGTGTTAGAGCTAAAATTAGCATGTTTAAAGTGATTTTCATGCTTCCAGGGGCCCAAAACACAAGATTTATGGAATGGTTAAAAGTGCATGAAAATGGCCAATTTACTCACTCTGAGTTCTCAAAAAGGGTTTCTTCACCCCGGGAAGTTAATTAAATACCATTTGGAGGCATTTAATGTTAGAGCAAAAACGGCTGATTTTCGACAAAAGAGATAACACCCCCCATTACGTCATGCTTCAGAAATGTGGAAAATGGTCCGTTTTCAAATGTTTTATTTTTGAACGTCAGTTCACATTTGTAGGTGGATCATCAGTGTTAGAGCTAAAATTAGCATGTTTAAAGTGATTTTCATGCTTCCAGGGACTCGGGAAGTGAAATAAATACCATTTGGAGGCATTTAATGTTCGAGCAAAAACGGATGATTTTCGACAAAAGAGATAACACCCCCCCATTACGTCATGCTTCAGAAATGTGGAAAATGGTCCGTTTTCAAATGTTTTATTTTTGAACGTCAGTTCACATTTGTAGGTGGATCATCAGTGTTAGAGCTAAAATTAGCATGTTTAAAGTGATTTTCATGCTTCCAGGGGCCCAAAACACAAGATTTATGGAATGGTTAAAAGTGCATGAAAATGGCCAATTTACTCACTCTGAGTTCTCAAAAAGGGTTTCTTCACCCCGGGAAGTTAATTAAATACCATTTGGAGGCATTTAATGTTCGAGCAAAAACGGCTGATTTTCGACAAAAGAGATAACACCCCCCCATTACGTCATGCTTCAGAAATGTGGAAAATGGTCCGTTTTCAAATGTTTTATTTTTGAACGTAAGTTCACATTTGTAGGTGGATCATCAGTGTTAGAGCTAAAATTAGCATGTTTAAAGTGATTTTCATGCTTCCAGGGGCTCGGGAAGTGAAATAAATACAATTTGGAGGCATTTAATGTTCGAGCAAAAACGGCTGATTTTCGACAAAAGAGATAACAACCCCCCATTACGTCATGCTTCAGAAATGTGGAAAATGGTCCGTTTTCAAATGTTTTATTTTTGAACGTCAGTTCACATTTGTAGGTGGATCATCAGTGTTAGAGCTAAAATTAGCATGTTTAAAGTGATTTTCATGCTTCCAGGGGCTCGGGAAGTTAATTAAATACCATTTGGAGGCATTTAATGTTCGAGCAAAAACGGCTGATTTTCGACAAAAGAGATAACACCCCCCCATTACGTCATGCTTCAGAAATGTGGAAAATGGTCCGTTTTCAAATGTTTTATTTTTGAACGTCAGTTCACATTTGTAGGTGGATCATCAGTGTTAGAGCTAAAATTAGCATGTTTAAAGTGATTTTCATGCTTCCAGGGGCCCAAAACACAAGATTTATGGAATGGTTAAAAGTGCATGAAAATGGCCAATTTACTCACTCTGAGTTCTCAAAAAGGGTTTCTTCACCCCGGGAAGTTAATTAAATACCATTTGGAGGCATTTAATGTTAGAGCAAAAACGGCTGATTTTCGACAAAAGAGATAACACCCCCCCATTACGTCATGCTTCAGAAATGTGGAAAATGGTCCGTTTTCAAATGTTTTATTTTTGAACGTCAGTTCACATTTGTAGGTGGATCATCAGTGTTAGAGCTAAAATTAGCATGTTTAAAGTGATTTTCATGCTTCCAGGGGCCCAAAACACAAGATTTATGGAATGGTTAAAAGTGCATGAAAATGGCCAATTTACTCACTCTGAGTTCTCAAAAAGGGTTTCTTCACCCCGGGAAGTTAATTAAATACCATTTGGAGGCATTTAATGTTAGAGCAAAAACGGCTGATTTTCGACAAAAGAGATAACACCCCCCATTACGTCATGCTTCAGAAATGTGGAAAATGGTCCGTTTTCAAATGTTTTATTTTTGAACGTCAGTTCACATTTGTAGGTGGATCATCAGTGTTAGAGCTAAAATTAGCATGTTTAAAGTGATTTTCATGCTTCCAGGGACTCGGGAAGTGAAATAAATACCATTTGGAGGCATTTAATGTTCGAGCAAAAACGGATGATTTTCGACAAAAGAGATAACACCCCCCCATTACGTCATGCTTCAGAAATGTGGAAAATGGTCCGTTTTCAAATGTTTTATTTTTGAACGTCAGTTCACATTTGTAGGTGGATCATCAGTGTTAGAGCTAAAATTAGCATGTTTAAAGTGATTTTCATGCTTCCAGGGGCCCAAAACACAAGATTTATGGAATGGTTAAAAGTGCATGAAAATGGCCAATTTACTCACTCTGAGTTCTCAAAAAGGGTTTCTTCACCCCGGGAAGTTAATTAAATACCATTTGGAGGCATTTAATGTTCGAGCAAAAACGGCTGATTTTCGACAAAAGAGATAACACCCCCCCATTACGTCATGCTTCAGAAATGTGGAAAATGGTCCGTTTTCAAATGTTTTATTTTTGAACGTAAGTTCACATTTGTAGGTGGATCATCAGTGTTAGAGCTAAAATTAGCATGTTTAAAGTGATTTTCATGCTTCCAGGGGCTCGGGAAGTGAAATAAATACAATTTGGAGGCATTTAATGTTCGAGCAAAAACGGCTGATTTTCGACAAAAGAGATAACAACCCCCCATTACGTCATGCTTCAGAAATGTGGAAAATGGTCCGTTTTCAAATGTTTTATTTTTGAACGTCAGTTCACATTTGTAGGTGGATCATCAGTGTTAGAGCTAAAATTAGCATGTTTAAAGTGATTTTCATGCTTCCAGGGGCTCGGGAAGTTAATTAAATACCATTTGGAGGCATTTAATGTTCGAGCAAAAACGGCTGATTTTCGACAAAAGAGATAACACCCCCCCATTACGTCATGCTTCAGAAATGTGGAAAATGGTCCGTTTTCAAATGTTTTATTTTTGAACGTCAGTTCACATTTGTAGGTGGATCATCAGTGTTAGAGCTAAAATTAGCATGTTTAAAGTGATTTTCATGCTTCCAGGGGCCCAAAACACAAGATTTATGGAATGGTTAAAAGTGCATGAAAATGGCCAATTTACTCACTCTGAGTTCTCAAAAAGGGTTTCTTCACCCCGGGAAGTTAATTAAATACCATTTGGAGGCATTTAATGTTAGAGCAAAAACGGCTGATTTTCGACAAAAGAGATAACACCCCCCCATTACGTCATGCTTCAGAAATGTGGAAAATGGTCCGTTTTCAAATGTTTTATTTTTGAACGTCAGTTCACATTTGTAGGTGGATCATCAGTGTTAGAGCTAAAATTAGCATGTTTAAAGTGATTTTCATGCTTCCAGGGGCTCGGGAAGTTAATTAAATACCATTTGGAGGCATTTAACCACTTGGCTGCTACGGCACTTCAAGGATTTCTGTGTAATTTCCATTGAAATGAATGGCCACTCCATGACGAGCTGACCTTGTCATTAGCATGGAAGTGGTTAATGTTAGAGCAAAAACGGCTGATTTTCGACAAAAGAGATAACACCCCCCCATTACGTCATGCTTCAGAAATGTGCAAAATGGTCCGTTTTCAAATGTTTTATTTTTGAACGTCAGTTCACATTTGTAGGTGGATCATCAGTGTTAGAGATAAAATTAGCATGTTTAAAGTGATTTTCATGCTTCCAGGGGCCCAAAACACAAGATTTATGGAATGGTTAAAAGTGCATGAAAATGGCCAATTTACTCACTCTGAGTTCTCAAAAAGGGTTTCTTCACCCCGGGAAGTTAATTAAATACCATTTGGAGGCATTTAATGTTAGAGCAAAAACGGCTGATTTTCGACAAAAGAGATAACACCCCCCCATTACGTCATGCTTCAGAAATGTGGAAAATGGTCCGTTTTCAAATGTTTTATTTTTGAACGTCAGTTCACATTTGTAGGTGGATCATCAGTGTTAGAGCTAAAATTAGCATGTTTAAAGTGATTTTCATGCTTCCAGGGGCTCGGGAAGTTAATTAAATACCATTTGGAGGCATTTAATGTTCGAGCAAAAACGGCTGATTTTCGACAAAAGAGATAACACCCCCCCATTACGTCATGCTTCAGAAATGTGGAAAATGGTCCGTTTTCAAATGTTTTATTTTTGAACGTCAGTTCACATTTGTAGGTGGATCATCAGTGTTAGAGCTAAAATTAGCATGTTTAAAGTGATTTTCATGCTTCCAGGGGCCCAAAACACAAGATTTATGGAATGGATAAAAGTGCATGAAAATGGCCAATTTACTCACTCTGAGTTCTCAAAAAGGGTTTCTTCACCCCGGGAAGTTAATTAAATACCATTTGGAGGCATTTAATGTTAGAGCAAAAACGGCTGATTTTCGACAAAAGAGATAACACCCCCCCATTACGTCATGCTTCAGAAATGTGGAAAATAGTCCGTTTTCAAATGTTTTATTTTTGAACGTCAGTTCACATTTGTAGGTGGATCATCAGTGTTAGAGCTAAAATTAGCAAGTTTAAAGTTATTTTCATGCTTCCAGGGGCTCGGGAAGTGAAATAAATACCATTTGGAGGCATTTAATGTTCGAGCAAAAACGGCTGATTTTCGACAAAAGAGATAACACCCCCCATTACGTCATGCTTCAGAAATGTGGAAAATGGTCCGTTTTCAAATGTTTCATTTTTGAACGTCAGTTCACATTTGTAGGTGGATCATCAGTGTTAGAGCTAAAATTAGCATGTTTAAAGTGATTTTCATGCTTCCAGGGGCCCAAAACACAAGATTTATGGAATGGTTAAAAGTGCATGAAAATGGCCAATTTACTCACTCTGAGTTCTCAAAAAGGGTTTCTTCACCCCGGGAAGTTAATTAAATACCATTTGGAGGCATTTAATGTTCGAGCAAAAACGGCTGATTTTCGACAAAAGAGATAACACCCCCCCATTACGTCATGCTTCAGAAATGTGGAAAATTGTCCGTTTTCAAATGTTTTATTTTTGAACGTCAGTTCACATTTGTAGGTGGATCATCAGTGTTAGAGCTAAAATTAGCATGTTTAAAGTGATTTTCATGCTTCCAGGGGCCCAAAACACAAGATTTATGGAATGGTTAAAAGTGCATGAAAATGGCCAATTTACTCACTCTGAGTTCTCAAAAAGGGTTTCTTCACCCCGGGAAGTTAATTAAATACCATTTGGAGGCATTTAATGTTAGAGCAAAAACGGCTGATTTTCGACAAAAGAGATAACACCCCCCCATTACGTCATGCTTCAGAAATGTGGAAAATGGTCCGTTTTCAAATGTTTTATTTTTGAACGTAAGTTCACATTTGTAGGTGGATCATCAGTGTTAGAGCTAAAATTAGCATGTTTAAAGTGATTTTCATGCTTCCAGGGGCTCGGGAAGTGAAATAAATACAATTTGGAGGCATTTAATGTTCGAGCAAAAACGGCTGATTTTCGACAAAAGAGATAACAACCCCCCATTACGTCATGCTTCAGAAATGTGGAAAATGGTCCGTTTTCAAATGTTTTATTTTTGAACGTCAGTTCACATTTGTAGGTGGATCATCAGTGTTAGAGCTAAAATTAGCATGTTTAAAGTGATTTTCATGCTTCCAGGGGCTCGGGAAGTTAATTAAATACCATTTGGAGGCATTTAATGTTCGAGCAAAAACGGCTGATTTTCGACAAAAGAGATAACACCCCCCCATTACGTCATGCTTCAGAAATGTGGAAAATGGTCCGTTTTCAAATGTTTTATTTTTGAACGTCAGTTCACATTTGTAGGTGGATCATCAGTGTTAGAGCTAAAATTAGCATGTTTAAAGTGATTTTCATGCTTCCAGGGGCCCAAAACACAAGATTTATGGAATGGTTAAAAGTGCATGAAAATGGCCAATTTACTCACTCTGAGTTCTCAAAAAGGGTTTCTTCACCCCGGGAAGTTAATTAAATACCATTTGGAGGCATTTAATGTTAGAGCAAAAACGGCTGATTTTCGACAAAAGAGATAACACCCCCCCATTACGTCATGCTTCAGAAATGTGGAAAATGGTCCGTTTTCAAATGTTTTATTTTTGAACGTCAGTTCACATTTGTAGGTGGATCATCAGTGTTAGAGCTAAAATTAGCATGTTTAAAGTGATTTTCATGCTTCCAGGGACTCGGGAAGTGAAATAAATACCATTTGGAGGCATTTAATGTTCGAGCAAAAACGGATGATTTTCGACAAAAGAGATAACACCCCCCCATTACGTCATGCTTCAGAAATGTGGAAAATGGTCCGTTTTCAAATGTTTTATTTTTGAACGTCAGTTCACATTTGTAGGTGGATCATCAGTGTTAGAGCTAAAATTAGCATGTTTAAAGTGATTTTCATGCTTCCAGGGGCCCAAAACACAAGATTTATGGAATGGTTAAAAGTGCATGAAAATGGCCAATTTACTCACTCTGAGTTCTCAAAAAGGGTTTCTTCACCCCGGGAAGTTAATTAAATACCATTTGGAGGCATTTAATGTTCGAGCAAAAACGGCTGATTTTCGACAAAAGAGATAACACCCCCCCATTACGTCATGCTTCAGAAATGTGGAAAATGGTCCGTTTTCAAATGTTTTATTTTTGAACGTAAGTTCACATTTGTAGGTGGATCATCAGTGTTAGAGCTAAAATTAGCATGTTTAAAGTGATTTTCATGCTTCCAGGGGCTCGGGAAGTGAAATAAATACAATTTGGAGGCATTTAATGTTCGAGCAAAAACGGCTGATTTTCGACAAAAGAGATAACAACCCCCCATTACGTCATGCTTCAGAAATGTGGAAAATGGTCCGTTTTCAAATGTTTTATTTTTGAACGTCAGTTCACATTTGTAGGTGGATCATCAGTGTTAGAGCTAAAATTAGCATGTTTAAAGTGATTTTCATGCTTCCAGGGGCTCGGGAAGTTAATTAAATACCATTTGGAGGCATTTAATGTTCGAGCAAAAACGGCTGATTTTCGACAAAAGAGATAACACCCCCCCATTACGTCATGCTTCAGAAATGTGGAAAATGGTCCGTTTTCAAATGTTTTATTTTTGAACGTCAGTTCACATTTGTAGGTGGATCATCAGTGTTAGAGCTAAAATTAGCATGTTTAAAGTGATTTTCATGCTTCCAGTGGCCCAAAACACAAGATTTATGGAATGGTTAAAAGTGCATGAAAATGGCCAATTTACTCACTCTGAGTTCTCAAAAAGGGTTTCTTCACCCCGGGAAGTTAATTAAATACCATTTGGAGGCATTTAATGTTAGAGCAAAAACGGCTGATTTTCGACAAAAGAGATAACACCCCCCCATTACGTCATGCTTCAGAAATGTGGAAAATGGTCCGTTTTCAAATGTTTTATTTTTGAACGTCAGTTCACATTTGTAGGTGGATCATCAGTGTTAGAGCTAAAATTAGCATGTTTAAAGTGATTTTCATGCTTCCAGGGGCTCGGGAAGTTAATTAAATACCATTTGGAGGCATTTAACCACTTGGCTGCTACGGCACTTCAAGGATTTCTGTGTAATTTCCATTGAAATGAATGGCCACTCCATGACGAGCTGACCTTGTCATTAGCATGGAAGTGGTTAATGTTAGAGCAAAAACGGCTGATTTTCGACAAAAGAGATAACACCCCCCCATTACGTCATGCTTCAGAAATGTGCAAAATGGTCCGTTTTCAAATGTTTTATTTTTGAACGTCAGTTCACATTTGTAGGTGGATCATCAGTGTTAGAGATAAAATTAGCATGTTTAAAGTGATTTTCATGCTTCCAGGGGCCCAAAACACAAGATTTATGGAATGGTTAAAAGTGCATGAAAATGGCCAATTTACTCACTCTGAGTTCTCAAAAAGGGTTTCTTCACCCCGGGAAGTTAATTAAATACCATTTGGAGGCATTTAATGTTAGAGCAAAAACGGCTGATTTTCGACAAAAGAGATAACACCCCCCCATTACGTCATGCTTCAGAAATGTGGAAAATGGTCCGTTTTCAAATGTTTTATTTTTGAACGTCAGTTCACATTTGTAGGTGGATCATCAGTGTTAGAGCTAAAATTAGCATGTTTAAAGTGATTTTCATGCTTCCAGGGGCTCGGGAAGTTAATTAAATACCATTTGGAGGCATTTAATGTTCGAGCAAAAACGGCTGATTTTCGACAAAAGAGATAACACCCCCCCATTACGTCATGCTTCAGAAATGTGGAAAATGGTCCGTTTTCAAATGTTTTATTTTTGAACGTCAGTTCACATTTGTAGGTGGATCATCAGTGTTAGAGCTAAAATTAGCATGTTTAAAGTGATTTTCATGCTTCCAGGGGCCCAAAACACAAGATTTATGGAATGGATAAAAGTGCATGAAAATGGCCAATTTACTCACTCTGAGTTCTCAAAAAGGGTTTCTTCACCCCGGGAAGTTAATTAAATACCATTTGGAGGCATTTAATGTTAGAGCAAAAACGGCTGATTTTCGACAAAAGAGATAACACCCCCCCATTACGTCATGCTTCAGAAATGTGGAAAATAGTCCGTTTTCAAATGTTTTATTTTTGAACGTCAGTTCACATTTGTAGGTGGATCATCAGTGTTAGAGCTAAAATTAGCAAGTTTAAAGTTATTTTCATGCTTCCAGGGGCTCGGGAAGTGAAATAAATACCATTTGGAGGCATTTAATGTTCGAGCAAAAACGGCTGATTTTCGACAAAAGAGATAACACCCCCCATTACGTCATGCTTCAGAAATGTGGAAAATGGTCCGTTTTCAAATGTTTCATTTTTGAACGTCAGTTCACATTTGTAGGTGGATCATCAGTGTTAGAGCTAAAATTAGCATGTTTAAAGTGATTTTCATGCTTCCAGGGGCCCAAAACACAAGATTTATGGAATGGTTAAAAGTGCATGAAAATGGCCAATTTACTCACTCTGAGTTCTCAAAAAGGGTTTCTTCACCCCGGGAAGTTAATTAAATACCATTTGGAGGCATTTAATGTTCGAGCAAAAACGGCTGATTTTCGACAAAAGAGATAACACCCCCCCATTACGTCATGCTTCAGAAATGTGGAAAATTGTCCGTTTTCAAATGTTTTATTTTTGAACGTCAGTTCACATTTGTAGGTGGATCATCAGTGTTAGAGCTAAAATTAGCATGTTTAAAGTGATTTTCATGCTTCCAGGGGCCCAAAACACAAGATTTATGGAATGGTTAAAAGTGCATGAAAATGGCCAATTTACTCACTCTGAGTTCTCAAAAAGGGTTTCTTCACCCCGGGAAGTTAATTAAATACCATTTGGAGGCATTTAATGTTAGAGCAAAAACGGCTGATTTTCGACAAAAGAGATAACACCCCCCCATTACGTCATGCTTCAGAAATGTGGAAAATGGTCCGTTTTCAAATGTTTTATTTTTGAACGTCAGTTCACATTTGTAGGTGGATCATCAGTGTTAGAGCTAAAATTAGCATGTTTAAAGTGATTTTCATGCTTCCAGGGGCTCGGGAAGTTAATTAAATACCATTTGGAGGCATTTAATGTTCGAGCAAAAACGGCTGATTTTCGACAAAAGAGATAACACCCCCCTATTACGTCATGCTTCAGAAATGTGGAAAATGGTCCGTTTTCAAATGTTTTATTTTTGAACGTCAGTTCACATTTGTAGGTGGATCATCAGTGTTAGAGCTAAAATTAGCATGTTCAAAGTGATTTTCATGCTTCCAGGGGCTCGGGAAGTGAAATAAATACCATTTGGAGGCATTTAATGTTCGAGCAAAAACGGCTGATTTTCGACAAAAGAGATAACACCCCCCCATTACGTCATGCTTCAGAAATGTGGAAAATGGTCCGTTTTCAAATGTTTTATTTTTGAACGTCAGTTCACATTTGTAGGTGGATCATCAGTGTTAGAGCTAAAATTAGCATGTTTAAAGTGATTTTCATGCTTCCAGGGGCTCGGGAAGTGAAATAAATACCATTTGGAGGCATTTAATGTTCGAGCAAAAACGGCTGATTTTCGACAAAAGAGATAACACCCCCCCATTACGTCATGCTTCAGAAATGTGGAAAATGGTCCGTTTTCAAATATTTTATTTTTGAACGTCAGTTCACATTTGTAGGTGGATCATCAGTGTTAGAGCTAAAATTAGCATGTTTAAAGTGATTTTCATGCTTCCAGGGGCTCGGGAAGTTAATTAAATACCATTTGGAGGCATTTAATGTTCGAGCAAAAACGGCGGATTTTCGACAAAAGAGATAACACCCCCCCATTACGTCATGCTTCAGAAATGTGGAAAATGGTCCGTTTTCAAATGTTTTATTTTTGAACGTCAGTTCACATTTGTAGGTGGATCATCAGTGTTAGAGCTAAAATTAGCATGTTTAAAGTGATTTTCATGCTTCCAGGGGCCCAAAACACAAGATTTATGGAATGGTTAAAAGTGCATGAAAATGGCCAATTTACTCACTCTGAGTTCTCAAAAAGGGTTTCTTCACCCCGGGAAGTTAATTAAATACCATTTGGAGGCATTTAATGTTAGAGCAAAAACAGCTGATTTTCGACAAAAGAGATAACACCCCCCCATTACGTCATGCTTCAGAAATGTGGAAAATGGTCCGTTTTCAAATGTTTTATTTTTGAACGTAAGTTCACATTTGTAGGTGGATCATCAGTGTTAGAGCTAAAATTAGCATGTTTAAAGTGATTTTCATGCTTCCAGGGGCTCGGGAAGTTAATTAAATACCATTTGGAGGCATTTAATGTTCGAGCAAAAACGGCGGATTTTCGACAAAAGAGATAACACCCCCCCATTACGTCATGCTTCAGAAATGTGGAAAATGGTCCGTTTTCAAATGTTTTATTTTTGAACGTCAGTTCACATTTGTAGGTGGATCATCAGTGTTAGAGCTAAAATTAGCATGTTTAAAGTGATTTTCATGCTTCCAGGGGCCCAAAACACAAGATTTATGGAATGGTTAAAAGTGCATGAAAATGGCCAATTTACTCACTCTGAGTTCTCAAAAAGGGTTTCTTCACCCCGGGAAGTTAATTAAATACCATTTGGAGGCATTTAATGTTAGAGCAAAAACAGCTGATTTTCGACAAAAGAGATAACACCCCCCCATTACGTCATGCTTCAGAAATGTGGAAAATGGTCCGTTTTCAAATGTTTTATTTTTGAACGTCAGTTCACATTTGTAGGTGGATCATCAGTGTTAGAGCTAAAATTAGCATGTTTAAAGTGATTTTCATGCTTCCAGGGGCCCAAAACACAAGATTTATGGAATGGTTAAAAGTGCATGAAAATGGCCAATTTACTCACTCTGAGTTCTCAAAAAGGGTTTCTTCACCCCGGGAAGTTAATTAAATACCATTTGGAGGCATTTAATGTTAGAGCAAAAACGGCTGATTTTCGACAAAAGAGATAACACCCCCCCATTACGTCATGCTTCAGAAATGTGGAAAATGGTCCATTTTCAAATGTTTTATTTTTGAACGTCAGTTCACATTTGTAGGTGGATCATCAGTGTTAGAGCTAAAATTAGCATGTTTAAAGTGATTTTCATGCTTCCAGGGGCTCGGGAAGTGAAATAAATACCATTTGGAGGCATTTAATGTTCGAGCAAAAACGGATGATTTTCGACAAAAGAGATAACACCCCCCCATTACGTCATGCTTCAGAAATGTGGAAAATGGTCCGTTTTCAAATGTTTTATTTTTGAACGTCAGTTCACATTTGTAGGTGGATCATCAGTGTTAGAGCTAAAATTAGCATGTTTAAAGTGATTTTCATGCTTCCAGGGGCCCAAAACACAAGATTTATGGAATGGTTAAAAGTGCATGAAAATGGCCAATTTACTCACTCTGAGTTCTCAAAAAGGGTTTCTTCACCCCGGGAAGTTAATTAAATACCATTTGGAGGCATTTAATGTTCGAGCAAAAACGGCTGATTTTCGACAAAAGAGATAACACCCCCCCATTACGTCATGCTTCAGAAATGTGGAAAATGGTCCGTTTTCAAATGTTTTATTTTTGAACGTAAGTTCACATTTGTAGGTGGATCATCAGTGTTAGAGCTAAAATTAGCATGTTTAAAGTGATTTTCATGCTTCCAGGGGCTCGGGAAGTGAAATAAATACCATTTGGAGGCATTTAATGTTCGAGCAAAAACGGCTGATTTTCGACAAAAGAGATAACACCCCCCCATTACGTCATGCTTCAGAAATGTGGAAAATGGTCCGTTTTCAAATGTTTTATTTTTGAACGTCAGTTCACATTTGTAGGTGGATCATCAGTGTTAGAGCTAAAATTAGCATGTTTAAAGTGATTTTCATGCTTCCAGGGGCTCGGGAAGTTAATTAAATACCATTTGGAGGCATTTAATGTTCGAGCAAAAACGGCTGATTTTCGACAAAAGAGATAACACCCCCCCATTACGTCATGCTTCAGAAATGTGGAAAATGGTCCGTTTTCAAATGTTTTATTTTTGAACGTCAGTTCACATTTGTAGGTGGATCATCAGTGTTAGAGCTAAAATTAGCATGTTTAAAGTGATTTTCATGCTTCCAGGGGCCCAAAACACAAGATTTATGGAATGGTTAAAAGTGCATGAAAATGGCCAATTTACTCACTCTGAGTTCTCAAAAAGGGTTTCTTCACCCCGGGAAGTTAATTAAATACCATTTGGAGGCATTTAATGTTAGAGCAAAAACGGCTGATTTTCGACAAAAGAGATAACACCCCCCCCATTACGTCATGCTTCAGAAATGTGGAAAATGGTCCGTTTTCAAATGTTTTATTTTTGAACGTCAGTTCACATTTGTAGGTGGATCATCAGTGTTAGAGCTAAAATTAGCATGTTTAAAGTGATTTTCATGCTTCCAGGGGCCCAAAACACAAGATTTATGGAATGGTTAAAAGTGCATGAAAATGGCCAATTTACTCACTCTGAGTTCTCAAAAAGGGTTTCTTCACCCCGGGAAGTTAATTAAATACCATTTGGAGGCATTTAATGTTAGAGCAAAAACGGCTGATTTTCGACAAAAGAGATAACACCCCCCCATTACGTCATGCTTCAGAAATGTGGAAAATGGTCCGTTTTCAAATGTTTTATTTTTGAACGTCAGTTCACATTTGTAGGTGGATCATCAGTGTTAGAGCTAAAATTAGCATGTTTAAAGTGATTTTCATGCTTCCAGGGGCTCGGGAAGTTAATTAAATACCATTTGGAGGCATTTAATGTTCGAGCAAAAACGGCTGATTTTCGACAAAAGAGATAACACCCCCCCATTACGTCATGCTTCAGAAATGTGGAAAATGGTCCGTTTTCAAATGTTTTATTTTTGAACGTCAGTTCACATTTGTAGGTGGATCATCAGTGTTAGAGCTAAAATTAGCATGTTTATAGTGATTTTCATGCTTCCAGGGGCCCAAAACACAAGATTTATGGAATGGTTAAAAGTGCATGAAAATGGCCAATTTACTCACTCTGAGTTCTCAAAAAGGGTTTCTTCACCCCGGGAAGTTAATTAAATACCATTTGGAGGCATTTAATGTTAGAGCAAAAACGGCTGATTTTCGACAAAAGAGATAACACCCCCCCATTACGTCATGCTTCAGAAATGTGGAAAATGGTCCGTTTTCAAATGTTTTATTTTTGAACGTCAGTTCACATTTGTAGGTGGATCATCAGTGTTAGAGCTAAAATTAGCATGTTTAAAGTGATTTTCATGCTTCCAGGGGCCCAAAACACAAGATTTATGGAATGGTTAAAAGTGCATGAAAATGGCCAATTTACTCACTCTGAGTTCTCAAAAAGGGTTTCTTCACCCCGGGAAGTTAATTAAATACCATTTGGAGGCATTTAATGTTCGAGCAAAAACGGCTGATTTTCGACAAAAGAGATAACACCCCCCCATTACGTCATGCTTCAGAAATGTGGAAATTGGTCCGTTTTCAAATGTTTTATTTTTGAACGTCAGTTCACATTTGTAGGTGGATCATCAGTGTTAGAGCTAAAATTAGCATGTTTAAAGTGATTTTCATGCTTCCAGGGGCCCAAAACACAAGATTTATGGAATGGTTAAAAGTGCATGAAAATGGCCAATTTACTCACTCTGAGTTCTCAAAAAGAGTTTCTTCACCCCGGGAAGTTAATTAAATACCATTTGGAGGCATTTAATGTTCGAGCAAAAACGGCTGATTTTCGACAAAAGAGATAACACCCCCCCATTACGTCATGCTTCAGAAATGTGGAAAATGGTCCGTTTTCAAATGTTTTATTTTTGAACGTCAGTTCACATTTGTAGGTGGATCATCAGTGTTAGAGCTAAAATTAGCATGTTTAAAGTGATTTTCATGCTTCCAGGGGCCCAAAACACAAGATTTATGGAATGGTTAAAAGTGCATGAAAATGGCCAATTTACTCACTCTGAGTTCTCAAAAAGGGTTTCTTCCCCCGGGAAGTTAATTAAATACCATTTGGAGGCATTTAATGTTCGAGCAAAAACGGCTGATTTTCGACAAAAGAGATAACACCCCCCCATTACGTCATGCTTCAGAAATGTGGAAAATGGTCCGTTTTCAAATGTTTTATTTTTGAACGTCAGTTCACATTTGTAGGTGGATCATCAGTGTTAGAGCTAAAATTAGCATGTTTAAAGTGATTTTCATGCTTCCAGGGGCTCGGGAAGTGAAATAAATACCATTTGGAGGCATTTAATGTTCGAGCAAAAACGGCTGATTTTCGACAAAAGAGATAACACCCCCCCATTACGTCATGCTTCAGAAATGTGGAAAATGGTCCGTTTTCAAATGTTTCATTTTTGAACGTCAGTTCACATTTGTAGGTGGATCATCAGTGTTAGAGCTAAAATTAGCATGTTTAAAGTGATTTTCATGCTTCCAGGGGCCCAAAACACAAGATTTATGGAATGGTTAAAAGTGCATGAAAATGGCCAATTTACTCACTCTGAGTTCTCAAAAAGGGTTTCTTCACCCCGGGAAGTTAATTAAATACCATTTGGAGGCATTTAATGTTAGAGCAAAAACGGCTGATTTTCGACAAAAGAGATAACACCCCCCCATTACGTCATGCTTCAGAAATGTGGAAAATGGTCCGTTTTCAAATGTTTTATTTTTGAACGTCAGTTCACATTTGTAGGTGGATCATCAGTGTTAGAGCTAAAATTAGCATGTTTAAAGTGATTTTCATGCTTCCAGGGGCCCAAAACACAAGATTTATGGAATGGTTAAAAGTGCATGAAAATGGCCAATTTACTCACTCTGAGTTCTCAAAAAGGGTTTCTTCACCCCGGGAAGTTAATTAAATACCATTTGGAGGCATTTAATGTTCGAGCAAAAACGGCTGATTTTGACAAAAGAGATAACACCCCCCCATTACGTCATGCTTCAGAAATGTGGAAAATGGTCCATTTTCAAATGTTTTATTTTTGAACGTCAGTTCACATTTGTAGGTGGATCATCAGTGTTAGAGCTAAAATTAGCATGTTTAAAGTGATTTTCATGCTTCCAGGGGCCCAAAACACAAGATTTATGGAATGGTTAAAAGTGCATGAACATGGCCAATTTACTCACTCTGAGTTCTCAAAAAGGGTTTCTTCACCCCGGGAAGTTAATTAAATACCATTTGGAGGCATTTAATGTTCGAGCAAAAACGGCTGATTTTCGACAAAAGAGATAACATCCCCCCATTACGTCATGCTTCAGAAATGTGGAAAATGGTCAGTTTTCAAATGTTTATTTTTGAACGTCAGTTCACATTTGTAGGTGGATCATCAGTGTTAGAGCTAAAATTAGCATGTTTAAAGTGATTTTCATGCTTCCAGGGGCCAAAAACACAAGATTTATGGAATGGTTAAAAGTGCATGAAAATGGCCAATTTACTCACTCTGAGTTCTCAAAAAGGGTTTCTTCACCCCGGGAAGTTAATTAAATACCATTTGGAGGCATTTAATGTTCGAGCAAAAACGGCTGATTTTCTACAAAAGAGATAACACCCCCCCATTACGTCATGCTTCAGAAATGTGGAAAATGGTCCGTTTTCAAATGTTTTATTTTTGAACGTCAGTTCACATTTGTAGGTGGATCATCAGTGTTAGAGCTAAAATTAGCAAGTTTAAAGTTATTTTCATGCTTCCAGGGGCTCGGGAAGTGAAATAAATACCATTTGGAGGCATTTAATGTTCGAGCAAAAACGGCTGATTTTCGACAAAAGAGATAACACCCCCCATTACGTCATGCTTCAGAAATGTGGAAAATGGTCCGTTTTCAAATGTTTCATTTTTGAACGTCAGTTCACATTTGTAGGTGGATCATCAGTGTTAGAGCTAAAATTAGCATGTTTAAAGTGATTTTCATGCTTCCAGGGGCCCAAAACACAAGATTTATGGAATGGTTAAAAGTGCATGAAAATGGCCAATTTACTCACTCTGAGTTCTCAAAAAGGGTTTCTTCACCCCGGGAAGTTAATTAAATACCATTTGGAGGCATTTAATGTTCGAGCAAAAACGGCTGATTTTCGACAAAAGAGATAACACCCCCCCATTACGTCATGCTTCAGAAATGTGGAAAATGGTCCGTTTTCAAATGTTTTATTTTTGAACGTCAGTTCACATTTGTAGGTGGATCATCAGTGTTAGAGCTAAAATTAGCATGTTTAAAGTGATTTTCATGCTTCCAGGGGCTCGGGAAGTTAATTAAATACCATTTGGAGGCATTTAATGTTCGAGCAAAAACGGCTGATTTTCGACAAAAGAGATAACACCCCCCCATTACGTCATGCTTCAGAAATGTGGAAAATGGTCCGTTTTCAAATGTTTTATTTTTGAACGTCAGTTCACATTTGTAGGTGGATCATCAGTGTTAGAGCTAAAATTAGCATGTTTAAAGTGATTTTCATGCTTCCAGGGGCCCAAAACACAAGATTTATGGAATGGTTAAAAGTGCATGAAAATGGCCAATTTACTCACTCTGAGTTCTCAAAAAGGGTTTCTTCACCCCGGGAAGTTAATTAAATACCATTTGGAGGCATTTAATGTTCGAGCAAAAACAGCTGATTTTCGACAAAAGAGATAACACCCCCCATTACGTCATGCTTCAGAAATGTGGAAAATGGTCCGTTTTCAAATGTTTTATTTTTGAACGTCAGTTCACATTTGTAGGTGGATCATCAGTGTTAGAGCTAAAATTAGCATGTTTAAAGTGATTTTCATGCTTCCAGGGGCTCGGGAAGTGAAATAAATACCATTTGGAGGCATTTAATGTTCGAGCAAAAACGGCTGATTTTCGACAAAAGAGATAACACCCCCCATTACGTCATGCTTCAGAAATGTGGAAAATGGTCCGTTTTCAAATGTTTTATTTTTGAACGTCAGTTCACATTTGTAGGTGGATCATCAGTGTTAGAGCTACAATTAGCATGTTTAAAGGGATTTTCATGCTTCCAGGGGCCCAAAACACAAGATTTATGGAATGGTTAAAAGTGCATGAAAATGGCCAATTTACTCACTCTGAGTTCTCAAAAAGGGTTTCTTCACCCCGGGAAGTTAATTAAATACCATTTGGAGGCATTTAATGTTCGAGCAAAAACGGCTGATTTTCGACAAAAGAGATAACACCCCCCCATTACGTCATGCTTCAGAAATGTGAAAAATGGTCCGTTTTCAAATGTTTTATTTTTGAACGTAAGTTCACATTTGTAGGTGGATCATCAGTGTTAGAGCTAAAATTAGCATGTTTAAAGTGTTTTCATGCTTCCAGGGGCTTGGGAAGTTAATTAAATACCATTTGGAGGCATTTAATGTTGGAGCGAAAACGGCTGATTTTCGACAAAAGAGATAACACCCCCCCATTACGTCATGCTTCAGAAATGTGGAAAATGGTCCGTTTTCAAATGTTTTATTTTTGAACGTCAGTTCACATTTGTAGGTGGATCATCAGTGTTAGAGCTAAAATTAGCATGTTTAAAGTGATTTTCATGCTTCCAGGGGCCCAAAACACAAGATTTATGGAATGGTTAAAAGTGCATGAAAATGGCCAATTTACTCACTCTGAGTTCTCAAAAAGGGTTTCTTCACCCCGGGAAGTTAATTAAATACCATTTGGAGGCATTTAATGTTAGAGCAAAAACGG
Source organism: Lissotriton vulgaris (assembly GCF_964263255.1). Classification (NCBI taxonomy): domain Eukaryota; kingdom Metazoa; phylum Chordata; class Amphibia; order Caudata; family Salamandridae; genus Lissotriton; species Lissotriton vulgaris. The sequence goes on along the minus strand of NW_028248558.1, from coordinate 533,437 downwards.
CTGATTTTCGACAAAAGAGATAACACCCCCCCCATTACGTCATGCTTCAGAAATGTGGAAAATGGTCCGTTTTCAAATGTTTTATTTTTGAACGTCAGTTCACATTTGTAGGTGGATCATCAGTGTTAGAGCTAAAATTAGCATGTTTAAAGTGATTTTCATGCTTCCAGGGGCCCAAAACACAAGATTTATGGAATGGTTAAAAGTGCATGAAAATGGCCAATTTACTCACTCTGAGTTCTCAAAAAGGGTTTCTTCACCCCGGGAAGTTAATTAAATACCATTTGGAGGCATTTAATGTTAGAGCAAAAACGGCTGATTTTCGACAAAAGAGATAACACCCCCCCATTACGTCATGCTTCAGAAATGTGGAAAATGGTCCGTTTTCAAATGTTTTATTTTTGAACGTCAGTTCACATTTGTAGGTGGATCATCAGTGTTAGAGCTAAAATTAGCATGTTTAAAGTGATTTTCATGCTTCCAGGGGCTCGGGAAGTTAATTAAATACCATTTGGAGGCATTTAATGTTCGAGCAAAAACGGCTGATTTTCGACAAAAGAGATAACACCCCCCCATTACGTCATGCTTCAGAAATGTGGAAAATGGTCCGTTTTCAAATGTTTTATTTTTGAACGTCAGTTCACATTTGTAGGTGGATCATCAGTGTTAGAGCTAAAATTAGCATGTTTATAGTGATTTTCATGCTTCCAGGGGCCCAAAACACAAGATTTATGGAATGGTTAAAAGTGCATGAAAATGGCCAATTTACTCACTCTGAGTTCTCAAAAAGGGTTTCTTCACCCCGGGAAGTTAATTAAATACCATTTGGAGGCATTTAATGTTCGAGCAAAAACGGCTGATTTTCGACAAAAGAGATAACACCCCCCCATTACGTCATGCTTCAGAAATGTGGAAATTGGTCCGTTTTCAAATGTTTTATTTTTGAACGTCAGTTCACATTTGTAGGTGGATCATCAGTGTTAGAGCTAAAATTAGCATGTTTAAAGTGATTTTCATGCTTCCAGGGGCCCAAAACACAAGATTTATGGAATGGTTAAAAGTGCATGAAAATGGCCAATTTACTCACTCTGAGTTCTCAAAAAGAGTTTCTTCACCCCGGGAAGTTAATTAAATACCATTTGGAGGCATTTAATGTTCGAGCAAAAACGGCTGATTTTCGACAAAAGAGATAACACCCCCCCATTACGTCATGCTTCAGAAATGTGGAAAATGGTCCGTTTTCAAATGTTTTATTTTTGAACGTCAGTTCACATTTGTAGGTGGATCATCAGTGTTAGAGCTAAAATTAGCATGTTTAAAGTGATTTTCATGCTTCCAGGGGCCCAAAACACAAGATTTATGGAATGGTTAAAAGTGCATGAAAATGGCCAATTTACTCACTCTGAGTTCTCAAAAAGGGTTTCTTCCCCCGGGAAGTTAATTAAATACCATTTGGAGGCATTTAATGTTCGAGCAAAAACGGCTGATTTTCGACAAAAGAGATAACACCCCCCCATTACGTCATGCTTCAGAAATGTGGAAAATGGTCCGTTTTCAAATGTTTTATTTTTGAACGTCAGTTCACATTTGTAGGTGGATCATCAGTGTTAGAGCTAAAATTAGCATGTTTAAAGTGATTTTCATGCTTCCAGGGGCTCGGGAAGTGAAATAAATACCATTTGGAGGCATTTAATGTTCGAGCAAAAACGGCTGATTTTCGACAAAAGAGATAACACCCCCCCATTACGTCATGCTTCAGAAATGTGGAAAATGGTCCGTTTTCAAATGTTTCATTTTTGAACGTCAGTTCACATTTGTAGGTGGATCATCAGTGTTAGAGCTAAAATTAGCATGTTTAAAGTGATTTTCATGCTTCCAGGGGCCCAAAACACAAGATTTATGGAATGGTTAAAAGTGCATGAAAATGGCCAATTTACTCACTCTGAGTTCTCAAAAAGGGTTTCTTCACCCCGGGAAGTTAATTAAATACCATTTGGAGGCATTTAATGTTAGAGCAAAAACGGCTGATTTTCGACAAAAGAGATAACACCCCCCCATTACGTCATGCTTCAGAAATGTGGAAAATGGTCCGTTTTCAAATGTTTTATTTTTGAACGTCAGTTCACATTTGTAGGTGGATCATCAGTGTTAGAGCTAAAATTAGCATGTTTAAAGTGATTTTCATGCTTCCAGGGGCCCAAAACACAAGATTTATGGAATGGTTAAAAGTGCATGAAAATGGCCAATTTACTCACTCTGAGTTCTCAAAAAGGGTTTCTTCACCCCGGGAAGTTAATTAAATACCATTTGGAGGCATTTAATGTTCGAGCAAAAACGGCTGATTTTGACAAAAGAGATAACACCCCCCCATTACGTCATGCTTCAGAAATGTGGAAAATGGTCCATTTTCAAATGTTTTATTTTTGAACGTCAGTTCACATTTGTAGGTGGATCATCAGTGTTAGAGCTAAAATTAGCATGTTTAAAGTGATTTTCATGCTTCCAGGGGCCCAAAACACAAGATTTATGGAATGGTTAAAAGTGCATGAAAATGGCCAATTTACTCACTCTGAGTTCTCAAAAAGGGTTTCTTCACCCCGGGAAGTTAATTAAATACCATTTGGAGGCATTTAATGTTCGAGCAAAAACGGCTGATTTTCGACAAAAGAGATAACACCCCCCCATTACGTCATGCTTCAGAAATGTGGAAAATGGTCCGTTTTCAAATGTTTTATTTTTGAACGTCAGTTCACATTTGTAGGTGGATCATCAGTGTTAGAGCTAAAATTAGCAAGTTTAAAGTTATTTTCATGCTTCCAGGGGCTCGGGAAGTGAAATAAATACCATTTGGAGGCATTTAATGTTCGAGCAAAAACGGCTGATTTTCGACAAAAGAGATAACACCCCCCATTACGTCATGCTTCAGAAATGTGGAAAATGGTCCGTTTTCAAATGTTTCATTTTTGAACGTCAGTTCACATTTGTAGGTGGATCATCAGTGTTAGAGCTAAAATTAGCATGTTTAAAGTGATTTTCATGCTTCCAGGGGCCCAAAACACAAGATTTATGGAATGGTTAAAAGTGCATGAAAATGGCCAATTTACTCAATCTGAGTTCTCAAAAAGGGTTTCTTCACCCCGGGAAGTTAATTAAATACCATTTGGAGGCATTTAATGTTCGAGCAAAAACGGCTGATTTTCGACAAAAGAGATAACACCCCCCCATTACGTCATGCTTCAGAAATGTGGAAAATTGTCCGTTTTCAAATGTTTTATTTTTGAACGTCAGTTCACATTTGTAGGTGGATCATCAGTGTTAGAGCTAAAATTAGCATGTTTAAAGTGATTTTCATGCTTCCAGGGGCCCAAAACACAAGATTTATGGAATGGTTAAAAGTGCATGAAAATGGCCAATTTACTCACTCTGAGTTCTCAAAAAGGGTTTCTTCACCCCGGGAAGTTAATTAAATACCATTTGGAGGCATTTAATGTTAGAGCAAAAACGGCTGATTTTCGACAAAAGAGATAACACACCCCCATTACGTCATGCTTCAGAAATGTGGAAAATGGTCCGTTTTCAAATGTTTTATTTTTGAACGTCAGTTCACATTTGTAGGTGGATCATCAGTGTTAGAGCTAAAATTAGCATGTTTAAAGTGATTTTCATGCTTCCAGGGGCTCGGGAAGGTAAATAAATACCATTTGGAGGCATTTAATGTTCGAGCAAAAACGGCTGATTTTCGACAAAAGAGCTAACACCCCCCCATTACGTCATGCTTCAGAAATGTGGAAAATGGTCCGTTTTCAAATGTTTTATTTTTGAACGTCAGTTCACATTTGTAGGTGGATCATCAGTGTTAGAGCTAAAATTAGCATGTTCAAAGTGATTTTCATGCTTCCAGGGGCTCGGGAAGTGAAATAAATACCATTTGGAGGCATTTAATGTTCGAGCAAAAACGGCTGATTTTCGACAAAAGAGATAACACCCCCCCATTACGTCATGCTTCAGAAATGTGGAAAATGGTCCGTTTTCAAATGTTTTATTTTTGAACGTCAGTTCACATTTGTAGGTGGATCATCAGTGTTAGAGCTAAAATTAGCATGTTTAAAGTGATTTTCATGCTTCCAGGGGCTCGGGAAGTGAAATAAATACCATTTGGAGGCATTTAATGTTCGAGCAAAAACGGTTGATTTTCGACAAAAGAGATAACACCCCCCCATTACGTCATGCTTCAGAAATGTGGAAAATGGTCCGTTTTCAAATATTTTATTTTTGAACGTCAGTTCACATTTGTAGGTGGATCATCAGTGTTAGAGCTAAAATTAGCATGTTTAAAGTGATTTTCATGCTTCCAGGGGCTCGGGAAGTGAAATAAATACCATTTGGAAGCATTTAATGTTCGAGCAAAAACGGCTGATTTTCGACAAAAGAGATAACACCCCCCCATTACGTCATGCTTCAGAAATGTGGAAAATGGTCCGTTTTCAAATGTTTTATTTTTGAACGTAAGTTCACATTTGTAGGTGGATCATCAGTGTTAGAGCTAAAATTAGCATGTTTAAAGTGATTTTCATGCTTCCAGGGGCTCGGGAAGTTAATTAAATACCATTTGGAGGCATTTAATGTTCGAGCAAAAACGGCTGATTTTCGACAAAAGAGATAACACCCCCCCATTACGTCATGCTTCAGAAATGTGGAAAATGGTCCGTTTTCAAATGTTTTATTTTTGAACGTCAGTTCACATTTGTAGGTGGATCATCAGTGTTAGAGCTAAAATTAGCATGTTTAAAGTGATTTTCATGCTTCCAGGGGCCCAAAACACAAGATTTATGGAATGGTTAAAAGTGCATGAAAATGGCCAATTTACTCACTCTGAGTTCTCAAAAAGGGTTTCTTCACCCCGGGAAGTTAATTAAATACCATTTGGAGGCATTTAATGTTCGAGCAAAAACGGCTGATTTTCGACAAAAGAGATAACACCCCCCCATTACGTCATGCTTCAGAAATGTGGAAAATGGTCCGTTTTCAAATGTTTTATTTTTGAACGTAAGTTCACATTTGTAGGTGGATCATCAGTGTTAGAGCTAAAATTAGCATGTTTAAAGTGATTTTCATGCTTCCAGGGGCTCGGGAAGTGAAATAAATACCATTTGGAGGCATTTAATGTTCGAGCAAAAACGGCTGATTTTCGACAAAAGAGATAACACCCCCCCATTACGTCATGCTTCAGAAATGTGGAAAATGGTCCGTTTTCAAATGTTTTATTTTTGAACGTCAGTTCACATTTGTAGGTGGATCATCAGTGTTAGAGCTAAAATTAGCATGTTTAAAGTGATTTTCATGCTTCCAGGGGCTCGGGAAGTTAATTAAATACCATTTGGAGGCATTTAATGTTCGAGCAAAAACGGCTGATTTTCGACAAAAGAGAAAACACCCCCCCATTACGTCATGCTTCAGAAATGTGGAAAATGGTCCGTTTTCAAATGTTTTATTTTTGAACGTCAGTTCACATTTGTAGGTGGATCATCAGTGTTAGAGCTAAAATTAGCATGTTTAAAGTGATTTTCATGCTTCCAGGGGCCCAAAACACAAGATTTATGGAATGGTTAAAAGTGCATGAAAATGGCCAATTTACTCACTCTGAGTTCTCAAAAAGGGTTTCTTCACCCCGGGAAGTTAATTAAATACCATTTGGAGGCACTTAATGTTCGAGCAAAAACGGCTGATTTTCGACAAAAGAGATAACACCCCCCCATTACGTCATGCTTCAGAAATGTGGAAAATGGTCCGTTTTCAAATGTTTTATTTTTGAACGTCAGTTCACATTTGTAGGTGGATCATCAGTGTTAGAGCTAAAATTAGCATGTTTAAAGTGATTTTCATGCTTCCAGGGGCTCGGGAAGTGAAATAAATACCATTTGGAGGCATTTAATGTTCGAGCAAAAACGGCTGATTTTCGACAAAAGAGATAACACCCCCCCCATTACGTCATGCTTCAGAAATGTGGAAAATGGTCCGTTTTCAAATGTTTTATTTTTGAACGTCAGTTCACATTTGTAGGTGGATCATCAGTGTTAGAGCTAAAATTAGCATGTTTAAAGTGATTTTCATGCTTCCAGGGGCTCGGGAAGTTAATTAAATACCATTTGGAGGCATTTAATGTTCGAGCAAAAACGGCTGATTTTCGACAAAAGAGATAACACCCCCCCATTACGTCATGCTTCAGAAATGTGGAAAATGGTCCGTTTTCAAATGTTTTATTTTTGAACGTCAGTTCACATTTGTAGGTGGATCATCAGTGTTAGAGCTACAATTAGCATGTTTAAAGGGATTTTCATGCTTCCAGGGGCCCAAAACACAAGATTTATGGAATGGTTAAAAGTGCATGAAAATGGCCAATTTACTCACTCTGAGTTCTCAAAAAGGGTTTCTTCACCCCGGGAAGTTAATTAAATACCATTTGGAGGCATTTAATGTTCGAGCAAAAACGGCTGATTTTCGACAAAAGAGATAACACCCCCCCATTACGTCATGCTTCAGAAATGTGAAAAATGGTCCGTTTTCAAATGTTTTATTTTTGAACGTAAGTTCACATTTGTAGGTGGATCATCAGTGTTAGAGCTAAAATTAGCATGTTTAAAGTGATTTTCATGCTTCCAGGGGCTCGGGAAGTTAATTAAATACCATTTGGAGGCATTTAATGTTCGAGCAAAAACGGCTGATTTCGACAAAAGAGATAACACCCCCCCATTACGTCATGCTTCAGAAATGTGGAAAATGGTCCGTTTTCAAATGTTTTATTTTTGAACGTCAGTTCACATTTGTAGGTGGATCATCAGTGTTAGAGCTAAAATTAGCATGTTTAAAGTGATTTTCATGCTTCCAGGGGCCCAAAACACAAGATTTATGGAATGGTTAAAAGTGCATGAAAATGGCCAATTTACTCACTCTGAGTTCTCAAAAAGGGTTTCTTCACCCCGGGAAGTTAATTAAATACCATTTGGAGGCATTTAATGTTAGAGCAAAAACGGCTGATTTTCGACAAAAGAGATAACACCCCCCCCATTACGTCATGCTTCAGAAATGTGGAAAATGGTCCGTTTTCAAATGTTTTATTTTTGAACGTCAGTTCACATTTGTAGGTGGATCATCAGTGTTAGAGCTAAAATTAGCATGTTTAAAGTGATTTTCATGCTTCCAGGGGCCCAAAACACAAGATTTATGGAATGGTTAAAAGTGCATGAAAATGGCCAATTTACTCACTCTGAGTTCTCAAAAAGGGTTTCTTCACCCCGGGAAGTTAATTAAATACCATTTGGAGGCATTTAATGTTAGAGCAAAAACGGCTGATTTTCGACAAAAGAGATAACACCCCCCCATTACGTCATGCTTCAGAAATGTGGAAAATGGTCCGTTTTCAAATGTTTTATTTTTGAACGTCAGTTCACATTTGTAGGTGGATCATCAGTGTTAGAGCTAAAATTAGCATGTTTAAAGTGATTTTCATGCTTCCAGGGGCTCGGGAAGTTAATTAAATACCATTTGGAGGCATTTAATGTTCGAGCAAAAACGGCTGATTTTCGACAAAAGAGATAACACCCCCCCATTACGTCATGCTTCAGAAATGTGGAAAATGGTCCGTTTTCAAATGTTTTATTTTTGAACGTCAGTTCACATTTGTAGGTGGATCATCAGTGTTAGAGCTAAAATTAGCATGTTTATAGTGATTTTCATGCTTCCAGGGGCCCAAAACACAAGATTTATGGAATGGTTAAAAGTGCATGAAAATGGCCAATTTACTCACTCTGAGTTCTCAAAAAGGGTTTCTTCACCCCGGGAAGTTAATTAAATACCATTTGGAGGCATTTAATGTTAGAGCAAAAACGGCTGATTTTCGACAAAAGAGATAACACCCCCCCATTACGTCATGCTTCAGAAATGTGGAAAATGGTCCGTTTTCAAATGTTTTATTTTTGAACGTCAGTTCACATTTGTAGGTGGATCATCAGTGTTAGAGCTAAAATTAGCATGTTTAAAGTGATTTTCATGCTTCCAGGGGCCCAAAACACAAGATTTATGGAATGGATAAAAGTGCATGAAAATGGCCAATTTACTCACTCTGAGTTCTCAAAAAGGGTTTCTTCACCCCGGGAAGTTAATTAAATACCATTTGGAGGCATTTAATGTTAGAGCAAAAACGGCTGATTTTCGACAAAAGAGATAACACCCCCCCATTACGTCATGCTTCAGAAATGTGGAAAATGGTCCGTTTTCAAATGTTTTATTTTTGAACGTCAGTTCACATTTGTAGGTGGATCATCAGTGTTAGAGCTAAAATTAGCATGTTTAAAGTGATTTTCATGCTTCCAGGGGCCCAAAACACAAGATTTATGGAATGGTTAAAAGTGCATGAAAATGGCCAATTTACTCACTCTGAGTTCTCAAAAAGGGTTTCTTCACCCCGGGAAGTTAATTAAATACCATTTGGAGGCATTTAATGTTCGAGCAAAAACGGCTGATTTTCGACAAAAGAGATAACACCCCCCCATTACGTCATGCTTCAGAAATGTGGAAAATGGTCCGTTTTCAAATGTTTTATTTTTGAACGTCAGTTCACATTTGTAGGTGGATCATCAGTGTTAGAGCTAAAATTAGCATGTTTAAAGTGATTTTCATGCTTCCAGGGGCCCAAAACACAAGATTTATGGAATGGTTAAAAGTGCATGAAAATGGCCAATTTACTCACTCTGAGTTCTCAAAAAGAGTTTCTTCACCCCGGGAAGTTAATTAAATACCATTTGGAGGCATTTAATGTTCGAGCAAAAACGGCTGATTTTCGACAAAAGAGATAACACCCCCCCATTACGTCATGCTTCAGAAATGTGGAAAATGGTCCGTTTTCAAATGTTTTATTTTTGAACGTCAGTTCACATTTGTAGGTGGATCATCAGTGTTAGAGCTAAAATTAGCATGTTTAAAGTGATTTTCATGCTTCCAGGGGCCCAAAACACAAGATTTATGGAATGGTTAAAAGTGCATGAAAATGGCCAATTTACTCACTCTGAGTTCTCAAAAAGGGTTTCTTCCCCCGGGAAGTTAATTAAATACCATTTGGAGGCATTTAATGTTCGAGCAAAAACGGCTGATTTTCGACAAAAGAGATAACACCCCCCCATTACGTCATGCTTCAGAAATGTGGAAAATGGTCCGTTTTCAAATGTTTTATTTTTGAACGTCAGTTCACATTTGTAGGTGGATCATCAGTGTTAGAGCTAAAATTAGCATGTTTAAAGTGATTTTCATGCTTCCAGGGGCTCGGGAAGTGAAATAAATACCATTTGGAGGCATTTAATGTTCGAGCAAAAACGGCTGATTTTCGACAAAAGAGATAACACCCCCCCATTACGTCATGCTTCAGAAATGTGGAAAATGGTCCGTTTTCAAATGTTTCATTTTTGAACGTCAGTTCACATTTGTAGGTGGATCATCAGTGTTAGAGCTAAAATTAGCATGTTTAAAGTGATTTTCATGCTTCCAGGGGCCCAAAACACAAGATTTATGGAATGGTTAAAAGTGCATGAAAATGGCCAATTTACTCACTCTGAGTTCTCAAAAAGGGTTTCTTCACCCCGGGAAGTTAATTAAATACCATTTGGAGGCATTTAATGTTCGAGCAAAAACGGCTGATTTTCGACAAAAGAGATAACACCCCCCCATTACGTCATGCTTCAGAAATGTGGAAAATGGTCCGTTTTCAAATGTTTTATTTTTGAACGTCAGTTCACATTTGTAGGTGGATCATCAGTGTTAGAGCTAAAATTAGCATGTTTAAAGTGATTTTCATGCTTCCAGGGGCCCAAAACACAAGATTTATGGAATGGTTAAAAGTGCATGAAAATGGCCAATTTACTCACTCTGAGTTCTCAAAAAGAGTTTCTTCACCCCGGGAAGTTAATTAAATACCATTTGGAGGCATTTAATGTTCGAGCAAAAACGGCTGATTTTCGACAAAAGAGATAACACCCCCCCATTACGTCATGCTTCAGAAATGTGGAAAATGGTCCGTTTTCAAATGTTTTATTTTTGAACGTAAGTTCACATTTGTAGGTGGATCATCAGTGTTAGAGCTAAAATTAGCATGTTTAAAGTGATTTTCATGCTTCCAGGGGCTCGGGAAGTGAAATAAATACCATTTGGAGGCATTTAATGTTCGAGCAAAAACGGCTGATTTTCGACAAAAGAGATAACACCCCCCCATTACGTCATGCTTCAGAAATGTGGAAAATGGTCCGTTTTCAAATGTTTTATTTTTGAACGTCAGTTCACATTTGTAGGTGGATCATCAGTGTTAGAGCTAAAATTAGCATGTTTAAAGTGATTTTCATGCTTCCAGGGGCTCGGGAAGTTAATTAAATACCATTTGGAGGCATTTAATGTTCGAGCAAAAACGGCTGATTTTCGACAAAAGAGATAACACCCCCCCATTACGTCATGCTTCAGAAATGTGGAAAATGGTCCGTTTTCAAATGTTTTATTTTTGAACGTCAGTTCACATTTGTAGGTGGATCATCAGTGTTAGAGCTAAAATTAGCATGTTTAAAGTGATTTTCATGCTTCCAGGGGCCCAAAACACAAGATTTATGGAATGGTTAAAAGTGCATGAAAATGGCCAATTTACTCACTCTGAGTTCTCAAAAAGGGTTTCTTCACCCCGGGAAGTTAATTAAATACCATTTGGAGGCATTTAATGTTCGAGCAAAAACGGCTGATTTTCGACAAAAGAGATAACACCCCCCCATTACGTCATGCTTCAGAAATGTGGAAAATGGTCCGTTTTCAAATGTTTTATTTTTGAACGTCAGTTCACATTTGTAGGTGGATCATCAGTGTTAGAGCTAAAATTAGCATGTTTAAAGTGATTTTCATGCTTCCAGGGGCTCGGGAAGTGAAATAAATACCATTTGGAGGCATTTAATGTTCGAGCAAAAACGGCTGATTTTCGACAAAAGAGATAACACCCCCCCCATTACGTCATGCTTCAGAAATGTGGAAAATGGTCCGTTTTCAAATGTTTTATTTTTGAACGTCAGTTCACATTTGTAGGTGGATCATCAGTGTTAGAGCTAAAATTAGCATGTTTAAAGTGATTTTCATGCTTCCAGGGGCTCGGGAAGTTAATTAAATACCATTTGGAGGCATTTAATGTTCGAGCAAAAACGGCTGATTTTCGACAAAAGAGATAACACCCCCCCATTACGTCATGCTTCAGAAATGTGGAAAATGGTCCGTTTTCAAATGTTTTATTTTTGAACGTCAGTTCACATTTGTAGGTGGATCATCAGTGTTAGAGCTACAATTAGCATGTTTAAAGGGATTTTCATGCTTCCAGGGGCCCAAAACACAAGATTTATGGAATGGTTAAAAGTGCATGAAAATGGCCAATTTACTCACTCTGAGTTCTCAAAAAGGGTTTCTTCACCCCGGGAAGTTAATTAAATACCATTTGGAGGCATTTAATGTTCGAGCAAAAACGGCTGATTTTCGACAAAAGAGATAACACCCCCCCATTACGTCATGCTTCAGAAATGTGAAAAATGGTCCGTTTTCAAATGTTTTATTTTTGAACGTAAGTTCACATTTGTAGGTGGATCATCAGTGTTAGAGCTAAAATTAGCATGTTTAAAGTGATTTTCATGCTTCCAGGGGCTCGGGAAGTTAATTAAATACCATTTGGAGGCATTTAATGTTCGAGCAAAAACGGCTGATTTCGACAAAAGAGATAACACCCCCCCATTACGTCATGCTTCAGAAATGTGGAAAATGGTCCGTTTTCAAATGTTTTATTTTTGAACGTCAGTTCACATTTGTAGGTGGATCATCAGTGTTAGAGCTAAAATTAGCATGTTTAAAGTGATTTTCATGCTTCCAGGGGCCCAAAACACAAGATTTATGGAATGGTTAAAAGTGCATGAAAATGGCCAATTTACTCACTCTGAGTTCTCAAAAAGGGTTTCTTCACCCCGGGAAGTTAATTAAATACCATTTGGAGGCATTTAATGTTAGAGCAAAAACGGCTGATTTTCGACAAAAGAGATAACACCCCCCCCATTACGTCATGCTTCAGAAATGTGGAAAATGGTCCGTTTTCAAATGTTTTATTTTTGAACGTCAGTTCACATTTGTAGGTGGATCATCAGTGTTAGAGCTAAAATTAGCATGTTTAAAGTGATTTTCATGCTTCCAGGGGCCCAAAACACAAGATTTATGGAATGGTTAAAAGTGCATGAAAATGGCCAATTTACTCACTCTGAGTTCTCAAAAAGGGTTTCTTCACCCCGGGAAGTTAATTAAATACCATTTGGAGGCATTTAATGTTAGAGCAAAAACGGCTGATTTTCGACAAAAGAGATAACACCCCCCCATTACGTCATGCTTCAGAAATGTGGAAAATGGTCCGTTTTCAAATGTTTTATTTTTGAACGTCAGTTCACATTTGTAGGTGGATCATCAGTGTTAGAGCTAAAATTAGCATGTTTAAAGTGATTTTCATGCTTCCAGGGGCTCGGGAAGTTAATTAAATACCATTTGGAGGCATTTAATGTTCGAGCAAAAACGGCTGATTTTCGACAAAAGAGATAACACCCCCCCATTACGTCATGCTTCAGAAATGTGGAAAATGGTCCGTTTTCAAATGTTTTATTTTTGAACGTCAGTTCACATTTGTAGGTGGATCATCAGTGTTAGAGCTAAAATTAGCATGTTTATAGTGATTTTCATGCTTCCAGGGGCCCAAAACACAAGATTTATGGAATGGTTAAAAGTGCATGAAAATGGCCAATTTACTCACTCTGAGTTCTCAAAAAGGGTTTCTTCACCCCGGGAAGTTAATTAAATACCATTTGGAGGCATTTAATGTTAGAGCAAAAACGGCTGATTTTCGACAAAAGAGATAACACCCCCCCATTACGTCATGCTTCAGAAATGTGGAAAATGGTCCGTTTTCAAATGTTTTATTTTTGAACGTCAGTTCACATTTGTAGGTGGATCATCAGTGTTAGAGCTAAAATTAGCATGTTTAAAGTGATTTTCATGCTTCCAGGGGCCCAAAACACAAGATTTATGGAATGGATAAAAGTGCATGAAAATGGCCAATTTACTCACTCTGAGTTCTCAAAAAGGGTTTCTTCACCCCGGGAAGTTAATTAAATACCATTTGGAGGCATTTAATGTTAGAGCAAAAACGGCTGATTTTCGACAAAAGAGATAACACCCCCCCATTACGTCATGCTTCAGAAATGTGGAAAATGGTCCGTTTTCAAATGTTTTATTTTTGAACGTCAGTTCACATTTGTAGGTGGATCATCAGTGTTAGAGCTAAAATTAGCATGTTTAAAGTGATTTTCATGCTTCCAGGGGCCCAAAACACAAGATTTATGGAATGGTTAAAAGTGCATGAAAATGGCCAATTTACTCACTCTGAGTTCTCAAAAAGGGTTTCTTCACCCCGGGAAGTTAATTAAATACCATTTGGAGGCATTTAATGTTCGAGCAAAAACGGCTGATTTTCGACAAAAGAGATAACACCCCCCCATTACGTCATGCTTCAGAAATGTGGAAAATGGTCCGTTTTCAAATGTTTTATTTTTGAACGTCAGTTCACATTTGTAGGTGGATCATCAGTGTTAGAGCTAAAATTAGCATGTTTAAAGTGATTTTCATGCTTCCAGGGGCCCAAAACACAAGATTTATGGAATGGTTAAAAGTGCATGAAAATGGCCAATTTACTCACTCTGAGTTCTCAAAAAGAGTTTCTTCACCCCGGGAAGTTAATTAAATACCATTTGGAGGCATTTAATGTTCGAGCAAAAACGGCTGATTTTCGACAAAAGAGATAACACCCCCCCATTACGTCATGCTTCAGAAATGTGGAAAATGGTCCGTTTTCAAATGTTTTATTTTTGAACGTCAGTTCACATTTGTAGGTGGATCATCAGTGTTAGAGCTAAAATTAGCATGTTTAAAGTGATTTTCATGCTTCCAGGGGCCCAAAACACAAGATTTATGGAATGGTTAAAAGTGCATGAAAATGGCCAATTTACTCACTCTGAGTTCTCAAAAAGGGTTTCTTCCCCCGGGAAGTTAATTAAATACCATTTGGAGGCATTTAATGTTCGAGCAAAAACGGCTGATTTTCGACAAAAGAGATAACACCCCCCCATTACGTCATGCTTCAGAAATGTGGAAAATGGTCCGTTTTCAAATGTTTTATTTTTGAACGTCAGTTCACATTTGTAGGTGGATCATCAGTGTTAGAGCTAAAATTAGCATGTTTAAAGTGATTTTCATGCTTCCAGGGGCCCAAAACACAAGATTTATGGAATGGTTAAAAGTGCATGAAAATGGCCAATTTACTCACTCTGAGTTCTCAAAAAGAGTTTCTTCACCCCGGGAAGTTAATTAAATACCATTTGGAGGCATTTAATGTTCGAGCAAAAACGGCTGATTTTCGACAAAAGAGATAACACCCCCCCATTACGTCATGCTTCAGAAATGTGGAAAATGGTCCGTTTTCAAATGTTTTATTTTTGAACGTCAGTTCACATTTGTAGGTGGATCATCAGTGTTAGAGCTAAAATTAGCATGTTTAAAGTGATTTTCATGCTTCCAGGGGCCCAAAACACAAGATTTATGGAATGGTTAAAAGTGCATGAAAATGGCCAATTTACTCACTCTGAGTTCTCAAAAAGGGTTTCTTCCCCCGGGAAGTTAATTAAATACCATTTGGAGGCATTTAATGTTCGAGCAAAAACGGCTGATTTTCGACAAAAGAGATAACACCCCCCCATTACGTCATGCTTCAGAAATGTGGAAAATGGTCCGTTTTCAAATGTTTTATTTTTGAACGTCAGTTCACATTTGTAGGTGGATCATCAGTGTTAGAGCTAAAATTAGCATGTTTAAAGTGATTTTCATGCTTCCAGGGGCTCGGGAAGTGAAATAAATACCATTTGGAGGCATTTAATGTTCGAGCAAAAACGGCTGATTTTCGACAAAAGAGATAACACCCCCCCATTACGTCATGCTTCAGAAATGTGGAAAATGGTCCGTTTTCAAATGTTTCATTTTTGAACGTCAGTTCACATTTGTAGGTGGATCATCAGTGTTAGAGCTAAAATTAGCATGTTTAAAGTGATTTTCATGCTTCCAGGGGCCCAAAACACAAGATTTATGGAATGGTTAAAAGTGCATGAAAATGGCCAATTTACTCACTCTGAGTTCTCAAAAAGGGTTTCTTCACCCCGGGAAGTTAATTAAATACCATTTGGAGGCATTTAATGTTAGAGCAAAAACGGCTGATTTTCGACAAAAGAGATAACACCCCCCCATTACGTCATGCTTCAGAAATGTGGAAAATGGTCCGTTTTCAAATGTTTTATTTTTGAACGTCAGTTCACATTTGTAGGTGGATCATCAGTGTTAGAGCTAAAATTAGCATGTTTAAAGTGATTTTCATGCTTCCAGGGGCTCGGGAAGTTAATTAAATACCATTTGGAGGCATTTAATGTTCGAGCAAAAACGGCTGATTTTCGACAAAAGAGATAACACCCCCCCATTACGTCATGCTTCAGAAATGTGGAAAATGGTCCGTTTTCAAATGTTTTATTTTTGAACGTCAGTTCACATTTGTAGGTGGATCATCAGTGTTAGAGCTAAAATTAGCATGTTCAAAGTGATTTTCATGCTTCCAGGGGCTCGGGAAGTGAAATAAATACCATTTGGAGGCATTTAATGTTCGAGCAAAAACGGCTGATTTTCGACAAAAGAGATAACACCCCCCCATTACGTCATGCTTCAGAAATGTGGAAAATGGTCCGTTTTCAAATGTTTTATTTTTGAACGTCAGTTCACATTTGTAGGTGGATCATCAGTGTTAGAGCTAAAATTAGCATGTTTAAAGTGATTTTCATGCTTCCAGGGGCTCGGGAAGTGAAATAAATACCATTTGGAGTCATTTAATGTTCGAGCAAAAACGGCTGATTTTCGACAAAAGAGATAACACCCCCCCATTACGTCATGCTTCAGAAATGTGGAAAATGGTCCGTTTTCAAATGTTTTATTTTTGAACGTCAGTTCACATTTGTAGGTGGATCATCAGTGTTAGAGCTAAAATTAGCATGTTTAAAGTGATTTTCATGCTTCCAGGGGCTCGGGAAGTGAAATAAATACCATTTGGAGGCATTTAATGTTCGAGCAAAAACGGCTGATTTTCGACAAAAGAGATAACACCCCCCCATTACTTCATGCTTCAGAAATGTGGAAAATGGTCCGTTTTCAAATGTTTTATTTTTGAACGTAAGTTCACATTTGTAGGTGGATCATCAGTGTTAGAGCTAAAATTAGCATGTTTAAAGTGATTTTCATGCTTCCAGGGGCTCGGGAAGTTAATTAAATACCATTTGGAGGCATTTAATGTTCGAGCAAAAACGGCTGATTTTCGACAAAAGAGATAACACCCCCCCATTACGTCATGCTTCAGAAATGTGGAAAATGGTCCGTTTTCAAATGTTTTATTTTTTAACGTCAGTTCACATTTGTAGGTGGATCATCAGTGTTAGAGCTAAAATTAGCATGTTTAAAGTGATTTTCATGCTTCCAGGGGCCCAAAACACAAGATTTATGGAATGGTTAAAAGTGCATGAAAATGGCCAATTTACTCACTCTGAGTTCTCAAAAAGGGTTTCTTCACCCCGGGAAGTTAATTAAATACCATTTGGAGGCATTTAATGTTAGAGCAAAAACGGCTGATTTTCGACAAAAGAGATAACACCCCCCCATTACGTCATGCTTCAGAAATGTGGAAAATGGTCCGTTTTCAAATGTTTTATTTTTGAACGTCAGTTCACATTTGTAGGTGGATCATCAGTGTTAGAGCTAAAATTAGCATGTTTAAAGTGATTTTCATGCTTCTTGGGGCCCAAAACACAAGATTTATGGAATGGTTAAAAGTGCATGAAAATGGCCAATTTACTCACTCTGAGTTCTCAAAAAGGGTTTCTTCACCCCGGGAAGTTAATTAAATACCATTTGGAGGCATTTAATGTTAGAGCAAAAACGGCTGATTTTCGACAAAAGAGATAACACCCCCCCATTACGTCATGCTTCAGAAATGTGGAAAATGGTCCGTTTTCAAATGTTTTATTTTTGAACGTCAGTTCACATTTGTAGGTGGATCATCTGTGTTAGAGCTAAAATTAGCATGTTTAAAGTGATTTTCATGCTTCCAGGGGCCCAAAACACAAGATTTATGGAATGGTTAAAAGTGCATGAAAATGGCCAATTTACTCACTCTGAGTTCTCAAAAAGGGTTTCTTCACCCCGGGAAGTTAATTAAATACCATTTGGAGGATTTTAATGTTCGAGCAAAAACGGCTGATTTTCGACGAAAGAGCTAACACCCCCCCATTACGTCATGCTTTAGAAATGTGGAAAATGGTCCGTTTTCAAATGTTTTATTTTTGAACGTCAGTTCACATTTGTAGGTGGATCATCAGTGTTAGAGCTAAAATTAGCATGTTTAAAGTGATTTTCATGCTTCCAGGGGCTCGGGAAGTGAAATAAATACCATTTGGAGGCATTTAATGTTCGAGCAAAAACGGCTGATTTTCGACAAAAGAGATAACACCCCCCCCATTACGTCATGCTTCAGAAATGTGGAAAATGGTCCGTTTTCAAATGTTTCATTTTTGAACGTCAGTTCACATTTGTAGGTGGATCATCAGTGTTAGAGCTAAAATTAGCATGTTTAAAGTGATTTTCATGCTTCCAGGGGCTTGGGAAGTTAATTAAATACCATTTGGAGGCATTTAATGTTCGAGCAAAAACGGCTGATTTTCGACAAAAGAGATAACACCCCCCCATTACGTCATGCTTCAGAAATGTGGAAAATGGTCTGTTTCCAAATGTTTTATTTTTGAACGTCAGTTCACATTTGTAGGTGGATCATCAGTGTTAGAGCTAAAATTAGCATGTTTAAAGTGATTTTCATGCTTCCAGGGGCCCAAAACACAAGATTTATGGAATGGTTAAAAGTGCATGAAAATGGCCAATTTACTCACTCTGAGTTCTCAAAAAGGGTTTCTTCACCCCGGGAAGTTAATTAAATACCATTTGGAGGCATTTAATGTTAGAGCAAAAACGGCTGATTTTCGACAAAAGAGATAACACCCCCCCATTACGTCATGCTTCAGAAATGTGAAAAATGGTCCGTTTTCAAATGTTTTATTTTTGAACGTCAGTTCACATTTGTAGGTGGATCATCAGTGTTAGAGCTAAAATTAGCATGTTTAAAGTGATTTTCATGCTTCCAGGGGCCCAAAACACAAGATTTATGGAATGGTTAAAAGTGCATGAAAATGGCCAATTTACTCACTCTGAGTTCTCAAAAAGGGTTTCTTCACCCCGGGAAGTTAATTAAATACCATTTGGAGGCATTTAATGTTCGAGCAAAAAAGGCTGATTTTCCACAAAAGAGATAACACCCCCCAATACGTCATGCTTCAGAAATGTGGAAAATGGTCTGTTTTCAAATGTTTCATTTTTGAACGTCAGTTCACATTTGTAGGTGGATCATCAGTGTTAGAGCTAAAATTAGCATGTTTAAAGTGATTTTCATGCTTCCAGGGGCTCGGGAAGTTAATTAAATACCATTTGGAGGCATTTAATGTTCGAGCAAAAACGGCTGATTTTCGACAAAAGAGATAACACCCCCCATTACGTCATGCTTCAGAAATGTGGAAAATGGTCCGTTTTCAAATGTTTTATTTTTGAACGTCAGTTCACATTTGTAGGTGGATCATCAGTGTTAGAGCTAAAATTAGCATGTTTAAAGTGATTTTCATGCTTCCAGGGGCCCAAAACACAAGATTTATGGAATGGTTAAAAGTGCATGAAAATGGCCAATTTACTCACTCTGAGTTCTCAAAAAGGGTTTCTTCACCCCGGGAAGTTAATTAAATACCATTTGGAGGCATTTAATGTTAGAGCAAAAACGGCTGATTTTCGACAAAAGAGATAACACCCCCCCATTACGTCATGCTTCAGAAATGTGGAAAATGGTCCGTTTTCAAATGTTTTATTTTTGAACGTCAGTTCACATTTGTAGGTGGATCATCAGTGTTAGAGCTAAAATTAGCATGTTTAAAGTGATTTTCATGCTTCCAGGGGCCCAAAACACAAGATTTATGGAATGGTTAAAAGTGCATGAAAATGGCCAATTTACTCACTCTGAGTTCTCAAAAAGGGTTTCTTCACCCCGGGAAGTTAATTAAATACCATTTGGAGGCATTTAATGTTCGAGCAAAAACGGCTGATTTTGACAAAAGAGATAACACCCCCCCATTACGTCATGCTTCAGAAATGTGGAAAATGGTCCATTTTCAAATGTTTTATTTTTGAACGTCAGTTCACATTTGTAGGTGGATCATCAGTGTTAGAGCTAAAATTAGCATGTTTAAAGTGATTTTCATGCTTCCAGGGGCCCAAAACACAAGATTTATGGAATGGTTAAAAGTGCATGAACATGGCCAATTTACTCACTCTGAGTTCTCAAAAAGGGTTTCTTCACCCCGGGAAGTTAATTAAATACCATTTGGAGGCATTTAATGTTCGAGCAAAAACGGCTGATTTTCGACAAAAGAGATAACATCCCCCCATTACGTCATGCTTCAGAAATGTGGAAAATGGTCAGTTTTCAAATGTTTATTTTTGAACGTCAGTTCACATTTGTAGGTGGATCATCAGTGTTAGAGCTAAAATTAGCATGTTTAAAGTGATTTTCATGCTTCCAGGGGCCCAAAACACAAGATTTATGGAATGGTTAAAAGTGCATGAAAATGGCCAATTTACTCACTCTGAGTTCTCAAAAAGGGTTTCTTCACCCCGGGAAGTTAATTAAATACCATTTGGAGGCATTTAATGTTCGAGCAAAAACGGCTGATTTTCGACAAAAGAGATAACACCCCCCCATTACGTCATGCTTCAGAAATGTGGAAAATGGTCCGTTTTCAAATGTTTTATTTTTGAACGTCAGTTCACATTTGTAGGTGGATCATCAGTGTTAGAGCTAAAATTAGCAAGTTTAAAGTTATTTTCATGCTTCCAGGGGCTCGGGAAGTGAAATAAATACCATTTGGAGATATTTAATGTTCGAGCAAAAACGGCTGATTTTCGACAAAAGAGATAACACCCCCCATTACGTCATGCTTCAGAAATGTGGAAAATGGTCCGTTTTCAAATGTTTCATTTTTGAACGTCAGTTCACATTTGTAGGTGGATCATCAGTGTTAGAGCTAAAATTAGCATGTTTAAAGTGATTTTCATGCTTCCAGGGGCCCAAAACACAAGATTTATGGAATGGTTAAAAGTGCATGAAAATGGCCAATTTACTCACTCTGAGTTCTCAAAAAGGGTTTCTTCACCCCGGGAAGTTAATTAAATACCATTTGGAGGCATTTAATGTTCGAGCAAAAACGGCTGATTTTCGACAAAAGAGATAACACCCCCCCATTACGTCATACTTCAGAAATGTGGAAAATTGTCCGTTTTCAAATGTTTTATTTTTGAACGTCAGTTCACATTTGTAGGTGGATCATCAGTGTTAGAGCTAAAATTAGCATGTTTAAAGTGATTTTCATGCTTCCAGGGGCCCAAAACACAAGATTTATGGAATGGTTAAAAGTGCATGAAAATGGCCAATTTACTCACTCTGAGTTCTCAAAAAGGGTTTCTTCACCCCGGGAAGTTAATTAAATACCATTTGGAGGCATTTAATGTTAGAGCAAAAACGGCTGATTTTCGACAAAAGAGATAACACCCCCCCATTACGTCATGCTTCAGAAATGTGGAAAATGGTCCGTTTTCAAATGTTTTATTTTTGAACGTCAGTTCACATTTGTAGGTGGATCATCAGTGTTAGAGCTAAAATTAGCATGTTTAAAGTGATTTTCATGCTTCCAGGGGCTCGGGAAGTTAATTAAATACCATTTGGAGGCATTTAATGTTCGAGCAAAAACGGCTGATTTTCGACAAGAGAGCTAACACCCCCCCATTACGTCATGCTTCAGAAATGTGGAAAATGGTCCGTTTTCAAATGTTTTATTTTTGAACGTCAGTTCACATTTGTAGGTGGATCATCAGTGTTAGAGCTAAAATTAGCATGTTCAAAGTGATTTTCATGCTTCCAGGGGCTCGGGAAGTGAAATAAATACCATTTGGAGGCATTTAATGTTCGAGCAAAAACGGCTGATTTTCGACAAAAGAGATAACACCCCCCCATTACGTCATGCTTCAGAAATGTGGAAAATGGTCCGTTTTCAAATGTTTTATTTTTGAACGTCAGTTCACATTTGTAGGTGGATCATCAGTGTTAGAGCTAAAATTAGCATGTTTAAAGTGATTTTCATGCTTCCAGGGGCTCGGGAAGTGAAATAAATACCATTTGGAGGCATTTAATGTTCGAGCAAAAACGGTTGATTTTCGACAAAAGAGATAACACCCCCCCATTACGTCATGCTTCAGAAATGTGGAAAATGGTCCGTTTTCAAATATTTTATTTTTGAACGTCAGTTCACATTTGTAGGTGGATCATCAGTGTTAGAGCTAAAATTAGCATGTTTAAAGTGATTTTCATGCTTCCAGGGGCTCGGGAAGTGAAATAAATACCATTTGGAAGCATTTAATGTTCGAGCAAAAACGGCTGATTTTCGACAAAAGAGATAACACCCCCCCATTACGTCATGCTTCAGAAATGTGGAAAATGGTCCGTTTTCAAATGTTTTATTTTTGAACGTAAGTTCACATTTGTAGGTGGATCATCAGTGTTAGAGCTAAAATTAGCATGTTTAAAGTGATTTTCATGCTTCCAGGGGCTCGGGAAGTTAATTAAATACCATTTGGAGGCATTTAATGTTCGAGCAAAAACGGCTGATTTTCGACAAAAGAGATAACACCCCCCCATTACGTCATGCTTCAGAAATGTGGAAAATGGTCCGTTTTCAAATGTTTTATTTTTGAACGTCAGTTCACATTTGTAGGTGGATCATCAGTGTTAGAGCTAAAATTAGCATGTTTAAAGTGATTTTCATGCTTCCAGGGGCCCAAAACACAAGATTTATGGAATGGTTAAAAGTGCATGAAAATGGCCAATTTACTCACTCTGAGTTCTCAAAAAGGGTTTCTTCACCCCGGGAAGTTAATTAAATACCATTTGGAGGCATTTAATGTTAGAGCAAAAACGGCTGATTTTCGACAAAAGAGATAACACCCCCCCATTACGTCATGCTTCAGAAATGTGGAAAATGGTCCGTTTTCAAATGTTTTATTTTTGAACGTCAGTTCACATTTGTAGGTGGATCATCAGTGTTAGAGCTAAAATTAGCATGTTTAAAGTGATTTTCATGCTTCCAGGGGCCCAAAACACAAGATTTATGGAATGGTTAAAAGTGCATGAAAATGGCCAATTTACTCACTCTGAGTTCTCAAAAAGGGTTTCTTCACCCCGGGAAGTTAATTAAATACCATTTGGAGGCATTTAATGTTAGAGCAAAAACGGCTGATTTTCGACAAAAGAGATAACACCCCCCCATTACGTCATGCTTCAGAAATGTGGAAAATGGTCCATTTTCAAATGTTTTATTTTTGAACGTCAGTTCACATTTGTAGGTGGATCATCAGTGTTAGAGCTAAAATTAGCATGTTTAAAGTGATTTTCATGCTTCCAGGGGCTCGGGAAGTGAAATAAATACCATTTGGAGGCATTTAATGTTCGAGCAAAAACGGATGATTTTCGACAAAAGAGATAACACCCCCCCACGTCATGCTTCAGAAGTGTGGAAAATGGTCCGTTTTCAAATGTTTTATTTTTGAACGTCAGTTCACATTTGTAGGTGGATCATCAGTGTTAGAGCTAAAATTAGCATGTTTAAAGTGATTTTCATGCTTCCAGGGGCCCAAAACACAAGATTTATGGAATGGTTAAAAGTGCATGAAAATGGCCAATTTACTCACTCTGAGTTCTCAAAAAGGGTTTCTTCACCCCGGGAAGTTAATTAAATACCATTTGGAGGCATTTAATGTTCGAGCAAAAACGGCTGATTTTCGACAAAAGAGATAACACCCCCCCATTACGTCATGCTTCAGAAATGTGGAAAATGGTCCGTTTTCAAATGTTTTATTTTTGAACGTAAGTTCACATTTGTAGGTGGATCATCAGTGTTAGAGCTAAAATTAGCATGTTTAAAGTGATTTTCATGCTTCCAGGGGCTCGGGAAGTGAAATAAATACCATTTGGAGGCATTTAATGTTCGAGCAAAAACGGCTGATTTTCGACAAAAGAGATAACACCCCCCCATTACGTCATGCTTCAGAAATGTGGAAAATGGTCCGTTTTCAAATGTTTTATTTTTGAACGTCAGTTCACATTTGTAGGTGGATCATCAGTGTTAGAGCTAAAATTAGCATGTTTAAAGTGATTTTCATGCTTCCAGGGGCTCGGGAAGTTAATTAAATACCATTTGGAGGCATTTAATGTTCGAGCAAAAACGGCTGATTTTCGACAAAAGAGATAACACCCCCCCATTACGTCATGCTTCAGAAATGTGGAAAATGGTCCGTTTTCAAATGTTTTATTTTTGAACGTCAGTTCACATTTGTAGGTGGATCATCAGTGTTAGAGCTAAAATTAGCATGTTTAAAGTGATTTTCATGCTTCCAGGGGCCCAAAACACAAGATTTATGGAATGGTTAAAAGTGCATGAAAATGGCCAATTTACTCACTCTGAGTTCTCAAAAAGGGTTTCTTCACCCCGGGAAGTTAATTAAATACCATTTGGAGGCATTTAATGTTAGAGCAAAAACGGCTGATTTTCGACAAAAGAGATAACACCCCCCCATTACGTCATGCTTCAGAAATGTGGAAAATGGTCCATTTTCAAATGTTTTATTTTTGAACGTCAGTTCACATTTGTAGGTGGATCATCAGTGTTAGAGCTAAAATTAGCATGTTTAAAGTGATTTTCATGCTTCCAGGGGCTCGGGAAGTGAAATAAATACCATTTGGAGGCATTTAATGTTCGAGCAAAAACGGATGATTTTCGACAAAAGAGATAACACCCCCCCACGTCATGCTTCAGAAGTGTGGAAAATGGTCCGTTTTCAAATGTTTTATTTTTGAACGTCAGTTCACATTTGTAGGTGGATCATCAGTGTTAGAGCTAAAATTAGCATGTTTAAAGTGATTTTCATGCTTCCAGGGGCCCAAAACACAAGATTTATGGAATGGTTAAAAGTGCATGAAAATGGCCAATTTACTCACTCTGAGTTCTCAAAAAGGGTTTCTTCACCCCGGGAAGTTAATTAAATACCATTTGGAGGCATTTAATGTTCGAGCAAAAACGGCTGATTTTCGACAAAAGAGATAACACCCCCCCATTACGTCATGCTTCAGAAATGTGGAAAATGGTCCGTTTTCAAATGTTTTATTTTTGAACGTAAGTTCACATTTGTAGGTGGATCATCAGTGTTAGAGCTAAAATTAGCATGTTTAAAGTGATTTTCATGCTTCCAGGGGCTCGGGAAGTGAAATAAATACCATTTGGAGGCATTTAATGTTCGAGCAAAAACGGCTGATTTTCGACAAAAGAGATAACACCCCCCCATTACGTCATGCTTCAGAAATGTGGAAAATGGTCCGTTTTCAAATGTTTTATTTTTGAACGTCAGTTCACATTTGTAGGTGGATCATCAGTGTTAGAGCTAAAATTAGCATGTTTAAAGTGATTTTCATGCTTCCAGGGGCTCGGGAAGTTAATTAAATACCATTTGGAGGCATTTAATGTTCGAGCAAAAACGGCTGATTTTCGACAAAAGAGATAACACCCCCCCATTACGTCATGCTTCAGAAATGTGGAAAATGGTCCGTTTTCAAATGTTTTATTTTTGAACGTCAGTTCACATTTGTAGGTGGATCATCAGTGTTAGAGCTAAAATTAGCATGTTTAAAGTGATTTTCATGCTTCCAGGGGCCCAAAACACAAGATTTATGGAATGGTTAAAAGTGCATGAAAATGGCCAATTTACTCACTCTGAGTTCTCAAAAAGGGTTTCTTCACCCCGGGAAGTTAATTAAATACCATTTGGAGGCATTTAATGTTCGAGCAAAAACGGCTGATTTTCGACAAAAGAGATAACACCCCCCCATTACGTCATGCTTCAGAAATGTGGAAAATGGTCCGTTTTCAAATGTTTTATTTTTGAACGTCAGTTCACATTTGTAGGTGGATCATCAGTGTTAGAGCTAAAATTAGCATGTTTAAAGTGATTTTCATGCTTCCAGGGGCTCGGGAAGTGAAATAAATACCATTTGGAGGCATTTAATGTTCGAGCAAAAACGGCTGATTTTCGACAAAAGAGATAACACCCCCCCCATTACGTCATGCTTCAGAAATGTGGAAAATGGTCCGTTTTCAAATGTTTTATTTTTGAACGTCAGTTCACATTTGTAGGTGGATCATCAGTGTTAGAGCTAAAATTAGCATGTTTAAAGTGATTTTCATGCTTCCAGGGGCTCGGGAAGTTAATTAAATACCATTTGGAGGCATTTAATGTTCGAGCAAAAACGGCTGATTTTCGACAAAAGAGATAACACCCCCCCATTACGTCATGCTTCAGAAATGTGGAAAATGGTCCGTTTTCAAATGTTTTATTTTTGAACGTCAGTTCACATTTGTAGGTGGATCATCAGTGTTAGAGCTACAATTAGCATGTTTAAAGGGATTTTCATGCTTCCAGGGGCCCAAAACACAAGATTTATGGAATGGTTAAAAGTGCATGAAAATGGCCAATTTACTCACTCTGAGTTCTCAAAAAGGGTTTCTTCACCCCGGGAAGTTAATTAAATACCATTTGGAGGCATTTAATGTTAGAGCAAAAACGGCTGATTTTCGACAAAAGAGATAACACCCCCCCCATTACGTCATGCTTCAGAAATGTGGAAAATGGTCCGTTTTCAAATGTTTTATTTTTGAACGTCAGTTCACATTTGTAGGTGGATCATCAGTGTTAGAGCTAAAATTAGCATGTTTAAAGTGATTTTCATGCTTCCAGGGGCCCAAAACACAAGATTTATGGAATGGTTAAAAGTGCATGAAAATGGCCAATTTACTCACTCTGAGTTCTCAAAAAGGGTTTCTTCACCCCGGGAAGTTAATTAAATACCATTTGGAGGCATTTAATGTTAGAGCAAAAACGGCTGATTTTCGACAAAAGAGATAACACCCCCCCATTACGTCATGCTTCAGAAATGTGGAAAATGGTCCGTTTTCAAATGTTTTATTTTTGAACGTCAGTTCACATTTGTAGGTGGATCATCAGTGTTAGAGCTAAAATTAGCATGTTTAAAGTGATTTTCATGCTTCCAGGGGCTCGGGAAGTTAATTAAATACCATTTGGAGGCATTTAATGTTCGAGCAAAAACGGCTGATTTTCGACAAAAGAGATAACACCCCCCCATTACGTCATGCTTCAGAAATGTGGAAAATGGTCCGTTTTCAAATGTTTTATTTTTGAACGTCAGTTCACATTTGTAGGTGGATCATCAGTGTTAGAGCTAAAATTAGCATGTTTATAGTGATTTTCATGCTTCCAGGGGCCCAAAACACAAGATTTATGGAATGGTTAAAAGTGCATGAAAATGGCCAATTTACTCACTCTGAGTTCTCAAAAAGGGTTTCTTCACCCCGGGAAGTTAATTAAATACCATTTGGAGGCATTTAATGTTAGAGCAAAAACGGCTGATTTTCGACAAAAGAGATAACACCCCCCCATTACGTCATGCTTCAGAAATGTGGAAAATGGTCCGTTTTCAAATGTTTTATTTTTGAACGTCAGTTCACATTTGTAGGTGGATCATCAGTGTTAGAGCTAAAATTAGCATGTTTAAAGTGATTTTCATGCTTCCAGGGGCCCAAAACACAAGATTTATGGAATGGATAAAAGTGCATGAAAATGGCCAATTTACTCACTCTGAGTTCTCAAAAAGGGTTTCTTCACCCCGGGAAGTTAATTAAATACCATTTGGAGGCATTTAATGTTAGAGCAAAAACGGCTGATTTTCGACAAAAGAGATAACACCCCCCCATTACGTCATGCTTCAGAAATGTGGAAAATGGTCCGTTTTCAAATGTTTTATTTTTGAACGTCAGTTCACATTTGTAGGTGGATCATCAGTGTTAGAGCTAAAATTAGCATGTTTAAAGTGATTTTCATGCTTCCAGGGGCCCAAAACACAAGATTTATGGAATGGTTAAAAGTGCATGAAAATGGCCAATTTACTCACTCTGAGTTCTCAAAAAGGGTTTCTTCACCCCGGGAAGTTAATTAAATACCATTTGGAGGCATTTAATGTTCGAGCAAAAACGGCTGATTTTCGACAAAAGAGATAACACCCCCCCATTACGTCATGCTTCAGAAATGTGGAAAATGGTCCGTTTTCAAATGTTTTATTTTTGAACGTCAGTTCACATTTGTAGGTGGATCATCAGTGTTAGAGCTAAAATTAGCATGTTTAAAGTGATTTTCATGCTTCCAGGGGCCCAAAACACAAGATTTATGGAATGGTTAAAAGTGCATGAAAATGGCCAATTTACTCACTCTGAGTTCTCAAAAAGGGTTTCTTCCCCCGGGAAGTTAATTAAATACCATTTGGAGGCATTTAATGTTCGAGCAAAAATGGCTGATTTTCGACAAAAGAGATAACACCCCCCCATTACGTCATGCTTCAGAAATGTGGAAAATGGTCCGTTTTCAAATGTTTTATTTTTGAACGTCAGTTCACATTTGTAGGTGGATCATCAGTGTTAGAGCTAAAATTAGCATGTTTAAAGTGATTTTCATGCTTCCAGGGGCTCGGGAAGTGAAATAAATACCATTTGGAGGCATTTAATGTTCGCGCAAAAACGGCTGATTTTCGACAAAAGAGATAACACCCCCCCATTACGTCATGCTTCAGAAATGTGGAAAATGGTCCGTTTTCAAATGTTTCATTTTTGAACGTCAGTTCACATTTGTAGGTGGATCATCAGTGTTAGAGCTAAAATTAGCATGTTTAAAGTGATTTTCATGCTTCCAGGGGCCCAAAACACAAGATTTATGGAATGGTTAAAAGTGCATGAAAATGGCCAATTTACTCACTCTGAGTTCTCAAAAAGGGTTTCTTCACCCCGGGAAGTTAATTAAATACCATTTGGAGGCATTTAATGTTAGAGCAAAAACGGCTGATTTTCGACAAAAGAGATAACACCCCCCCATTACGTCATGCTTCAGAAATGTGGAAAATGGTCCGTTTTCAAATGTTTTATTTTTGAACGTCAGTTCACATTTGTAGGTGGATCATCAGTGTTAGAGCTAAAATTAGCATGTTTAAAGTGATTTTCATGCTTCCAGGGGCTCGGGAAGTTAATTAAATACCATTTGGAGGCATTTAATGTTCGAGCAAAAACGGCTGATTTTCGACAAAAGAGATAACACCCCCCCATTACGTCATGCTTCAGAAATGTGGAAAATGGTCCGTTTTCAAATGTTTTATTTTTGAACGTCAGTTCACATTTGTAGGTGGATCATCAGTGTTAGAGCTAAAATTAGCATGTTTAAAGTGATTTTCATGCTTCCAGGGGCTCGGGAAGTGAAATAAATACCATTTGGAGGCATTTAATGTTCGAGCAAAAACGGCTGATTTTCGACAAAAGAGATAACACCCCCCCATTACGTCATGCTTCAGAAATGTGGAAAATGGTCCGTTTTCAAATGTTTTATTTTTGAACGTCAGTTCACATTTGTAGGTGGATCATCAGTGTTAGAGCTAAAATTAGCATGTTTAAAGTGATTTTCATGCTTCCAGGGGCTCGGGAAGTGAAATAAATACCATTTGGAGGCATTTAATGTTCGAGCAAAAACGGCTGATTTTCGACAAAAGAGATAACACCCCCCCATTACTTCATGCTTCAGAAATGTGGAAAATGGTCCGTTTTCAAATGTTTTATTTTTGAACGTAAGTTCACATTTGTAGGTGGATCATCAGTGTTAGAGCTAAAATTAGCATGTTTAAAGTGATTTTCATGCTTCCAGGGGCTCGGGAAGTTAATTAAATACCATTTGGAGGCATTTAATGTTCGAGCAAAAACGGCTGATTTTCGACAAAAGAGATAACACCCCCCCATTACGTCATGCTTCAGAAATGTGGAAAATGGTCCGTTTTCAAATGTTTTATTTTTTAACGTCAGTTCACATTTGTAGGTGGATCATCAGTGTTAGAGCTAAAATTAGCATGTTTAAAGTGATTTTCATGCTTCCAGGGGCCCAAAACACAAGATTTATGGAATGGTTAAAAGTGCATGAAAATGGCCAATTTACTCACTCTGAGTTCTCAAAAAGGGTTTCTTCACCCCGGGAAGTTAATTAAATACCATTTGGAGGCATTTAATGTTAGAGCAAAAACGGCTGATTTTCGACAAAAGAGATAACACCCCCCCATTACGTCATGCTTCAGAAATGTGGAAAATGGTCCGTTTTCAAATGTTTTATTTTTGAACGTCAGTTCACATTTGTAGGTGGATCATCAGTGTTAGAGCTAAAATTAGCATGTTTAAAGTGATTTTCATGCTTCTTGGGGCCCAAAACACAAGATTTATGGAATGGTTAAAAGTGCATGAAAATGGCCAATTTACTCACTCTGAGTTCTCAAAAAGGGTTTCTTCACCCCGGGAAGTTAATTAAATACCATTTGGAGGCATTTAATGTTAGAGCAAAAACGGCTGATTTTCGACAAAAGAGATAACACCCCCCCATTACGTCATGCTTCAGAATTGTGGAAAATGGTCCGTTTTCAAATGTTTTATTTTTGAACGTCAGTTCACATTTGTAGGTGGATCATCAGTGTTAGAGCTAAAATTAGCATGTTTAAAGTGATTTTCATGCTTCCAGGGGCCCAAAACACAAGATTTATGGAATGGTTAAAAGTGCATGAAAATGGCCAATTTACTCACTCTGAGTTCTCAAAAAGGGTTTCTTCACCCCGGGAAGTTAATTAAATACCATTTGGAGGATTTTAATGTTCGAGCAAAAACGGCTGATTTTCGACGAAAGAGCTAACACCCCCCCATTACGTCATGCTTTAGAAATGTGGAAAATGGTCCGTTTTCAAATGTTTTATTTTTGAACGTCAGTTCACATTTGTAGGTGGATCATCAGTGTTAGAGCTAAAATTAGCATGTTTAAAGTGATTTTCATGCTTCCAGGGGCTCGGGAAGTGCAATAAATACCATTTGGAGGCATTTAATGTTCGAGCAAAAACGGCTGATTTTCGACAAAAGAGATAACACCCCCCCCATTACGTCATGCTTCAGAAATGTGGAAAATGGTCCGTTTTCAAATGTTTCATTTTTGAACGTCAGTTCACATTTGTAGGTGGATCATCAGTGTTAGAGCTAAAATTAGCATGTTTAAAGTGATTTTCATGCTTCCAGGGGCTTGGGAAGTTAATTAAATACCATTTGGAGGCATTTAATGTTCGAGCAAAAACGGCTGATTTTCGACAAAAGAGATAACACCCCCCCATTACGTCATGCTTCAGAAATGTGGAAAATGGTCTGTTTCCAAATGTTTTATTTTTGAACGTCAGTTCACATTTGTAGGTGGATCATCAGTGTTAGAGCTAAAATTAGCATGTTTAAAGTGATTTTCATGCTTCCAGGGGCCCAAAACACAAGATTTATGGAATGGTTAAAAGTGCATGAAAATGGCCAATTTACTCACTCTGAGTTCTCAAAAAGGGTTTCTTCACCCGGGAAGTTAATTAAATACCATTTGGAGGCATTTAATGTTAGAGCAAAAACGGCTGATTTTCGACAAAAGAGATAACACCCCCCCATTACGTCATGCTTCAGAAATGTGGAAAATGGTCCGTTTTCAAATGTTTTATTTTTGAACGTCAGTTCACATTTGTAGGTGGATCATCAGTGTTAGAGCTAAAATTAGCATGTTTAAAGTGATTTTCATGCTTCCAGGGGCCCAAAACACAAGATTTATGGAATGGTTAAAAGTGCATGAAAATGGCCAATTTACTCACTCTGAGTTCTCAAAAAGGGTTTCTTCACCCCGGGAAGTTAATTAAATACCATTTGGAGGCATTTAATGTTCGAGCAAAAAAGGCTGATTTTCCACAAAAGAGATAACACCCCCCAATACGTCATGCTTCAGAAATGTGGAAAATGGTCTGTTTTCAAATGTTTCATTTTTGAACGTCAGTTCACATTTGTAGGTGGATCATCAGTGTTAGAGCTAAAATTAGCATGTTTAAAGTGATTTTCATGCTTCCAGGGGCTCGGGAAGTTAATTAAATACCATTTGGAGGCATTTAATGTTCGAGCAAAAACGGCTGATTTTCGACAAAAGAGATAACACCCCCCATTACGTCATGCTTCAGAAATGTGGAAAATGGTCCGTTTTCAAATGTTTTATTTTTGAACGTCAGTTCACATTTGTAGGTGGATCATCAGTGTTAGAGCTAAAATTAGCATGTTTAAAGTGATTTTCATGCTTCCAGGGGCCCAAAACACAAGATTTATGGAATGGTTAAAAGTGCATGAAAATGGCCAATTTACTCACTCTGAGTTCTCAAAAAGGGTTTCTTCACCCCGGGAAGTTAATTAAATACCATTTGGAGGCATTTAATGTTAGAGCAAAAATGGCTGATTTTCGACAAAAGAGATAACACCCCCCCATTACGTCATGCTTCAGAAATGTGGAAAATGGTCCGTTTTCAAATGTTTTATTTTTGAACGTCAGTTCACATTTGTAGGTGGATCATCAGTGTTAGAGCTAAAATGAGCATGTTTAAAGTGATTTTCATGCTTCCAGGGGCCCAAAACACAAGATTTATGGAATGGTTAAAAGTGCATGAAAATGGCCAATTTACTCACTCTGAGTTCTCAAAAAGGGTTTCTTCACCCCGGGAAGTTAATTAAATACCATTTGGAGGCATTTAATGTTCGAGCAAAAACGGCTGATTTTCGACAAAAGAGATAACACCCCCCCATTACGTCATGCTTCAGAAATGTGGAAAATGGTCCGTTTTCAAATGTTTTATTTTTGAACGTCAGTTCACATTTGTAGGTGGATCATCAGTGTTAGAGCTAAAATTAGCATGTTTAAAGTGATTTTCATGCTTCCAGGGGCCCAAAACACAAGATTTATGGAATGGTTAAAAGTGCATGAAAATGGCCAATTTACTCACTCTGAGTTCTCAAAAAGGGTTTCTTCACCCCGGGAAGTTAATTAAATACCATTTGGAGGCATTTAATGTTAGAGCAAAAACGGCTGATTTTCGACAAAAGAGATAACACCCCCCCATTACGTCATGCTTCAGAAATGTGGAAAATGGTCCGTTTTCAAATGTTTTATTTTTGAACGTCAGTTCACATTTGTAGGTGGATCATCAGTGTTAGAGCTAAAATTAGCATGTTTAAAGTGATTTTCATGCTTCCAGGGGCCCAAAACACAAGATTTATGGAATGGTTAAAAGTGCATGAAAATGGGGAATTTACTCACTCTGAGTTCTCAAAAAGGGTTTCTTCACCCCGGGAAGTTAATTAAATACCATTTGGAGGCATTTAATGTTCGAGCAAAAACGGCTGATTTTCGACAAAAGAGATAACACCCCCCCCCATTACGTCATGCTTCAGAAATGTGGAAAATGGTCCGTTTTCAAATGTTTCATTTTTGAACGTCAGTTCACATTTGTAGGTGGATCATCAGTGTTAGAGCTAAAATTAGCATGTTTAAAGTGATTTTCATGCTTCCAGGGGCCCAAAACACAAGATTTATGGAATGGTTAAAAGTGCATGAAAATGGCCAATTTACTCACTCTGAGTACTCAAAAAGGGTTTCTTCACCCCGGGAAGTTAATTAAATACCATTTGGAGGCATTTAATGTTAGAGCAAAAAAGGCTGATTTTCGACAAAAGAGATAACACCCCCCCATTACGTCATGCTTCAGAAATGTGGAAAATGGTCAGTTTTCAAATGTTTTATTTTTGAACGTAAGTTCACATTTGTAGGTGGATCATCAGTGTTAGAGCTAAAATTAGCATGTTTAAAGTGATTTTCATGCTTCCAGGGGCTCGGGAAGTGAAATAAATACCATTTGGAGGCATTTAATGTTCGAGCAAAAACGGCTGATTTTCGACAAAAGAGATAACACCCCCCCATTACGTCATGCTTCAGAAATGTGGAAAATGGTCCGTTTTCAAATGTTTTATTTTTGAACGTCAGTTCACATTTGTAGTTGGATCATCAGTGTTAGAGCTAAAATTAGCATGTTTAAAGTGATTTTCATGCTTCCAGGGGCCCAAAACACAAGATTTATGGAATGGTTAAAAGTGCATGAAAATGGCCAATTTACTCACTCTGAGTTCTCAAAAAGGGTTTCTTCACCCCGGGAAGTTAATTAAATACCATTTGGAGGCATTTAATGTTAGAGCAAAAACGGCTGATTTTCGACAAAAGAGATAACACCCCCCCATTACGTCATGCTTCAGAAATGTGGAAAATGGTCCGTTTTCAAATGTTTTATTTTTGAACGTAAGTTCACATTTGTAGGTGGATCATCAGTGTTAGAGCTAAAATTAGCATGTTTAAAGTGATTTTCATGCTTCCAGGGGCTCGGGAAGTTAATTAAATACCATTTGGAGGCATTTAATGTTCGAGCAAAAACGGCTGATTTTCGACAAAAGAGATAACACCCCCCCATTACGTCATGCTTCAGAAATGTGGAAAATGGTCCGTTTTCAAATGTTTTATTTTTGAACGTCAGTTCACATTTGTAGGTGGATCATCAGTGTTAGAGCTAAAATTAGCATGTTTAAAGTGATTTTCATGCTTCCAGGGTCTCGGGAAGTTAATTAAATACCATTTGGAGGCATTTAATGTTCGAGCAAAAACGGCTGATTTTCGACAAAAGAGATAACACCCCCCATTACGTCATGCGTCAGAAATGTGGAAAATGGTCTGTTTTCAAATGTTTTATTTTTGAACGTCAGTTCACATTTGTAGGTGGATCATCAGTGTTAGAGCTAAAATTAGCATGTTTAAAGTGATTTTCATGCTTCCAGGGGCCCAAAAGACAAGATTTATGGAATGGTTAAAAGTGCATGAAAATGGCCAATTTACTCACTCTGAGTTCTCAAAAAGGGTTTCTTCACCCCTGGAAGTTAATTAAATACCATTTGGAGGCATTTAATGTTCGAGCAAAAACGGCTGATTTTCGACAAAAGAGATAACACCCCCCCATTACGTCATGCTTCAGAAATGTGGAAAATGGTCCGTTTTCAAATGTTTTATTTTTGAACGTCAGTTCACATTTGTAGGTGGATCATCAGTGTTAGAGCTAAAATTAGCATGTTTAAAGTGATTTTCATGCTTCCAGGGGCCCAAAACACAAGATTTATGGAATGGTTAAAAGTGCATGAAAATGGCCAATTTACTCACTCTGAGTTCTCAAAAAGGGTTTCTTCACCCCGGGAAGTTAATTAAATACCATTTGGAGGCATTTAATGTTCGAGCAAAAACGGCTGATTTTCGACAAAAGAGATAACACCCCCCCATTACGTCATGCTTCAGAAATGTGGAAAATGGTCCGTTTTCAAATGTTTTATTTTTGAACGTCAGTTCACATTTGTAGGTGGATCATCAGTGTTAGAGCTAAAATTAGCATGTTTAAAGTGATTTTCATGCTTCCAGGGGCCCAAAACACAAGATTTATGGAATGGTTAAAAGTGCATGAAAATGGCCAATTTACTCACTCTGAGTTCTCAAAAAGGGTTTCTTCACCCCGGGAAGTTAATTAAATACCATTTGGAGGCATTTAATGTTCGAGCAAAAACGGCTGATTTTCGACAAAAGAGATAACACCCCCCCCATTACGTCATGCTTCAGAAATGTGGAAAATGGTCCGTTTTCAAATGTTTTATTTTTGAACGTCAGTTCACATTTGTAGGTGGATCATCAGTGTTAGAGCTAAAATTAGCATGTTTAAAGTGATTTTCATGCTTCCAGGGGCCCAAAACACAAGATTTATGGAATGGTTAAAAGTGCATGAAAATGGCCAATTTACTCACTCTGAGTTCTCAAAAAGGGTTTCTTCACCCCGGGAAGTTAATTAAATACCATTTGGAGGCATTTAATGTTAGAGCAAAAATGGCTGATTTTCGACAAAAGAGATAACACCCCCCCATTACGTCATGCTTCAGAAATGTGGAAAATGGTCCGTTTTCAAATGTTTTATTTTTGAACGTCAGTTCACATTTGTAGGTGGATCATCAGTGTTAGAGCTAAAATGAGCATGTTTAAAGTGATTTTCATGCTTCCAGGGGCCCAAAACACAAGATTTATGGAATGGTTAAAAGTGCATGAAAATGGCCAATTTACTCACTCTGAGTTCTCAAAAAGGGTTTCTTCACCCCGGGAAGTTAATTAAATACCATTTGGAGGCATTTAATGTTCGAGCAAAAACGGCTGATTTTCGACAAAAGAGATAACACCCCCCCATTACGTCATGCTTCAGAAATGTGGAAAATGGTCCGTTTTCAAATGTTTTATTTTTGTTCGTCAGTTCACATTTGTAGGTGGATCATCAGTGTTAGAGCTAAAATTAGCATGTTTAAAGTGATTTTCATGCTCCCAGGGGCTCGGGAAGTGAAATAAATACGATTTGGAGGCATTTAATGTTCGAGCAAAAACGGCTGATTTTCGACAAAAGAGATAACACCCCCCCATTACGTCATGCTTCAGAAATGTGGAAAATGGTCCGTTTTCAAATGTTTTATTTTTGAACGTCAGTTCACATTTGTAGGTGGATCATCAGTGTTAGAGCTAAAATTAGCATGTTTAAAGTGATTTTCATGCTTCCAGGGGCCCAAAACACAAGATTTATGGAATGGTTAAAAGTGCATGAAAATGGCCAATTTACTCACTCTGAGTTCTCAAAAAGGGTTTCTTCACCCCGGGAAGTTAATTAAATACCATTTGGAGGCATTTAATGTTAGAGCAAAAACGGCTGATTTTCGACAAAAGAGATAACACCCCCCCATTACGTCATGCTTCAGAAATGTGGAAAATGGTCCGTTTTCAAATGTTTTATTTTTGAACGTCAGTTCACATTTGTAGGTGGATCATCAGTGTTAGAGCTAAAATTAGCATGTTTAAAGTGATTTTCATGCTTCCAGGGGCCCAAAACACAAGATTTATGGAATGGTTAAAAGTGCATGAAAATGGGGAATTTACTCACTCTGAGTTCTCAAAAAGGGTTTCTTCACCCCGGGAAGTTAATTAAATACCATTTGGAGGCATTTAATGTTCGAGCAAAAACGGCTGATTTTCGACAAAAGAGATAACACCCCCCCCCCATTACGTCATGCTTCAGAAATGTGGAAAATGGTCCGTTTTCAAATGTTTCATTTTTGAACGTCAGTTCACATTTGTAGGTGGATCATCAGTGTTAGAGCTAAAATTAGCATGTTTAAAGTGATTTTCATGCTTCCAGGGGCCCAAAACACAAGATTTATGGAATGGTTAAAAGTGCATGAAAATGGCCAATTTACTCACTCTGAGTTCTCAAAAAGGGTTTCTTCACCCCGGGAAGTTAATTAAATACCATTTGGAGGCATTTAATGTTAGAGCAAAAACGGCTGATTTTCGACAAAAGAGATAACACCCCCCCATTACGTCATGCTTCAGAAATGTGGAAAATGGTCAGTTTTCAAATGTTTTATTTTTGAACGTAAGTTCACATTTGTAGGTGGATCATCAGTGTTAGAGCTAAAATTAGCATGTTTAAAGTGATTTTCATGCTTCCAGGGGCTCGGGAAGTGAAATAAATACCATTTGGAGGCATTTAATGTTCGAGCAAAAACGGCTGATTTTCGACAAAAGAGATAACACCCCCCCATTACGTCATGCTTCAGAAATGTGGAAAATGGTCCGTTTTCAAATGTTTTATTTTTGAACGTCAGTTCACATTTGTAGTTGGATCATCAGTGTTAGAGCTAAAATTAGCATGTTTAAAGTGATTTTCATGCTTCCAGGGGCCCAAAACACAAGATTTATGGAATGGTTAAAAGTGCATGAAAATGGCCAATTTACTCACTCTGAGTTCTCAAAAAGGGTTTCTTCACCCCGGGAAGTTAATTAAATACCATTTGGAGGCATTTAATGTTAGAGCAAAAACGGCTGATTTTCGACAAAAGAGATAACACCCCCCCATTACGTCATGCTTCAGAAATGTGGAAAATGGTCCGTTTTCAAATGTTTTATTTTTGAACGTAAGTTCACATTTGTAGGTGGATCATCAGTGTTAGAGCTAAAATTAGCATGTTTAAAGTGATTTTCATGCTTCCAGGGGCTCGGGAAGTTAATTAAATACCATTTGGAGGCATTTAATGTTCGAGCAAAAACGGCTGATTTTCGACAAAAGAGATAACACCCCCCCATTACGTCATGCTTCAGAAATGTGGAAAATGGTCCGTTTTCAAATG
Source organism: Lissotriton vulgaris (assembly GCF_964263255.1). Lineage (NCBI taxonomy): Eukaryota > Metazoa > Chordata > Amphibia > Caudata > Salamandridae > Lissotriton > Lissotriton vulgaris. The sequence goes on along the minus strand of NW_028248558.1, from coordinate 495,797 downwards.
TTTTATTTTTGAACGTCAGTTCACATTTGTAGGTGGATCATCAGTGTTAGAGCTAAAATTAGCATGTTTAAAGTGATTTTCATGCTTCCAGGGGCTCGGGAAGTTAATTAAATACCATTTGGAGGCATTTAATGTTCGAGCAAAAACGGCTGATTTTCGACAAAAGAGATAACACCCCCCATTACGTCATGCGTCAGAAATGTGGAAAATGGTCTGTTTTCAAATGTTTTATTTTTGAACGTCAGTTCACATTTGTAGGTGGATCATCAGTGTTAGAGCTAAAATTAGCATGTTTAAAGTGATTTTCATGCTTCCAGGGGCCCAAAAGACAAGATTTATGGAATGGTTAAAAGTGCATGAAAATGGCCAATTTACTCACTCTGAGTTCTCAAAAAGGGTTTCTTCACCCCTGGAAGTTAATTAAATACCATTTGGAGGCATTTAATGTTCGAGCAAAAACGGCTGATTTTCGACAAAAGAGATAACACCCCCCCATTACGTCATGCTTCAGAAATGTGGAAAATGGTCCGTTTTCAAATGTTTTATTTTTGAACGTCAGTTCACATTTGTAGGTGGATCATCAGTGTTAGAGCTAAAATTAGCATGTTTAAAGTGATTTTCATGCTTCCAGGGGCCCAAAACACAAGATTTATGGAATGGTTAAAAGTGCATGAAAATGGCCAATTTACTCACTCTGAGTTCTCAAAAAGGGTTTCTTCACCCCGGGAAGTTAATTAAATACCATTTGGAGGCATTTAATGTTCGAGCAAAAACGGCTGATTTTCGACAAAAGAGATAACACCCCCCCATTACGTCATGCTTCAGAAATGTGGAAAATGGTCCGTTTTCAAATGTTTTATTTTTGAACGTCAGTTCACATTTGTAGGTGGATCATCAGTGTTAGAGCTAAAATTAGCATGTTTAAAGTGATTTTCATGCTTCCAGGGGCCCAAAACACAAGATTTATGGAATGGTTAAAAGTGCATGAAAATGGCCAATTTACTCACTCTGAGTTCTCAAAAAGGGTTTCTTCACCCCGGGAAGTTAATTAAATACCATTTGGAGGCATTTAATGTTCGAGCAAAAACGGCTGATTTTCGACAAAAGAGATAACACCCCCCCCATTACGTCATGCTTCAGAAATGTGGAAAATGGTCCGTTTTCAAATGTTTTATTTTTGAACGTAAGTTCACATTTGTAGGTGGATCATCAGTGTTAGAGCTAAAATTAGCATGTTTAAAGTGATTTTCATGCTTCCAGGGGCTCAGGAAGTGAAATAAATACCATTTGGAGGCATTTAATGTTCGAGCAAAAACGGCTGATTTTCGACAAAAGAGATAACACCCCCCCATTACGTCATGCTTCAGAAATGTGGAAAATGGTCCGTTTTCAAATGTTTTATTTTTGAACGTCAGTTCACATTTGTGGAAAGGGGCGACCAATCGGTCCCCCCGAACGTATGGCAGAGTACCACGATCCCCCCGGGAAGCCATTTTGGGCGGGAGGCGAGTCTCGGCTGGTATGCCCGAAGCGGCGTAGCCGGGGCGCGCCTTTTCCCGCCCTTGAGTGGGTTGGCCTAGACACTAACGCGGCTGGCCACGCCCTTGGGGCAGGCAGGGGCGGGTTTACGCCCGCCCTGAAGACGGATAAAAGGAGAAACAAGACCGGAAGGGATCCTCTTGTTCCTGTGCTCTGAAGCTGCACCTCCTCGCTGCACGTGAGCTCGAGACGGAACGAAGAGGCAATTTTGAGCGTTGTAATCGTTCTTGTTTGTTTTTCAGATACTTTGTTGGAGAATGCCGAGGAAGGCGGGAAAGCGAATGACTACCGACCAGATGCTGCGTGTTCTCATGAAAGAGGTGTCCGACCTGAAGAGGCGAATGGATAAAGACGAGGGAGGGGGCCCGAAACGTCCTTTGGCGGGAGCAGCCCCGGAAGGAAAAGGCAAGAGGCCCAGGAGGGGAGCAGCTGGGGGAGACATCCCGAGTCCCAGTGTCCCGCTCGAGGCACCCACTCCCGTGCCGGAGGAAGGGAATCCGATTCCCGTTGTGGTCACCCCCGTGTCCGGGGAAGATATGCCGCCCGAGCTGGCGGCACAATTAGCAGCGTGGTTGGGAAAAGGTAGCGAGGGCGCCACGGCTGTCGACGCGCAGGTGTTGATGAAGCAACTGCGTGAAACTCGGGAAGCAGCGACGGTATCCACGCCGGCTGCGGCCGCAGAGAAGCCACGAGGGACGGTTTTAGTCGCAGAGACAGTGTCCGGTGCAGGTAAGCGACCATTGCCGATTGCGAGGGAGGAGTCGGCACCCTCTCGAAGGGAGAAGTTGGGCCAGCACGTCCCTTTAGCTATTAAGGAAAAGATATGGGCAGGGGAGTATGTAAACATCTTCTCGTTGCTTACTGATCATTATGAGATGGAGCATGTTAAGGGTCAGAAGGACCTCATGCATCCGAGTGTTTGGCGCGCAAAGATGGCCGCCTTTAAGGTAAATGAGAACATTGGCAATTGGGGCAAGGCGTGGGGGGTTTTCACATCGATCCTGGGAGAACGAAGGCCCGAATTGCTACCCGAATTGCCGATTTATCAGTCACGAATCATGGGGTACTCTGTATCACACGAGGGTAATCATTGGTTCTGCTATGATAATATTTTCAGAAAAGCAAAAGAACATGATAAAAACTTAACTTGGGATTGTTATGATTCTGTGTCCTGGTCCAAAATGAAGGATACTGGTATGTTGAAATTGCCATTGGTGGGGAGTAACGTGGGCGAATCCTCCCGTCAGTATGCGGGGACGCCCTTTCGCTCAGGTACGGGTACCGACAATCACTCGAGGCCTACCGTCAATGCAGGTAAAAAGGGGATTTGTTGGAACTTTAACAGGGGCAAATGTACTAGGCCCCAGGGGTCGTGCAAATTTAGACACAAATGTAGTGGGTGTGGGCAATCATCCCATCCTGAGTCCACGTGCAGAGCCAAAACGGGTGATAACGGGGGTAGAGGAGGTGCCAAACAGGTCTAACATAGTCCGAGGTGCGCCTTTACCTACCCCGATTGATACCTTGGCAATGATTCCCTGGCTCAGCGAATACCCGGATCGTGCTTCCGCTGGGGTGGTGCGGAACGGGTTTTCATATGGTTTCCGCATCCCAGTGGGGGACTTTCAGGGTGTGGAAAAATGCAGAAATCAGATATCGGTCTTGCAGCATACGCCTGTGGTACAGGAAAAGATCCGGAAGGAGGTTGCTCGAGGTCGAGTCGCCGGTCCGTTTAGTGTACCCCCGGTTGCTAACTTTGTTTGTTCTCCTTTAGGGGTGGTTCCCAAGAAGGACCCGGGTGAGTTTCGGCTGATACATAATTTATCAGCCCCACGTGGTCTTTCCGTGAACGAGGCGATAGACCCTGAAATGTGTTCGGTGCGGTACGCATCCTTCGATGAGGCCGTAGCCATTTTGAATCGCCTGGGGCCCGGTGCGCTGATGGCAAAATCTGATATCGAGTCAGCGTTCCGGTTGCTCCCGGTACATCCAGACGATCAGCGTCTCCTGGGATTCATGTGTCAGGGTCAATATTACATGGATAAGTGTATGCCGATGGGATGCTCGATATCTTGTGCCTATTTCGAGAAATTCAGTAGTTTCCTACAATGGGTCTTCACAAAGAAGACGGGTTTCCAACATGTGATGCATAATCTAGATGATTTCTTGTTCCTGGGGGCAGCCGGGGATCCGGAATGTGGGCAGGCTTTAGCCGCATTCTGTGTTTTGATGAATCAGTTTGGCGTGCCACTGGCACCAGGTAAGACTGTGGGTCCTTCGACTTGCCTCGAGTTTCTGGGGATCGAGTTAGACTCCAGAGAAGGTTGTTTCCGTTTACCAGGTGATAAAGTGTTAAAGTTCAGGGCATCCCTGCAAATGTGTATGAGCGAATCTAAGGTTAAACTGCATCAATTACAGCAGTTAGTGGGACAATTGAATTTCGCCCTAAGAGTCATACCAATGGCCCGCCCTTTTTCCCGTTCGATCGCTCAAGCCATGGTCGGACTGAAGGAGGGCCATCATCGCACAAGGCTCTCGGCAGAGGTCCGCCAGGACATGCGCATTTGGTTGGCATTTTTGGCTGATTTCAATGGTCGAGTCGTCTGGAACAAACCGGCCGTGTCCTCTGAGGAGCTGGGGCTGTGGACACCCCCCCATTACTTCATGCTTCAGAAATGTGGAAAATGGTCCGTTTTCAAATGTTTTATTTTTGAACGTAAGTTCACATTTGTAGGTGGATCATCAGTGTTAGAGCTAAAATTAGCATGTTTAAAGTGATTTTCATGCTTCCAGGGGCTCGGGAAGTGAAATAAATACCATTTGGAGGCATTTAATGTTCGAGCAAAAACGGCTGATTTTCGACAAAAGAGATAACACCCCCCCCATTACGTCATGCTTCAGAAATGTGGAAAATGGTCCGTTTTCAAATGTTTCATTTTTGAACGTCAGTTCACATTTGTAGGTGGATCATCAGTGTTAGAGCTAAAATTAGCATGTTTAAAGTGATTTTCATGCTTCCAGGGGCTTGGGAAGTTAATTAAATACCATTTGGAGGCATTTAATGTTCGAGCAAAAACGGCTGATTTTCGACAAAAGAGATAACACCCCCCCATTACGTCATGCTTCAGAAATGTGGAAAATGGTCTGTTTCCAAATGTTTTATTTTTGAACGTCAGTTCACATTTGTAGGTGGATCATCAGTGTTAGAGCTAAAATTAGCATGTTTAAAGTGATTTTCATGCTTCCAGGGGCCCAAAACACAAGATTTATGGAATGGTTAAAAGTGCATGAAAATGGCCAATTTACTCACTCTGAGTTCTCAAAAAGGGTTTCTTCACCCCGGGAAGTTAATTAAATACCATTTGGAGGCATTTAATGTTAGAGCAAAAACGGCTGATTTTCGACAAAAGAGATAACACCCCCCCATTACGTCATGCTTCAGAAATGTGGAAAATGGTCCGTTTTCAAATGTTTTATTTTTGAACGTCAGTTCACATTTGTAGGTGGATCATCAGTGTTAGAGCTAAAATTAGCATGTTTAAAGTGATTTTCATGCTTCCAGGGGCCCAAAACACAAGATTTATGGAATGGTTAAAAGTGCATGAAAATGGCCAATTTACTCACTCTGAGTTCTCAAAAAGGGTTTCTTCACCCCGGGAAGTTAATTAAATACCATTTGGAGGCATTTAATGTTCGAGCAAAAAAGGCTGATTTTCCACAAAAGAGATAACACCCCCCAATACGTCATGCTTCAGAAATGTGGAAAATGGTCTGTTTTCAAATGTTTCATTTTTGAACGTCAGTTCACATTTGTAGGTGGATCATCAGTGTTAGAGCTAAAATTAGCATGTTTAAAGTGATTTTCATGCTTCCAGGGGCTCGGGAAGTTAATTAAATACCATTTGGAGGCATTTAATGTTCGAGCAAAAACGGCTGATTTTCGACAAAAGAGATAACACCCCCCATTACGTCATGCTTCAGAAATGTGGAAAATGGTCCGTTTTCAAATGTTTTATTTTTGAACGTCAGTTCACATTTGTAGGTGGATCATCAGTGTTAGAGCTAAAATTAGCATGTTTAAAGTGATTTTCATGCTTCCAGGGGCCCAAAACACAAGATTTATGGAATGGTTAAAAGTGCATGAAAATGGCCAATTTACTCACTCTGAGTTCTCAAAAAGGGTTTCTTCACCCCGGGAAGTTAATTAAATACCATTTGGAGGCATTTAATGTTAGAGCAAAAATGGCTGATTTTCGACAAAAGAGATAACACCCCCCCATTACGTCATGCTTCAGAAATGTGGAAAATGGTCCGTTTTCAAATGTTTTATTTTTGAACGTCAGTTCACATTTGTAGGTGGATCATCAGTGTTAGAGCTAAAATGAGCATGTTTAAAGTGATTTTCATGCTTCCAGGGGCCCAAAACACAAGATTTATGGAATGGTTAAAAGTGCATGAAAATGGCCAATTTACTCACTCTGAGTTCTCAAAAAGGGTTTCTTCACCCCGGGAAGTTAATTAAATACCATTTGGAGGCATTTAATGTTCGAGCAAAAACGGCTGATTTTCGACAAAAGAGATAACACCCCCCCATTACGTCATGCTTCAGAAATGTGGAAAATGGTCCGTTTTCAAATGTTTTATTTTTGTTCGTCAGTTCACATTTGTAGGTGGATCATCAGTGTTAGAGCTAAAATTAGCATGTTTAAAGTGATTTTCATGCTCCCAGGGGCTCGGGAAGTGAAATAAATACGATTTGGAGGCATTTAATGTTCGAGCAAAAACGGCTGATTTTCGACAAAAGAGATAACACCCCCCCATTACGTCATGCTTCAGAAATGTGGAAAATGGTCCGTTTTCAAATGTTTTATTTTTTAACGTCAGTTCACATTTGTAGGTGGATCATCAGTGTTAGAGCTAAAATTAGCATGTTTAAAGTGATTTTCATGCTTCCAGGGGCCCAAAACACAAGATTTATGGAATGGTTAAAAGTGCATGAAAATGGCCAATTTACTCACTCTGAGCTCTCAAAAAGGGTTTCTTCACCCCGGGAAGTTAATTAAATACCATTTGGAGGCATTTAATGTTAGAGCAAAAACGGCTGATTTTCGACAAAAGAGATAACACCCCCCCATTACGTCATGCTTCAGAAATGTGGAAAATGGTCCGTTTTCAAATGTTTTATTTTTGAACGTCAGTTCACATTTGTAGGTGGATCATCAGTGTTAGAGCTAAAATTAGCATGTTTAAAGTGATTTTCATGCTTCCAGGGGCCCAAAACACAAGATTTATGGAATGGTTAAAAGTGCATGAAAATGGGGAATTTACTCACTCTGAGTTCTCAAAAAGGGTTTCTTCACCCCGGGAAGTTAATTAAATACCATTTGGAGGCATTTAATGTTCGAGCAAAAACGGCTGATTTTCGACAAAAGAGATAACACCCCCCCCCATTACGTCATGCTTCAGAAATGTGGAAAATGGTCCGTTTTCAAATGTTTCATTTTTGAACGTCAGTTCACATTTGTAGGTGGATCATCAGTGTTAGAGCTAAAATTAGCATGTTTAAAGTGATTTTCATGCTTCCAGGGGCCCAAAACACAAGATTTATGGAATGGTTAAAAGTGCATGAAAATGGCCAATTTACTCACTCTGAGTTCTCAAAAAGGGTTTCTTCACCCCGGGAAGTTAATTAAATACCATTTGGAGGCATTTAATGTTAGAGCAAAAACGGCTGATTTTCGACAAAAGAGATAACACCCCCCCATTACGTCATGCTTCAGAAATGTGGAAAATGGTCAGTTTTCAAATGTTTTATTTTTGAACGTAAGTTCACATTTGTAGGTGGATCATCAGTGTTAGAGCTAAAATTAGCATGTTTAAAGTGATTTTCATGCTTCCAGGGGCTCGGGAAGTGAAATAAATACCATTTGGAGGCATTTAATGTTCGAGCAAAAACGGCTGATTTTCGACAAAAGAGATAACACCCCCCCATTACGTCATGCTTCAGAAATGTGGAAAATGGTCCGTTTTCAAATGTTTTATTTTTGAACGTCAGTTCACATTTGTAGTTGGATCATCAGTGTTAGAGCTAAAATTAGCATGTTTAAAGTGATTTTCATGCTTCCAGGGGCCCAAAACACAAGATTTATGGAATGGTTAAAAGTGCATGAAAATGGCCAATTTACTCACTCTGAGTTCTCAAAAAGGGTTTCTTCACCCCGGGAAGTTAATTAAATACCATTTGGAGGCATTTAATGTTAGAGCAAAAACGGCTGATTTTCGACAAAAGAGATAACACCCCCCCATTACGTCATGCTTCAGAAATGTGGAAAATGGTCCGTTTTCAAATGTTTTATTTTTGAACGTAAGTTCACATTTGTAGGTGGATCATCAGTGTTAGAGCTAAAATTAGCATGTTTAAAGTGATTTTCATGCTTCCAGGGGCTCGGGAAGTTAATTAAATACCATTTGGAGGCATTTAATGTTCGAGCAAAAACGGCTGATTTTCGACAAAAGAGATAACACCCCCCCATTACGTCATGCTTCAGAAATGTGGAAAATGGTCCGTTTTCAAATGTTTTATTTTTGAACGTCAGTTCACATTTGTAGGTGGATCATCAGTGTTAGAGCTAAAATTAGCATGTTTAAAGTGATTTTCATGCTTCCAGGGTCTCGGGAAGTTAATTAAATACCATTTGGAGGCATTTAATGTTCGAGCAAAAACGGCTGATTTTCGACAAAAGAGATAACACCCCCCATTACGTCATGCGTCAGAAATGTGGAAAATGGTCTGTTTTCAAATGTTTTATTTTTGAACGTCAGTTCACATTTGTAGGTGGATCATCAGTGTTAGAGCTAAAATTAGCATGTTTAAAGTGATTTTCATGCTTCCAGGGGCCCAAAAGACAAGATTTATGGAATGGTTAAAAGTGCATGAAAATGGCCAATTTACTCACTCTGAGTTCTCAAAAAGGGTTTCTTCACCCCTGGAAGTTAATTAAATACCATTTGGAGGCATTTAATGTTCGAGCAAAAACGGCTGATTTTCGACAAAAGAGATAACACCCCCCCATTACGTCATGCTTCAGAAATGTGGAAAATGGTCCGTTTTCAAATGTTTTATTTTTGAACGTCAGTTCACATTTGTAGGTGGATCATCAGTGTTAGAGCTAAAATTAGCATGTTTAAAGTGATTTTCATGCTTCCAGGGGCCCAAAACACAAGATTTATGGAATGGTTAAAAGTGCATGAAAATGGCCAATTTACTCACTCTGAGTTCTCAAAAAGGGTTTCTTCACCCCGGGAAGTTAATTAAATACCATTTGGAGGCATTTAATGTTCGAGCAAAAACGGCTGATTTTCGACAAAAGAGATAACACCCCCCCATTACGTCATGCTTCAGAAATGTGGAAAATGGTCCGTTTTCAAATGTTTTATTTTTGAACGTCAGTTCACATTTGTAGGTGGATCATCAGTGTTAGAGCTAAAATTAGCATGTTTAAAGTGATTTTCATGCTTCCAGGGGCCCAAAACACAAGATTTATGGAATGGTTAAAAGTGCATGAAAATGGCCAATTTACTCACTCTGAGTTCTCAAAAAGGGTTTCTTCACCCCGGGAAGTTAATTAAATACCATTTGGAGGCATTTAATGTTCGAGCAAAAACGGCTGATTTTCGACAAAAGAGATAACACCCCCCCCATTACGTCATGCTTCAGAAATGTGGAAAATGGTCCGTTTTCAAATGTTTTATTTTTGAACGTCAGTTCACATTTGTAGGTGGATCATCAGTGTTAGAGCTAAAATTAGCATGTTTAAAGTGATTTTCATGCTTCCAGGGGCCCAAAACACAAGATTTATGGAATGGTTAAAAGTGCATGAAAATGGCCAATTTACTCACTCTGAGTTCTCAAAAAGGGTTTCTTCACCCCGGGAAGTTAATTAAATACCATTTGGAGGCATTTAATGTTAGAGCAAAAATGGCTGATTTTCGACAAAAGAGATAACACCCCCCCATTACGTCATGCTTCAGAAATGTGGAAAATGGTCCGTTTTCAAATGTTTTATTTTTGAACGTCAGTTCACATTTGTAGGTGGATCATCAGTGTTAGAGCTAAAATGAGCATGTTTAAAGTGATTTTCATGCTTCCAGGGGCCCAAAACACAAGATTTATGGAATGGTTAAAAGTGCATGAAAATGGCCAATTTACTCACTCTGAGTTCTCAAAAAGGGTTTCTTCACCCCGGGAAGTTAATTAAATACCATTTGGAGGCATTTAATGTTCGAGCAAAAAAGGCTGATTTTCCACAAAAGAGATAACACCCCCCAATACGTCATGCTTCAGAAATGTGGAAAATGGTCTGTTTTCAAATGTTTCATTTTTGAACGTCAGTTCACATTTGTAGGTGGATCATCAGTGTTAGAGCTAAAATTAGCATGTTTAAAGTGATTTTCATGCTTCCAGGGGCTCGGGAAGTTAATTAAATACCATTTGGAGGCATTTAATGTTCGAGCAAAAACGGCTGATTTTCGACAAAAGAGATAACACCCCCCATTACGTCATGCTTCAGAAATGTGGAAAATGGTCCGTTTTCAAATGTTTTATTTTTGAACGTCAGTTCACATTTGTAGGTGGATCATCAGTGTTAGAGCTAAAATTAGCATGTTTAAAGTGATTTTCATGCTTCCAGGGGCCCAAAACACAAGATTTATGGAATGGTTAAAAGTGCATGAAAATGGCCAATTTACTCACTCTGAGTTCTCAAAAAGGGTTTCTTCACCCCGGGAAGTTAATTAAATACCATTTGGAGGCATTTAATGTTAGAGCAAAAATGGCTGATTTTCGACAAAAGAGATAACACCCCCCCATTACGTCATGCTTCAGAAATGTGGAAAATGGTCCGTTTTCAAATGTTTTATTTTTGAACGTCAGTTCACATTTGTAGGTGGATCATCAGTGTTAGAGCTAAAATGAGCATGTTTAAAGTGATTTTCATGCTTCCAGGGGCCCAAAACACAAGATTTATGGAATGGTTAAAAGTGCATGAAAATGGCCAATTTACTCACTCTGAGTTCTCAAAAAGGGTTTCTTCACCCCGGGAAGTTAATTAAATACCATTTGGAGGCATTTAATGTTCGAGCAAAAACGGCTGATTTTCGACAAAAGAGATAACACCCCCCCATTACGTCATGCTTCAGAAATGTGGAAAATGGTCCGTTTTCAAATGTTTTATTTTTGTTCGTCAGTTCACATTTGTAGGTGGATCATCAGTGTTAGAGCTAAAATTAGCATGTTTAAAGTGATTTTCATGCTCCCAGGGGCTCGGGAAGTGAAATAAATACGATTTGGAGGCATTTAATGTTCGAGCAAAAACGGCTGATTTTCGACAAAAGAGATAACACCCCCCCATTACGTCATGCTTCAGAAATGTGGAAAATGGTCCGTTTTCAAATGTTTTATTTGTTAACGTCAGTTCACATTTGTAGGTGGATCATCAGTGTTAGAGCTAAAATTAGCATGTTTAAAGTGATTTTCATGCTTCCAGGGGCCCAAAACACAAGATTTATGGAATGGTTAAAAGTGCATGAAAATGGCCAATTTACTCACTCTGAGCTCTCAAAAAGGGTTTCTTCACCCCGGGAAGTTAATTAAATACCATTTGGAGGCATTTAATGTTAGAGCAAAAACGGCTGATTTTCGACAAAAGAGATAACACCCCCCCATTACGTCATGCTTCAGAAATGTGGAAAATGGTCCGTTTTCAAATGTTTTATTTTTGAACGTCAGTTCACATTTGTAGGTGGATCATCAGTGTTAGAGCTAAAATTAGCATGTTTAAAGTGATTTTCATGCTTCCAGGGGCCCAAAACACAAGATTTATGGAATGGTTAAAAGTGCATGAAAATGGGGAATTTACTCACTCTGAGTTCTCAAAAAGGGTTTCTTCACCCCGGGAAGTTAATTAAATACCATTTGGAGGCATTTAATGTTCGAGCAAAAACGGCTGATTTTCGACAAAAGAGATAACACCCCCCCCCATTACGTCATGCTTCAGAAATGTGGAAAATGGTCCGTTTTCAAATGTTTCATTTTTGAACGTCAGTTCACATTTGTAGGTGGATCATCAGTGTTAGAGCTAAAATTAGCATGTTTAAAGTGATTTTCATGCTTCCAGGGGCCCAAAACACAAGATTTATGGAATGGTTAAAAGTGCATGAAAATGGCCAATTTACTCACTCTGAGTTCTCAAAAAGGGTTTCTTCACCCCGGGAAGTTAATTAAATACCATTTGGAGGCATTTAATGTTAGAGCAAAAACGGCTGATTTTCGACAAAAGAGATAACACCCCCCCATTACGTCATGCTTCAGAAATGTGGAAAATGGTCAGTTTTCAAATGTTTTATTTTTGAACGTAAGTTCACATTTGTAGGTGGATCATCAGTGTTAGAGCTAAAATTAGCATGTTTAAAGTGATTTTCATGCTTCCAGGGGCTCGGGAAGTGAAATAAATACCATTTGGAGGCATTTAATGTTCGAGCAAAAACGGCTGATTTTCGACAAAAGAGATAACACCCCCCCATTACGTCATGCTTCAGAAATGTGGAAAATGGTCCGTTTTCAAATGTTTTATTTTTGAACGTCAGTTCACATTTGTAGTTGGATCATCAGTGTTAGAGCTAAAATTAGCATGTTTAAAGTGATTTTCATGCTTCCAGGGGCCCAAAACACAAGATTTATGGAATGGTTAAAAGTGCATGAAAATGGCCAATTTACTCACTCTGAGTTCTCAAAAAGGGTTTCTTCACCCCGGGAAGTTAATTAAATACCATTTGGAGGCATTTAATGTTAGAGCAAAAACGGCTGATTTTCGACAAAAGAGATAACACCCCCCCATTACGTCATGCTTCAGAAATGTGGAAAATGGTCCGTTTTCAAATGTTTTATTTTTGAACGTAAGTTCACATTTGTAGGTGGATCATCAGTGTTAGAGCTAAAATTAGCATGTTTAAAGTGATTTTCATGCTTCCAGGGGCTCGGGAAGTTAATTAAATACCATTTGGAGGCATTTAATGTTCGAGCAAAAACGGCTGATTTTCGACAAAAGAGATAACACCCCCCCATTACGTCATGCTTCAGAAATGTGGAAAATGGTCCGTTTTCAAATGTTTTATTTTTGAACGTCAGTTCACATTTGTAGGTGGATCATCAGTGTTAGAGCTAAAATTAGCATGTTTAAAGTGATTTTCATGCTTCCAGGGTCTCGGGAAGTTAATTAAATACCATTTGGAGGCATTTAATGTTCGAGCAAAAACGGCTGATTTTCGACAAAAGAGATAACACCCCCCATTACGTCATGCGTCAGAAATGTGGAAAATGGTCTGTTTTCAAAAGTTTTATTTTTGAACGTCAGTTCACATTTGTAGGTGGATCATCAGTGTTAGAGCTAAAATTAGCATGTTTAAAGTGATTTTCATGCTTCCAGGGGCCCAAAAGACAAGATTTATGGAATGGTTAAAAGTGCATGAAAATGGCCAATTTACTCACTCTGAGTTCTCAAAAAGGGTTTCTTCACCCCTGGAAGTTAATTAAATACCATTTGGAGGCATTTAATGTTCGAGCAAAAACGGCTGATTTTCGACAAAAGAGATAACACCCCCCCATTACGTCATGCTTCAGAAATGTGGAAAATGGTCCGTTTTCAAATGTTTTATTTTTGAACGTCAGTTCACATTTGTAGGTGGATCATCAGTGTTAGAGCTAAAATTAGCATGTTTAAAGTGATTTTCATGCTTCCAGGGGCCCAAAACACAAGATTTATGGAATGGTTAAAAGTGCATGAAAATGGCCAATTTACTCACTCTGAGTTCTCAAAAAGGGTTTCTTCACCCCGGGAAGTTAATTAAATACCATTTGGAGGCATTTAATGTTCGAGCAAAAACGGCTGATTTTCGACAAAAGAGATAACACCCCCCCATTACGTCATGCTTCAGAAATGTGGAAAATGGTCCGTTTTCAAATGTTTTATTTTTGAACGTCAGTTCACATTTGTAGGTGGATCATCAGTGTTAGAGCTAAAATTAGCATGTTTAAAGTGATTTTCATGCTTCCAGGGGCCCAAAACACAAGATTTATGGAATGGTTAAAAGTGCATGAAAATGGCCAATTTACTCACTCTGAGTTCTCAAAAAGGGTTTCTTCACCCCGGGAAGTTAATTAAATACCATTTGGAGGCATTTAATGTTCGAGCAAAAACGGCTGATTTTCGACAAAAGAGATAACACCCCCCCCATTACGTCATGCTTCAGAAATGTGGAAAATGGTCCGTTTTCAAATGTTTTATTTTTGAACGTCAGTTCACATTTGTAGGTGGATCATCAGTGTTAGAGCTAAAATTAGCATGTTTAAAGTGATTTTCATGCTTCCAGGGGCCCAAAACACAAGATTTATGGAATGGTTAAAAGTGCATGAAAATGGCCAATTTACTCACTCTGAGTTCTCAAAAAGGGTTTCTTCACCCCGGGAAGTTAATTAAATACCATTTGGAGGCATTTAATGTTAGAGCAAAAATGGCTGATTTTCGACAAAAGAGATAACACCCCCCCATTACGTCATGCTTCAGAAATGTGGAAAATGGTCCGTTTTCAAATGTTTTATTTTTGAACGTCAGTTCACATTTGTAGGTGGATCATCAGTGTTAGAGCTAAAATGAGCATGTTTAAAGTGATTTTCATGCTTCCAGGGGCCCAAAACACAAGATTTATGGAATGGTTAAAAGTGCATGAAAATGGCCAATTTACTCACTCTGAGTTCTCAAAAAGGGTTTCTTCACCCCGGGAAGTTAATTAAATACCATTTGGAGGCATTTAATGTTCGAGCAAAAACGGCTGATTTTCGACAAAAGAGATAACACCCCCCCATTACGTCATGCTTCAGAAATGTGGAAAATGGTCCGTTTTCAAATGTTTTATTTTTGTTCGTCAGTTCACATTTGTAGGTGGATCATCAGTGTTAGAGCTAAAATTAGCATGTTTAAAGTGATTTTCATGCTCCCAGGGGCTCGGGAAGTGAAATAAATACGATTTGGAGGCATTTAATGTTCGAGCAAAAACGGCTGATTTTCGACAAAAGAGATAACACCCCCCCATTACGTCATGCTTCAGAAATGTGGAAAATGGTCCGTTTTCAAATGTTTTATTTTTGAACGTCAGTTCACATTTGTAGGTGGATCATCAGTGTTAGAGCTAAAATTAGCATGTTTAAAGTGATTTTCATGCTTCCAGGGGCCCAAAACACAAGATTTATGGAATGGTTAAAAGTGCATGAAAATGGCCAATTTACTCACTCTGAGTTCTCAAAAAGGGTTTCTTCACCCCGGGAAGTTAATTAAATACCATTTGGAGGCATTTAATGTTAGAGCAAAAACGGCTGATTTTCGACAAAAGAGATAACACCCCCCCATTACGTCATGCTTCAGAAATGTGGAAAATGGTCCGTTTTCAAATGTTTTATTTTTGAACGTCAGTTCACATTTGTAGGTGGATCATCAGTGTTAGAGCTAAAATTAGCATGTTTAAAGTGATTTTCATGCTTCCAGGGGCCCAAAACACAAGATTTATGGAATGGTTAAAAGTGCATGAAAATGGGGAATTTACTCACTCTGAGTTCTCAAAAAGGGTTTCTTCACCCCGGGAAGTTAATTAAATACCATTTGGAGGCATTTAATGTTCGAGCAAAAACGGCTGATTTTCGACAAAAGAGATAACACCCCCCCCCATTACGTCATGCTTCAGAAATGTGGAAAATGGTCCGTTTTCAAATGTTTCATTTTTGAACGTCAGTTCACATTTGTAGGTGGATCATCAGTGTTAGAGCTAAAATTAGCATGTTTAAAGTGATTTTCATGCTTCCAGGGGCCCAAAACACAAGATTTATGGAATGGTTAAAAGTGCATGAAAATGGCCAATTTACTCACTCTGAGTTCTCAAAAAGGGTTTCTTCACCCCGGGAAGTTAATTAAATACCATTTGGAGGCATTTAATGTTAGAGCAAAAACGGCTGATTTTCGACAAAAGAGATAACACCCCCCCATTACGTCATGCTTCAGAAATGTGGAAAATGGTCAGTTTTCAAATGTTTTATTTTTGAACGTAAGTTCACATTTGTAGGTGGATCATCAGTGTTAGAGCTAAAATTAGCATGTTTAAAGTGATTTTCATGCTTCCAGGGGCTCGGGAAGTGAAATAAATACCATTTGGAGGCATTTAATGTTCGAGCAAAAACGGCTGATTTTCGACAAAAGAGATAACACCCCCCCATTACGTCATGCTTCAGAAATGTGGAAAATGGTCCGTTTTCAAATGTTTTATTTTTGAACGTCAGTTCACATTTGTAGTTGGATCATCAGTGTTAGAGCTAAAATTAGCATGTTTAAAGTGATTTTCATGCTTCCAGGGGCCCAAAACACAAGATTTATGGAATGGTTAAAAGTGCATGAAAATGGCCAATTTACTCACTCTGAGTTCTCAAAAAGGGTTTCTTCACCCCGGGAAGTTAATTAAATACCATTTGGAGGCATTTAATGTTAGAGCAAAAACGGCTGATTTTCGACAAAAGAGATAACACCCCCCCATTACGTCATGCTTCAGAAATGTGGAAAATGGTCCGTTTTCAAATGTTTTATTTTTGAACGTCAGTTCACATTTGTAGGTGGATCATCAGTGTTAGAGCTAAAATTAGCATGTTTAAAGTGATTTTCATGCTTCCAGGGGCCCAAAACACAAGATTTATGGAATGGTTAAAAGTGCATGAAAATGGGGAATTTACTCACTCTGAGTTCTCAAAAAGGGTTTCTTCACCCCGGGAAGTTAATTAAATACCATTTGGAGGCATTTAATGTTCGAGCAAAAACGGCTGATTTTCGACAAAAGAGATAACACCCCCCCCCATTACGTCATGCTTCAGAAATGTGGAAAATGGTCCGTTTTCAAATGTTTCATTTTTGAACGTCAGTTCACATTTGTAGGTGGATCATCAGTGTTAGAGCTAAAATTAGCATGTTTAAAGTGATTTTCATGCTTCCAGGGGCCCAAAACACAAGATTTATGGAATGGTTAAAAGTGCATGAAAATGGCCAATTTACTCACTCTGAGTTCTCAAAAAGGGTTTCTTCACCCCGGGAAGTTAATTAAATACCATTTGGAGGCATTTAATGTTAGAGCAAAAACGGCTGATTTTCGACAAAAGAGATAACACCCCCCCATTACGTCATGCTTCAGAAATGTGGAAAATGGTCAGTTTTCAAATGTTTTATTTTTGAACGTAAGTTCACATTTGTAGGTGGATCATCAGTGTTAGAGCTAAAATTAGCATGTTTAAAGTGATTTTCATGCTTCCAGGGGCTCGGGAAGTGAAATAAATACCATTTGGAGGCATTTAATGTTCGAGCAAAAACGGCTGATTTTCGACAAAAGAGATAACACCCCCCCATTACGTCATGCTTCAGAAATGTGGAAAATGGTCCGTTTTCAAATGTTTTATTTTTGAACGTCAGTTCACATTTGTAGTTGGATCATCAGTGTTAGAGCTAAAATTAGCATGTTTAAAGTGATTTTCATGCTTCCAGGGGCCCAAAACACAAGATTTATGGAATGGTTAAAAGTGCATGAAAATGGCCAATTTACTCACTCTGAGTTCTCAAAAAGGGTTTCTTCACCCCGGGAAGTTAATTAAATACCATTTGGAGGCATTTAATGTTAGAGCAAAAACGGCTGATTTTCGACAAAAGAGATAACACCCCCCCATTACGTCATGCTTCAGAAATGTGGAAAATGGTCCGTTTTCAAATGTTTTATTTTTGAACGTAAGTTCACATTTGTAGGTGGATCATCAGTGTTAGAGCTAAAATTAGCATGTTTAAAGTGATTTTCATGCTTCCAGGGGCTCGGGAAGTTAATTAAATACCATTTGGAGGCATTTAATGTTCGAGCAAAAACGGCTGATTTTCGACAAAAGAGATAACACCCCCCCATTACGTCATGCTTCAGAAATGTGGAAAATGGTCCGTTTTCAAATGTTTTATTTTTGAACGTCAGTTCACATTTGTAGGTGGATCATCAGTGTTAGAGCTAAAATTAGCATGTTTAAAGTGATTTGCATGCTTCCAGGGGCTCGGGAAGTTAATTAAATACCATTTGGAGGCATTTAATGTTCGAGCAAAAACGGCTGATTTTCGACAAAAGAGATAACACCCCCCATTACGTCATGCGTCAGAAATGTGGAAAATGGTCTGTTTTCAAATGTTTTATTTTTGAACGTCAGTTCACATTTGTAGGTGGATCATCAGTGTTAGAGCTAAAATTAGCATGTTTAAAGTGATTTTCATGCTTCCAGGGGCCCAAAAGACAAGATTTATGGAATGGTTAAAAGTGCATGAAAATGGCCAATTTACTCACTCTGAGTTCTCAAAAAGGGTTTCTTCACCCCTGGAAGTTAATTAAATACCATTTGGAGGCATTTAATGTTCGAGCAAAAACGGCTGATTTTCGACAAAAGAGATAACACCCCCCCCATTACGTCATGCTTCAGAAATGTGGAAAATGGTCCGTTTTCAAATGTTTTATTTTTGAACGTCAGTTCACATTTGTAGGTGGATCATCAGTGTTAGAGCTAAAATTAGCATGTTTAAAGTGATTTTCATGCTTCCAGGGGCCCAAAACACAAGATTTATGGAATGGTTAAAAGTGCATGAAAATGGCCAATTTACTCACTCTGAGTTCTCAAAAAGGGTTTCTTCACCCCGGGAAGTTAATTAAATACCATTTGGAGGCATTTAATGTTCGAGCAAAAACGGCTGATTTTCGACAAAAGAGATAACACCCCCCCCATTACGTCATGCTTCAGAAATGTGGAAAATGGTCCGTTTTCAAATGTTTTATTTTTGAACGTAAGTTCACATTTGTAGGTGGATCATCAGTGTTAGAGCTAAAATTAGCATGTTTAAAGTGATTTTCATGCTTCCAGGGGCTCAGGAAGTGAAATAAATACCATTTGGAGGCATTTAATGTTCGAGCAAAAACGGCTGATTTTCGACAAAAGAGATAACACCCCCCCATTACGTCATGCTTCAGAAATGTGGAAAATGGTCCGTTTTCAAATGTTTTATTTTTGAACGTCAGTTCACATTTGTAGGTGGATCATCAGTGTTAGAGCTAAAATTAGCATGTTTAAAGTGATTTTCATGCTTCCAGGGGCTCGGGAAGTTAATTAAATACCATTTGGAGGCATTTAATGTTCGAGCAAAAACGGCTGATTTTCGACAAAAGAGATAACACCCCCCCATTACGTCATGCTTCAGAAATGTGGAAAATGGTCCGTTTTCAAATGTTTTATTTTTGAACGTCAGTTCACATTTGTAGGTGGATCATCAGTGTTAGAGCTAAAATTAGCATGTTTAAAGTGATTTTCATGCTTCCAGGGGCCCAAAACACAAGATTTATGGAATGGTTAAAAGTGCATGAAAATGGCCAATTTACTCACTCTGAGTTCTCAAAAAGGGTTTCTTCACCCCGGGAAGTTAATTAAATACCATTTGGAGGCATTTAATGTTAGAGCAAAAACGGCTGATTTTCGACAAAAGAGATAACACCCCCATTACGTCATGCTTCAGAAATGTGGAAAATGGTCCGTTTTCAAATGTTTTATTTTTGAACGTCAGTTCACATTTGTAGGTGGATCATCAGTGTTAGAGCTAAAATTAGCATGTTTAAAGTGATTTTCATGCTTCCAGGGGCTCGGGAAGTGAAATAAATACCATTTGGAGGCATTTAATGTTCGAGCAAAAACGGCTGATTTTCGACAAAAGAGATAACACCCCCCCATTACGTCATGCTTCAGAAATGTGGAAAATGGTCCGTTTTCAAATGTTTTATTTTTGAACGTCAGTTCACATTTGTGGAAAGGGGCGACCAATCGGTCCCCCCGAACGTATGGCAGAGTACCACGATCCCCCCGGGAAGCCATTTTGGGCGGGAGGCGAGTCTCGGCTGGTATGCCCGAAGCGGCGTAGCCGGGGCGCGCCTTTTCCCGCCCTTGAGTGGGTTGGCCTAGACACTAACGCGGCTGGCCACGCCCTTGGGGCAGGCAGGGGCGGGTTTACGCCCGCCCTGAAGACGGATAAAAGGAGAAACAAGACCGGAAGGGATCCTCTTGTTCCTGTGCTCTGAAGCTGCACCTCCTCGCTGCACGTGAGCTCGAGACGGAACGAAGAGGCAATTTTGAGCGTTGTAATCGTTCTTGTTTGTTTTTCAGATACTTTGTTGGAGAATGCCGAGGAAGGCGGGAAAGCGAATGACTACCGACCAGATGCTGCGTGTTCTCATGAAAGAGGTGTCCGACCTGAAGAGGCGAATGGATAAAGACGAGGGAGGGGGCCCGAAACGTCCTTTGGCGGGAGCAGCCCCGGAAGGAAAAGGCAAGAGGCCCAGGAGGGGAGCAGCTGGGGGAGACATCCCGAGTCCCAGTGTCCCGCTCGAGGCACCCACTCCCGTGCCGGAGGAAGGGAATCCGATTCCCGTTGTGGTCACCCCCGTGTCCGGGGAAGATATGCCGCCCGAGCTGGCGGCACAATTAGCAGCGTGGTTGGGAAAAGGTAGCGAGGGCGCCACGGCTGTCGACGCGCAGGTGTTGATGAAGCAACTGCGTGAAACTCGGGAAGCAGCGACGGTATCCACGCCGGCTGCGGCCGCAGAGAAGCCACGAGGGACGGTTTTAGTCGCAGAGACAGTGTCCGGTGCAGGTAAGCGACCATTGCCGATTGCGAGGGAGGAGTCGGCACCCTCTCGAAGGGAGAAGTTGGGCCAGCACGTCCCTTTAGCTATTAAGGAAAAGATATGGGCAGGGGAGTATGTAAACATCTTCTCGTTGCTTACTGATCATTATGAGATGGAGCATGTTAAGGGTCAGAAGGACCTCATGCATCCGAGTGTTTGGCGCGCAAAGATGGCCGCCTTTAAGGTAAATGAGAACATTGGCAATTGGGGCAAGGCGTGGGGGGTTTTCACATCGATCCTGGGAGAACGAAGGCCCGAATTGCTACCCGAATTGCCGATTTATCAGTCACGAATCATGGGGTACTCTGTATCACACGAGGGTAATCATTGGTTCTGCTATGATAATATTTTCAGAAAAGCAAAAGAACATGATAAAAACTTAACTTGGGATTGTTATGATTCTGTGTCCTGGTCCAAAATGAAGGATACTGGTATGTTGAAATTGCCATTGGTGGGGAGTAACGTGGGCGAATCCTCCCGTCAGTATGCGGGGACGCCCTTTCGCTCAGGTACGGGTACCGACAATCACTCGAGGCCTACCGTCAATGCAGGTAAAAAGGGGATTTGTTGGAACTTTAACAGGGGCAAATGTACTAGGCCCCAGGGGTCGTGCAAATTTAGACACAAATGTAGTGGGTGTGGGCAATCATCCCATCCTGAGTCCACGTGCAGAGCCAAAACGGGTGATAACGGGGGTAGAGGAGGTGCCAAACAGGTCTAACATAGTCCGAGGTGCGCCTTTACCTACCCCGATTGATACCTTGGCAATGATTCCCTGGCTCAGCGAATACCCGGATCGTGCTTCCGCTGGGGTGGTGCGGAACGGGTTTTCATATGGTTTCCGCATCCCAGTGGGGGACTTTCAGGGTGTGGAAAAATGCAGAAATCAGATATCGGTCTTGCAGCATACGCCTGTGGTACAGGAAAAGATCCGGAAGGAGGTTGCTCGAGGTCGAGTCGCCGGTCCGTTTAGTGTACCCCCGGTTGCTAACTTTGTTTGTTCTCCTTTAGGGGTGGTTCCCAAGAAGGACCCGGGTGAGTTTCGGCTGATACATAATTTATCAGCCCCACGTGGTCTTTCCGTGAACGAGGCGATAGACCCTGAAATGTGTTCGGTGCGGTACGCATCCTTCGATGAGGCCGTAGCCATTTTGAATCGCCTGGGGCCCGGTGCGCTGATGGCAAAATCTGATATCGAGTCAGCGTTCCGGTTGCTCCCGGTACATCCAGACGATCAGCGTCTCCTGGGATTCATGTGTCAGGGTCAATATTACATGGATAAGTGTATGCCGATGGGATGCTCGATATCTTGTGCCTATTTCGAGAAATTCAGTAGTTTCCTACAATGGGTCTTCACAAAGAAGACGGGTTTCCAACATGTGATGCATAATCTAGATGATTTCTTGTTCCTGGGGGCAGCCGGGGATCCGGAATGTGGGCAGGCTTTAGCCGCATTCTGTGTTTTGATGAATCAGTTTGGCGTGCCACTGGCACCAGGTAAGACTGTGGGTCCTTCGACTTGCCTCGAGTTTCTGGGGATCGAGTTAGACTCCAGAGAAGGTTGTTTCCGTTTACCAGGTGATAAAGTGTTAAAGTTCAGGGCATCCCTGCAAATGTGTATGAGCGAATCTAAGGTTAAACTGCATCAATTACAGCAGTTAGTGGGACAATTGAATTTCGCCCTAAGAGTCATACCAATGGCCCGCCCTTTTTCCCGTTCGATCGCTCAAGCCATGGTCGGACTGAAGGAGGGCCATCATCGCACAAGGCTCTCGGCAGAGGTCCGCCAGGACATGCGCATTTGGTTGGCATTTTTGGCTGATTTCAATGGTCGAGTCGTCTGGAACAAACCGGCCGTGTCCTCTGAGGAGCTGGGGCTGTGGACAGACTCGGCAGGGAGCATAGGTTTTGGTGCCATTTTCGGCACCCGATGGTCTGCACAAAAATGGCCGGCATGGTGGCATGACAGTGGACTGACAAGTAACATTGCTTTCCTGGAACTTTTCCCCATTTTGGTGGCCCTAAGAACGTGGCCCGAAGGGTTCAAAGATCACTCTGTGGTATTTTGGTCTGACAACATGACCGTGGTTGAGTGTATCAATAGCCAGGCAGCACGATGCAAATGGATTTTGAGGCTGCTTAAAGAAATCGTATTACTGTGTATGCAATTGAATGTGCTATTCAAAGCAAGACATGTCCCGGGGGTAATGAACCAGGCGGCTGATGCCCTTTCTCGTTTTCGTATGCAGGCCTTCTGGGGTTTTCTTCCCACGGCGGACCCGGAGCCGGCACCCTTTCCCGAAGCTCTCTGGTCTCTCGGTGCCCCGAACTTCGTAACCTCGTGGGAGAGAGTTTAGCACCCAGGACGAGGAAGGAATATGAAGGGGCGTTCCGGTCCTATTTAGCCTTTTTGGGGACTGCTAGTGAGGAGCTTTGGGGCCAGGAGGAATGGGTAGTGAACTTTCTGATGTCTTTACATCTGGCAGGGAAATCGGTGGCCACGGCCCAGAGGCATCGGGCTGCCATTTCCTTTGTTGCTAGGGCTCATGGGATACAGGACCCGACAGCGTCTTTCGTTGTGCAAAAAGCGCTACGTGGGTGGCAACGCCTTGAGGGTCGCAGAGTAGACGAGAGGCGCCCGATAGGTTTGGATAGGTTGGCCCAGTTATTATCCAGACTCCCTACAACATGTTCGTCTCACTTTGAGACAGTGTTATTCCGAGCCGCTTTTACGCTGGCATTTCATGGAGCTATGCGGGTAAGCGAATTAGTGGCGAGGAACAAGCAGGATGT
Organism: Lissotriton vulgaris; assembly: GCF_964263255.1. Lineage (NCBI taxonomy): Eukaryota > Metazoa > Chordata > Amphibia > Caudata > Salamandridae > Lissotriton > Lissotriton vulgaris. Next base: position 472,637 of record NW_028248558.1, on the reverse strand, counting down.
TACGGGAGGGCTGTGCGCAGAGCACGTTCAAATCAGAGGGGAGACAATGACTGTCTCGTTTGTAAGGTCCAAGACCGATCAGAGCGGGATGGGCGACTGCATAATTATACGCAGGATTCCCGGGTCGTCCATGTGCCCAGTGAAGTGTTTAGAGGATTATTTAACACAAAGGGTGGCATCATGGGGGGGGACCTTGTTGAGACACGCGGACGCCACCCCACTGACAAGGTTTCAGTTTCAGCGGGTGCTTGCGATGTCAATTACAGCTGCGGGCTTGAACCCGGGCGAGTTTGGGACCCATTCCTTTCGGATAGGGGCTGCTACAGAGGCTACAGCCAGGGGTCTGAATGTAGAACAAGTTAAACGTGTGGGGCGTTGGTCCTCCAATTGTTATAAAAGGTATGTGCATTTGCACATGTTGTGAAGCTGTAATGATGTACTCACGCTTCTTGTTTTGTTTGGTTTTCAGTTACGCAAGCCTACGAGGCGGGGCGGACTATGCAGTCGACCCAACACCGGGACAGTGGTCAGACATCACCGGCTATGAAAAAGGAGGTGTGGGTCGTGGGCCACTCATACGTGAGGCGTGCCACGGACGTATTCAAGGCAGGTGACATGGTGCACGTGGCTGGGGAATACGGGTACAGTGTGTCCTTCTACGGAAAGGGCGGTCTCTGTATTGACCAGTTTCAATCATTTTTCGAGGGTTTGCTAGGGCGGACGAGGTCACCGCCGTCTGTAGTCATAGTACATCTTGGGGGCAATGATTTGGTCACCACTGGTAGACGACTTCTCCTGGAGGCGATGCTTTCCACTGTAAGTTGGTTAGCGAGGAGAGTTCCAGGGTGCACAATTGCGTGGTCCCATATGATCCCACGAAAAGTGTGGCGGGGGGCTATTTCTGTTTCTGCTTTAAATCACTCGGTGAGAAAAATTAATAACAAAGTGAGTAGGTTGTTCCGGTCCAATGCACTGCATTCTATTTCGCATGGGTGTATTAATGATGACAGTATGTATTTGGGGGACGGTGTTCATTTGTCTCGGGTGGGGAATGAGTTACTCATAGGAGACTTCATAGCTTGGCTAAAGATGTTAAAACATGACCTTTAGATAGGAGTTTGGTGGGGGGTCCGGATAGCCGGTCAACTATCCGGACCTGTGGCGGTAAGGTCATGATCGGTGAGCACTAATTGGAAGATCCCTATGAGTGGGCGTTACCCATTACGGATGGGGGCGCTCGGGGGAGGTGGCCATTGGCCCCTCAACGGGGAGGCGGTCCCTTCTAAGGATGGGTCGCCGAAAGGAAAGGGAAGGCGGTCAAGGCCCCTTCATGGGTAGGAGGGGTTACAGCCCCCTCCTGGTGAATTTCCCGGGGCCAGGACGTCTGCGACGGCAGATGTGGTAAGTTGTGTGGGGTGTGGGGGGGGTCTACGCTACCTTCTAGATACCTCACACGAGCCTCGTACGACCTTTAAGTGGCGTCGAGTTTTACTGGGGCCCCCGTCAAGTCAAGGGAAATTGGTAGTTGCACTTGAGGTATGCCTCCGTGCCGCCCCTCACAAGGGAGGGGGATATGTCTGGGTTAGGGATCTTGACACCGGTTACGACCTTGCCGTTGGCCCTTAAACGTTAGGATGTACAATTTCAAAATTTCAAGTAAATGTTTTGTAGGATGTTAGTTCGGCTAGGAGAACCTTTGTATTAGAGGATATGTTAAGGTTAGCCAAACATCGCAATGTGTTAATGAAATTGTACATAATATGAAACTGTTAATTTTAATGTTTTTATTTTGTTTCATATTTTAATAAATACGGCCGGGAAGGGTAACTCCCTTCCCGACTTCCAAAAGTTCAAGAACGGTTTCCGGTTTCCCATCCTTGGGGAGTGTGTTGAGAGGGGGTGGCGGGTATCTCAGCCATATGGAAAGGGGCGACCAATCGGTCCCCCCGAACGTATGGCAGAGTACCACGATCCCCCCGGGAAGCCATTTTGGGCGGGAGGCGAGTCTCGGCTGGTATGCCCGAAGCGGCGTAGCCGGGGCGCGCCTTTTCCCGCCCTTGAGTGGGTTGGCCTAGACACTAACGCGGCTGGCCACGCCCTTGGGGCAGGCAGGGGCGGGTTTACGCCCGCCCTGAAGACGGATAAAAGGAGAAACAAGACCGGAAGGCATCCTCTTGTTCCTGTGCTCTGAAGCTGCACCTCCTCGCTGCACGTGAGCTCGAGACGGAACGAAGAGCCAATTTTGACCCACCCACCAGCCCCTGAAGACAGCGAGTGGTTTTAATAAAGATTGATGGATAACTGTGATTTTCGTTTACAGGTTGTGGTATTATCGTGAAGATTTTGAGTATGCAATAAAGAATGGTCGATTTGCGTTATGTTTTGGCAAATAAAGTAATTCTGCTTTAGTGTTCATCAGTACGCATGCGTTTGAATAAAGTTGTTGTTGCTACTGTTGGTTAGATGTAGTCATTTAGTATTTAGTTAGCATTGTCGTATTTATTTTGGTCGGGCGGTAAGGTCATGATCGGTGAGCACTAATTGGAAGATCCCTATGAGTGGGCGTTACCCATTACGGATGGGGGCGCTCGGGGGAGGTGGCCATTGGCCCCTCAACGGGGAGGCGGTCCCTTCTAAGGATGGGTCGCCGAAAGGAAAGGGAAGGCGGTCAAGGCCCCTTCATGGGTAGGAGGGGTTACAGCCCCCTCCTGGTGAATTTCCCGGGGCCAGGACGTCTGCGACGGCAGATGTGGTAAGTTGTGTGGGGTGTGGGGGGGGGTCTACGCTACCTTCTAGATACCTCACACGAGCCTCGTACGACCTTTAAGTGGCGTCGAGTTTTACTGGGGCCCCCGTCAAGTCAAGGGAAATTGGTAGTTGCACTTGAGGTATGCCTCCGTGCCGCCCCTCACAAGGGAGGGGGATATGTCTGGGTTAGGGATCTTGACACCGGTTACGACCTTGCCGTTGGCCCTTAAACGTTAGGATGTACAATTTCAAAATTTCAAGTAAATGTTTTGTAGGATGTTAGTTCGGCTAGGAGAACCTTTGTATTAGAGGATATGTTAAGGTTAGCCAAACATCGCAATGTGTTAATGAAATTGTACATAATATGAAACTGTTAATTTTAATGTTTTTATTTTGTTTCATATTTTAATAAATACGGCCGGGAAGGGTAACTCCCTTCCCGACTTCCAAAAGTTCAAGAACGGTTTCCGGTTTCCCATCCTTGGGGAGTGTGTTGAGAGGGGGTGGCGGGTATCTCAGCCATATAGGTGGATCATCAGTGTTAGAGCTAAAATTAGCATGTTTAAAGTGATTTTCATGCTTCCAGGGGCTCGGGAAGTTAATTAAATACCATTTGGAGGCATTTAATGTTCGAGCAAAAACGGCTGATTTTCGACAAAAGAGATAACACCCCCCCATTACGTCATGCTTCAGAAATGTGGAAAATGGTCCGTTTTCAAATGTTTTATTTTTGAACGTCAGTTCACATTTGTAGGTGGATCATCAGTGTTAGAGCTACAATTAGCATGTTTAAAGTGATTTTCATGCTTCCAGGGGCCCAAAACACAAGATTTATGGAATGGTTAAAAGTGCATGAAAATGGCCAATTTACTCACTCTGAGTTCTCAAAAAGGGTTTCTTCACCCCGGGAAGTTAATTAAATACCATTTGGAGGCATTTAATGTTCGAGCAAAAACGGCTGATTTTCGACAAAAGAGATAACACCCCCCCATTACGTCATGCTTCAGAAATGTGGAAAATGGTCCGTTTTCAAATGTTTTATTTTTGAACGTAAGTTCACATTTGTAGGTGGATCATCAGTGTTAGAGCTAAAATTAGCATGTTTAAAGTGATTTTCATGCTTCCAGGGGCTCGGGAAGTTAATTAAATACCATTTGGAGGCATTTAATGTTCGAGCAAAACCGGCTGATTTTCGACAAAAGAGATAACACCCCCCCATTACGTCATGCTTCAGAAATGTGGAAAATGGTCCGTTTTCAAATGTTTTATTTTTGAACGTCAGTTCACATTTGTAGGTGGATCATCAGTGTTAGAGCTAAAATTAGCATGTTTAAAGTGATTTTCATGCTTCCAGGGGCCCAAAACACAAGATTTATGGAATGGTTAAAAGTGCATGAAAATGGCCAATTTACTCACTCTGAGTTCTCAAAAAGGGTTTCTTCACCCCGGGAAGTTAATTAAATACCATTTGGAGGCATTTAATGTTAGAGCAAAAACGGCTGATTTTCGACAAAAGAGATAACACCCCCCCATTACGTCATGCTTCAGAAATGTGGAAAATGGTCCGTTTTCAAATGTTTTATTTTTGAACGTCAGTTCACATTTGTAGGTGGATCATCAGTGTTAGAGCTAAAATTAGCATGTTTAAAGTGATTTTCATGCTTCCAGGGGCCCAAAACACAAGATTTATGGAATGGTTAAAAGTGCATGAAAATGGCCAATTTACTCACTCTGAGTTCTCAAAAAGGGTTTCTTCACCCCGGGAAGTTAATTAAATACCATTTGGAGGCATTTAATGTTAGAGCAAAAACGGCTGATTTTCGACAAAAGAGATAACACCCCCCCATTACGTCATGCTTCAGAAATGTGGAAAATGGTCCGTTTTCAAATGTTTTATTTTTGAACGTAAGTTCATGCTTCCAGGGGCTCGGGAAGTTAATTAAATACCATTTGGAGGCATTTAATGTTCGAGCAAAACCGGCTGATTTTCGACAAAAGAGATAACACCCCCCCATTACGTCATGCTTCAGAAATGTGGAAAATGGTCCGTTTTCAAATGTTTTATTTTTGAACGTCAGTTCACATTTGTAGGTGGATCATCAGTGTTAGAGCTAAAATTAGCATGTTTAAAGTGATTTTCATGCTTCCAGGGGCCCAAAACACAAGATTTATGGAATGGTTAAAAGTGCATGAAAATGGCCAATTTACTCACTCTGAGTTCTCAAAAAGGGTTTCTTCACCCCGGGAAGTTAATTAAATACCATTTGGAGGCATTTAATGTTAGAGCAAAAACGGCTGATTTTCGACAAAAGAGATAACACCCCCCCATTACGTCATGCTTCAGAAATGTGGAAAATGGTCCGTTTTCAAATGTTTTATTTTTGAACGTCAGTTCACATTTGTAGGTGGATCATCAGTGTTAGAGCTAAAATTAGCATGTTTAAAGTGATTTTCATGCTTCCAGGGGCCCAAAACACAAGATTTATGGAATGGTTAAAAGTGCATGAAAATGGCCAATTTACTCACTCTGAGTTCTCAAAAAGGGTTTCTTCACCCCGGGAAGTTAATTAAATACCATTTGGAGGCATTTAATGTTAGAGCAAAAACGGCTGATTTTCGACAAAAGAGATAACACCCCCCCATTACGTCATGCTTCAGAAATGTGGAAAATGGTCCGTTTTCAAATGTTTTATTTTTGAACGTCAGTTCACATTTGTAGGTGGATCATCAGTGTTAGAGCTAAAATTAGCATGTTTAAAGTGATTTTCATGCTTCCAGGGGCTCGGGAAGTTAATTAAATACCATTTGGAGGCATTTAATGTTCGAGCAAAAACGGCTGATTTTCGACAAAAGAGATAACACCCCCCCATTACGTCATGCTTCAGAAATGTGGAAAATGGTCCGTTTTCAAATGTTTTATTTTTGAACGTCAGTTCACATTTGTAGGTGGATCATCAGTGTTAGAGCTAAAATTAGCATGTTTAAAGTGATTTTCATGCTTCCAGGGGCCCAAAACACAAGATTTATGGAATGGTTAAAAGTGCATGAAAATGGCCAATTTACTCACTCTGAGTTCTCAAAAAGGGTTTCTTCACCCCGGGAAGTTAATTAAATACCATTTGGAGGCATTTAATGTTAGAGCAAAAACGGCTGATTTTCGACAAAAGAGATAACACCCCCCCATTACGTCATGCTACAGAAATGTGGAAAATGGTCCGTTTTCAAATGTTTTATTTTTGAACGTCAGTTCACATTTGTAGGTGGATCATCAGTGTTAGAGCTAAAATTAGCATGTTTAAAGTGATTTTCATGCTTCCAGGGGCCCAAAACACAAGATTTATGGAATGGTTAAAAGTGCATGAAAATGGCCAATTTACTCACTCTGAGTTCTCAAAAAGGGTTTCTTCACCCCGGGAAGTTAATTAAATACCATTTGGAGGCATTTAATGTTAGAGCAAAAACGGCTGATTTTCGACAAAAGAGATAACACCCCCCCCATTACGTCATGCTTCAGAAATGTGGAAAATGGTCCGTTTTCAAATGTTTTATTTTTGAACGTCAGTTCACATTTGTAGGTGGATCATCAGTGTTAGAGCTAAAATTAGCATGTTTAAAGTGATTTTCATGCTTCCAGGGGCCCAAAACACAAGATTTATGGAATGGGTAAAAGTGCATGAAAATGGCCAATTTACTCACTCTGAGTTCTCAAAAAGGGTTTCTTCACCCCGGGAAGTTAATTAAATACCATTTGGAGGCATTGGTGTGTTACCGCTACAACGCATCTTTTACAACGTAATGCTGTTACAACGCAGCTATTACATCGCAAATACCATTACAATGCATGCCATTACAACGCATGGCATTACATAGCAGATGGTATTACAACGCATACCATTACATCGTAAGTATTGGTAAGTATTTAATTTTTTTTTTATTTTATTTAATATGTTATTATTGATTTAATTATTATTAATTATAAAAAAATATTTATTTCGTTTTTAAATATTATAAATTAAATATATTAATTTAAGTATTTTTTAAAATAAGTATGAGTATAGGAGTATATGTTTTGGGGTACTGATGTATATGTTTTGGGGTGTTTGGGTATTTTTAGGTTTTAGGGCAGTGTTTGGGTTTTGGGGTACAGGGGTGTTTTTAGGTTTTAGGGCAGGGTTTGGGTTTTGGGGTACAGGGGTGTTTTTAGGTTTTAGGGTAGGGTTTGGGTTTTGGGGTACAGGGGTGTTTTTAGGTTTTAGGGTAGGGTTTGGGTTTTGGGGTACAGGGGTGTTTTTAGGTTTTAGGGCAGGGTTTGGGTTTTGGGGTACAGGGGTGTTTTTAGGTTTTAGGGCAGGGTTTGGGTTTTGGGGTACAGGGGTGTTTTTAGGTTTTAGGGCAGGGTTTGGGTTTTGGGGTACAGGGGTGTTTTTAGGTTTTAGGGCAGTGTTTGGGTTTTGGGGTACAGGGGTATTTTTAGGTTTTAGGGTTGGGTTTGTTTTTGGGGTACAGGGGTGTTTTTAGGTTTTAGGGCAGTGTTTGGGTTTTGGGGTACAGGGGTGTTTTTAGGTTTTAGGGCAGTGTTTGGGTTTTGGGGTACAGGGGTGTTTTTAGGTTTTAGGGCAGGGTTTGGGTTTTGGGGTACAGGGGTGTTTTTAGGTTTTAGGGCAGGGTTTGGGTTTTGGGGTACAGGGGTGTTTTTAGGTTTTAGGGTAGGGTTTGGGTTTTGGGGTACAGGGGTGTTTTTAGGTTTTAGGGCAGGGTTTGGGTTTTGGGGTACAGGGGTGTTTTTAGGTTTTAGGGCAGGGTTTGGGTTTTGGGGTACAGGGGTATTACAACTTTATATAAATTAAATTAATTAAATTAATTTTATTTAATTTAATTAAATTAATAACAATATTTACAAATATTAATTTAATTGTATTAATTTACGATTACAATTAAATTATATTATTTAAAAATGTTTAATTAATTAAATTCTTTTAATTTTATTAAATATAATTATATTATGTATTATTTATAACTTAATTAAATTATAATTATATTTATTGTAATTAATTGCATTATATTATTTTCTATTTATAATTTTTTTATATATCATTAATTATATTATTTTAAATATATTAAATTAATATATTATTAATTTAATTGTATTAATAAACGATTATAATTAAATTATATTTTTAAAAAATGTTTAATTAATTAAATTCTTTTAATTTTATTAATTATAATTATATTATGTATTATTTATAACTTAATTAAATTATAATTATATTTATTGTAATTAATTACATTATATTATTTTCTATTTATAAATTTTTTATATATCATTAATTTTATTTTTTTAAATTACTATAATTAAATTAATTACTGTTTTAAAAATGTTATATTATTTTTATTATTTTAAATCAATTTAATTAACTTTATTACATTTTTTAAAAAAAAGATATACTTACCAATACTTACGATGTAATGGTATGCGTTGTAATACCGTCTGCTATGTAATGCCATGCGTTGTAATGGCATGCATTGTAATGGTATTTGCGATGTAAAAATCGCGTTGTAACGGAACGCGTTGTAAAACATCGCGTTGTACTGACACCAATCCGGAGGCATTTAATGTTCGAGCAAAAACGGCTGATTTTCGACAAAAGAGATAACACCCCCCCATTACGTCATGCTTCAGAAATGTGGAAAATGGTCCGTTTTCAAATGTTTTTTTTTTGAACGTAAGTTCACATTTGTAGGTGGATCATCAGTGTTAGAGCTAAAATTAGCATGTTTAAAGTGATTTTCATGCTTCCAGGGGCTCGGGAAGTTAATTAAATACCATTTGGAGGCATTTAATGTTCGAGCAAAAACGGCTGATTTTCGACAAAAGAGATAACACCCCCCCATTACGTCATGCTTCAGAAATGTGGAAAATGGTCCGTTTTCAAATGTTTTATTTTTGAACGTCAGTTCACATTTGTAGGTGGATCATCAGTGTTAGAGCTAAAATTAGCATGTTTAAAGTGATTTTCATGCTTCCAGGGGCCCAAAACACAAGATTTATGGAATGGTTAAAAGTGCATGAAAATGGCCAATTTACTCACTCTGAGTTCTCAAAAAGGGTTTCTTCACCCCGGGAAGTTAATTAAATACCATTTGGAGGCATTTAATGTTAGAGCAAAAACGGCTGATTTTCGACAAAAGAGATAACACCCCCCCATTACGTCATGCTTCAGAAATGTGGAAAATGGTCCGTTTTCAAATGTTTTATTTTTGAACGTAAGTTCACATTTGTAGGTGGATCATCAGTGTTAGAGCTAAAATTAGCATGTTTAAAGTGATTTTCATGCTTCCAGGGGCTCGGGAAGTTAATTAAATACCATTTGGAGGCATTTAATGTTCGAGCAAAACCGGCTGATTTTCGACAAAAGAGATAACACCCCCCCATTACGTCATGCTTCAGAAATGTGGAAAATGGTCCGTTTTCAAATGTTTTATTTTTGAACGTCAGTTCACATTTGTAGGTGGATCATCAGTGTTAGAGCTAAAATTAGCATGTTTAAAGTGATTTTCATGCTTCCAGGGGCCCAAAACACAAGATTTATGGAATGGTTAAAAGTGCATGAAAATGGCCAATTTACTCACTCTGAGTTCTCAAAAAGGGTTTCTTCACCCCGGGAAGTTAATTAAATACCATTTGGAGGCATTTAATGTTAGAGCAAAATCGGCTGATTTTCGACAAAAGAGATAACACCCCCCCATTACGTCATGCTTCAGAAATGTGGAAAATGGTCCGTTTTCAAATGTTTTATTTTTGAACGTCAGTTCACATTTGTAGGTGGATCATCAGTGTTAGAGCTAAAATTAGCATGTTTAAAGTGATTTTCATGCTTCCAGGGGCCCAAAACACAAGATTTATGGAATGGTTAAAAGTGCATGAAAATGGCCAATTTACTCACTCTGAGTTCTCAAAAAGGGTTTCTTCACCCCGGGAAGTTAATTAAATACCATTTGGAGGCATTTAATGTTAGAGCAAAAACGGCTGATTTTCGACAAAAGAGATAACACCCCCCCATTACGTCATGCTTCAGAAATGTGGAAAATGGTCCGTTTTCAAATGTTTTATTTTTGAACGTCAGTTCACATTTGTAGGTGGATCATCAGTGTTAGAGCTAAAATTAGCATGTTTAAAGTGATTTTCATGCTTCCAGGGGCTCGGGAAGTTAATTAAATACCATTTGGAGGCATTTAATGTTCAAGCAAAAACGGCTGATTTTCGACAAAAGAGATAACACCCCCCCATTACGTCATGCTTCAGAAATGTGGAAAATGGTCCGTTTTCAAATGTTTTATTTTTGAACGTCAGTTCACATTTGTAGGTGGATCATCAGTGTTAGAGCTAAAATTAGCATGTTTAAAGTGATTTTCATGCTTCCAGGGGCCCAAAACACAAGATTTATGGAATGGTTAAAAGTGCATGAAAATGGCCAATTTACTCACTCTGAGTTCTCAAAAAGGGTTTCTTCACCCCGGGAAGTTAATTAAATACCATTTGGAGGCATTGGTGTGTTACCGCTACAACGCATCTTTTACAACGTAATGCTGTTACAACGCAGCTATTACATCGCAAATACCATTACAATGCATGCCATTACAACGCATGGCATTACATAGCAGATGGTATTACAACGCATACCATTACATCGTAAGTATTGGTAAGTATTTAATTTTTTTTTTATTTTATTTAATATGTTATTATTGATTTAATTATTATTAATTATAAAAAAAATATTTATTTCGTTTTTAAATATTATAAATTAAATATATTAATTTAAGTATTTTTTAAAATAAGTATGAGTATAGGAGTATATGTTTTGGGGTACTGATGTATATGTTTTGGGGTGTTTGGGTATTTTTAGGTTTTAGGGCAGTGTTTGGGTTTTGGGGTACAGGGGTGTTTTTAGGTTTTAGGGCAGGGTTTGGGTTTTGGGGTACAGGGGTGTTTTTAGGTTTTAGGGTAGGGTTTGGGTTTTGGGGTACAGGGGTGTTTTTAGGTTTTAGGGTAGGGTTTGGGTTTTGGGGTACAGGGGTGTTTTTAGGTTTTAGGGCAGGGTTTGGGTTTTGGGGTACAGGGGTGTTTTTAGGTTTTAGGGCAGGGTTTGGGTTTTGGGGTACAGGGGTGTTTTTAGGTTTTAGGGCAGGGTTTGGGTTTTGGGGTACAGGGGTGTTTTTAGGTTTTAGGGCAGTGTTTGGGTTTTGGGGTACAGGGGTATTTTTAGGTTTTAGGGTTGGGTTTGTTTTTGGGGTACAGGGGTGTTTTTAGGTTTTAGGGCAGTGTTTGGGTTTTGGGGTACAGGGGTGTTTTTAGGTTTTAGGGCAGTGTTTGGGTTTTGGGGTACAGGGGTGTTTTTAGGTTTTAGGGCAGGGTTTGGGTTTTGGGGTACAGGGGTGTTTTTAGGTTTTAGGGCAGGGTTTGGGTTTTGGGGTACAGGGGTGTTTTTAGGTTTTAGGGTAGGGTTTGGGTTTTGGGGTACAGGGGTGTTTTTAGGTTTTAGGGCAGGGTTTGGGTTTTGGGGTACAGGGGTGTTTTTAGGTTTTAGGGCAGGGTTTGGGTTTTGGGGTACAGGGGTATTACGACTTTATATAAATTAAATTAATTAAATTAATTTTATTTAATTTAATTAAATTAATAACAATATTTACAAATATTAATTTAATTGTATTAATTTACGATTACAATTAAATTATATTATTTAAAACTGTTTAATTAATTAAATTCTTTTAATTTTATTAAATATAATTATATTATGTATTATTTATAACTTAATTAAATTATAATTATATTTATTGTAATTAATTGCATTATATTATTTTCTATTTATAATTTTTTTATATATCATTAATTATATTATTTTAAATATATTAAATTAATATATTATTAATTTAATTGTATTAATAAACGATTATAATTAAATTATATTTTTAAAAAATGTTTAATTAATTAAATTCTTTTAATTTTATTAATTATAATTATATTATGTATTATTTATAACTTAATTAAATTATAATTATATTTATTGTAATTAATTACATTATATTATTTTCTATTTATAAATTTTTTATATATCATTAATTTTATTTTTTTAAATTACTATAATTAAATTAATTACTGTTTTAAAAATGTTATATTATTTTTATTATTTTAAATCAATTTAATTAACTTTATTACATTTTTTTAAAAAAAGATATACTTACCAATACTTACGATGTAATGGTATGCGTTGTAATACCATCTGCTATGTAATGCCATGCGTTGTAATGGCATGCATTGTAATGGTATTTGCGATGTAAAAATCGCGTTGTAACGGAACGCGTTGTAAAACATCGCGTTGTACTGACACCAATCCGGAGGCATTTAATGTTCGAGCAAAAACGGCTGATTTTCGACAAAAGAGATAACACCCCCCCATTACGTCATGCTTCAGAAATGTGGAAAATGGTCCGTTTTCAAATGGTTTATTTTTGAACGTAAGTTCACATTTGTAGGTGGATCATCAGTGTTAGAGCTAAAATTAGCATGTTTAAAGTGATTTTCATGCTTCCAGGGGCTCGGGAAGTGAAATAAATACCATTTGGAGGCATTTAATGTTCGAGCAAAAACGGCTGATTTTCGACAAAAGAGATAACACCCCCCCATTACGTCATGCTTCAGAAATGTGGAAAATGGTCCGTTTTCAAATGTTTTATTTTTGAACGTTAGTTCACATTTGTAGGTGGATCATCAGTGTTAGAGCTAAAATTAGCATGTTTAAAGTGATTTTCATGCTTCCAGGGGCTCGGGAAGTTAATTAAATACCATTTGGAGGCATTTAATGTTCGAGCAAAAACGGCTGATTTTCGACAAAAGAGATAACACCCCCCCATTACGTCATGCTTCAGAAATGTGGAAAATGGTCCGTTTTCAAATGTTTTATTTTTGAACGTCAGTTCACATTTGTAGGTGGATCATCAGTGTTAGAGCTAAAATTAGCATGTTTAAAGTGATTTTCAGGCTTCCAGGGGCCCAAAACACAAGATTTATGGAATGGTTAAAAGTGCATGAAAATGGCCAATTTACTCACTCTGAGTTCTCAAAAAGGGTTTCTTCACCCCGGGAAGTTAATTAAATACCATTTGGAGGCATTTAATGTTAGAGCAAAAACGGCTGATTTTCGACAAAAGAGATAACACCCCCCCATTAGGTCATGCTTCAGAAATGTGGAAAATGGTCCGTTTTCAAATGTTTTATTTTTGAACGTCAGTTCACATTTGTAGGTGGATCATCAGTGTTAGAGCTAAAATTAGCATGTTTAAAGTGATTTTCATGCTTCCAGGGGCTCGGGAAGTGAAATAAATACCATTTGGAGGCATTTAATGTTCGAGCAAAAACGGCTGATTTTCGACAAAAGAGATAACACCCCCCATTACGTCATGCTTCAGAAATGTGGAAAATGGTCCGTTTTCAAATGTTTTATTTTTGAACGTCAGTTCACATTTGTAGGTGGATCATCAGTGTTAGACCTAAAATTAGCATGTTTAGAGTGATTTTCATGCTTCCAGGGGCTCGGGAAGTTAATTAAATACCATTTGGAGGCATTTAATGTTCGAGCAAAAACGGCTGATTTTCGACAAAAGAGATAACACCCCCCCATTACGTCATGCTTCAGAAATGTGGAAAATGGTCCGTTTTCAAATGTTTTATTTTTGAACGTCAGTTCACATTTGTAGGTGGATCATCAGTGTTAGAGCTACAATTAGCATGTTTAAAGTGATTTTCATGCTTCCAGGGGCCCAAAACACAAGATTTATGGAATGGTTAAAAGTGCATGAAAATGGCCAATTTACTCACTCTGAGTTCTCAAAAAGGGTTTCTTCACCCCGGGAAGTTAATTAAATACCATTTGGAGGCATTTAATGTTCGAGCAAAAACGGCTGATTTTCGACAAAAGAGATAACACCCCCCCATTACGTCATGCTTCAGAAATGTGGAAAATGGTCCGTTTTCAAATGTTTTATTTTTGAACGTAAGTTCACATTTGTAGGTGGATCATCAGTGTTAGAGCTAAAATTAGCATGTTTAAAGTGATTTTCATGCTTCCAGGGGCTCGGGAAGTTAATTAAATACCATTTGGAGGCATTTAATGTTCGAGCAAAAACAGCTGATTTTCGACAAAAGAGATAACACCCCCCCCCATTACGTCATGCTTCAGAAATGTGGAAAATGGTCCGTTTTCAAATGTTTTATTTTTGAACGTCAGTTCACATTTGTAGGTGGATCATCAGTGTTAGAGCTAAAATTAGCATGTTTAAAGTGATTTTCATGCTTCCAGGGGCCCAAAACACAAGATTTATGGAATGGTTAAAAGTGCATGAAAATGGCCAATTTACTCACTCTGAGTTCTCAAAAAGGGTTTCTTCACCCCGGGAAGTTAATTAAATACCATTTGGAGGCATTTAATGTTAGAGCAAAAACGGCTGATTTTCGACAAAAGAGATAACACCCCCCCATTACGTCATGCTTCAGAAATGTGGAAAATGGTCCGTTTTCAAATGTTTTATTTTTGAACGTCAGTTCACATTTGTAGGTGGATCATCAGTGTTAGAGCTAAAATTAGCATGTTTAAAGTGATTTTCATGCTTCCAGGGGCTCGGGAAGTTAATTAAATACCATTTGGAGGCATTTAATGTTCGAGCAAAAACGGCTGATTTTCGACAAAAGAGATAACACCCCCCCATTACGTCATGCTTCAGAAATGTGGAAAATGGTCCGTTTTCAAATGTTTTATTTTTGAACGTCAGTTCACATTTGTAGGTGGATCATCAGTGTTAGAGCTAAAATTAGCATGTTTAAAGTGATTTTCATGCTTCCAGGGGCCCAAAACACAAGAGTTAAAAGTGCATGAAAATGGCCAATTTACTCACTCTGAGTTCTCAAAAAGGGTTTCTTCACCCCGGGAAGTTAATTAAATACCATTTGGAGGCATTTAATGTTCGAGCAAAAACGGATGATTTTCGACAAAAGAGATAACACCCCCCCATTACGTCATGCTTCAGAAATGTGGAAAATGGTCCGTTTTCAAATGTTTTATTTTTGAACGTCAGTTCACATTTGTAGGTGGATCATCAGTGTTAGAGCTAAAATTAGCATGTTTAAAGTGATTTTCATGCTTCCAGGGGCCCAAAAAACAAGATTTATGGAATGGTTAAAAGTGCATGAAAATGGCCAATTTACTCACTCTGAGTTCTCAAAAAGGGTTTCTTCACCCCGGGAAGTTAATTAAATACCATTTGGAGGCATTTAATGTTAGAGCAAAAACGGCTGATTTTCGACAAAAGAGATAACACCCCCCCATTACGTCATGCTTCAGAAATGTGGAAAATGGTCCGTTTTCAAATGTTTTATTTTTGAACGTCAGTTCACATTTGTAGGTGGATCATCAGTGTTAGAGCTAAAATTAGCATGTTTAAAGTGATTTTCATGCTTCCAGGGGCTCAGGAAGTGAAATAAATACCATTTGGAGGCATTTAATGTTCAAGCAAAAACGGATGATTTTCGACAAAAGAGATAACACCCCCCCATTACGTCATGCTTCAGAAATGTGGAAAATGGTCCGTTTTCAAATGTTTTATTTTTGAACGTCAGTTCACATTTGTAGGTGGATCATCAGTGTTAGAGCTAAAATTAGCATGTTTAAAGTGATTTTCATGCTTCCAGGGGCCCAAAACACAAGATTTATGGAATGGTTAAAAGTGCATGAAAATGGCCAATTTACTCACTCTGAGTTCTCAAAAAGGGTTTCTTCACCCCGGGAAGTTAATTAAATACCATTTGGAGGCATTTGATGTTAGAGCAAAAACGGCTGATTTTCGACAAAAGAGATAACACCCCCCATTACGTCATGCTTCAGAAATGTGGAAAATGGTCCGTTTTCAAATGTTTTATTTTTGAACGTCAGTTCACATTTGTAGGTGGATCATCAGTGTTAGAGCTAAAATTAGCATGTTTAAAGTGATTTTCATGCTTCCAGGGGCCCAAAACACAAGATTTATGGAATGGTTAAAAGTGCATGAAAATGGCCAATTTACTCACTCTGAGTTCTCAAAAAGGGTTTCTTCACCCCGGGAAGTTAATTAAATACCATTTGGAGGCATTTAATGTTCGAGCAAAAACGGCTGATTTTCGACAAAAGAGATAACACCCCCCCATTACGTCATGCTTCAGAAATGTGGAAAATGGTCCGTTTTCAAATGTTTTTTTTTTGAACGTAAGTTCACATTTGTAGGTGGATCATCAGTGTTTGAGCTAAAATTAGCATGTTTAAAGTGATTTTCATGCTTCCAGGCGCCCAAAACACAAGATTTATGGAATGGTTAAAAGTGCATGAAAATGGCCAATTTAATCACTCTGAGTTCTCAAAAAGGGTTTCTTCACCCCGGGAAGTTAATTAAATACCATTTGGAGGCATTTAATGTTCGAGCAAAAACGGCTGATTTTCGACAAAAGAGATAACACCCCCCCATTACGTCATGCTTCAGAAATGTGGAAAATGGTCCGTTTTCAAATGTTTTATTTTTGAACGTCAGTTCACATTTGTAGGTGGATCATCAGTGTTAGAGCTAAAATTAGCATGTTTAAAGTGATTTTCATGCTTCCAGGGGCCCAAAACACAAGATTTATGGAATGGTTAAAAGTGCATGAAAATGGCCAATTTACTCACTCTGAGTTCTCAAAAAGGGTTTCTTCCCCCGGGAAGTTAATTAAATACCATTTGGAGGCATTTGATGTTCGAGCAAAAACGGCAGATTTTCGACAAAAGAGATAACACCCCCCCATTACGTCATGCTTCAGAAATGTGGAAAATGGTCCGTTTTCAAATGTTTTATTTTTGAACGTCAGTTCACATTTGTAGGTGGATCATCAGTGTTAGAGCTAAAATTAGCATGTTTAAAGTGATTTTCATGCTTCCAGGGGTTCGGGAAGTTAATTAAATACCATTTGGAGGCATTTAATGTTCGAGCAAAAACGGCTGATTTTCGACAAAAGAGATAACACCCCCCCATTACGTCATGCTTCAGAAATGTGGAAAATGGTCCGTTTTCAAATGTTTTATTTTTGAACGTCAGTTCACATTTGTAGGTGGATCATCAGTGTTAGAGCTAAAATTAGCATGTTTAAAGTGATTTTCATGCTTCCAGGGGCTCGGGAAGTTAATTAAATACCATTTGAAGGCATTTAATGTTCGAGCAAAAACGGCTGATTTTCGACAAAAGAGATAACACCCCCCCATTACGTCATGCTTCAGAAATGTGGAAAATGGTCCGTTTTCAAATGTTTTATTTTTGAACGTCAGTTCACATTTGTAGGTGGATCATCAGTGTTAGAGCTAAAATTAGCATGTTTAAAGTGATTTTCATGCTTCCAGGGGCCCAAAACACAAGATTTATGGAATGGTTAAAAGTGCATGAAAATGGCCAATTTACTCACTCTGAGTTCTCAAAAAGGGTTTCTTCACCCCGGGAAGTTAATTAAATACCATTTGGAGGCATTTAATGTTAGAGCAAAAACGGCTGATTTTCGACAAAAGAGATAACACCCCCCCCCATTACGTCATGCTTCAGAAATGTGGAAAATGGTCCGTTTTCAAATGTTTTATTTTTGAACGTCAGTTCACATTTGTAGGTGGATCATCAGTGTTAGAGCTAAAATTAGCATGTTTAAAGTGATTTTCATGCTTCCAGGGGCTCGGGAAGTGAAATAAATACCATTTGGAGGCATTTAATGTTCGAGCAAAAACGGCTGATTTTCGACAAAAGAGATAACACCCCCCCATTACGTCATGCTTCAGAAATGTGGAAAATGGTCCATTTTCAAATGTTTTATTTTTGAACGTCAGTTCACATTTGTAGGTGGATCATCAGTGTTAGAGCTAAAATTAGCATGTTTAAAGTGATTTTCATGCTTCCAGGGGCCCAAAACACAAGATTTATGGAATGGTTAAAAGTGCATGAAAATGGCCAATTTACTCACTCTGAGTTCTCAAAAAGGGTTTCTTCACCCCGGGAAGTTAATTAAATACCATTTGGAGGCATTTAATGTTAGAGCAAAAACGGCTGATTTTCGACAAAAGAGATAACACCCCCCCAGTACGTCATGCTTCAGAAATGTGGAAAATGGTCCTTTTTCAAATGTTTTATTTTTGAACGTCAGTTCACATTTGTAGGTGGATCATCAGTGTTAGAGCTAAAATTAGCATGTTTAAAGTGATTTTCATGCTTCCAGGGGCTCGGGAAGTTAATTAAATACCATTTGGAGGCATTTAATGTTCGAGCAAAAACGGCTGATTTTCGACAAAAGAGATAACACCCCCCCATTACGTCATGCTTCAGAAATGTGGAAAATGGTCCGTTTTCAAATGTTTTATTTTTGAACGTCAGTTCACATTTGTAGGTGGATCATCAGTGTTAGAGCTAAAATTAGCATGTTTAAAGTGATTTTCATGCTTCCAGGGGCCCAAAACACAAGATTTATGGAATGGTTAAAAGTGCATGAAAATGGCCAATTTACTCACTCTGAGTTCTCAAAAAGGGTTTCTTCACCCCGGGAAGTTAATTAAATACCATTTGGAGGCATTTAATGTTCGAGCAAAAACGGCTGATTTTCGACAAAAGAGATAACACCCCCCCATTACGTCATGCTTCAGAAATGTGGAAAATGGTCCGTTTTCAAATGTTTCATTTTTGAACGTCAGTTCACATTTGTAGGTGGATCATCAGTGTTAGAGCTAAAATTAGCATGTTTAAAGTGATTTTCATGCTTCCAGGGGCTCTGGAAGTTAATTAAATACCATTTGGAGGCATTTAATGTTCGAGCAAAAACGGCTGATTTTCGATAAAAGAGATAACACCCCCCCATTACGTCATGCTTCAGAAATGTGGAAAATGGTCCGTTTTCAAATGTTTCATTTTTGAACGTCAGTTCACATTTGTAGGTGGATCATCAGTGTTAGAGCTAAAATTAGCATGTTTAAAGTGATTTTCATGCTTCCAGGGGCCGAAAACACAAGATTTATGGAATGGTTAAAAGTGCATGAAAATGGCCAATTTACTCACTCTGAGTTCTCAAAAAGGGTTTCTTCACCCCGGGAAGTTAATTAAATACCATTTGGAGGCATTTAATGTTCGAGCAAAAACGGCTGATTTTCGACAAAAGAGATAACACCCCCCCATTACGCCATGCTTCAGAAATGTGGAAAATGGTCCGTTTTCAAATGTTTTATTTTTGAACGTCAGTTCACATTTGTAGGTGGATCATCAGTGTTAGAGCTAAAATTAGCATGTTTAAAGTGATTTTCATGCTTCCAGGGGCTCGGGAAGTGAAATAAATACCATTTGGAGGCATTTAATGTTCGAGCAAAAACGGCTGATTTTCGACAAAAGAGATAACACCCCCCCATTACGTCATGCTTCAGAAATGTGGAAAATGGTCCGTTTTCAAATGTTTTATTTTTGAACGTCAGTTCACATTTGTAGGTGGATCATCAGTGTTAGAGCTAAAATTAGCATGTTTAAAGTGATTTTCATGCTTCCAGGGGCCTAAAACACAAGATTTATGGAATGGTTAAAAGTGCATGAAAATGGCCAATTTACTCACTCTGAGTTCTCAAAAAGGGTTTCTTCACCCCGGGAAGTTAATTAAATACCATTTGGAGGCATTTAATGTTCGAGCAAAAACGGCTGATTTTCGACAAAAGAGATAACACCCCCCCATTACGTCATGCTTCAGAAATGTGGAAAATGGTCCGTTTTCAAATGTTTCATTTTTGAACGTCAGTTCACATTTGTAGGTGGATCATCAGTGTTAGAGCTAAAATTAGCATGTTTAAAGTGATTTTCATGCTTCCAGGGGCTCTGGAAGTTAATTAAATACCATTTGGAGGCATTTAATGTTCGAGCAAAAACGGCTGATTTTCGACAAAAGAGATAACACCCCCCCATTACGTCATGCTTCAGAAATGTGGAAAATGGTCCGTTTTCAAATGTTTCATTTTTGAACGTCAGTTCACATTTGTAGGTGGATCATCAGTGTTAGAGCTAAAATTAGCATGTTTAAAGTGATTTTCATGCTTCCAGGGGCCCAAAACACAAGATTTATGGAATGGTTAAAAGTGCATGAAAATGGCCAATTTACTCACTCTGAGTTCTCAAAAAGGGTTTCTTCACCCCGGGAAGTTAATTAAATACCATTTGGAGGCATTTAATGTTCGAGCAAAAACGGCTGATTTTCGACAAAAGAGATAACACCCCCCCATTACGTCATGCTTCAGAAATGTGGAAAATGGTCCGTTTTCAAATGTTTTATTTTTGAAAGTCAGTTCACATTTGTAGGTGGATCATCAGTGTTAGAGCTAAAATTAGCATGTTTAAAGTGATTTTCATGCTTCCAGGGGCCCAAAACACAAGATTTATGGAATGGTTAAAAGTGCATGAAAATGGCCAATTTACTCACTCTGAGTTCTCAAAAAGGGTTTCTTCACCCCGGGAAGTTAATTAAATACCATTTGGAGGCATTTAATGTTCGAGCAAAAACGGCTGATTTTCGACAAAAGAGATAACACCCCCCCATTACGTCATGCTTCAGAAATGTGGAAAATGGTCCGTTTTCAAATGTTTTATTTTTGAACGTCAGTTCACATTTGTAGGTGGATCATCAGTGTTAGAGCTAAAATTAGCATGTTTAAAGTGATTTTCATGCTTCCAGGGGCCCAAAACACAAGATTTATGTAATGGTTAAAAGTGCATGAAAATGGCCAATTTACTCACTCTGAGTTCTCAAAAAGGGTTTCTTCCCCCGGGAAGTTAATTAAATACCATTTGGAGGCATTTAATGTTCGAGCAAAAACGGCTGATTTTTGACAAAAGAGATAACACCCCCCCATTACGTCATGCTTCAGAAATGTGGAAAATGGTCCGTTTTCAAATGTTTTATTTTTGAACGTTAGTTCACATTTGTAGGTGGATCATCAGTGTTAGAGCTAAAATTAGCATGTTTAAAGTGATTTTCATGCTTCCAGGGGCTCGGGAAGTTAATTAAATACCATTTGGAGGCATTTAATGTTCGAGCAAAAACGGCTGATTTTCGACAAAAGAGATAACACCCCCCCATTACGTCATGCTTCAGAAATGTGGAAAATGGTCCGTTTTCAAATGTTTTATTTTTGAACGTCAGTTCACATTTGTAGGTGGATCATCAGTGTTAGAGCTAAAATTAGCATGTTTAAAGTGATTTTCATGCTTCCAGGGGCCCAAAACACAAGATTTATGGAATGGTTAAAAGTGCATGAAAATGGCCAATTTACTCACTCTGAGTTCTCAAAAAGGGTTTCTTCACCCCGGGAAGTTAATTAAATACCATTTGGAGGCATTTAATGTTAGAGCAAAAACGGCTGATTTTCGACAAAAGAGATAACACCCCCCCATTACGTCATGCTTCAGAAATGTGGAAAATGGTCCGTTTTCAAATGTTTTATTTTTGAACGTCAGTTCACATTTGTAGGTGGATCATCAGTGTTAGAGCTAAAATTAGCATGTTTAAGGTGATTTTCATGCTTCCAGGGGCTCGGGAAGTGAAATAAATACCATTTGGAGGCATTTAATGTTCGAGCAAAAACGGCTGATTTTCGACAAAAGAGATAACACCCCCCCATTACGTCATGCTTCAGAAATGTGGAAAATGGTCCGTTTTCAAATGTTTTATTTTTGAACGTCAGTTCACATTTGTAGGTGGATCATCAGTGTTAGAGCTAAAATTAGCATGTTTAAAGTGATTTTCATGCTTCCAGGGGCCCAAAACACAAGATTTATGTAATGGTTAAAAGTGCATGAAAATGGCCAATTTACTCACTCTGAGTTCTCAAAAAGGGTTTCTTCCCCCGGGAAGTTAATTAAATACCATTTGGAGGCATTTAATGTTCGAGCAAAAACGGCTGATTTTTGACAAAAGAGATAACACCCCCATTACGTCATGCTTCAGAAATGGGGAAAATGGTCCGTTTTCAAATGTTTTATTTTTGAACGTCAGTTCACATTTGTAGGTGGATCATCAGTGTTAGAGCTAAAATTAGCATGTTTAAAGTGATTTTCATGCTTCCAGGGGTTCGGGAAGTTAATTAAATACCATTTGGAGGCATTTAATGTTCGAGCAAAAACGGCTGATTTTCGACAAAAGAGATAACACCCCCCCATTACGTCATGCTTCAGAAATGTGGAAAATGGTCCGTTTTCAAATGTTTTATTTTTGAACGTCAGTTCACATTTGTAGGTGGATCATCAGTGTTAGAGCTAAAATTAGCATGTTTAAAGTGATTTTCATGCTTCCAGGGGCCCAAAACACAAGATTTATGGAATGGTTAAAAGTGCATGAAAATGGCCAATTTACTCACTCTGAGTTCTCAAAAAGGGTTTCTTCACCCCGGGAAGTTAATTAAATACCATTTGGAGGCATTTAATGTTAGAGCAAAAACGGCTGATTTTCGACAAAAGAGATAACACCCCCCCCCATTACGTCATGCTTCAGAAATGTGGAAAATGGTCCGTTTTCAAATGTTTTATTTTTGAACGTCAGTTCACATTTGTAGGTGGATCATCAGTGTTAGAGCTAAAATTAGCATGTTTAAAGTGATTTTCATGCTTCCAGGGGCTCGGGAAGTGAAATAAATACCATTTGGAGGCATTTAATGTTCGAGCAAAAACGGCTGATTTTCGACAAAAGAGATAACACCCCCCCATTACGTCATGCTTCAGAAATGTGGAAAATGGTCCATTTTCAAATGTTTTATTTTTGAACGTCAGTTCACATTTGTAGGTGGATCATCAGTGTTAGAGCTAAAATTAGCATGTTTAAAGTGATTTTCATGCTTCCAGGGGCTCGGGAAGTTAATTAAATACCATTTGGAGGCATTTAATGTTCGAGCAAAAACGGCTGATTTTCGACAAAAGAGATAACACCCCCCCATTACGTCATGCTTCAGAAATGTGGAAAATGGTCCGTTTTCAAATGTTTTATTTTTGAACGTCAGTTCACATTTGTAGGTGGATCATCAGTGTTAAAGCTAAAATTAGCATGTTTAAAGTGATTTTCATGCTTCCAGGGGCCCAAAACACAAGATTTATGGAATGGTTAAAAGTGCATGAAAATGGCCAATTTACTCACTCTGAGTTCTCAAAAAGGGTTTCTTCACCCCGGGAAGTTAATTAAATACCATTTGGAGGCATTTAATGTTAGAGCAAAAACGGCTGATTTTCGACAAAAGAGATAACACCCCCCCAGTACGTCATGCTTCAGAAATGTGGAAAATGGTCCTTTTTCAAATGTTTTATTTTTGAACGTCAGTTCACATTTGTAGGTGGATCATCAGTGTTAGAGCTAAAATTAGCATGTTTAAAGTGATTTTCATGCTTCCAGGGGCTCGGGAAGTTAATTAAATACCATTTGGAGGCATTTAATGTTCGAGCAAAAACGGCTGATTTTCGACAAAAGAGATAACACCCCCCCATTACGTCATGCTTCAGAAATGTGGAAAATGGTCCGTTTTCAAATGTTTTATTTTTGAACGTCAGTTCACATTTGTAGGTGGATCATCAGTGTTAGAGCTAAAATTAGCATGTTTAAAGTGATTTTCATGCTTCCAGGGGCCCAAAACACAAGATTTATGGAATGGTTAAAAGTGCATGAAAATGGCCAATTTACTCACTCTGAGTTCTCAAAAAGGGTTTCTTCACCCCGGGAAGTTAATTAAATACCATTTGGAGGCATTTAATGTTCGAGCAAAAACGGCTGATTTTCGACAAAAGAGATAACACCCCCCCATTACGTCATGCTTCAGAAATGTGGAAAATGGTCCGTTTTCAAATGTTTCATTTTTGAACGTCAGTTCACATTTGTAGGTGGATCATCAGTGTTAGAGCTAAAATTAGCATGTTTAAAGTGATTTTCATGCTTCCAGGGGCTCTGGAAGTTAATTAAATACCATTTGGAGGCATTTAATGTTCGAGCAAAAACGGCTGATTTTCGATAAAAGAGATAACACCCCCCCATTACGTCATGCTTCAGAAATGTGGAAAATGGTCCGTTTTCAAATGTTTCATTTTTGAACGTCAGTTCACATTTGTAGGTGGATCATCAGTGTTAGAGCTAAAATTAGCATGTTTAAAGTGATTTTCATGCTTCCAGGGGCCGAAAACACAAGATTTATGGAATGGTTAAAAGTGCATGAAAATGGCCAATTTACTCACTCTGAGTTCTCAAAAAGGGTTTCTTCACCCCGGGAAGTTAATTAAATACCATTTGGAGGCATTTAATGTTCGAGCAAAAACGGCTGATTTTCGACAAAAGAGATAACACCCCCCCATTACGCCATGCTTCAGAAATGTGGAAAATGGTCCGTTTTCAAATGTTTTATTTTTGAACGTCAGTTCACATTTGTAGGTGGATCATCAGTGTTAGAGCTAAAATTAGCATGTTTAAAGTGATTTTCATGCTTCCAGGGGCTCGGGAAGTGAAATAAATACCATTTGGAGGCATTTAATGTTCGAGCAAAAACGGCTGATTTTCGACAAAAGAGATAACACCCCCCCATTACGTCATGCTTCAGAAATGTGGAAAATGGTCCGTTTTCAAATGTTTTATTTTTGAACGTCAGTTCACATTTGTAGGTGGATCATCAGTGTTAGAGCTAAAATTAGCATGTTTAAAGTGATTTTCATGCTTCCAGGGGCCTAAAACACAAGATTTATGGAATGGTTAAAAGTGCATGAAAATGGCCAATTTACTCACTCTGAGTTCTCAAAAAGGGTTTCTTCACCCCGGGAAGTTAATTAAATACCATTTGGAGGCATTTAATGTTCGAGCAAAAACGGCTGATTTTCGACAAAAGAGATAACACCCCCCCATTACGTCATGCTTCAGAAATGTGGAAAATGGTCCGTTTTCAAATGTTTCATTTTTGAACGTCAGTTCACATTTGTAGGTGGATCATCAGTGTTAGAGCTAAAATTAGCATGTTTAAAGTGATTTTCATGCTTCCAGGGGCTCTGGAAGTTAATTAAATACCATTTGGAGGCATTTAATGTTCGAGCAAAAACGGCTGATTTTCGACAAAAGAGATAACACCCCCCCATTACGTCATGCTTCAGAAATGTGGAAAATGGTCCGTTTTCAAATGTTTCATTTTTGAACGTCAGTTCACATTTGTAGGTGGATCATCAGTGTTAGAGCTAAAATTAGCATGTTTAAAGTGATTTTCATGCTTCCAGGGGCCCAAAACACAAGATTTATGGAATGGTTAAAAGTGCATGAAAATGGCCAATTTACTCACTCTGAGTTCTCAAAAAGGGTTTCTTCACCCCGGGAAGTTAATTAAATACCATTTGGAGGCATTTAATGTTCGAGCAAAAACGGCTGATTTTCGACAAAAGAGATAACACCCCCCCATTACGTCATGCTTCAGAAATGTGGAAAATGGTCCGTTTTCAAATGTTTTATTTTTGAAAGTCAGTTCACATTTGTAGGTGGATCATCAGTGTTAGAGCTAAAATTAGCATGTTTAAAGTGATTTTCATGCTTCCAGGGGCCCAAAACACAAGATTTATGGAATGGTTAAAAGTGCATGAAAATGGCCAATTTACTCACTCTGAGTTCTCAAAAAGGGTTTCTTCACCCCGGGAAGTTAATTAAATACCATTTGGAGGCATTTAATGTTCGAGCAAAAACGGCTGATTTTCGACAAAAGAGATAACACCCCCCCATTACGTCATGCTTCAGAAATGTGGAAAATGGTCCGTTTTCAAATGTTTTATTTTTGAACGTCAGTTCACATTTGTAGGTGGATCATCAGTGTTAGAGCTAAAATTAGCATGTTTAAAGTGATTTTCATGCTTCCAGGGGCCCAAAACACAAGATTTATGTAATGGTTAAAAGTGCATGAAAATGGCCAATTTACTCACTCTGAGTTCTCAAAAAGGGTTTCTTCCCCCGGGAAGTTAATTAAATACCATTTGGAGGCATTTAATGTTCGAGCAAAAACGGCTGATTTTTGACAAAAGAGATAACACCCCCCCATTACGTCATGCTTCAGAAATGTGGAAAATGGTCCGTTTTCAAATGTTTTATTTTTGAACGTTAGTTCACATTTGTAGGTGGATCATCAGTGTTAGAGCTAAAATTAGCATGTTTAAAGTGATTTTCATGCTTCCAGGGGCTCGGGAAGTTAATTAAATACCATTTGGAGGCATTTAATGTTCGAGCAAAAACGGCTGATTTTCGACAAAAGAGATAACACCCCCCCATTACGTCATGCTTCAGAAATGTGGAAAATGGTCCGTTTTCAAATGTTTTATTTTTGAACGTCAGTTCACATTTGTAGGTGGATCATCAGTGTTAGAGCTAAAATTAGCATGTTTAAAGTGATTTTCATGCTTCCAGGGGCCCAAAACACAAGATTTATGGAATGGTTAAAAGTGCATGAAAATGGCCAATTTACTCACTCTGAGTTCTCAAAAAGGGTTTCTTCACCCCGGGAAGTTAATTAAATACCATTTGGAGGCATTTAATGTTAGAGCAAAAACGGCTGATTTTCGACAAAAGAGATAACACCCCCCCATTACGTCATGCTTCAGAAATGTGGAAAATGGTCCGTTTTCAAATGTTTTATTTTTGAACGTCAGTTCACATTTGTAGGTGGATCATCAGTGTTAGAGCTAAAATTAGCATGTTTAAGGTGATTTTCATGCTTCCAGGGGCTCGGGAAGTGAAATAAATACCATTTGGAGGCATTTAATGTTCGAGCAAAAACGGCTGATTTTCGACAAAAGAGATAACACCCCCCCATTACGTCATGCTTCAGAAATGTGGAAAATGGTCCGTTTTCAAATGTTTTATTTTTGAACGTCAGTTCACATTTGTAGGTGGATCATCAGTGTTAGAGCTAAAATTAGCATGTTTAAAGTGATTTTCATGCTTCCAGGGGCCCAAAACACAAGATTTATGTAATGGTTAAAAGTGCATGAAAATGGCCAATTTACTCACTCTGAGTTCTCAAAAAGGGTTTCTTCCCCCGGGAAGTTAATTAAATACCATTTGGAGGCATTTAATGTTCGAGCAAAAACGGCTGATTTTTGACAAAAGAGATAACACCCCCCATTACGTCATGCTTCAGAAATGTGGAAAATGGTCCGTTTTCAAATGTTTTATTTTTGAACGTCAGTTCACATTTGTAGGTGGATCATCAGTGTTAGAGCTAAAATTAGCATGTTTAAAGTGATTTTCATGCTTCCAGGGGCTCGGGAAGTTAATTAAATACCATTTGGAGGCATTTAATGTTCGAGCAAAAACTGCTGATTTTCGACAAAAGAGATAACACCCCCCCATTACGTCATGCTTCAGAAATGTGGAAAATGGTCCGTTTTCAAATGTTTTATTTTTGAACGTCAGTTCACATTTGTAGGTGGATCATCAGCGTTAGAGCTAAAATTAGCATGTTTAAAGTGATTTTCATGCTTCCAGGGGCCCAAAACACAAGATTTATGGAATGGTTAAAAGTGCATGAAAATGGCCAATTTACTCACTCTGAGTTCTCAAAAAGGGTTTCTTCACCCCGGGAAGTTAATTAAATACCATTTGGAGGCATATAATGTTAGAGCAAAAACGGCTGATTTTCGACAAAAGAGATAACACCCCCCCATTACGTCATGCTTCAGAAATGTGGAAAATGGTCCGTTTTCAAATGTTTTATTTTTGAACGTCAGTTCACATTTGTAGGTGGATCATCAGTGTTAGAGCTAAAATTAGCATGTTTAAGGTGATTTTCATGCTTCCAGGGGCTCGGGAAGTGAAATAAATACCATTTGGAGGCATTTAATGTTCGAGCAAAAACGGCTGATTTTCGACAAAAGAGATAACACCCCCCCATTACGTCATGCTTCAGAAATGTGGAAAATGGTCCGTTTTCAAATGTTTTATTTTTGAACGTCAGTTCACATTTGTAGGTGGATCATCAGTGTTAGAGCTAAAATTAGCATGTTTAAAGTGATTTTCATGCTTCCAGGGGCTCGGGAAGTTAATTAAATACCATTTGGAGGCATTTAATGTTCGAGCAAAAACGGCTGATTTTCGACAAAAGAGATAACACCCCCCCATTACGTCATGCTTCAGAAATGTGGAAAATGGTCCGTTTTCAAATGTTTTATTTTTGAACGTCAGTTCACATTTGTAGGTGGATCATCAGTGTTAAAGCTAAAATTAGCATGTTTAAAGTGATTTTCATGCTTCCAGGGGCCCAAAACACAAGATTTATGGAATGGTTAAAAGTGCATGAAAATGGCCAATTTACTCACTCTGAGTTCTCAAAAAGGGTTTCTTCACCCCGGGAAGTTAATTAAATACCATTTGGAGGCATTTAATGTTAGAGCAAAAACGGCTGATTTTCGACAAAAGAGATAACACCCCCCCCATTACGTCATGCTTCAGAAATGTGGAAAATGGTCCGTTTTCAAATGTTTTATTTTTGAACGTCAGTTCACATTTGTAGGTGGATCATCAGTGTTAGAGCTAAAATTAGCATGTTTAAAGTGATTTTCATGCTTCCAGGGGCTCGGGAAGTTAATTAAATACCATTTGGAGGCATTTAATGTTCGAGCAAAAACGGCTGATTTTCGACAAAAGAGATAACACCCCCCCATTACGTCATGCTTCAGAAATGTGGAAAATGGTCCGTTTTCAAATGTTTTATTTTTGAACGTCAGTTCACATTTGTAGGTGGATCATCAGTGTTAGAGCTAAAATTAGCATGTTTAAAGTGATTTTCATGCTTCCAGGGGCCCAAAACACAAGATTTATGGAATGGTTAAAAGTGCATGAAAATGGCCAATTTACTCACTCTGAGTTCTCAAAAAGGGTTTCTTCACCCCGGGAAGTTAATTAAATACCATTTGGAGGCATTTAATGTTCGAGCAAAAACGGCTGATTTTCGACAAAAGAGATAACACCCCCCCATTACGTCATGCTTCAGAAATGTGGAAAATGGTCCGTTTTCAAATGTTTCATTTTTGAACGTCAGTTCACATTTGTAGGTGGATCATCAGTGTTAGAGCTAAAATTAGCATGTTTAAAGTGATTTTCATGCTTCCAGGGGCTTGGGAAGTTAATTAAATACCATTTGGAGGCATTTAATGTTCGAGCAAAAACGGCTGATTTTCGACAAAAGAGATAACACCCCCCCATTACGTCATGCTTCAGAAATGTGGAAAATGGTCTGTTTTCAAATGTTTCATTTTTGAACGTCAGTTCACATTTGTAGGTGGATCATCAGTGTTAGAGCTAAAATTAGCATGTTTAAAGTGATTTTCATGCTTCCAGGGGCCCAAAACACAAGATTTATGGAATGGTTAAAAGTGCATGAAAATGGCCAATTTACTCACTCTGAGTTCTCAAAAAGGGTTTCTTCACCCCGGGAAGTTAATTAAATACCATTTGGAGGCATTTAATGTTCGAGCAAAAACAGCTGATTTTCGACAAAAGAGATAACACCCCCCCATTACGTCATGCTTCAGAAATGTGGAAAATGGTCCGTTTTCAAATGTTTTATTTTTGAACGTCAGTTCACATTTGTAGGTGGATCATCAGTGTTAGAGCTAAAATTAGCATGTTTAAAGTGATTTTCATGCTTCCAGGGGCCCAAAACACAAGATTTATGGAATGGTTAAAAGTGCATGAAAATGGCCAATTTACTCACTCTGAGTTCTCAAAAAGGGTTTCTTCACCCCGGGAAGTTAATTAAATACCATTTGGAGGCATTTAATGTTCGAGCAAAAACGGCTGATTTTCGACAAAAGAGATAACACCCCCCCATTACGTCATGCTTCAGAAATGTGGAAAATGGTCCGTTTTCAAATGTTTTATTTTTGAACGTCAGTTCACATTTGTAGGTGGATCATCAGTGTTAGAGCTAAAATTAGCATGTTTAAAGTGATTTTCATGCTTCCAGGGGCCCAAAACACAAGATTTATGGAATGGTTAAAAGTGCATGAAAATGGCCAATTTACTCACTCTGAGTTCTCAAAAAGGGTTTCTTCACCCCGGGAAGTTAATTAAATACCATTTAGAGGCATTTAATGTTCGAGCAAAAACGGCTGATTTTCGACAAAAGAGTTAACACCCCCCCCATTACGTCATGCTTCAGAAATGTGGAAAATGGTCCGTTTTCAAATGTTTCATTTTTGAACGTCAGTTCACATTTGTAGGTGGATCATCAGTGTTAGAGCTAAAATTAGCATGTTTAAAGTGATTTTCATGCTTCCAGGGGCCCAAAACACAAGATTTATGGAATGGTTAAAAGTGCATGAAAATGGCCAATTTACTCACTCTGAGTTCTCAAAAAGGGTTTCTTCACCCCGGGAAGTTAATTAAATACCATTTGGAGGCATTTAATGTTCGAGCAAACACGGCTGATTTTCGACAAAAGAGATAACACCCCCCCATTACGTCATGCTTCAGAAATGTGGAAAATGGTCCGTTTTCAAATGTTTTATTTTTGAACGTCAGTTCACATTTGTAGGTGGATCATCAGTGTTAGAGCTAAAATTAGCATGTTTAAAGTGATTTTCATGCTTCCAGGGGCCCAAAACACAAGATTTATGGAATGGTTAAAAGTGCATGAAAATGGCCAATTTACTCACTCTGAGTTCTCAAAAAGGGTTTCTTCACCCCGGGAAGTTAATTAAATACCATTTGGAGGCATTTAATGTTCGAGCAAAAACGGCTGATTTTCGACAAAAGAGATAACACCCCCCTATTACGTCATGCTTCAGAA
Source organism: Lissotriton vulgaris (assembly GCF_964263255.1). NCBI lineage: Eukaryota > Metazoa > Chordata > Amphibia > Caudata > Salamandridae > Lissotriton > Lissotriton vulgaris. The sequence continues at coordinate 442,002 of NW_028248558.1, read as the reverse complement.
ATGTGGAAAATGGTCCGTTTTCAAATGTTTTATTTTTGAACGTCAGTTCACATTTGTAGGTGGATCATCAGTGTTAGAGCTAAAATTAGCATGTTTAAAGTGATTTTCATGCTTCCAGGGGCCCAAAACACAAGATTTATGGAATGGTTAAAAGTGCATGAAAATGGCCAATTTACTCACTCTGAGTTCTCAAAAAGGGTTTCTTCACCCCGGGAAGTTAATTAAATACCATTTGGAGGCATTTAATGTTCGAGCAAAAACGGCTGATTTTCGACAAAAGAGATAACACCCCCCATTACGTCATGCTTCAGAAATGTGGAAAATGGTCCGTTTTCAAATGTTTTATTTTTGAACGTCAGTTCACATTTGTAGGTGGATCATCAGTGTTAGAGCTAAAATTAGCATGTTTAAAGTGATTTTCATGCTTCCAGGGGCCCAAAACACAAGATTTATGGAATGGTTAAAAGTGCATGAAAATGGCCAATTTACTCACTCTGAGTTCTCAAAAAGGGTTTCTTCACCCCGGGAAGTTAATTAAATACCATTTGGAGGCATTTAATGTTCGAGCAAAAACGGCTGATTTTCGACAAAAGAGATAACACCCCCCCATTACGTCATGCTTCAGAAATGTGGAAAATGGTCCGTTTTCAAATGTTTTATTTTTGAACGTAAGTTCACATTTGTAGGTGGATCATCAGTGTTAGAGCTAAAATTAGCATGTTTAAAGTGATTTTCATGCTTCCAGGGGCCCAAAACACAAGATTTATGGAATGGTTAAAAGTGCATGAAAATGGCCAATTTACTCACTCTGAGTTCTCAAAAAGGGTTTCTTCACCCCGGGAAGTTAATTAAATACCATTTGGAGGCATTTAATGTTCGAGCAAAAACGGCTGATTTTCGACAAAAGAGATAACACCCCCCCATTACGTCATGCTTCAGAAATGTGGAAAATGGTCCGTTTTCAAATGTTTTATTTTTGAACGTCAGTTCACATTTGTAGGTGGATCATCAGTGTTAGAGCTAAAATTAGCATGTTTAAAGTGATTTTCATGCTTCAAGGGGCTCGGGAAGTGAAATAAATACCATTTGGAGGATTTTAATGTTCGAGCAAAAACGGCTGATTTTCGACGAAAGAGCTAACACCCCCCCATTACGTCATGCTTTAGAAATGTGGAAAATGGTCCATTTTCAAATGTTTTATTTTTGAACGTCAGTTCACATTTGTAGGTGGATAATCAGTGTTAGAGCTAAAATTAGCATGTTTAAAGTGATTTTCATGCTTCCAGGGGCCCAAAACACAAGATTTATGGAATGGTTAAAAGTGCATGAAAATGGCCAATTTACTCAATCTGAGTTCTCAAAAAGGGTTTCTTCACCCCGGGAAGTTAATTAAATACCATTTGGAGGCATTTAATGTTAGAGCAAAAACGGCTGATTTTCGACAAAAGAGATAACACCCCCCCATTACGTCATGCTTCAGAAATGTGGAAAATGGTCCGTTTTCAAATGTTTTATTTTTGAACGTCAGTTCACATTTGTAGGTGGATCATCAGTGTTAGAGCTAAAATTAGCATGTTTAAAGTGATTTTCATGCTTCCAGGGGCCCAAAACACAAGATTTATGGAATGGTTAAAAGTGCATGAAAATGGCCAATTTACTCACTCTGAGTTCTCAAAAAGGGTTTCTTCACCCCGGGAAGTTAATTAAATACCATTTGGAGGCATTTAATGTTAGAGCCAAAACGGCTGATTTTCGACAAAAGAGATAACACCCCCCCATTACGTCATGCTTCAGAAATGTGGAAAATGGTCCGTTTTCAAATGTTTTATTTTTGAACGTCAGTTCACATTTGTAGGTGGATCATCAGTGTTAGAGCTAAAATTAGCATGTTTAAAGTGATTTTCATGCTTCCAGGGGCCCAAAACACAAGATTTATGGAATGGTTAAAAGTGCATGAAAATGGCCAATTTACTCACTCTGAGTTCTCAAAAAGGGTTTCTTCACCCCAGGAAGTTAATTAAATACCATTTGGAGGCATTTAATGTTCGAGCAAAAACGGCTGATTTTCGACAAAAGAGATAACACCCCCCCATTACGTCATGCTTCAGAAATGGGGAAAATGGTCCGTTTTCAAATGTTTTATTTTTGAACGTCAGTTCACATTTGTAGGTGGATCATCAGTGTTAGAGCTAAAATTAGCATGTTTAAAGTGATTTTCATGCTTCCAGGGGCTCGGGAAGTGAAATAAATACCATTTGGAGGCATTTAATGTTCGAGCAAAAACGGCTGATTTTCGACAAAAGAGATAACACCCCCCCATTACGTCATGCTTCAGAAATGTGGAAAATGGTCCGTTTTCAAATGTTTTATTTTTGAACGTCAGTTCACATTTGTAGGTGGATCATCAGTGTTAGAGCTAAAATTAGCATGTTTAAAGTGATTTTCATGCTTCCAGGGGCCCAAAACACAAGATTTATGGAATGGTTAAAAGTGCATGAAAATGGCCAATTTACTCACTCTGAGTTCTCAAAAAGGGTTTCTTCACCCCAGGAAGTTAATTAAATACCATTTGGAGGCATTTAATGTTCGAGCAAAAACGGCTGATTTTCGACAAAAGAGATAACACCCCCCCATTACGTCATGCTTCAGAAATGGGGAAAATGGTCCGTTTTCAAATGTTTTATTTTTGAACGTCAGTTCACATTTGTAGGTGGATCATCAGTGTTAGAGCTAAAATTAGCATGTTTAAAGTGATTTTCATGCTTCCAGGGGCTCGGGAAGTGAAATAAATACCATTTGGAGGCATTTAATGTTCGAGCAAAAACGGCTGATTTTCGACAAAAGAGATAACACCCCCCCATTACGTCATGCTTCAGAAATGTGGAAAATGGTCCGTTTTCAAATGTTTCATTTTTGAACGTCAGTTCACATTTGTAGGTGGATCATCAGTGTTAGAGCTAAAATTAGCATGTTTAAAGTGATTTTCATGCTTCCAGGGGCTTGGGAAGTTAATGGAAAGGGGCGACCACTCGGTCCCCCCGAACGTATGGATGAGTGCCTCGATCCCCCCGGGAAGCCATTTTTGGGCGGGAGACGCGTCTCGGCTGGTATGCCCGAAGCGGCGTAGCCGGGGCGCGCCTTTTCCCGCCCTAGAGTGGGCTGGCCTAGACACCGACGCAGCCAGCCACGCCCCCGGGGCAGGCAGGGGCGGGTTCTCGCCCGCCCTGAAGACGGATAAAAGAAGGCGCAAGACCAGAAGACGTCCTCTTGTTCTTGTGCTCCGAAGCTGCACCTCCTCGCTACACGTGAGCTCGGGACGGAACGAAGAGCCAATTTTGAGCGTTTTGATCTTTTTCTTTGTCTTCTAGATACTTCCTCGGAGAGATGCCCAAGAAAGGCGCAAAAAGAATGACGACCGAACAGATGGTGCGGGCCCTTTGCAAAGAAGTGTCCGACATAAAGAAACGGTTGGCGGAGCGAGATGGGGAGGAGGGTTCGGGCACCCCGCCGGCTGGAGGGAGACCTAAGAGGCCGAGAAAGGTTCCAGCCGGTGGGGCCGTCCCGGTTCCCTCTGCCCCGCTCGAGGCGCCGACCCCAGTACCGATGGAGGGGAATCCAATCCCCGTTGTCGTCACCCCGACATCCAAGGAAGACATGCCCCCCGAGCTGGCAGCACAGCTAGCAGCATGGTTGGGGGATAGTAGTGATGGCGCCACGGCTGCCGAAGCACAGGCGCTGATAAAAGGGCTTCGTGAGAAGAAAGAGGCAGCTAGAGTGGCTACGCCGTTGGCGGGGATAGACAAGTCGCAATCGGCAGAAGCTGCGTCCGGTGCAGGTAAGCGGCCATTGCCGATTGCAAGGGACGAGTCAGCACCCTCTCGTAGAGAGAGATTAGGACAACATGTGCCTTTAGCTATAAAGGAAAAGATCTGGGCGGGGGAGTACGTGAATATTTTTTCCCTGCTTGTTGATCATTATGATGTGGAGCATGTAAAAAGTCAGAAGGACTTAATGCATCCGAGTGTTTGGCGCGCAAAGATGGCCGCCTTTAAGGTCAATGAGAACATTGGCAACTGGGGCAATGCATGGGGTATTTTCACATCAATTTTGGGGGAACGTAGGCCCGAGTTGCTTCCTGAGTTTCCCGTTTATCAATCACGAATTATGGGTTACTCGACAGCGTATCAAGGTAACCATTGGTTTTGTTATGACAATTTGTTCAGGAAAGAAAAGGAACATAACAAGAGTTTGACTTGGGATTGTTACGATTCTTTAACATGGGATAAAATGAAAGAATCGGGAATGTTAAGAATGCCATTGGTCGGGAGCACTGTTGTTGATTACTCCCGCCAAAATGTGGGGACGCCCTTTCGACCAAGTACGAGCACCGACGACCAGTCGAGGCCCGCAGGCAATACAGGTAGAAAGGGTTTCTGTTTTAATTTTAACAAGGGGAAGTGTACCAGGCCTCCGGGATCGTGTAAATTCAAACATGAGTGTAGTACGTGTGGGTCGTCCCATCCTGAGTCATCGTGCAGAGCCAGAACGAGTGAGAATGGGGGTAAGGGAGGCGCCAAACAGGTCTAAACTAGGCCGAGGGGCGCCTTTACCAACCCCGATTGATACCTTGGCAATGATTCCCTGGCTCAGCGAATACCCGGATCGTACTTCTGCCGGGGTGCTGCGGAACGGTTTTACACATGGTTTGCCGCAACCCGGTAGGGGACTTTCAGGGTGTAGGGATGTCCAAGAATCAACTTTCCGTTTTACAACAGGCATCTGTAGTGCAAGAAAAAATTCAGAAAGAGGTTAGCCGGGGACGGGTCGCCGGCCCGTTTAGTGAGCCCCCGGTACCGGATTTCGTTTGTTCTCCGTTAGGGGTGGTCCCCAAGAAAGACCCGGGTGAGTTTCGTTTGATTCATAATCTATCTGCTCCATATGGTCTTTCGGTGAACGACGCAATTGAGCCAGAAGTTTGTTCGGTGCGATACGCATCTTTTGATGAGGCGGTAGCCATCTTGAATCGCCTGGGGCACGGGACGTTGATGGCGAAATCTGATATCGAGTCAGCGTTCCGGTTGCTTCCGGTACACCCAGACGATCAGCGTCTTCTGGGATTCGGGTTCCAGGGGTCATTTTACATGGATAGGTGTATGCCAATGGGATGCTCTATATCATGTGCTTACTTTGAGAAATTCAGTACTTTCCTGCAATGGGTGTTCACTAAGAAAACGGGTTTCCGAAATGTAATGCACTACCTTGACGATTTTCTGTTCCTTGGCCCCGCCGGTACTCCCGAATGTGCCCGGGCCTTAGCTGAATTCTGTGTGTTAATGGATCATCTTGGCGTGCCATTGGCACCAGGTAAAACTATGGGTCCCACGACTTGCCTCGAGTTTTTGGGGATCGAGTTGGACTCAAGGGAGGGGTGCTTCCGTTTACCAGCTAGCAAAGTGTCGAAATTCAGGGCAGCCCTCCAAGTATGTTTAAAGGCGGTTAGCGAGGAGAGTTCCGGGGTGCCTAATTGCGTGGTCTCATATGATCCCACGAAAAGTGTGGCGGGGGGCTATCTCGATCCCTGCTTTGAATCATTCGGTTAAAAAGTTGAATAACAAAGTAAGTAGGTTGTTCCGGTCCAAGACATTGCATTCAATCTCGCATAATTGTATTAATGATGATAGTATGTATCTGGGGGATGGTGTGCATCTGTCGGGGGCGGGGAACGAGTTACTCATAGGAGACTTCCTAGCCTGGTTGAAATCTTTAAAGCATGACCTATAGGTAGGAGTTTTGTGGGGGGTCCGGATAGCCGGTCAACTATCCGGACCTGTGGCGGTAAGGTCATGATCGGTGAGCACTAATTGGTAGATCCCTATGAGTGGGCGTCACCCAACACGGATGGGAGCGCTCGGGAGAGGTGGCCATTGGCCCCTCAGTGGGGAGGCGGTCCCGTCTAAGGGCGGGTCGCCGGAAGTAAAGGAAAGGCGGTCAAGGCCCCTTCCTTTGTAGGAGGGGTTACAGCCCCCTCCTGGGGAATTTCCCGGGGCTAGTGTCATCTGCGACGGCAGATGCGGTAAGTTGTGTGGGGTGGGGAGAGGTCAACGATACCTTCTAGATACCACACACAAGTGTTCGAACGACCTTTAAATGGCGTCGAGTCTTAAGTGCCCCCGTCAAGTCAAGGGAAATTGTTAGTAGTTGCACTTGTGGTAAGCCCCTGTGCCATCGCCCCTCCTAAGTGGGAGGGGTAAGTCTGGTTAGGGATCTTGACACCGGTTATGACCTTGCCGTTGGCCCTTAAACGTTAGGATGTACAATTTCAGTGTTCTTAGAGAATGTTTTGTAGGATGCTAGTTCGGCTAGGAGAACCTCTGTATTAGAGATTATGTTAAGGTTAGCCAAACATCGTAATGTGATAATGAAATTGTACATAACATGAAAACGTTTAATGTTTTAATTTTTGTTTTAATAAATACGGCCGGGATGGTCACTCCATCCCACATCCAAAAACTTCAAGAACTGTTTCCGGTTTCCCTCTTTTTGGGGATTGTGTTGAGAGGGGGTGGCGGGTATCTCAGCCATATGGAAAGGGGCGACCACTCGGTCCCCCCGAACGTATGGATGAGTGCCTCGATCCCCCCGGGAAGCCATTTTTGGGCGGGAGACGCGTCTCGGCTGGTATGCCCGAAGCGGCGTAGCCGGGGCGCGCCTTTTCCCGCCCTAGAGTGGGCTGGCCTAGACACCGACGCAGCCAGCCACGCCCCCGGGGCAGGCAGGGGCGGGTTCTCGCCCGCCCTGAAGACGGATAAAAGAAGGCGCAAGACCAGAAGACGTCCTCTTGTTCTTGTGCTCCGAAGCTGCACCTCCTCGCTACACGTGAGCTCGGGACGGAACGAAGAGCCAATTTTGACCCACCCACCAGCCCCTGAGGACAGCAAAGTTGTTGTGCAATAAAGTGAATTGATAAGTTTGTTTTTCCGTTTCGTTTACAGGCTATAACAGTATCAGTTTGTGGTTAATAAAGATGGTGAATATCGTTTAGGTTGTTACGATTAAAGTGATTTGATGTGATGTTGCATTTTTAGCATGTTCCTTCGGTCGTAGCGACCAATGTTTTCATAGGTTGAAGAACTGTCGTATTTATTTTTGGTAGGCGGTAAGGTCATGATCGGTGAGCACTAATTGGTAGATCCCTATGAGTGGGCGTCACCCAACACGGATGGGAGCGCTCGGGAGAGGTGGCCATTGGCCCCTCAGTGGGGAGGCGGTCCCGTCTAAGGGCGGGTCGCCGGAAGTAAAGGAAAGGCGGTCAAGGCCCCTTCCTTTGTAGGAGGGGTTACAGCCCCCTCCTGGGGAATTTCCCGGGGCTAGTGTCATCTGCGACGGCAGATGCGGTAAGTTGTGTGGGGTGGGGAGAGGTCAACGATACCTTCTAGATACCACACACAAGTGTTCGAACGACCTTTAAATGGCGTCGAGTCTTAAGTGCCCCCGTCAAGTCAAGGGAAATTGTTAGTAGTTGCACTTGTGGTAAGCCCCTGTGCCATCGCCCCTCCTAAGTGGGAGGGGTAAGTCTGGTTAGGGATCTTGACACCGGTTATGACCTTGCCGTTGGCCCTTAAACGTTAGGATGTACAATTTCAGTGTTCTTAGAGAATGTTTTGTAGGATGCTAGTTCGGCTAGGAGAACCTCTGTATTAGAGATTATGTTAAGGTTAGCCAAACATCGTAATGTGATAATGAAATTGTACATAACATGAAAACGTTTAATGTTTTAATTTTTGTTTTAATAAATACGGCCGGGATGGTCACTCCATCCCACATCCAAAAACTTCAAGAACTGTTTCCGGTTTCCCTCTTTTTGGGGATTGTGTTGAGAGGGGGTGGCGGGTATCTCAGCCATATTAAATACCATTTGGAGGCATTTAATGTTCGAGCAAAAACGGCTGATTTTCGACAAAAGAGATAACACCCCCCCATTACGTCATGCTTCAGAAATGTGGAAAATGGTCTGTTTTCAAATGTTTCATTTTTGAACGTCAGTTCACATTTGTAGGTGGATCATCAGTGTTAGAGCTAAAATTAGCATGTTTAAAGTGATTTTCATGCTTCCAGGGGCCCAAAACACAAGATTTATGGAATGGTTAAAAGTGCATGAAAATGGCCAATTTACTCACTCTGAGTTCTCAAAAAGGGTTTCTTCACCCCGGGAAGTTAATTAAATACCATTTGGAGGCATTTAATGTTCGAGCAAAAACGGCTGATTTTCGACAAAAGAGATAACACCCCCCATTACGTCATGCTTCAGAAATGTGGAAAATGGTCCGTTTTCAAATGTTTTATTTTTGAACGTCAGTTCACATTTGTAGGTGGATCATCAGTGTTAGAGCTAAAATTAGCATGTTTAAAGTGATTTTCATGCTTCCAGGGGCCCAAAACACAAGATTTATGGAATGGTTAAAAGTGCATGAAAATGGCCAATTTACTCACTCTGAGTTCTCAAAAAGGGTTTCTTCACCCCGGGAAGTTAATTAAATACCATTTGGAGGCATTTAATGTTCGAGCAAAAACGGCTGATTTTCGACAAAAGAGATAACACCCCCCCATTACGTCATGCTTCAGAAATGTGGAAAATGGTCCGTTTTCAAATGTTTTATTTTTGAACGTAAGTTCACATTTGTAGGTGGATCATCAGTGTTAGAGCTAAAATTAGCATGTTTAAAGTGATTTTCATGCTTCCAGGGGCCCAAAACACAAGATTTATGGAATGGTTAAAAGTGCATGAAAATGGCCAATTTACTCACTCTGAGTTCTCAAAAAGGGTTTCTTCACCCCGGGAAGTTAATTAAATACCATTTGGAGGCATTTAATGTTCGAGCAAAAACGGCTGATTTTCGACAAAAGAGATAACACCCCCCCATTACGTCATGCTTCAGAAATGTGGAAAATGGTCCGTTTTCAAATGTTTTATTTTTGAACGTCAGTTCACATTTGTAGGTGGATCATCAGTGTTAGAGCTAAAATTAGCATGTTTAAAGTGATTTTCATGCTTCAAGGGGCTCGGGAAGTGAAATAAATACCATTTGGAGGATTTTAATGTTCGAGCAAAAACGGCTGATTTTCGACGAAAGAGCTAACACCCCCCCATTACGTCATGCTTTAGAAATGTGGAAAATGGTCCATTTTCAAATGTTTTATTTTTGAACGTCAGTTCACATTTGTAGGTGGATAATCAGTGTTAGAGCTAAAATTAGCATGTTTAAAGTGATTTTCATGCTTCCAGGGGCCCAAAACACAAGATTTATGGAATGGTTAAAAGTGCATGAAAATGGCCAATTTACTCAATCTGAGTTCTCAAAAAGGGTTTCTTCACCCCGGGAAGTTAATTAAATACCATTTGGAGGCATTTAATGTTAGAGCAAAAACGGCTGATTTTCGACAAAAGAGATAACACCCCCCCATTACGTCATGCTTCAGAAATGTGGAAAATGGTCCGTTTTCAAATGTTTTATTTTTGAACGTCAGTTCACATTTGTAGGTGGATCATCAGTGTTAGAGCTAAAATTAGCATGTTTAAAGTGATTTTCATGCTTCCAGGGGCCCAAAACACAAGATTTATGGAATGGTTAAAAGTGCATGAAAATGGCCAATTTACTCACTCTGAGTTCTCAAAAAGGGTTTCTTCACCCCGGGAAGTTAATTAAATACCATTTGGAGGCATTTAATGTTAGAGCCAAAACGGCTGATTTTCGACAAAAGAGATAACACCCCCCCATTACGTCATGCTTCAGAAATGTGGAAAATGGTCCGTTTTCAAATGTTTTATTTTTGAACGTCAGTTCACATTTGTAGGTGGATCATCAGTGTTAGAGCTAAAATTAGCATGTTTAAAGTGATTTTCATGCTTCCAGGGGCCCAAAACACAAGATTTATGGAATGGTTAAAAGTGCATGAAAATGGCCAATTTACTCACTCTGAGTTCTCAAAAAGGGTTTCTTCACCCCAGGAAGTTAATTAAATACCATTTGGAGGCATTTAATGTTCGAGCAAAAACGGCTGATTTTCGACAAAAGAGATAACACCCCCCCATTACGTCATGCTTCAGAAATGGGGAAAATGGTCCGTTTTCAAATGTTTTATTTTTGAACGTCAGTTCACATTTGTAGGTGGATCATCAGTGTTAGAGCTAAAATTAGCATGTTTAAAGTGATTTTCATGCTTCCAGGGGCTCGGGAAGTGAAATAAATACCATTTGGAGGCATTTAATGTTCGAGCAAAAACGGCTGATTTTCGACAAAAGAGATAACACCCCCCCATTACGTCATGCTTCAGAAATGTGGAAAATGGTCCGTTTTCAAATGTTTTATTTTTGAACGTCAGTTCACATTTGTAGGTGGATCATCAGTGTTAGAGCTAAAATTAGCATGTTTAAAGTGATTTTCATGCTTCCAGGGGCCCAAAACACAAGATTTATGGAATGGTTAAAAGTGCATGAAAATGGCCAATTTACTCACTCTGAGTTCTCAAAAAGGGTTTCTTCACCCCAGGAAGTTAATTAAATACCATTTGGAGGCATTTAATGTTCGAGCAAAAACGGCTGATTTTCGACAAAAGAGATAACACCCCCCCATTACGTCATGCTTCAGAAATGGGGAAAATGGTCCGTTTTCAAATGTTTTATTTTTGAACGTCAGTTCACATTTGTAGGTGGATCATCAGTGTTAGAGCTAAAATTAGCATGTTTAAAGTGATTTTCATGCTTCCAGGGGCTCGGGAAGTGAAATAAATACCATTTGGAGGCATTTAATGTTCGAGCAAAAACGGCTGATTTTCGACAAAAGAGATAACACCCCCCCATTACGTCATGCTTCAGAAATGTGGAAAATGGTCCGTTTTCAAATGTTTCATTTTTGAACGTCAGTTCACATTTGTAGGTGGATCATCAGTGTTAGAGCTAAAATTAGCATGTTTAAAGTGATTTTCATGCTTCCAGGGGCTTGGGAAGTTAATTAAATACCATTTGGAGGCATTTAATGTTCGAGCAAAAACGGCTGATTTTCGACAAAAGAGATAACACCCCCCCATTACGTCATGCTTCAGAAATGTGGAAAATGGTCTGTTTTCAAATGTTTCATTTTTGAACGTCAGTTCACATTTGTAGGTGGATCATCAGTGTTAGAGCTAAAATTAGCATGTTTAAAGTGATTTTCATGCTTCCAGGGGCCCAAAACACAAGATTTATGGAATGGTTAAAAGTGCATGAAAATGGCCAATTTACTCACTCTGAGTTCTCAAAAAGGGTTTCTTCACCCCGGGAAGTTAATTAAATACCATTTGGAGGCATTTAATGTTCGAGCAAAAACAGCTGATTTTCGACAAAAGAGATAACACCCCCCCATTACGTCATGCTTCAGAAATGTGGAAAATGGTCCGTTTTCAAATGTTTTATTTTTGAACGTCAGTTCACATTTGTAGGTGGATCATCAGTGTTAGAGCTAAAATTAGCATGTTTAAAGTGATTTTCATGCTTCCAGGGGCCCAAAACACAAGATTTATGGAATGGTTAAAAGTGCATGAAAATGGCCAATTTACTCACTCTGAGTTCTCAAAAAGGGTTTCTTCACCCCGGGAAGTTAATTAAATACCATTTGGAGGCATTTAATGTTCGAGCAAAAACGGCTGATTTTCGACAAAAGAGATAACACCCCCCCATTACGTCATGCTTCAGAAATGTGGAAAATGGTCCGTTTTCAAATGTTTTATTTTTGAACGTCAGTTCACATTTGTAGGTGGATCATCAGTGTTAGAGCTAAAATTAGCATGTTTAAAGTGATTTTCATGCTTCCAGGGGCCCAAAACACAAGATTTATGGAATGGTTAAAAGTGCATGAAAATGGCCAATTTACTCACTCTGAGTTCTCAAAAAGGGTTTCTTCACCCCGGGAAGTTAATTAAATACCATTTAGAGGCATTTAATGTTCGAGCAAAAACGGCTGATTTTCGACAAAAGAGTTAACACCCCCCCCATTACGTCATGCTTCAGAAATGTGGAAAATGGTCCGTTTTCAAATGTTTCATTTTTGAACGTCAGTTCACATTTGTAGGTGGATCATCAGTGTTAGAGCTAAAATTAGCATGTTTAAAGTGATTTTCATGCTTCCAGGGGCCCAAAACACAAGATTTATGGAATGGTTAAAAGTGCATGAAAATGGCCAATTTACTCACTCTGAGTTCTCAAAAAGGGTTTCTTCACCCCGGGAAGTTAATTAAATACCATTTGGAGGCATTTAATGTTCGAGCAAACACGGCTGATTTTCGACAAAAGAGATAACACCCCCCCATTACGTCATGCTTCAGAAATGTGGAAAATGGTCCGTTTTCAAATGTTTTATTTTTGAACGTCAGTTCACATTTGTAGGTGGATCATCAGTGTTAGAGCTAAAATTAGCATGTTTAAAGTGATTTTCATGCTTCCAGGGGCCCAAAACACAAGATTTATGGAATGGTTAAAAGTGCATGAAAATGGCCAATTTACTCACTCTGAGTTCTCAAAAAGGGTTTCTTCACCCCGGGAAGTTAATTAAATACCATTTGGAGGCATTTAATGTTCGAGCAAAAACGGCTGATTTTCGACAAAAGAGATAACACCCCCCTATTACGTCATGCTTCAGAAATGTGGAAAATGGTCCGTTTTCAAATGTTTTATTTTTGAACGTCAGTTCACATTTGTAGGTGGATCATCAGTGTTAGAGCTAAAATTAGCATGTTTAAAGTGATTTTCATGCTTCCAGGGGCCCAAAACACAAGATTTATGGAATGGTTAAAAGTGCATGAAAATGGCCAATTTACTCACTCTGAGTTCTCAAAAAGGGTTTCTTCACCCCGGGAAGTTAATTAAATACCATTTGGAGGCATTTAATGTTCGAGCAAAAACGGCTGATTTTCGACAAAAGAGATAACACCCCCCATTACGTCATGCTTCAGAAATGTGGAAAATGGTCCGTTTTCAAATGTTTTATTTTTGAACGTCAGTTCACATTTGTAGGTGGATCATCAGTGTTAGAGCTAAAATTAGCATGTTTAAAGTGATTTTCATGCTTCCAGGGGCCCAAAACACAAGATTTATGGAATGGTTAAAAGTGCATGAAAATGGCCAATTTACTCACTCTGAGTTCTCAAAAAGGGTTTCTTCACCCCGGGAAGTTAATTAAATACCATTTGGAGGCATTTAATGTTCGAGCAAAAACGGCTGATTTTCGACAAAAGAGATAACACCCCCCCATTACGTCATGCTTCAGAAATGTGGAAAATGGTCCGTTTTCAAATGTTTTATTTTTGAACGTAAGTTCACATTTGTAGGTGGATCATCAGTGTTAGAGCTAAAATTAGCATGTTTAAAGTGATTTTCATGCTTCCAGGGGCCCAAAACACAAGATTTATGGAATGGTTAAAAGTGCATGAAAATGGCCAATTTACTCACTCTGAGTTCTCAAAAAGGGTTTCTTCACCCCGGGAAGTTAATTAAATACCATTTGGAGGCATTTAATGTTCGAGCAAAAACGGCTGATTTTCGACAAAAGAGATAACACCCCCCCATTACGTCATGCTTCAGAAATGTGGAAAATGGTCCGTTTTCAAATGTTTTATTTTTGAACGTCAGTTCACATTTGTAGGTGGATCATCAGTGTTAGAGCTAAAATTAGCATGTTTAAAGTGATTTTCATGCTTCAAGGGGCTCGGGAAGTGAAATAAATACCATTTGGAGGATTTTAATGTTCGAGCAAAAACGGCTGATTTTCGACGAAAGAGCTAACACCCCCCCATTACGTCATGCTTTAGAAATGTGGAAAATGGTCCATTTTCAAATGTTTTATTTTTGAACGTCAGTTCACATTTGTAGGTGGATAATCAGTGTTAGAGCTAAAATTAGCATGTTTAAAGTGATTTTCATGCTTCCAGGGGCCCAAAACACAAGATTTATGGAATGGTTAAAAGTGCATGAAAATGGCCAATTTACTCAATCTGAGTTCTCAAAAAGGGTTTCTTCACCCCGGGAAGTTAATTAAATACCATTTGGAGGCATTTAATGTTAGAGCAAAAACGGCTGATTTTCGACAAAAGAGATAACACCCCCCCATTACGTCATGCTTCAGAAATGTGGAAAATGGTCCGTTTTCAAATGTTTTATTTTTGAACGTCAGTTCACATTTGTAGGTGGATCATCAGTGTTAGAGCTAAAATTAGCATGTTTAAAGTGATTTTCATGCTTCCAGGGGCCCAAAACACAAGATTTATGGAATGGTTAAAAGTGCATGAAAATGGCCAATTTACTCACTCTGAGTTCTCAAAAAGGGTTTCTTCACCCCGGGAAGTTAATTAAATACCATTTGGAGGCATTTAATGTTAGAGCAAAAACGGCTGATTTTCGACAAAAGAGATAACACCCCCCCATTACGTCATGCTTCAGAAATGTGGAAAATGGTCCGTTTTCAAATGTTTTATTTTTGAACGTCAGTTCACATTTGTAGGTGGATCATCAGTGTTAGAGCTAAAATTAGCATGTTTAAAGTGATTTTCATGCTTCCAGGGGCCCAAAACACAAGATTTATGGAATGGTTAAAAGTGCATGAAAATGGCCAATTTACTCACTCTGAGTTCTCAAAAAGGGTTTCTTCACCCCAGGAAGTTAATTAAATACCATTTGGAGGCATTTAATGTTCGAGCAAAAACGGCTGATTTTCGACAAAAGAGATAACACCCCCCCATTACGTCATGCTTCAGAAATGGGGAAAATGGTCCGTTTTCAAATGTTTTATTTTTGAACGTCAGTTCACATTTGTAGGTGGATCATCAGTGTTAGAGCTAAAATTAGCATGTTTAAAGTGATTTTCATGCTTCCAGGGGCTCGGGAAGTGAAATAAATACCATTTGGAGGCATTTAATGTTCGAGCAAAAACGGCTGATTTTCGACAAAAGAGATAACACCCCCCCATTACGTCATGCTTCAGAAATGTGGAAAATGGTCCGTTTTCAAATGTTTTATTTTTGAACGTCAGTTCACATTTGTAGGTGGATCATCAGTGTTAGAGCTAAAATTAGCATGTTTAAAGTGATTTTCATGCTTCCAGGGGCTCGGGAAGTTAATTAAATACCATTTGGAGGCATTTAATGTTCGAGCAAAAACGGCTGATTTTCGACAAAAGAGATAACACCCCCCCATTACGTCATGCTTCAGAAATGTGGAAAATGGTCCGTTTTCAAATGTTTTATTTTTGAACGTCAGTTCACATTTGTAGGTGGATCATCAGTGTTAGAGCTAAAATTAGCATGTTTAAAGTGATTTTCATGCTTCCAGGGGCCCAAAACACAAGATTTATGGAATGGTTAAAAGTGCATGAAAATGGCCAATTTACTCAGTTTGAGTTCTCAAAAAGGGTTTCTTCACCCCGGGAAGTTAATTAAATACCATTTGGAGGCATTTAATGTTAGAGCAAAAACGGCTGATTTTCGACAAAAGAGATAACACCCCCCCATTACGTCATGCTTCAGAAATGTGGAAAATGGTCCGTTTTCAAATGTTTTATTTTTGAACGTCAGTTCACATTTGTAGGTGGATCATCAGTGTTAGAGCTAAAATTAGCATGTTTAAAGTGATGTTCATGCTTCCAGGGGCTCGGGAAGTGAAATAAATACCATTTGGAGGCATTTAATGTTCGAGCAAAAACGGCTGATTTTCGACAAAAGAGATAACACCCCCCATTACGTCATGCTTCAGAAATGTGGAAAATGGTCCGTTTTCAAATGTTTTATTTTTGAACGTCAGTTCACATTTGTAGGTTGATCATCAGTGTTAGAGCTAAAATTAGCATGTTTAAAGTGATTTTCATGCTTCCAGGGGCTCGGGAAGTTAATTAAATACCATTTGGAGGCATTTAATGTTCGAGCAAAAACGGCTGATTTTCGACAAAAGAGATAACACCCCCCCATTACGTCATGCTTCAGAAATGTGGAAAATGGTCCGTTTTCAAATGTTTTATTTTTGAACGTCAGTTCACATTTGTAGGTGGATCATCAGTGTTAAAGCTAAAATTAGCATGTTTAAAGTGATTTTCATGCTTCCAGGGGCCCAAAACACAAGATTTATGGAATGGTTAAAAGTGCATGAAAATGGCCAATTTACTCACTCTGAGTTCTCAAAAAGGGTTTCTTCACCCCGGGAAGTTAATTAAATACCATTTGGAGGCATTTAATGTTAGAGCAAAAACGGCTGATTTTCGACAAAAGAGATAACACCCCCCCATTACGTCATGCTTCAGAAATGTGGAAAATGGTCCGTTTTCAAATGTTTTATTTTTGAACGTCAGTTCACATTTGTAGGTGGATCATCAGTGTTAGAGCTAAAATTAGCATGTTTAAAGTGATTTTCATGCTTCCAGGGGCTCGGGAAGTTAATTAAATACCATTTGGAGGCATTTAATGTTCGAGCAAAAACGGCTGATTTTCGACAAAAGAGATAACACCCCCCCATTACGTCATGCTTCAGAAATGTGGAAAATGGTCCGTTTTCAAATGTTTTATTTTTGAACGTCAGTTTACATTTGTAGGTGGATCATCAGTGTTAGAGCTAAAATTAGCATGTTTAAAGTGATTTTCATGCTTCCAGGGGCCCAAAACACAAGATTTATGGAATGGTTAAAAGTGCATGAAAATGGCCAATTTACTCACTCTGAGTTCTCAAAAAGGGTTTCTTCACCCCGGGAAGTTAATTAAATACCATTTGGAGGCATTTAATGTTCGAGCAAAAACGGCTGATTTTCGACAAAAGAGATAACACCCCCCCATTACGTCATGCTTCAGAAATGTGGAAAATGGTCAGTTTTCAAATGTTTCATTTTTGAACGTCAGTTCACATTTGTAGGTGGATCATCAGTGTTAGAGCTAAAATTAGTATGTTTAAAGTGATTTTCATGCTTCCAGGGGCTCGGGAAGTTAATTAAATACCATTTGGAGGCATTTAATGTTCGAGCAAAAACGGCTGATTTTCGACAAAAGAGATAGCACCCCCCCATTACGTCATGCTTCAGAAATGTGGAAAATGGTCCGTTTTCAAATGTTTCATTTTTGAACGTCAGTTCACATTTGTAGGTGGATCATCAGTGTTAGAGCTAAAATTAGCATGTTTAAAGTGATTTTCATGCTTCCAGGGGCCCAAAACACAAGATTTATGGAATGGTTAAAAGTGCATGAAAATGGCCAATTTACTCACTCTGAGTTCTCAAAAAGGGTTTCTTCACCCCGGGAAGTTAATTAAATACCATTTGGAGGCATTTAATGTTCGAGCAAAAATGGCTGATTTTCGACAAAAGAGATAACACCCCCCCATTACGTCATGCTTCAGAAATGTGGAAAATGGTCCGTTTTCAAATGTTTTATTTTTGAACGTCAGTTCACATTTGTAGGTGGATCATCAGTGTTAGAGCTAAAATTAGCATGTTTAAAGTGATTTTCATGCTTCCAGGGGCCCAAAACACAAGATTTATGGAATGGTTAAAAGTGCATGAAAATGGCCAATTTACTCACTCTGAGTTCTCAAAAAGGGTTTCTTCACCCCGGGAACTTAATTAAATACCATTTGGAGGCATTTAATGTTCGAGCAAAAACGGCTGATTTTCGACAAAAGAGATAACACCCCCCCATTACGTCATGCTTCAGAAATGTGGAAAATGGTCCGTTTTCAAATGTTTTATTTTTGAAAGTCAGTTCACATTTGTAGGTGGATCATCAGTGTTAGAGCTAAAATTAGCATGTTTAAAGTGATTTTCATGCTTCCAGGGGCCCAAAACACAGGATTTATGGAATGGTTAAAAGTGCATGAAAAGTGGCCAATTTACTCACCCTGAGTTCTCAAAAAGGGTTTCTTCACCTCGGGAAGTTAATTAAATACCATTTGGAGGCATTTAATGTTCGAGCAAAAACGGCTGATTTTCGACAAAAGAGATAACACCCCCCCATTACGTCATGCTTCAGAAATGTGGAAAATGGTCCGTTTTCAAATGTTTTATTTTTGAACGTCAGTTCACATTTGTAGGTGGATCATCAGTGTTAGAGCTAAAATTAGCATGTTTAAAGTGATTTTCATGCTTCCAGGGGCCCAAAACACAAGATTTATGGAATGGTTAAAAGTGCATGAAAATGGCCAATTTACTCACTCTGAGTTCTCAAAAAGGGTTTCTTCACCCCGGGAAGTTAATTAAATACCATTTGGAGGCATTTAATGTTCGAGCAAAAACGGCTGATTTTCGACAAAAGAGATAACACCCCCCCATTACGTCATGCTTCAGAAATGTGGAAAATGGTCCATTTTCAAATGTTTCATTTTTGAACGTCAGTTCACATTTGTAGGTGGATCATCAGTGTTAGAGCTAAAATTAGCATGTTTAAAGTGATTTTCATGCTTCCAGGGGCCCAAAACACAAGATTTATGGAATGGTTAAAAGTGCATGAAAATGGCCAATTTACTCACTCTGAGTTCTCAAAAAGGGTTTCTTCACCCCGGGAAGTTAATTAAATACCATTTGGAGGCATTTAATGTTCGAGCAAAAACGGCTGATTTTCGACAAAAGAGATAACACCCCCCCATTACGTCATGCTTCAGAAATGTGGAAAATGGTCCATTTTCAAATGTTTTATTTTTGAACGTCAGTTCACATTTGTAGGTGGATCATCAGTGTTAGAGCTAAAATTAGCATGTTTAAAGTGATTTTCATGCTTCCAGGGGCCCAAAACACAAGATTTATGGAATGGTTAAAAGTGCATGAAAATGGCCAATTTACTCACTCTGAGTTCTCAAAAAGGGTTTCTTCACCCCGGGAAGTTAATTAAATACCATTTGGAGGCATTTAATGTTCGAGCAAAAACGGCTGATTTTCGACAAAAGAGATAACACCCCCCCATTACGTCATGCTTCAGAAATGTGGAAAATGGTCCATTTTCAAATGTTTTATTTTTGAACGTCAGTTCACATTTGTAGGTGGATCATCAGTGTTAGAGCTAAAATTAGCATGTTTAAAGTGATTTTCATGCTTCCAGGGGCCCAAAACACAAGATTTATGGAATGGTTAAAAGTGCATGAAAATGGCCAATTTACTCACTCTGAGTTCTCAAAAAGGGTTTCTTCACCCCGGGAAGTTAATTAAATACCATTTGGAGGCATTTAATGTTCGAGCAAAAACGGCTGATTTTCGACAAAAGAGATAACACCCCCCCATTACGTCATGCTTCAGAAATGTGGAAAATGGTCCGTTTTCAAATGTTTTATTTTTGAACGTCAGTTCACATTTGTAGGTGGATCATCAGTGTTAGAGCTAAAATTAGCATGTTTAAAGTGATTTTCATGCTTCCAGGGGCCCAAAACACAAGATTTATGGAATGGTTAAAAGTGCATGAAAATGGCCAATTTACTCACTCTGAGTTCTCAAAAAGGGTTTCTTCACCCCGGGAAGTTAATTAAATACCATTTGGAGGCATTTAATGTTAGAGCAAAAACGGCTGATTTTCGACAAAAGAGATAACACCCCCCCATTACGTCATGCTTCAGAAATGTGGAAAATGGTCCGTTTTCAAATGTTTTATTTTTGAACGTCAGTTCACATTTGTAGGTGGATCATCAGTGTTAGAGCTAAAATTAGCATGTTTAAAGTGATTTTCATGCTTCCAGGGGCCCAAAACACAAGATTTATGGAATGGTTAAAAGTGCATGAAAATGGCCAATTTACTCACTCTGAGTTCTCAAAAAGGGTTTCTTCACCCCAGGAAGTTAATTAAATACCATTTGGAGGCATTTAATGTTCGAGCAAAAACGGCTGATTTTCGACAAAAGAGATAACACCCCCCCATTACGTCATGCTTCAGAAATGGGGAAAATGGTCCGTTTTCAAATGTTTTATTTTTGAACGTCAGTTCACATTTGTAGGTGGATCATCAGTGTTAGAGCTAAAATTAGCATGTTTAAAGTGATTTTCATGCTTCCAGGGGCTCGGGAAGTGAAATAAATACCATTTGGAGGCATTTAATGTTCGAGCAAAAACGGCTGATTTTCGACAAAAGAGATAACACCCCCCCATTACGTCATGCTTCAGAAATGTGGAAAATGGTCCGTTTTCAAATGTTTTATTTTTGAACGTCAGTTCACATTTGTAGGTGGATCATCAGTGTTAGAGCTAAAATTAGCATGTTTAAAGTGATTTTCATGCTTCCAGGGGCCCAAAACACAAGATTTATGGAATGGTTAAAAGTGCATGAAAATGGCCAATTTACTCACTCTGAGTTCTCAAAAAGGGTTTCTTCACCCCGGGAAGTTAATTAAATACCATTTAGAGGCATTTAATGTTCGAGCAAAAACGGCTGATTTTCGACAAAAGAGTTAACACCCCCCCCATTACGTCATGCTTCAGAAATGTGGAAAATGGTCCGTTTTCAAATGTTTCATTTTTGAACGTCAGTTCACATTTGTAGGTGGATCATCAGTGTTAGAGCTAAAATTAGCATGTTTAAAGTGATTTTCATGCTTCCAGGGGCCCAAAACACAAGATTTATGGAATGGTTAAAAGTGCATGAAAATGGCCAATTTACTCACTCTGAGTTCTCAAAAAGGGTTTCTTCACCCCGGGAAGTTAATTAAATACCATTTGGAGGCATTTAATGTTCGAGCAAACACGGCTGATTTTCGACAAAAGAGATAACACCCCCCCATTACGTCATGCTTCAGAAATGTGGAAAATGGTCCGTTTTCAAATGTTTTATTTTTGAACGTCAGTTCACATTTGTAGGTGGATCATCAGTGTTAGAGCTAAAATTAGCATGTTTAAAGTGATTTTCATGCTTCCAGGGGCCCAAAACACAAGATTTATGGAATGGTTAAAAGTGCATGAAAATGGCCAATTTACTCACTCTGAGTTCTCAAAAAGGGTTTCTTCACCCCGGGAAGTTAATTAAATACCATTTGGAGGCATTTAATGTTCGAGCAAAAACGGCTGATTTTCGACAAAAGAGATAACACCCCCCTATTACGTCATGCTTCAGAAATGTGGAAAATGGTCCGTTTTCAAATGTTTTATTTTTGAACGTCAGTTCACATTTGTAGGTGGATCATCAGTGTTAGAGCTAAAATTAGCATGTTTAAAGTGATTTTCATGCTTCCAGGGGCCCAAAACACAAGATTTATGGAATGGTTAAAAGTGCATGAAAATGGCCAATTTACTCACTCTGAGTTCTCAAAAAGGGTTTCTTCACCCCGGGAAGTTAATTAAATACCATTTGGAGGCATTTAATGTTCGAGCAAAAACGGCTGATTTTCGACAAAAGAGATAACACCCCCCATTACGTCATGCTTCAGAAATGTGGAAAATGGTCCGTTTTCAAATGTTTTATTTTTGAACGTCAGTTCACATTTGTAGGTGGATCATCAGTGTTAGAGCTAAAATTAGCATGTTTAAAGTGATTTTCATGCTTCCAGGGGCCCAAAACACAAGATTTATGGAATGGTTAAAAGTGCATGAAAATGGCCAATTTACTCACTCTGAGTTCTCAAAAAGGGTTTCTTCACCCCGGGAAGTTAATTAAATACCATTTGGAGGCATTTAATGTTCGAGCAAAAACGGCTGATTTTCGACAAAAGAGATAACACCCCCCCATTACGTCATGCTTCAGAAATGTGGAAAATGGTCCGTTTTCAAATGTTTTATTTTTGAACGTAAGTTCACATTTGTAGGTGGATCATCAGTGTTAGAGCTAAAATTAGCATGTTTAAAGTGATTTTCATGCTTCCAGGGGCCCAAAACACAAGATTTATGGAATGGTTAAAAGTGCATGAAAATGGCCAATTTACTCACTCTGAGTTCTCAAAAAGGGTTTCTTCACCCCGGGAAGTTAATTAAATACCATTTGGAGGCATTTAATGTTCGAGCAAAAACGGCTGATTTTCGACAAAAGAGATAACACCCCCCCATTACGTCATGCTTCAGAAATGTGGAAAATGGTCCGTTTTCAAATGTTTTATTTTTGAACGTCAGTTCACATTTGTAGGTGGATCATCAGTGTTAGAGCTAAAATTAGCATGTTTAAAGTGATTTTCATGCTTCAAGGGGCTCGGGAAGTGAAATAAATACCATTTGGAGGATTTTAATGTTCGAGCAAAAACGGCTGATTTTCGACGAAAGAGCTAACACCCCCCCATTACGTCATGCTTTAGAAATGTGGAAAATGGTCCATTTTCAAATGTTTTATTTTTGAACGTCAGTTCACATTTGTAGGTGGATAATCAGTGTTAGAGCTAAAATTAGCATGTTTAAAGTGATTTTCATGCTTCCAGGGGCCCAAAACACAAGATTTATGGAATGGTTAAAAGTGCATGAAAATGGCCAATTTACTCAATCTGAGTTCTCAAAAAGGGTTTCTTCACCCCGGGAAGTTAATTAAATACCATTTGGAGGCATTTAATGTTAGAGCAAAAACGGCTGATTTTCGACAAAAGAGATAACACCCCCCCATTACGTCATGCTTCAGAAATGTGGAAAATGGTCCGTTTTCAAATGTTTTATTTTTGAACGTCAGTTCACATTTGTAGGTGGATCATCAGTGTTAGAGCTAAAATTAGCATGTTTAAAGTGATTTTCATGCTTCCAGGGGCCCAAAACACAAGATTTATGGAATGGTTAAAAGTGCATGAAAATGGCCAATTTACTCACTCTGAGTTCTCAAAAAGGGTTTCTTCACCCCGGGAAGTTAATTAAATACCATTTGGAGGCATTTAATGTTAGAGCAAAAACGGCTGATTTTCGACAAAAGAGATAACACCCCCCCATTACGTCATGCTTCAGAAATGTGGAAAATGGTCCGTTTTCAAATGTTTTATTTTTGAACGTCAGTTCACATTTGTAGGTGGATCATCAGTGTTAGAGCTAAAATTAGCATGTTTAAAGTGATTTTCATGCTTCCAGGGGCCCAAAACACAAGATTTATGGAATGGTTAAAAGTGCATGAAAATGGCCAATTTACTCACTCTGAGTTCTCAAAAAGGGTTTCTTCACCCCAGGAAGTTAATTAAATACCATTTGGAGGCATTTAATGTTCGAGCAAAAACGGCTGATTTTCGACAAAAGAGATAACACCCCCCCATTACGTCATGCTTCAGAAATGGGGAAAATGGTCCGTTTTCAAATGTTTTATTTTTGAACGTCAGTTCACATTTGTAGGTGGATCATCAGTGTTAGAGCTAAAATTAGCATGTTTAAAGTGATTTTCATGCTTCCAGGGGCTCGGGAAGTGAAATAAATACCATTTGGAGGCATTTAATGTTCGAGCAAAAACGGCTGATTTTCGACAAAAGAGATAACACCCCCCCATTACGTCATGCTTCAGAAATGTGGAAAATGGTCCGTTTTCAAATGTTTTATTTTTGAACGTCAGTTCACATTTGTAGGTGGATCATCAGTGTTAGAGCTAAAATTAGCATGTTTAAAGTGATTTTCATGCTTCCAGGGGCTCGGGAAGTTAATTAAATACCATTTGGAGGCATTTAATGTTCGAGCAAAAACGGCTGATTTTCGACAAAAGAGATAACACCCCCCCATTACGTCATGCTTCAGAAATGTGGAAAATGGTCCGTTTTCAAATGTTTTATTTTTGAACGTCAGTTCACATTTGTAGGTGGATCATCAGTGTTAGAGCTAAAATTAGCATGTTTAAAGTGATTTTCATGCTTCCAGGGGCCCAAAACACAAGATTTATGGAATGGTTAAAAGTGCATGAAAATGGCCAATTTACTCAGTTTGAGTTCTCAAAAAGGGTTTCTTCACCCCGGGAAGTTAATTAAATACCATTTGGAGGCATTTAATGTTAGAGCAAAAACGGCTGATTTTCGACAAAAGAGATAACACCCCCCCATTACGTCATGCTTCAGAAATGTGGAAAATGGTCCGTTTTCAAATGTTTTATTTTTGAACGTCAGTTCACATTTGTAGGTGGATCATCAGTGTTAGAGCTAAAATTAGCATGTTTAAAGTGATGTTCATGCTTCCAGGGGCTCGGGAAGTGAAATAAATACCATTTGGAGGCATTTAATGTTCGAGCAAAAACGGCTGATTTTCGACAAAAGAGATAACACCCCCCATTACGTCATGCTTCAGAAATGTGGAAAATGGTCCGTTTTCAAATGTTTTATTTTTGAACGTCAGTTCACATTTGTAGGTTGATCATCAGTGTTAGAGCTAAAATTAGCATGTTTAAAGTGATTTTCATGCTTCCAGGGGCTCGGGAAGTTAATTAAATACCATTTGGAGGCATTTAATGTTCGAGCAAAAACGGCTGATTTTCGACAAAAGAGATAACACCCCCCCATTACGTCATGCTTCAGAAATGTGGAAAATGGTCCGTTTTCAAATGTTTTATTTTTGAACGTCAGTTCACATTTGTAGGTGGATCATCAGTGTTAAAGCTAAAATTAGCATGTTTAAAGTGATTTTCATGCTTCCAGGGGCCCAAAACACAAGATTTATGGAATGGTTAAAAGTGCATGAAAATGGCCAATTTACTCACTCTGAGTTCTCAAAAAGGGTTTCTTCACCCCGGGAAGTTAATTAAATACCATTTGGAGGCATTTAATGTTAGAGCAAAAACGGCTGATTTTCGACAAAAGAGATAACACCCCCCCATTACGTCATGCTTCAGAAATGTGGAAAATGGTCCGTTTTCAAATGTTTTATTTTTGAACGTCAGTTCACATTTGTAGGTGGATCATCAGTGTTAGAGCTAAAATTAGCATGTTTAAAGTGATTTTCATGCTTCCAGGGGCTCGGGAAGTTAATTAAATACCATTTGGAGGCATTTAATGTTCGAGCAAAAACGGCTGATTTTCGACAAAAGAGATAACACCCCCCCATTACGTCATGCTTCAGAAATGTGGAAAATGGTCCGTTTTCAAATGTTTTATTTTTGAACGTCAGTTTACATTTGTAGGTGGATCATCAGTGTTAGAGCTAAAATTAGCATGTTTAAAGTGATTTTCATGCTTCCAGGGGCCCAAAACACAAGATTTATGGAATGGTTAAAAGTGCATGAAAATGGCCAATTTACTCACTCTGAGTTCTCAAAAAGGGTTTCTTCACCCCGGGAAGTTAATTAAATACCATTTGGAGGCATTTAATGTTCGAGCAAAAACGGCTGATTTTCGACAAAAGAGATAACACCCCCCCATTACGTCATGCTTCAGAAATGTGGAAAATGGTCAGTTTTCAAATGTTTCATTTTTGAACGTCAGTTCACATTTGTAGGTGGATCATCAGTGTTAGAGCTAAAATTAGTATGTTTAAAGTGATTTTCATGCTTCCAGGGGCTCGGGAAGTTAATTAAATACCATTTGGAGGCATTTAATGTTCGAGCAAAAACGGCTGATTTTCGACAAAAGAGATAGCACCCCCCCATTACGTCATGCTTCAGAAATGTGGAAAATGGTCCGTTTTCAAATGTTTCATTTTTGAACGTCAGTTCACATTTGTAGGTGGATCATCAGTGTTAGAGCTAAAATTAGCATGTTTAAAGTGATTTTCATGCTTCCAGGGGCCCAAAACACAAGATTTATGGAATGGTTAAAAGTGCATGAAAATGGCCAATTTACTCACTCTGAGTTCTCAAAAAGGGTTTCTTCACCCCGGGAAGTTAATTAAATACCATTTGGAGGCATTTAATGTTCGAGCAAAAATGGCTGATTTTCGACAAAAGAGATAACACCCCCCCATTACGTCATGCTTCAGAAATGTGGAAAATGGTCCGTTTTCAAATGTTTTATTTTTGAACGTCAGTTCACATTTGTAGGTGGATCATCAGTGTTAGAGCTAAAATTAGCATGTTTAAAGTGATTTTCATGCTTCCAGGGGCCCAAAACACAAGATTTATGGAATGGTTAAAAGTGCATGAAAATGGCCAATTTACTCACTCTGAGTTCTCAAAAAGGGTTTCTTCACCCCGGGAACTTAATTAAATACCATTTGGAGGCATTTAATGTTCGAGCAAAAACGGCTGATTTTCGACAAAAGAGATAACACCCCCCCATTACGTCATGCTTCAGAAATGTGGAAAATGGTCCGTTTTCAAATGTTTTATTTTTGAAAGTCAGTTCACATTTGTAGGTGGATCATCAGTGTTAGAGCTAAAATTAGCATGTTTAAAGTGATTTTCATGCTTCCAGGGGCCCAAAACACAGGATTTATGGAATGGTTAAAAGTGCATGAAAAGTGGCCAATTTACTCACCCTGAGTTCTCAAAAAGGGTTTCTTCACCTCGGGAAGTTAATTAAATACCATTTGGAGGCATTTAATGTTCGAGCAAAAACGGCTGATTTTCGACAAAAGAGATAACACCCCCCCATTACGTCATGCTTCAGAAATGTGGAAAATGGTCCGTTTTCAAATGTTTTATTTTTGAACGTCAGTTCACATTTGTAGGTGGATCATCAGTGTTAGAGCTAAAATTAGCATGTTTAAAGTGATTTTCATGCTTCCAGGGGCCCAAAACACAAGATTTATGGAATGGTTAAAAGTGCATGAAAATGGCCAAATTTACTCACTCTGAGTTCTCAAAAAGGGTTTCTTCACCCCGGGAAGTTAATTAAATACCATTTGGAGGCATTTAATGTTCGAGCAAAAACGGCTGATTTTCGACAAAAGAGATAACACCCCCCCATTACGTCATGCTTCAGAAATGTGGAAAATGGTCCGTTTTCAAATGTTTTATTTTTGAACGTCAGTTCACATTTGTAGGTGGATCATCAGTGTTAGAGCTAAAATTAGCATGTTTAAAGTGATTTTCATGCTTCCAGGGGCTCGGGAAGTGAAATAAATACCATTTGGAGGCATTTAATGTTCGAGCAAAAACGGCTGATTTTCGACAAAAGAGATAACACCCCCCCATTACGTCATGCTTCAGAAATGTGGAAAATTGTCGGTTTTCAAATGTTTTATTTTTGAACGTCAGTTCACATTTGTAGGTGGATCATCAGTGTTAGAGCTAAAATTAGCATGTTTAAAGTGATTTTCATGCTTCCAGGGGCTCGGGAAGTTAATTAAATACCATTTGGAGGCATTTAATGTTCGAGCAAAAACGGCTGATTTTCGACAAAAGAGATAACACCCCCCCATTACGTCATGCTTCAGAAATGTGGAAAATGGTCCGTTTTCAAATGTTTTATTTTTGAACGTCAGTTCACATTTGTAGGTGGATCATCAGTGTTAGAGCTAAAATTAGCATGTTTAAAGTGATTTTCATGCTTCCAGGGGCCCAAAACACAAGATTTATGGAATGGTTAAAAGTGCATGAAAATGGCCAATTTACTCACTCTGAGTTCTCAAAAAGGGTTTCTTCACCCCGGGAAGTTAATTAAATACCATTTGGAGGCATTTAATGTTCGTTCAAAAACGGCTGATTTTCGACAAAAGAGATAACACCCCCCCATTACGTCATGCTTCAGAAATGTAGAAAATGGTCCGTTTTCAAATGTTTCATTTTTGAACGTCAGTTCACATTTGTAGGTGGATCATCAGTGTTAGAGCTAAAATTAGCATGTTTAAAGTGATTTTCATGCTTCCAGGGGCTTGGGAAGTTAATTAAATACCATTTGGAGGCATTTAATGTTCGAGCAAAAACGGCTGATTTTCGACAAAAGAGATAACACCCCCCCATTACGCCATGCTTCAGAAATGTGGAAAATGGTCCGTTTTCAAATGTTTTATTTTTGAACGTCAGTTCACATTTGTAGGTGGATCATCAGTGTTAGAGCTAAAATTAGCACGTTTAAAGTGATTTTCATGCTTCCAGGGCCCAAAACACAAGATTTATGGAATGGTTAAAAGTGCATGAAAATGGCCAATTTACTCACTCTGAGTTCTCAAAAAGGGTTTCTTCACCCCGGGAAGTTAATTAAATACCATTTGGAGGCATTTAATGTTCGAGCAAAAACGGCTGATTTTCGACAAAAGAGATAACACCCCCCCATTACGTCATGCTTCAGAAATGTGGAAAATGGTCCGTTTTCAAATGTTTTATTTTTGAACGTCAGTTCACATTTGTAGGTGGATCATCAGTGTTAGAGCTAAAATTAGCATGTTTAAAGTGATTTTCATGCTTCCAGGGGCCCAAAACACAAGATTTATGGAATGGTTAAAAGTGCATGAAAATGGCCAATTTACTCACTCTGAGTTCTCAAAAAGGGTTTCTTCACCCCGGGAAGTTAATTAAATACCATTTGGAGGCATTTAATGTTCGAGCAAAAACGGCTGATTTTCGACAAAAAAGATAACACCCCCCCATTACGTCATGCTTCAGAAATGTGGAAAATGGTCCGTTTTCAAATGTTTTATTTTTGAAAGTCAGTTCACATTTGTAGGTGGATCATCAGTGTTAGAGCTAAAATTAGCATGTTTAAAGTGATTTTCATGCTTCCAGGGGCCCAAAACACAAGATTTATGGAATGGTTAAAAGTGCATGAAAAGTGGCCAATTTACTCACTCTGAGTTCTCAAAAAGGGTTTCTTCACCTCGGGAAGTTAATTAAATACCATTTGGAGGCATTTAATGTTTGAGCAAAAACGGCTGATTTTCGACAAAAGAGATAACACCCCCCCATTACGTCATGCTTCAGAAATGTGGAAAATGGTCCGTTTTCAAATGTTTTATTTTTGAATGTCAGTTCACGTTTGTAGGTGGATCATCAGTGTTAGAGCTAAAATTAGCATGTTTAAAGTGATTTTCATGCTTCCAGGGGCCCAAAACACAAGATTTATGGAATGGTTAAAAGTGCATGAAAATGGCCAATTTACTCACTCCGAGTTCTCAAAAAGGGTTTCTTCACCCCGGGAAGTTAATTAAATACCATTTGGAGGCATTTAATGTTCGAGCAAAAACGGCTGATTTTCGACAAAAGAGATAACACCCCCCCATTACGTCATGCTTCAGAAATGTGGAAAATGGTCCGTTTTCAAATGTTTTATTTTTGAACGTCAGTTCACATTTGTAGTTGGGTCATCAGTGTTAGAGCTAAAATTAGCATGTTTAAAGTGATTTTCATGCTTCCAGGGGCCCAAAACACAAGATTTATGGAATGGTTAAAAGTGCATGAAAATGGCCAATTTACTCACTCTGAGTTCTCAAAAAGGGTTTCTTCCCCCGGGAAGTTAATTAAATACCATTTGGAGGCATTTAATGTTCGAGCAAAAACGGCTGATTTTCGACAAAAGAGATAACGCCCCCCCATTACGTCATGCTTCAGAAATGTGGAAAATGGTCCGTTTTCAAATGTTTTATTTTTGAACGTCAGTTCACATTTGTAGGTGGATCATCAGTGTTAGAGCTAAAATTAGCATGTTTAAAGTGATTTTCATGCTTCCAGGGGCTCGGGAAGTTAATTAAATACCATTTGGAGGCATTTAATGTTCGAGCAAAAACGGCTGATTTTCGACAAAAGAGATAACACCCCCCCATTACGTCATGCTTCAGAAATGTGGAAAATGGTCCGTTTTCAAATGTTTTATTTTTGAACGTCAGTTCACATTTGTAGGTGGATCATCAGTGTTAGAGCTAAAATTAGCATGTTTAAAGTGATTTTCATGCTTCCAGGGGCTCGGGAAGTTAATTAAATACCATTTGGAGGCATTTAATGTTCGAGCAAAAACGGCTGATTTTCGACAAAAGAGATAACACCCCCCCATTACGTCATGCTTCAGAAATGTGGAAAATGGTCCGTTTTCAAATGTTTTATTTTTGAACGTCAGTTCACATTTGTAGGTGGATCATCAGTGTTAGAGCTAAAATTAGCATGTTTAAAGTGATTTTCATGCTTCCAGGGGCTCGGGAAGTGAAATAAATACCATTTGGAGGCATTTAATGTTCGAGCAAAAACGGCTGATTTTCGACAAAAGAGATAACACCCCCCCATTACGTCATGCTTCAGAAATGTGGAAAATGGTCCGTTTTCAAATGTTTTATTTTTGAACGTCAGTTCACATTTGTAGGTGGATCATCAGTGTTAGAGCTAAAATTAGCAGGTTTAAAGTGATTTTCATGCTTCCAGGGGCTCGGGAAGTTAATTAAATACCATTTGGAGGCATTTAATGTTCGAGCAAAAACGGCTGATTTTCGACAAAAGAGATAACACCCCCCCATTACGTCATGCTTCAGAAATGTGGAAAATGGTCCGTTTTCAAATGTTTTATTTTTGAACGTCAGTTCACATTTGTAGGTGGATCATCAGTGTTAAAGCTAAAATTAGCATGTTTAAAGTGATTTTCATGCTTCCAGGGGCCCAAAACACAAGATTTATGGAATGGTTAAAAGTGCATGAAAATGGCCAATTTACTCACTCTGAGTTCTCAAAAAGGGTTTCTTCACCCCGGGAAGTTAATTAAATACCATTTGGAGGCATTTAATGTTAGAGCAAAAACGGCTGATTTTCGACAAAAGAGATAACACCCCCCCATTACGTCATGCTTCAGAAATGTGGAAAATGGTCCGTTTTCAAATGTTTTATTTTTGAACGTCAGTTCACATTTGTAGGTGGATCATCAGTGTTAGAGCTAAAATTAGCATGTTTAAAGTGATTTTCATGCTTCCAGGGGCCCAAAACACAAGATTTATGGAATGGTTAAAAGTGCATGAAAATGGCCAATTTACTCACTCTGAGTTCTCAAAAAGGGTTTCTTCACCCCGGGAAGTTAATTAAATACCATTTGGAGGCATTTAATGTTCGTTCAAAAACGGCTGATTTTCGACAAAAGAGATAACACCCCCCCATTACGTCATGCTTCAGAAATGTGGAAAATGGTCCGTTTTCAAATGTTTCATTTTTGAACGTCAGTTCACATTTGTAGGTGGATCATCAGTGTTAGAGCTAAAATTAGCATGTTTAAAGTGATTTTCATGCTTCCAGGGGCTTGGGAAGTTAATTAAATACCATCTGGAGGCATTTAATGTTCGAGCAAAAACGGCTGATTTTCGACAAAAGAGATAACACCCCCCCATTACGTCATGCTTCAGAAATGTGGAAAATGGTCCGTTTTCAAATGTTTCATTTTTGAACGTCAGTTCACATTTGTAGGTGGATCATCAGTGTTAGAGCTAAAATTAGCATGTTTAAAGTGATTTTCATGCTTCCAGGGGCCCAAAACACAAGATTTATGGAATGGTTAAAAGTGCATGAAAATGGCCAATTTACTCACTCTGAGTTCTCAAAAAGGGTTTCTTCACCCCGGGAAGTTAATTAAATACCATTTGGAGGCATTTAATGTTCGAGCAAAAACGGCTGATTTTCAACAAAAGAGATAACACCCCCCCATTACGTCATGCTTCAGAAATGTGGAAAATGGTCCGTTTTCAAATGTTTTATTTTTGAACGTCAGTTCACGTTTGTAGGTGGATCATCAGTGTTAGAGCTAAAATTAGCATGTTTAAAGTGATTTTCATGCTTCCAGGGGCCCAAAACACAAGATTTATGGAATGGTTAAAAGTGCATGAAAATGGCCAATTTACTCACTCTGAGTTCTCAAAAAGGGTTTCTTCACCCCGGGAAGTTAATTAAATACCATTTGGAGGCATTTAATGTTCGAGCAAAAACGGCTGATTTTCGACAAAAAAGATAACACCCCCCCATTACGTCATGCTTCAGAAATGTGGAAAATGGTCCGTTTTCAAATGTTTCATTTTTGAACGTCAGTTCACATTTGTAGGTGGATCATCAGTGTTAGAGCTAAAATTAGCATGTTTAAAGTGATTTTCATGCTTCCAGGGGCTTGGGAAGTTAATTAAATACCATTTGGAGGCATTTAATGTTCGAGCAAAAACGGCTGATTTTCGACAAAAGAGATAACACCCCCCCATTACGCCATGCTTCAGAAATGTGGAAAATGGTCCGTTTTCAAATGTTTTATTTTTGAACGTCAGTTCACATTTGTAGGTGGATTATCAGTGTTAGAGCTAAAATTAGCACGTTTAAAGTGATTTTCATGCTTCCAGGGGCCCAAAACACAAGATTTATGGAATGGTTAAAAGTGCATGAAAATGGCCAATTTACTCACTCTGAGTTCTCAAAAAGGGTTTCTTCACCCCGGGAAGTTAATTAAATACCATTTGGAGGCATTTAATGTTCGAGCAAAAACGGCTGATTTTCGACAAAAGAGATAACACCCCCCCATTACGTCATGCTTCAGAAATGTGGAAAATGGTCCGTTTTCAAATGTTTTATTTTTGAACGTCAGTTCACATTTGTAGGTGGATCATCAGTGTTAGAGCTAAAATTAGCATGTTTAAAGTGATTTTCATGCTTCCAGGGGCCCAAAACACAAGATTTATGGAATGGTTAAAAGTGCATGAAAATGGCCAATTTACTCACTCTGAGTTCTCAAAAAGGGTTTCTTCACCCCGGGAAGTTAATTAAATACCATTTGGAGGCATTTAATGTTCGAGCAAAAACGGCTGATTTTCGACAAAAAAGATAACACCCCCCCATTACGTCATGCTTCAGAAATGTGGAAAATGGTCCGTTTTCAAATGTTTTATTTTTGAAAGTCAGTTCACATTTGTAGGTGGATCATCAGTGTTAGAGCTAAAATTAGCATGTTTAAAGTGATTTTCATGCTTCCAGGGGCCCAAAACACAAGATTTATGGAATGGTTAAAAGTGCATGAAAATGGCCAATTTACTCACTCTGAGTTCTCAAAAAGGGTTTCTTCACCCCGGGAAGTTAATTAAATACCATTTGGAGGCATTTAATGTTCGAGCAAAAACGGCTGATTTTCGACAAAAGAGATAACACCCCCCCATTACGTCATGCTTCAGAAATGTGGAAAATGGTCCGTTTTCAAATGTTTCATTTTTGAACGTCAGTTCACATTTGTAGGTGGATCATCAGTGTTAGAGCTAAAATTAGCATGTTTAAAGTGATTTTCATGCTTCCAGGGGCCCAAAACACAAGATTTATGGAATGGTTAAAAGTGCATGAAAATGGCCAATTTACTCACTCTGAGTTCTCAAAAAGGGTTTCTTCACCCCGGGAAGTTAATTAAATACCATTTGGAGGCATTTAATGTTCGAGCAAAAACGGCTGATTTTCGACAAAAGAGATAACACCCCCCCATTACGTCATGCTTCAGAAATGTGGAAAATGGTCCATTTTCAAATGTTTTATTTTTGAACGTCAGTTCACATTTGTAGGTGGATCATCAGTGTTAGAGCTAAAATTAGCATGTTTAAAGTGATTTTCATGCTTCCAGGGGCCCAAAACACAAGATTTATGGAATGGTTAAAAGTGCATGAAAATGGCCAATTTACTCACTCTGAGTTCTCAAAAAGGGTTTCTTCACCCCGGGAAGTTAATTAAATACCATTTGGAGGCATTTAATGTTCGAGCAAAAACGGCTGATTTTCGACAAAAGAGATAACACCCCCCCATTACGTCATGCTTCAGAAATGTGGAAAATGGTCCGTTTTCAAATGTTTTATTTTTGAACGTCAGTTCACATTTGTAGTTGGGTCATCAGTGTTAGAGCTAAAATTAGCATGTTTAAAGTGATTTTCATGCTTCCAGGGGCCCAAAACACAAGATTTATGGAATGGTTAAAAGTGCATGAAAATGGCCAATTTACTCACTCTGAGTTCTCAAAAAGGGTTTCTTCCCCCGGGAAGTTAATTAAATACCATTTGGAGGCATTTATTGTTCGAGCAAAAACGGCTGATTTTCGACAAAAGAGATAACACCCCCCCATTACGTCATGCTTCAGAAATGTGGAAAATGGTCCGTTTTCAAATGTTTTATTTTTGAACGTCAGTTCACATTTGTAGGTGGATCATCAGTGTTAGAGCTAAAATTAGCATGTTTAAAGTGATTTTCATGCTTCCAGGGGCTCGGGAAGTTAATTAAATACCATTTGGAGGCATTTAATGTTCGAGCAAAAACGGCTGATTTTCGACAAAAGAGATAACACCCCCCCATTACGTCATGCTTCAGAAATGTGGAAAATGGTCCGTTTTCAAATGTTTTATTTTTGAACGTCAGTTCACATTTGTAGGTGGATCATCAGTGTTAGAGCTAAAATTAGCATGTTTAAAGTGATTTTCATGCTTCCAGGGGCTCGGGAAGTTAATTAAATACCATTTGGAGGCATTTAATGTTCGAGCAAAAACGGCTGATTTTCGACAAAAGAGATAACACCCCCCCATTACGTCATGCTTCAGAAATGTGGAAAATGGTCAGTTTTCAAATGTTTTATTTTTGAACGTCAGTTCACATTTGTAGGTGGATCATCAGTGTTAGAGCTAAAATTAGCATGTTTAAAGTGATTTTCATGCTTCCAGGGGCTCGGGAAGTGAAATAAATACCATTTGGAGGCATTTAATGTTCGAGCAAAAACGGCTGATTTTCGACAAAAGAGATAACACCCCCCCATTACGTCATGCTTCAGAAATGTGGAAAATGGTCCGTTTTCAAATGTTTTATTTTTGAACGTCAGTTCACATTTGTAGGTGGATCATCAGTGTTAGAGCTAAAATTAGCAGGTTTAAAGTGATTTTCATGCTTCCAGGGGCTCGGGAAGTTAATTAAATACCATTTGGAGGCATTTAATGTTCGAGCAAAAACGGCTGATCTTCGACAAAAGAGATAACACCCCCCCATTACGTCATGCTTCAGAAATGTGGAAAATGGTCCGTTTTCAAATGTTTTATTTTTGAACGTCAGTTCACATTTGTAGGTGGATCATCAGTGTTAAAGCTAAAATTAGCATGTTTAAAGTGATTTTCATGCTTCCAGGGGCCCAAAACACAAGATTTATGGAATGGTTAAAAGTGCATGAAAATGGCCAATTTACTCACTCTGAGTTCTCAAAAAGGGTTTCTTCACCCCGGGAAGTTAATTAAATACCATTTGGAGGCATTTAATGTTAGAGCAAAAACGGCTGATTTTCGACAAAAGAGATAACACCCCCCCATTACGTCATGCTTCAGAAATGTGGAAAATGGTCCGTTTTCAAATGTTTTATTTTTGAACGTCAGTTCACATTTGTAGGTGGATCATCAGTGTTAGAGCTAAAATTAGCATGTTTAAAGTGATTTTCATGCTTCCAGGGGCCCAAAACACAAGATTTATGGAATGGTTAAAAGTGCATGAAAATGGCCAATTTACTCACTCTGAGTTCTCAAAAAGGGTTTCTTCACCCCGGGAAGTTAATTAAATACCATTTGGAGGCATTTAATGTTCGTTCAAAAACGGCTGATTTTCGACAAAAGAGATAACACCCCCCCATTACGTCATGCTTCAGAAATGTGGAAAATGGTCCGTTTTCAAATGTTTCATTTTTGAACGTCAGTTCACATTTGTAGGTGGATCATCAGTGTTAGAGCTAAAATTAGCATGTTTAAAGTGATTTTCATGCTTCCAGGGGCTTGGGAAGTTAATTAAATACCATCTGGAGGCATTTAATGTTCGAGCAAAAACGGCTGATTTTCGACAAAAGAGATAACACCCCCCCATTACGTCATGCTTCAGAAATGTGGAAAATGGTCCGTTTTCAAATGTTTCATTTTTGAACGTCAGTTCACATTTGTAGGTGGATCATCAGTGTTAGAGCTAAAATTAGCATGTTTAAAGTGATTTTCATGCTTCCAGGGGCCCAAAACACAAGATTTATGGAATGGTTAAAAGTGCATGAAAATGGCCAATTTACTCACTCTGAGTTCTCAAAAAGGGTTTCTTCACCCCGGGAAGTTAATTAAATACCATTTGGAGGCATTTAATGTTCGAGCAAAAACGGCTGATTTTCGACAAAAGAGATAACACCCCCCCATTACGTCATGCTTCAGAAATGTGGAAAATGGTCCGTTTTCAAATGTTTTATTTTTGAACGTCAGTTCACATTTGTAGGTGGATCATCAGTGTTAGAGCTAAAATTAGCATGTTTAAAGTGATTTTCATGCTTCCAGGGGCCCAAAACACAAGATTTATGGAATGGTTAAAAGTGCATGAAAATGGCCAATTTACTCACTCTGAGTTCTCAAAAAGGGTTTCTTCACCCCGGGAAGTTAATTAAATACCATTTGGAGGCATTTAATGTTCGAGCAAAAACGGCTGATTTTCGACAAAAGAGATAACACCCCCCCATTACGTCATGCTTCAGAAATGTGGAAAATGGTCCGTTTTCAAATGTTTTATTTTTGAACGTCAGTTCACATTTGTAGGTGGATCATCAGTGTTAGAGCTAAAATTAGCATGTTTAAAGTGATTTTCATGCTTCCAGGGGCCCAAAACACAAGATTTATGGAATGGTTAAAAGTGCATGAAAATGGCCAATTTACTCACTCTGAGTTCTCAAAAAGGGTTTCTTCACCCCGGGAAGTTAATTAAATACCATTTGGAGGCATTTAATGTTCGAGCAAAAACGGCTGATTTTCAACAAAAGAGATAAAACCCCCCCATTACGTCATGCTTCAGAAATGTGGAAAATGGTCCGTTTTCAAATGTTTTATTTTTGAAAGTCAGTTCACATTTGTAGGTGGATCATCAGTGTTAGAGCTAAAATTAGCATGTTTAAAGTGATTTTCATGCTTCCAGGGGCCCAAAACACAAGATTTATGGAATGGTTAAAAGTGCATGAAAAGTGGCCAATTTACTCACTCTGAGTTCTCAAAAAGGGTTTCTTCACCTCGGGAAGTTAATTAAATACCATTTGGAGGCATTTAATGTTCGAGCAAAAACGGCTGATTTTCGACAAAAGAGATAACATCCCCCCCATTACGTCATGCTTCAGAAATGTGGAAAATAGTCCGTTTTCAAATGTTTTATTTTTGAACGTCAGTTCACATTTGTAGGTGGATCATCAGTGTTAGAGCTAAAATTAGCATGTTTAAAGTGATTTTCATGCTTCCAGGGGCCCAAAACACAAGATTTATGGAATGGTTAAAAGTGCATGAAAATGGCCAATTTACTCACTCTGAGTTCTCAAAAAGGGTTTCTTCACCCCGGGAAGTTAATTAAATACCATTTGGAGGCATTTAATGTTCGAGCAAAAACGGCTGATTTTCGACAAAAGAGATAACACCCCCCCCATTACGTCATGCTTCAGAAATGTGGAAAATGGTCCGTTTTCAAATGTTTCATTTTTGAACGTCAGTTCACATTTGTAGGTGGATCATCAGTGTTAGAGCTAAAATTAGCATGTTTAAAGTGATTTTCATGCTTCCAGGGGCCCAAAACACAAGATTTATGGAATGGTTAAAAGTGCATGAAAATGGCCAATTTACTCACTCTGAGTTCTCAAAAAGGGTTTCTTCACCCCGGGAAGTTAAATAAATACCATTTGGAGGCATTTAATGTTCGAGCAAAAACGGCTGATTTTCGACAAAAGAGATAACACCCCCCCATTACGTCATGCTTCAGAAATGTGGAAAATGGTCCGTTTTCAAATGTTTTATTTTTGAACGTCAGTTCACATTTGTAGGTGGATCATCAGTGTTAGAGCTAAAATTAGCATGTTTAAAGTGATTTTCATGCTTCCAGGGGCCCAAAACACAAGATTTATGGAATGGTTAAAAGTGCATGAAAATGGCCAATTTACTCACTCTGAGTTCTCAAAAAGGGTTTCTTCACCCCGGGAAGTTAATTAAATACCATTTGGAGGCATTTAATGTTCGAGCAAAAACGGCTGATTTTCGACAAAAGAGATAACACCCCCCTATTACGTCATGCTTCAGAAATGTGGAAAATGGTCCGTTTTCAAATGTTTTATTTTTGAACGTCAGTTCACATTTGTAGGTGGATCATCAGTGTTAGAGCTAAAATTAGCATGTTTAAAGTGATTTTCATGCTTCCAGGGGCCCAAAACACAAGATTTATGGAATGGTTAAAAGTGCATGAAAATGGCCAATTTACTCACTCTGAGTTCTCAAAAAGGGTTTCTTCACCCCGGGAAGTTAATTAAATACCATTTGGAGGCATTTAATGTTCGAGCAAAAACGGCTGATTTTCGACAAAAGAGATAACACCCCCCTATTACGTCATGCTTCAGAAATGTGGAAAATGGTCCGTTTTCAAATGTTTTATTTTTGAACGTCAGTTCACATTTGTAGGTGGATCATCAGTGTTAGAGCTAAAATTAGCATGTTTAAAGTGATTTTCATGCTTCCAGGGGCCCAAAACACAAGATTTATGGAATGGTTAAAAGTGCATGAAAATGGCCAATTTACTCACTCTGAGTTCTCAAAAAGGGTTTCTTCAACCCGGGAAGTTAATTAAATACCATTTGGAGGCATTTAATGTTCGAGCAAAAACGGCTGATTTTCGACAAAAGAGATAACACCCCCCCATTACGTCATGCTTCAGAAATGTGGAAAATGGTCCGTTTTCAAATGTTTTATTTTTGAACGTCAGTTCACATTTGTAGGTGGATCATCAGTGTTAGAGCTAAAATTAGCATGTTTAAAGTGATTTTCATGCTTCCAGGGGCCCAAAACACAAGATTTATGGAATGGTTAAAAGTGCATGAAAATGGCCAGTTTACTCACTCTGAGTTCTCAAAAAGGGTTTCTTCACCCCGGGAAGTTAATTAAATACCATTTGGAGGCATTTAATGTTCGAGCAAAAACGGCTGATTTTCGACAAAAGAGATAACGTCCCCCCATTACGTCATGCTTCAGAAATGTGGAAAATGGTCCGTTTTCAAATGTTTTATTTTTGAACGTAAGTTCACATTTGTAGGTGGATCATCAGTGTTAGAGCTAAAATTAGCATGTTTAAAGTGATTTTCATGCTTCCAGGGGCCCAAAACACAAGATTTATGGAATGGTTAAAAGTGCATGAAAATGGCCAATTTACTCACTCTGAGATCTCAAAAAGGGTTTCTTCACCCCGGGAAGTTAATTAAATACCATTTGGAGGCATTTAATGTTAGAGCAAAAACGGCTGATTTTCGACAAAAGAGATAACACCCCCCCATTACGTCATGCTTCAGAAATGTGGAAAATGGTCCGTTTTCAAATGTTTTATTTTTGAACGTCAGTTCACATTTGTAGGTGGATCATCAGTGTTAGAGCTAAAATTAGCATGTTTAAAGTGATTTTCATGCTTCCAGGGGCTCGGGAAGTGAAATAAATACCATTTGGAGGATTTTAATGTTCGAGCAAAAACGGCTGATTTTCGACGAAAGAGCTAACACCCCCCCATTACGTCATGCTTCAGAAATGTGGAAAATGGTCCGTTTTCAAATGTTTTATTTTTGAACGTCAGTTCACATTTGTAGGTGGATCATCAGTGTTAGAGCTAAAATGAGCATGTTTAAAGTGATTTTCATGCTTCCAGGGGCTCGGGAAGTTAATTAAATACCATTTGGAGGCATTTAATGTTCGAGCAAAAACGGCTGATTTTCGACAAAAGAGATAACACCCCCCCATTACGTCATGCTTCAGAAATGTGGAAAATGGTCCGTTTTCAAATGTTTTATTTTTGAACGTCAGTTCACATTTGTAGGTGGATCATCAGTGTTAGAGCTAAAATTAGCATGTTTAAAGTGATTTTCATGCTTCCAGGGGCTCGGGAAGTTAATTAAATACCATTTGGAGGCATTTAATGTTCGAGCAAAAACGGCTGATTTTCGACAAAAGAGATAACACCCCCCCATTACGTCATGCTTCAGAAATGTGGAAAATGGTCCGTTTCAAATGTTTTATTTTTGAACGTCAGTTCACATTTGTAGGTGGATCATCAGTGTTAGAGCTAAAATTAGCATGTTTAAAGTGATTTTCATGCTTCCAGGGGCCCAAAACACAAGATTTATGGAATGGTTAAAAGTGCATGAAAATGGCCAATTTACTCACTCTGAGTTCTCAAAAAGGGTTTCTTCACCCCGGGAAGTTAATTAAATACCATTTGGAGGCATTTAATGTTAGAGCAAAAACGGCTGATTTTCGACAAAAGAGATAACACCCCCCATTACGTCATGCTTCAGAAATGTGGAAAATGGTCCGTTTTCAAATGTTTTATTTTTGAACGTCAGTTCACATTTGTAGGTGGATCATCAGTGTTAGAGCTAAAATTAGCATGTTTAAAGTGATTTTCATGCTTCCAGGGGCTCGGGAAGTGAAATAAATACCATTTGGAGGCATTTAATGTTCGAGCAAAAACGGCTGATTTTCGACAAAAGAGATAACACCCCCCCATTACGTCATGCTTCAGAAATGTGGAAAATGGTCCGTTTTCAAATGTTTTATTTTTGAACGTCAGTTCACATTTGTAGGTGGATCATCAGTGTTAGAGCTAAAATTAGCATGTTTAAAGTGATTTTCATGCTTCCAGGGGCTCGGGAAGTTAATTAAATACCATTTGGAGGCATTTAATGTTCGAGCAAAAACGGCTGATTTTCGACAAAAGAGATAACACCCCCCCATTACGTCATGCTTCAGAAATGTGGAAAATGGTCCGTTTTCAAATGTTTTATTTTTGAACGTCAGTTCACATTTGTAGGTGGATCATCAGTGTTAAAGCTAAAA
Source organism: Lissotriton vulgaris (assembly GCF_964263255.1). Taxonomy (NCBI): domain Eukaryota; kingdom Metazoa; phylum Chordata; class Amphibia; order Caudata; family Salamandridae; genus Lissotriton; species Lissotriton vulgaris. The sequence continues at coordinate 401,431 of NW_028248558.1, read as the reverse complement.
TTAGCATGTTTAAAGTGATTTTCATGCTTCCAGGGGCCCAAAACACAAGATTTATGGAATGGTTAAAAGTGCATGAAAATGGCCAATTTACTCACTCTGAGTTCTCAAAAAGGGTTTCTTCACCCCGGGAAGTTAATTAAATACCATTTGGAGGCATTTAATGTTCGAGCAAAAACGGCTGATTTTCGACAAAAGAGATAACACCCCCCCATTACGTCATGCTTCAGAAATGTGGAAAATGGTCAGTTTTCAAATGTTTCATTTTTGAACGTCAGTTCACATTTGTAGGTGGATCATCAGTGTTAGAGCTAAAATTAGTATGTTTAAAGTGATTTTCATGCTTCCAGGGGCTCGGGAAGTTAATTAAATACCATTTGGAGGCATTTAATGTTCGAGCAAAAACGGCTGATTTTCGACAAAAGAGATAGCACCCCCCCATTACGTCATGCTTCAGAAATGTGGAAAATGGTCCGTTTTCAAATGTTTCATTTTTGAACGTCAGTTCACATTTGTAGGTGGATCATCAGTGTTAGAGCTAAAATTAGCATGTTTAAAGTGATTTTCATGCTTCCAGGGGCCCAAAACACAAGATTTATGGAATGGTTAAAAGTGCATGAAAATGGCCAATTTACTCACTCTGAGTTCTCAAAAAGGGTTTCTTCACCCCGGGAAGTTAATTAAATACCATTTGGAGGCATTTAATGTTCGAGCAAAAATGGCTGATTTTCGACAAAAGAGATAACACCCCCCCATTACGTCATGCTTCAGAAATGTGGAAAATGGTCCGTTTTCAAATGTTTTATTTTTGAACGTCAGTTCACATTTGTAGGTGGATCATCAGTGTTAGAGCTAAAATTAGCATGTTTAAAGTGATTTTCATGCTTCCAGGGGCCCAAAACACAAGATTTATGGAATGGTTAAAAGTGCATGAAAATGGCCAATTTACTCACTCTGAGTTCTCAAAAAGGGTTTCTTCACCCCGGGAACTTAATTAAATACCATTTGGAGGCATTTAATGTTCGAGCAAAAACGGCTGATTTTCGACAAAAGAGATAACACCCCCCCATTACGTCATGCTTCAGAAATGTGGAAAATGGTCCGTTTTCAAATGTTTTATTTTTGAAAGTCAGTTCACATTTGTAGGTGGATCATCAGTGTTAGAGCTAAAATTAGCATGTTTAAAGTGATTTTCATGCTTCCAGGGGCCCAAAACACAGGATTTATGGAATGGTTAAAAGTGCATGAAAAGTGGCCAATTTACTCACCCTGAGTTCTCAAAAAGGGTTTCTTCACCTCGGGAAGTTAATTAAATACCATTTGGAGGCATTTAATGTTCGAGCAAAAACGGCTGATTTTCGACAAAAGAGATAACACCCCCCCATTACGTCATGCTTCAGAAATGTGGAAAATGGTCCGTTTTCAAATGTTTTATTTTTGAACGTCAGTTCACATTTGTAGGTGGATCATCAGTGTTAGAGCTAAAATTAGCATGTTTAAAGTGATTTTCATGCTTCCAGGGGCCCAAAACACAAGATTTATGGAATGGTTAAAAGTGCATGAAAATGGCCAAATTTACTCACTCTGAGTTCTCAAAAAGGGTTTCTTCACCCCGGGAAGTTAATTAAATACCATTTGGAGGCATTTAATGTTCGAGCAAAAACGGCTGATTTTCGACAAAAGAGATAACACCCCCCCATTACGTCATGCTTCAGAAATGTGGAAAATGGTCCGTTTTCAAATGTTTTATTTTTGAACGTCAGTTCACATTTGTAGGTGGATCATCAGTGTTAGAGCTAAAATTAGCATGTTTAAAGTGATTTTCATGCTTCCAGGGGCTCGGGAAGTGAAATAAATACCATTTGGAGGCATTTAATGTTCGAGCAAAAACGGCTGATTTTCGACAAAAGAGATAACACCCCCCCATTACGTCATGCTTCAGAAATGTGGAAAATTGTCGGTTTTCAAATGTTTTATTTTTGAACGTCAGTTCACATTTGTAGGTGGATCATCAGTGTTAGAGCTAAAATTAGCATGTTTAAAGTGATTTTCATGCTTCCAGGGGCTCGGGAAGTTAATTAAATACCATTTGGAGGCATTTAATGTTCGAGCAAAAACGGCTGATTTTCGACAAAAGAGATAACACCCCCCCATTACGTCATGCTTCAGAAATGTGGAAAATGGTCCGTTTTCAAATGTTTTATTTTTGAACGTCAGTTCACATTTGTAGGTGGATCATCAGTGTTAGAGCTAAAATTAGCATGTTTAAAGTGATTTTCATGCTTCCAGGGGCCCAAAACACAAGATTTATGGAATGGTTAAAAGTGCATGAAAATGGCCAATTTACTCACTCTGAGTTCTCAAAAAGGGTTTCTTCACCCCGGGAAGTTAATTAAATACCATTTGGAGGCATTTAATGTTCGTTCAAAAACGGCTGATTTTCGACAAAAGAGATAACACCCCCCCATTACGTCATGCTTCAGAAATGTAGAAAATGGTCCGTTTTCAAATGTTTCATTTTTGAACGTCAGTTCACATTTGTAGGTGGATCATCAGTGTTAGAGCTAAAATTAGCATGTTTAAAGTGATTTTCATGCTTCCAGGGGCTTGGGAAGTTAATTAAATACCATTTGGAGGCATTTAATGTTCGAGCAAAAACGGCTGATTTTCGACAAAAGAGATAACACCCCCCCATTACGCCATGCTTCAGAAATGTGGAAAATGGTCCGTTTTCAAATGTTTTATTTTTGAACGTCAGTTCACATTTGTAGGTGGATCATCAGTGTTAGAGCTAAAATTAGCACGTTTAAAGTGATTTTCATGCTTCCAGGGCCCAAAACACAAGATTTATGGAATGGTTAAAAGTGCATGAAAATGGCCAATTTACTCACTCTGAGTTCTCAAAAAGGGTTTCTTCACCCCGGGAAGTTAATTAAATACCATTTGGAGGCATTTAATGTTCGAGCAAAAACGGCTGATTTTCGACAAAAGAGATAACACCCCCCCATTACGTCATGCTTCAGAAATGTGGAAAATGGTCCGTTTTCAAATGTTTTATTTTTGAACGTCAGTTCACATTTGTAGGTGGATCATCAGTGTTAGAGCTAAAATTAGCATGTTTAAAGTGATTTTCATGCTTCCAGGGGCCCAAAACACAAGATTTATGGAATGGTTAAAAGTGCATGAAAATGGCCAATTTACTCACTCTGAGTTCTCAAAAAGGGTTTCTTCACCCCGGGAAGTTAATTAAATACCATTTGGAGGCATTTAATGTTCGAGCAAAAACGGCTGATTTTCGACAAAAAAGATAACACCCCCCCATTACGTCATGCTTCAGAAATGTGGAAAATGGTCCGTTTTCAAATGTTTTATTTTTGAAAGTCAGTTCACATTTGTAGGTGGATCATCAGTGTTAGAGCTAAAATTAGCATGTTTAAAGTGATTTTCATGCTTCCAGGGGCCCAAAACACAAGATTTATGGAATGGTTAAAAGTGCATGAAAAGTGGCCAATTTACTCACTCTGAGTTCTCAAAAAGGGTTTCTTCACCTCGGGAAGTTAATTAAATACCATTTGGAGGCATTTAATGTTTGAGCAAAAACGGCTGATTTTCGACAAAAGAGATAACACCCCCCCATTACGTCATGCTTCAGAAATGTGGAAAATGGTCCGTTTTCAAATGTTTTATTTTTGAATGTCAGTTCACGTTTGTAGGTGGATCATCAGTGTTAGAGCTAAAATTAGCATGTTTAAAGTGATTTTCATGCTTCCAGGGGCCCAAAACACAAGATTTATGGAATGGTTAAAAGTGCATGAAAATGGCCAATTTACTCACTCCGAGTTCTCAAAAAGGGTTTCTTCACCCCGGGAAGTTAATTAAATACCATTTGGAGGCATTTAATGTTCGAGCAAAAACGGCTGATTTTCGACAAAAGAGATAACACCCCCCCATTACGTCATGCTTCAGAAATGTGGAAAATGGTCCGTTTTCAAATGTTTTATTTTTGAACGTCAGTTCACATTTGTAGTTGGGTCATCAGTGTTAGAGCTAAAATTAGCATGTTTAAAGTGATTTTCATGCTTCCAGGGGCCCAAAACACAAGATTTATGGAATGGTTAAAAGTGCATGAAAATGGCCAATTTACTCACTCTGAGTTCTCAAAAAGGGTTTCTTCCCCCGGGAAGTTAATTAAATACCATTTGGAGGCATTTAATGTTCGAGCAAAAACGGCTGATTTTCGACAAAAGAGATAACGCCCCCCCATTACGTCATGCTTCAGAAATGTGGAAAATGGTCCGTTTTCAAATGTTTTATTTTTGAACGTCAGTTCACATTTGTAGGTGGATCATCAGTGTTAGAGCTAAAATTAGCATGTTTAAAGTGATTTTCATGCTTCCAGGGGCTCGGGAAGTTAATTAAATACCATTTGGAGGCATTTAATGTTCGAGCAAAAACGGCTGATTTTCGACAAAAGAGATAACACCCCCCCATTACGTCATGCTTCAGAAATGTGGAAAATGGTCCGTTTTCAAATGTTTTATTTTTGAACGTCAGTTCACATTTGTAGGTGGATCATCAGTGTTAGAGCTAAAATTAGCATGTTTAAAGTGATTTTCATGCTTCCAGGGGCTCGGGAAGTTAATTAAATACCATTTGGAGGCATTTAATGTTCGAGCAAAAACGGCTGATTTTCGACAAAAGAGATAACACCCCCCCATTACGTCATGCTTCAGAAATGTGGAAAATGGTCCGTTTTCAAATGTTTTATTTTTGAACGTCAGTTCACATTTGTAGGTGGATCATCAGTGTTAGAGCTAAAATTAGCATGTTTAAAGTGATTTTCATGCTTCCAGGGGCTCGGGAAGTGAAATAAATACCATTTGGAGGCATTTAATGTTCGAGCAAAAACGGCTGATTTTCGACAAAAGAGATAACACCCCCCCATTACGTCATGCTTCAGAAATGTGGAAAATGGTCCGTTTTCAAATGTTTTATTTTTGAACGTCAGTTCACATTTGTAGGTGGATCATCAGTGTTAGAGCTAAAATTAGCAGGTTTAAAGTGATTTTCATGCTTCCAGGGGCTCGGGAAGTTAATTAAATACCATTTGGAGGCATTTAATGTTCGAGCAAAAACGGCTGATTTTCGACAAAAGAGATAACACCCCCCCATTACGTCATGCTTCAGAAATGTGGAAAATGGTCCGTTTTCAAATGTTTTATTTTTGAACGTCAGTTCACATTTGTAGGTGGATCATCAGTGTTAAAGCTAAAATTAGCATGTTTAAAGTGATTTTCATGCTTCCAGGGGCCCAAAACACAAGATTTATGGAATGGTTAAAAGTGCATGAAAATGGCCAATTTACTCACTCTGAGTTCTCAAAAAGGGTTTCTTCACCCCGGGAAGTTAATTAAATACCATTTGGAGGCATTTAATGTTAGAGCAAAAACGGCTGATTTTCGACAAAAGAGATAACACCCCCCCATTACGTCATGCTTCAGAAATGTGGAAAATGGTCCGTTTTCAAATGTTTTATTTTTGAACGTCAGTTCACATTTGTAGGTGGATCATCAGTGTTAGAGCTAAAATTAGCATGTTTAAAGTGATTTTCATGCTTCCAGGGGCCCAAAACACAAGATTTATGGAATGGTTAAAAGTGCATGAAAATGGCCAATTTACTCACTCTGAGTTCTCAAAAAGGGTTTCTTCACCCCGGGAAGTTAATTAAATACCATTTGGAGGCATTTAATGTTCGTTCAAAAACGGCTGATTTTCGACAAAAGAGATAACACCCCCCCATTACGTCATGCTTCAGAAATGTGGAAAATGGTCCGTTTTCAAATGTTTCATTTTTGAACGTCAGTTCACATTTGTAGGTGGATCATCAGTGTTAGAGCTAAAATTAGCATGTTTAAAGTGATTTTCATGCTTCCAGGGGCTTGGGAAGTTAATTAAATACCATCTGGAGGCATTTAATGTTCGAGCAAAAACGGCTGATTTTCGACAAAAGAGATAACACCCCCCCATTACGTCATGCTTCAGAAATGTGGAAAATGGTCCGTTTTCAAATGTTTCATTTTTGAACGTCAGTTCACATTTGTAGGTGGATCATCAGTGTTAGAGCTAAAATTAGCATGTTTAAAGTGATTTTCATGCTTCCAGGGGCCCAAAACACAAGATTTATGGAATGGTTAAAAGTGCATGAAAATGGCCAATTTACTCACTCTGAGTTCTCAAAAAGGGTTTCTTCACCCCGGGAAGTTAATTAAATACCATTTGGAGGCATTTAATGTTCGAGCAAAAACGGCTGATTTTCAACAAAAGAGATAACACCCCCCCATTACGTCATGCTTCAGAAATGTGGAAAATGGTCCGTTTTCAAATGTTTTATTTTTGAACGTCAGTTCACGTTTGTAGGTGGATCATCAGTGTTAGAGCTAAAATTAGCATGTTTAAAGTGATTTTCATGCTTCCAGGGGCCCAAAACACAAGATTTATGGAATGGTTAAAAGTGCATGAAAATGGCCAATTTACTCACTCTGAGTTCTCAAAAAGGGTTTCTTCACCCCGGGAAGTTAATTAAATACCATTTGGAGGCATTTAATGTTCGAGCAAAAACGGCTGATTTTCGACAAAAAAGATAACACCCCCCCATTACGTCATGCTTCAGAAATGTGGAAAATGGTCCGTTTTCAAATGTTTCATTTTTGAACGTCAGTTCACATTTGTAGGTGGATCATCAGTGTTAGAGCTAAAATTAGCATGTTTAAAGTGATTTTCATGCTTCCAGGGGCTTGGGAAGTTAATTAAATACCATTTGGAGGCATTTAATGTTCGAGCAAAAACGGCTGATTTTCGACAAAAGAGATAACACCCCCCCATTACGCCATGCTTCAGAAATGTGGAAAATGGTCCGTTTTCAAATGTTTTATTTTTGAACGTCAGTTCACATTTGTAGGTGGATTATCAGTGTTAGAGCTAAAATTAGCACGTTTAAAGTGATTTTCATGCTTCCAGGGGCCCAAAACACAAGATTTATGGAATGGTTAAAAGTGCATGAAAATGGCCAATTTACTCACTCTGAGTTCTCAAAAAGGGTTTCTTCACCCCGGGAAGTTAATTAAATACCATTTGGAGGCATTTAATGTTCGAGCAAAAACGGCTGATTTTCGACAAAAGAGATAACACCCCCCCATTACGTCATGCTTCAGAAATGTGGAAAATGGTCCGTTTTCAAATGTTTTATTTTTGAACGTCAGTTCACATTTGTAGGTGGATCATCAGTGTTAGAGCTAAAATTAGCATGTTTAAAGTGATTTTCATGCTTCCAGGGGCCCAAAACACAAGATTTATGGAATGGTTAAAAGTGCATGAAAATGGCCAATTTACTCACTCTGAGTTCTCAAAAAGGGTTTCTTCACCCCGGGAAGTTAATTAAATACCATTTGGAGGCATTTAATGTTCGAGCAAAAACGGCTGATTTTCGACAAAAAAGATAACACCCCCCCATTACGTCATGCTTCAGAAATGTGGAAAATGGTCCGTTTTCAAATGTTTTATTTTTGAAAGTCAGTTCACATTTGTAGGTGGATCATCAGTGTTAGAGCTAAAATTAGCATGTTTAAAGTGATTTTCATGCTTCCAGGGGCCCAAAACACAAGATTTATGGAATGGTTAAAAGTGCATGAAAATGGCCAATTTACTCACTCTGAGTTCTCAAAAAGGGTTTCTTCACCCCGGGAAGTTAATTAAATACCATTTGGAGGCATTTAATGTTCGAGCAAAAACGGCTGATTTTCGACAAAAGAGATAACACCCCCCCATTACGTCATGCTTCAGAAATGTGGAAAATGGTCCGTTTTCAAATGTTTCATTTTTGAACGTCAGTTCACATTTGTAGGTGGATCATCAGTGTTAGAGCTAAAATTAGCATGTTTAAAGTGATTTTCATGCTTCCAGGGGCCCAAAACACAAGATTTATGGAATGGTTAAAAGTGCATGAAAATGGCCAATTTACTCACTCTGAGTTCTCAAAAAGGGTTTCTTCACCCCGGGAAGTTAATTAAATACCATTTGGAGGCATTTAATGTTCGAGCAAAAACGGCTGATTTTCGACAAAAGAGATAACACCCCCCCATTACGTCATGCTTCAGAAATGTGGAAAATGGTCCATTTTCAAATGTTTTATTTTTGAACGTCAGTTCACATTTGTAGGTGGATCATCAGTGTTAGAGCTAAAATTAGCATGTTTAAAGTGATTTTCATGCTTCCAGGGGCCCAAAACACAAGATTTATGGAATGGTTAAAAGTGCATGAAAATGGCCAATTTACTCACTCTGAGTTCTCAAAAAGGGTTTCTTCACCCCGGGAAGTTAATTAAATACCATTTGGAGGCATTTAATGTTCGAGCAAAAACGGCTGATTTTCGACAAAAGAGATAACACCCCCCCATTACGTCATGCTTCAGAAATGTGGAAAATGGTCCGTTTTCAAATGTTTTATTTTTGAACGTCAGTTCACATTTGTAGTTGGGTCATCAGTGTTAGAGCTAAAATTAGCATGTTTAAAGTGATTTTCATGCTTCCAGGGGCCCAAAACACAAGATTTATGGAATGGTTAAAAGTGCATGAAAATGGCCAATTTACTCACTCTGAGTTCTCAAAAAGGGTTTCTTCCCCCGGGAAGTTAATTAAATACCATTTGGAGGCATTTATTGTTCGAGCAAAAACGGCTGATTTTCGACAAAAGAGATAACACCCCCCCATTACGTCATGCTTCAGAAATGTGGAAAATGGTCCGTTTTCAAATGTTTTATTTTTGAACGTCAGTTCACATTTGTAGGTGGATCATCAGTGTTAGAGCTAAAATTAGCATGTTTAAAGTGATTTTCATGCTTCCAGGGGCTCGGGAAGTTAATTAAATACCATTTGGAGGCATTTAATGTTCGAGCAAAAACGGCTGATTTTCGACAAAAGAGATAACACCCCCCCATTACGTCATGCTTCAGAAATGTGGAAAATGGTCCGTTTTCAAATGTTTTATTTTTGAACGTCAGTTCACATTTGTAGGTGGATCATCAGTGTTAGAGCTAAAATTAGCATGTTTAAAGTGATTTTCATGCTTCCAGGGGCTCGGGAAGTTAATTAAATACCATTTGGAGGCATTTAATGTTCGAGCAAAAACGGCTGATTTTCGACAAAAGAGATAACACCCCCCCATTACGTCATGCTTCAGAAATGTGGAAAATGGTCAGTTTTCAAATGTTTTATTTTTGAACGTCAGTTCACATTTGTAGGTGGATCATCAGTGTTAGAGCTAAAATTAGCATGTTTAAAGTGATTTTCATGCTTCCAGGGGCTCGGGAAGTGAAATAAATACCATTTGGAGGCATTTAATGTTCGAGCAAAAACGGCTGATTTTCGACAAAAGAGATAACACCCCCCCATTACGTCATGCTTCAGAAATGTGGAAAATGGTCCGTTTTCAAATGTTTTATTTTTGAACGTCAGTTCACATTTGTAGGTGGATCATCAGTGTTAGAGCTAAAATTAGCAGGTTTAAAGTGATTTTCATGCTTCCAGGGGCTCGGGAAGTTAATTAAATACCATTTGGAGGCATTTAATGTTCGAGCAAAAACGGCTGATCTTCGACAAAAGAGATAACACCCCCCCATTACGTCATGCTTCAGAAATGTGGAAAATGGTCCGTTTTCAAATGTTTTATTTTTGAACGTCAGTTCACATTTGTAGGTGGATCATCAGTGTTAAAGCTAAAATTAGCATGTTTAAAGTGATTTTCATGCTTCCAGGGGCCCAAAACACAAGATTTATGGAATGGTTAAAAGTGCATGAAAATGGCCAATTTACTCACTCTGAGTTCTCAAAAAGGGTTTCTTCACCCCGGGAAGTTAATTAAATACCATTTGGAGGCATTTAATGTTAGAGCAAAAACGGCTGATTTTCGACAAAAGAGATAACACCCCCCCATTACGTCATGCTTCAGAAATGTGGAAAATGGTCCGTTTTCAAATGTTTTATTTTTGAACGTCAGTTCACATTTGTAGGTGGATCATCAGTGTTAGAGCTAAAATTAGCATGTTTAAAGTGATTTTCATGCTTCCAGGGGCCCAAAACACAAGATTTATGGAATGGTTAAAAGTGCATGAAAATGGCCAATTTACTCACTCTGAGTTCTCAAAAAGGGTTTCTTCACCCCGGGAAGTTAATTAAATACCATTTGGAGGCATTTAATGTTCGTTCAAAAACGGCTGATTTTCGACAAAAGAGATAACACCCCCCCATTACGTCATGCTTCAGAAATGTGGAAAATGGTCCGTTTTCAAATGTTTCATTTTTGAACGTCAGTTCACATTTGTAGGTGGATCATCAGTGTTAGAGCTAAAATTAGCATGTTTAAAGTGATTTTCATGCTTCCAGGGGCTTGGGAAGTTAATTAAATACCATCTGGAGGCATTTAATGTTCGAGCAAAAACGGCTGATTTTCGACAAAAGAGATAACACCCCCCCATTACGTCATGCTTCAGAAATGTGGAAAATGGTCCGTTTTCAAATGTTTCATTTTTGAACGTCAGTTCACATTTGTAGGTGGATCATCAGTGTTAGAGCTAAAATTAGCATGTTTAAAGTGATTTTCATGCTTCCAGGGGCCCAAAACACAAGATTTATGGAATGGTTAAAAGTGCATGAAAATGGCCAATTTACTCACTCTGAGTTCTCAAAAAGGGTTTCTTCACCCCGGGAAGTTAATTAAATACCATTTGGAGGCATTTAATGTTCGAGCAAAAACGGCTGATTTTCGACAAAAGAGATAACACCCCCCCATTACGTCATGCTTCAGAAATGTGGAAAATGGTCCGTTTTCAAATGTTTTATTTTTGAACGTCAGTTCACATTTGTAGGTGGATCATCAGTGTTAGAGCTAAAATTAGCATGTTTAAAGTGATTTTCATGCTTCCAGGGGCCCAAAACACAAGATTTATGGAATGGTTAAAAGTGCATGAAAATGGCCAATTTACTCACTCTGAGTTCTCAAAAAGGGTTTCTTCACCCCGGGAAGTTAATTAAATACCATTTGGAGGCATTTAATGTTCGAGCAAAAACGGCTGATTTTCGACAAAAGAGATAACACCCCCCCATTACGTCATGCTTCAGAAATGTGGAAAATGGTCCGTTTTCAAATGTTTTATTTTTGAACGTCAGTTCACATTTGTAGGTGGATCATCAGTGTTAGAGCTAAAATTAGCATGTTTAAAGTGATTTTCATGCTTCCAGGGGCCCAAAACACAAGATTTATGGAATGGTTAAAAGTGCATGAAAATGGCCAATTTACTCACTCTGAGTTCTCAAAAAGGGTTTCTTCACCCCGGGAAGTTAATTAAATACCATTTGGAGGCATTTAATGTTCGAGCAAAAACGGCTGATTTTCAACAAAAGAGATAAAACCCCCCCATTACGTCATGCTTCAGAAATGTGGAAAATGGTCCGTTTTCAAATGTTTTATTTTTGAAAGTCAGTTCACATTTGTAGGTGGATCATCAGTGTTAGAGCTAAAATTAGCATGTTTAAAGTGATTTTCATGCTTCCAGGGGCCCAAAACACAAGATTTATGGAATGGTTAAAAGTGCATGAAAAGTGGCCAATTTACTCACTCTGAGTTCTCAAAAAGGGTTTCTTCACCTCGGGAAGTTAATTAAATACCATTTGGAGGCATTTAATGTTCGAGCAAAAACGGCTGATTTTCGACAAAAGAGATAACATCCCCCCCATTACGTCATGCTTCAGAAATGTGGAAAATAGTCCGTTTTCAAATGTTTTATTTTTGAACGTCAGTTCACATTTGTAGGTGGATCATCAGTGTTAGAGCTAAAATTAGCATGTTTAAAGTGATTTTCATGCTTCCAGGGGCCCAAAACACAAGATTTATGGAATGGTTAAAAGTGCATGAAAATGGCCAATTTACTCACTCTGAGTTCTCAAAAAGGGTTTCTTCACCCCGGGAAGTTAATTAAATACCATTTGGAGGCATTTAATGTTCGAGCAAAAACGGCTGATTTTCGACAAAAGAGATAACACCCCCCCCATTACGTCATGCTTCAGAAATGTGGAAAATGGTCCGTTTTCAAATGTTTCATTTTTGAACGTCAGTTCACATTTGTAGGTGGATCATCAGTGTTAGAGCTAAAATTAGCATGTTTAAAGTGATTTTCATGCTTCCAGGGGCCCAAAACACAAGATTTATGGAATGGTTAAAAGTGCATGAAAATGGCCAATTTACTCACTCTGAGTTCTCAAAAAGGGTTTCTTCACCCCGGGAAGTTAAATAAATACCATTTGGAGGCATTTAATGTTCGAGCAAAAACGGCTGATTTTCGACAAAAGAGATAACACCCCCCCATTACGTCATGCTTCAGAAATGTGGAAAATGGTCCGTTTTCAAATGTTTTATTTTTGAACGTCAGTTCACATTTGTAGGTGGATCATCAGTGTTAGAGCTAAAATTAGCATGTTTAAAGTGATTTTCATGCTTCCAGGGGCCCAAAACACAAGATTTATGGAATGGTTAAAAGTGCATGAAAATGGCCAATTTACTCACTCTGAGTTCTCAAAAAGGGTTTCTTCACCCCGGGAAGTTAATTAAATACCATTTGGAGGCATTTAATGTTCGAGCAAAAACGGCTGATTTTCGACAAAAGAGATAACACCCCCCTATTACGTCATGCTTCAGAAATGTGGAAAATGGTCCGTTTTCAAATGTTTTATTTTTGAACGTCAGTTCACATTTGTAGGTGGATCATCAGTGTTAGAGCTAAAATTAGCATGTTTAAAGTGATTTTCATGCTTCCAGGGGCCCAAAACACAAGATTTATGGAATGGTTAAAAGTGCATGAAAATGGCCAATTTACTCACTCTGAGTTCTCAAAAAGGGTTTCTTCACCCCGGGAAGTTAATTAAATACCATTTGGAGGCATTTAATGTTCGAGCAAAAACGGCTGATTTTCGACAAAAGAGATAACACCCCCCTATTACGTCATGCTTCAGAAATGTGGAAAATGGTCCGTTTTCAAATGTTTTATTTTTGAACGTCAGTTCACATTTGTAGGTGGATCATCAGTGTTAGAGCTAAAATTAGCATGTTTAAAGTGATTTTCATGCTTCCAGGGGCCCAAAACACAAGATTTATGGAATGGTTAAAAGTGCATGAAAATGGCCAATTTACTCACTCTGAGTTCTCAAAAAGGGTTTCTTCAACCCGGGAAGTTAATTAAATACCATTTGGAGGCATTTAATGTTCGAGCAAAAACGGCTGATTTTCGACAAAAGAGATAACACCCCCCCATTACGTCATGCTTCAGAAATGTGGAAAATGGTCCGTTTTCAAATGTTTTATTTTTGAACGTCAGTTCACATTTGTAGGTGGATCATCAGTGTTAGAGCTAAAATTAGCATGTTTAAAGTGATTTTCATGCTTCCAGGGGCCCAAAACACAAGATTTATGGAATGGTTAAAAGTGCATGAAAATGGCCAGTTTACTCACTCTGAGTTCTCAAAAAGGGTTTCTTCACCCCGGGAAGTTAATTAAATACCATTTGGAGGCATTTAATGTTCGAGCAAAAACGGCTGATTTTCGACAAAAGAGATAACGTCCCCCCATTACGTCATGCTTCAGAAATGTGGAAAATGGTCCGTTTTCAAATGTTTTATTTTTGAACGTAAGTTCACATTTGTAGGTGGATCATCAGTGTTAGAGCTAAAATTAGCATGTTTAAAGTGATTTTCATGCTTCCAGGGGCCCAAAACACAAGATTTATGGAATGGTTAAAAGTGCATGAAAATGGCCAATTTACTCACTCTGAGATCTCAAAAAGGGTTTCTTCACCCCGGGAAGTTAATTAAATACCATTTGGAGGCATTTAATGTTAGAGCAAAAACGGCTGATTTTCGACAAAAGAGATAACACCCCCCCATTACGTCATGCTTCAGAAATGTGGAAAATGGTCCGTTTTCAAATGTTTTATTTTTGAACGTCAGTTCACATTTGTAGGTGGATCATCAGTGTTAGAGCTAAAATTAGCATGTTTAAAGTGATTTTCATGCTTCCAGGGGCTCGGGAAGTGAAATAAATACCATTTGGAGGATTTTAATGTTCGAGCAAAAACGGCTGATTTTCGACGAAAGAGCTAACACCCCCCCATTACGTCATGCTTCAGAAATGTGGAAAATGGTCCGTTTTCAAATGTTTTATTTTTGAACGTCAGTTCACATTTGTAGGTGGATCATCAGTGTTAGAGCTAAAATGAGCATGTTTAAAGTGATTTTCATGCTTCCAGGGGCTCGGGAAGTTAATTAAATACCATTTGGAGGCATTTAATGTTCGAGCAAAAACGGCTGATTTTCGACAAAAGAGATAACACCCCCCCATTACGTCATGCTTCAGAAATGTGGAAAATGGTCCGTTTTCAAATGTTTTATTTTTGAACGTCAGTTCACATTTGTAGGTGGATCATCAGTGTTAGAGCTAAAATTAGCATGTTTAAAGTGATTTTCATGCTTCCAGGGGCTCGGGAAGTTAATTAAATACCATTTGGAGGCATTTAATGTTCGAGCAAAAACGGCTGATTTTCGACAAAAGAGATAACACCCCCCCATTACGTCATGCTTCAGAAATGTGGAAAATGGTCCGTTTCAAATGTTTTATTTTTGAACGTCAGTTCACATTTGTAGGTGGATCATCAGTGTTAGAGCTAAAATTAGCATGTTTAAAGTGATTTTCATGCTTCCAGGGGCCCAAAACACAAGATTTATGGAATGGTTAAAAGTGCATGAAAATGGCCAATTTACTCACTCTGAGTTCTCAAAAAGGGTTTCTTCACCCCGGGAAGTTAATTAAATACCATTTGGAGGCATTTAATGTTAGAGCAAAAACGGCTGATTTTCGACAAAAGAGATAACACCCCCCATTACGTCATGCTTCAGAAATGTGGAAAATGGTCCGTTTTCAAATGTTTTATTTTTGAACGTCAGTTCACATTTGTAGGTGGATCATCAGTGTTAGAGCTAAAATTAGCATGTTTAAAGTGATTTTCATGCTTCCAGGGGCTCGGGAAGTGAAATAAATACCATTTGGAGGCATTTAATGTTCGAGCAAAAACGGCTGATTTTCGACAAAAGAGATAACACCCCCCCATTACGTCATGCTTCAGAAATGTGGAAAATGGTCCGTTTTCAAATGTTTTATTTTTGAACGTCAGTTCACATTTGTAGGTGGATCATCAGTGTTAGAGCTAAAATTAGCATGTTTAAAGTGATTTTCATGCTTCCAGGGGCTCGGGAAGTTAATTAAATACCATTTGGAGGCATTTAATGTTCGAGCAAAAACGGCTGATTTTCGACAAAAGAGATAACACCCCCCCATTACGTCATGCTTCAGAAATGTGGAAAATGGTCCGTTTTCAAATGTTTTATTTTTGAACGTCAGTTCACATTTGTAGGTGGATCATCAGTGTTAAAGCTAAAATTAGCATGTTTAAAGTGATTTTCATGCTTCCAGGGGCCCAAAACACAAGATTTATGGAATGGTTAAAAGTGCATGAAAATGGCCAATTTACTCACTCTGAGTTCTCAAAAAGGGTTTCTTCACCCCGGGAAGTTAATTAAATACCATTTGGAGGCATTTAATGTTAGAGCAAAAACGGCTGATTTTCGACAAAAGAGATAACACCCCCCCATTACGTCATGCTTCAGAAATGTGGAAAATGGTCCGTTTTCAAATGTTTTATTTTTGAACGTCAGTTCACATTTGTAGGTGGATCATCAGTGTTAGAGCTAAAATTAGCATGTTTAAAGTGATTTTCATGCTTCCAGGGGCCCAAAACACAAGATTTATGGAATTGTTAAAAGTGCATGAAAATGGCCAATTTACTCACTCTGAGTTCTCAAAAAGGGTTTCTTCACCCCGGGAAGTTAATTAAATACCATTTGGAGGCATTTAATGTTCGTTCAAAAACGGCTGATTTTCGACAAAAGAGATAACACCCCCCCATTACGTCATGCTTCAGAAATGTGGAAAATGGTCCGTTTTCAAATGTTTCATTTTTGAACGTCAGTTCACATTTGTAGGTGGATCATCAGTGTTAGAGCTAAAATTAGCATGTTTAAAGTGATTTTCATGCTTCCAGGGGCTTGGGAAGTTAATTAAATACCATTTGGAGGCATTTAATGTTCGAGCAAAAACGGCTGATTTTCGACAAAAGAGATAACACCCCCCCATTACGCCATGCTTCAGAAATGTGGAAAATGGTCCGTTTTCAAATGTTTTATTTTTGAACGTCAGTTCACATTTGTAGGTGGATCATCAGTGTTAGAGCTAAAATTAGCACGTTTAAAGTGATTTTCATGCTTCCAGGGGCCCAAAACACAAGATTTATGGAATGGTTAAAAGTGCATGAAAATGGCCAATTTACTCACTCTGAGTTCTCAAAAAGGGTTTCTTCACCCCGGGAAGTTAATTAAATACCATTTGGAGGCATTTAATGTTCGAGCAAAAACGGCTGATTTTCGACAAAAGAGATAACACCCCCCCATTACGTCATGCTTCAGAAATGTGGAAAATGGTCCGTTTTCAAATGTTTTATTTTTGAACGTCAGTTCACAGTTGTAGGTGGATCATCAGTGTTAGAGCTAAAATTAGCATGTTTAAAGTGATTTTCATGCTTCCAGGGGCCCAAAACACAAGATTTATGGAATGGTTAAAAGTGCATGAAAATGGCCAATTTACTCACTCTGAGTTCTCAAAAAGGGTTTCTTCACCCCGGGAAGTTAATTAAATACCATTTGGAGGCATTTAATGTTCGAGCAAAAACGGCAGATTTTCGACAAAAGAGATAACACCCCCCCATTACGTCATGCTTCAGAAATGTGGAAAATGGTCCGTTTTCAAATGTTTTATTTTTGAACGTCAGTTCACATTTGTAGGTGGATCATCAGTGTTAGAGCTAAAATTAGCATGTTTAAAGTGATTTTCATGCTTCCAGGGGCCCAAAACACAAGATTTATGGAATGGTTAAAAGTGCATGAAAATGGCCAATTTACTCACTCTGAGTTCTCAAAAAGGGTTTCTTCACCCCGGGAAGTTAATTAAATACCATTTGGAGGCATTTAATGTTCGAGCAAAAACGGCTGATTTTCGACAAAAGAGATAACACCCCCCCCATTACGTCATGCTTCAGAAATGTGGAAAATGGTCCGTTTTCAAATGTTTCATTTTTGAACGTCAGTTCACATTTGTAGGTGGATCATCAGTGTTAGAGCTAAAATTAGCATGTTTAAAGTGATTTTCATGCTTCCAGGGGCCCAAAACACAAGATTTATGGAATGGTTAAAAGTGCATGAAAATGGCCAATTTACTCACTCTGAGTTCTCAAAAAGGGTTTCTTCACCCCGGGAAGTTAATTAAATACCATTTGGAGGCATTTAATGTTCGAGCAAAAACGGCTGATTTTCGACAAAAGAGATAACACCCCCCCATTACGTCATGCTTCAGAAATGTGGAAAATGGTCCATTTTCAAATGTTTTATTTTTGAACGTCAGTTCACATTTGTAGGTGGATCATCAGTGTTAGAGCTAAAATTAGCATGTTTAAAGTGATTTTCATGCTTCCAGGGGCCCAAAACACAAGATTTATGGAATGGTTAAAAGTGCATGAAAATGGCCAATTTACTCACTCTGAGTTCTCAAAAAGGGTTTCTTCACCCCGGGAAGTTAATTAAATACCATTTGGAGGCATTTAATGTTCGAGCAAAAACGGCTGATTTTCGACAAAAGAGATAACACCCCCCCATTACGTCATGCTTCAGAAATGTGGAAAATGGTCCGTTTTCAAATGTTTTATTTTTGAACGTCAGTTCACATTTGTAGTTGGATCATCAGTGTTAGAGCTAAAATTAGCATGTTTAAAGTGATTTTCATGCTTCCAGGGGCCCAAAACACAAGATTTATGGAATGGTTAAAAGTGCATGAAAATGGCCAATTTACTCACTCTGAGTTCTCAAAAAGGGTTTCTTCCCCCGGGAAGTTAATTAAATACCATTTGGAGGCATTTAATGTTCGAGCAAAAACGGCTGATTTTCGACAAAAGAGATAACACCCCCCCATTACGTCATGCTTCAGAAATGTGGAAAATGGTCCGTTTTCAAATGTTTTATTTTTGAACGTCAGTTCACATTTGTAGGTGGATCATCAGTGTTAGAGCTAAAATTAGCATGTTTAAAGTGATTTTCATGCTTCCAGGGGCTCGGGAAGTTAATTAAATACTATTTGGAGGCATTTAATGTTCGAGCAAAAACGGCTGATTTTCGACAAAAGAGATAACACCCCCCCATTACGTCATGCTTCAGAAATGTGGAAAATGGTCCGTTTTCAAATGTTTTATTTTTGAACGTCAGTTCACATTTGTAGGTGGATCATCAGTGTTAGAGCTAAAATTAGCATGTTTAAAGTGATTTTCATGCTTCCAGGGGCCCAAAACACAAGATTTATGGAATGGTTAAAAGTGCATGAAAATGGCCAATTTACTCACTCTGAGTTCTCAAAAAGGGTTTCTTCACCCCGGGAAGTTAATTAAATACCATTTGGAGGCATTTAATGTTAGAGCAAAAACGGCTGATTTTCGACAAAAGAGATAACACCCCCCCATTACGTCATGCTTCAGAAATGTGGAAAATGGTCCGTTTTCAAATGTTTTATTTTTGAACGTCAGTTCACATTTGTAGGTGGATCATCAGTGTTAGAGCTAAAATTAGCATGTTTAAAGTGATTTTCATGCTTCCAGGGGCTCGGGAAGTGAAATAAATACCATTTGGAGGCATTTAATGTTCGAGCAAAAACGGCTGATTTTCGACAAAAGAGATAACACCCCCCCATTACGTCATGCTTCAAAAATGTGGAAAATGGTCCGTTTTCAAATGTTTTATTTTTGAACGTCAGTTCACATTTGTAGGTGGATCATCAGTGTTAGAGCTAAAATTAGCATGTTTAAAGTGATTTTCATGCTTCCAGGGGCTCGGGAAGTTAATTAAATACCATTTGGAGGCATTTAATGTTCGAGCAAAAACGGCTGATTTTCGACAAAAGAGATAACACCCCCCCATTACGTCATGCTTCAGAAATGTGGAAAATGGTCCGTTTTCAAATGTTTTATTTTTGAACGTCAGTTCACATTTGTAGGTGGATCATCAGTGTTAAAGCTAAAATTAGCATGTTTAAAGTGATTTTCATGCTTCCAGGGGCCCAAAACACAAGATTTATGGAATGGTTAAAAGTGCATGAAAATGGCCAATTTACTCACTCTGAGTTCTCAAAAAGGGTTTCTTCACCCCGGGAAGTTAATTAAATACCATTTGGAGGCATTTAATGTTCGAGCAAAAACGGCTGATTTTCGACAAAAGAGATAACACCCCCCCCATTACATCATGCTTCAGAAATGTGGAAAATGGTCCGTTTTCAAATGTTTCATTTTTGAACGTCAGTTCACATTTGTAGGTGGATCATCAGTGTTAGAGCTAAAATTAGCATGTTTAAAGTGATTTTCATGCTTCCAGGGGCCCAAAACACAAGATTTATGGAATGGTTAAAAGTGCATGAAAATGGCCAATTTACTCACTCTGAGTTCTCAAAAAGGGTTTCTTCACCCCGGGAAGTTAATTAAATACCATTTGGAGGCATTTAATGTTCGAGCAAAAACGGCTGATTTTCGACAAAAGAGATAACACCCCCCCATTACGTCATGCTTCAGAAATGTGGAAAATGGTCTGTTTTCAAATGTTTTATTTTTGAACGTCAGTTCACATTTGTAGGTGGATCATCAGTGTTAGAGCTAAAATTAGCATGTTTAAAGTGATTTTCATGCTTCCAGGGGCCCAAAACACAAGATTTATGGAATGGTTAAAAGTGCATGAAAATGGCCAATTTACTCACTCTGAGTTCTCAAAAAGGGTTTCTTCACCCCGGGAAGTTAATTAAATACCATTTGGAGGCATTTAATGTTCGAGCAAAAACGGCTGATTTTCGACAAAAGAGATAACACCCCCCTATTACGTCATGCTTCAGAAATGTGGAAAATGGTCCGTTTTCAAATGTTTTATTTTTGAACGTCAGTTCACATTTGTAGGTGGATCATCAGTGTTAGAGCTAAAATTAGCATGTTTAAAGTGATTTTCATGCTTCCAGGGGCCCAAAACACAAGATTTATGGAATGGTTAAAAGTGCATGAAAATGGCCAATTTACTCACTCTGAGTTTTCAAAAAGGGTTTCTTCAACCCGGGAAGTTAATTAAATACCATTTGGAGGCATTTAATGTTCGAGCAAAAACGGCTGATTTTCGACAAAAGAGATAACACCCCCCCATTACGTCATGCTTCAGAAATGTGGAAAATGGTCCGTTTTCAAATGTTTTATTTTTGAACGTCAGTTCACATTTGTAGGTGGATCATCAGTGTTAGAGCTAAAATTAGCATGTTTAAAGTGATTTTCATGCTTCCAGGGGCCCAAAACACAAGATTTATGGAATGGTTAAAAGTGCATGAAAATGGCCAGTTTACTCACTCTGAGTTCTCAAAAAGGGTTTCTTCACCCCGGGAAGTTAATTAAATACCATTTGGAGGCATTTAATGTTCGAGCAAAAACGGCTGATTTTCGACAAAAGAGATAACACCCCCCATTACGTCATGCTTCAGAAATGTGGAAAATGGTCCGTTTTCAAATGTTTTATTTTTGAACGTAAGTTCACATTTGTAGGTGGATCATCAGTGTTAGAGCTAAAATTAGCATGTTTAAAGTGATTTTCATGCTTCCAGGGGCCCCAAACACAAGATTTATGGAATGGTTAAAAGTGCATGAAAATGGCCAATTTACTCACTCTGAGTTCTCAAAAAGGGTTTCTTCACCCCGGGAAGTTAATTAAATACCATTTGGAGGCATTTAATGTTCGAGCAAAAACGGCTGATTTTCGACAAAAGAGATAACACCCCCCCATTACGTCATGCTTCAGAAATGTGGAAAATGGTCCGTTTTCAAATGTTTCATTTTTGAACGTCAGTTCACATTTGTAGGTGGATCATCAGTGTTAGAGCTAAAATTAGCATGTTTAAAGTGATTTTCATGCTTCCAGGGGCTTGGGAAGTTAATTAAATACCATTTGGAGGCATTTAATGTTCGAGCAAAAACGGCTGATTTTCGACAAAAGAGATAACACCCCCCCATTACGCCATGCTTCAGAAATGTGGAAAATGGTCCGTTTTCAAATGTTTTATTTTTGAACGTCAGTTCACATTTGTAGGTGGATCATCAGTGTTAGAGCTAAAATTAGCACGTTTAAAGTGATTTTCATGCTTCCAGGGGCCCAAAACACAAGATTTATGGAATGGTTAAAAGTGCATGAAAATGGCCAATTTACTCACTCTGAGTTCTCAAAAAGGGTTTCTTCACCCCGGGAAGTTAATTAAATACCATTTGGAGGCATTTAATGTTCGAGCAAAAACGGCTGATTTTCGACAAAAGAGATAACACCCCCCCATTACGTCATGCTTCAGAAATGTGGAAAATGGTCCGTTTTCAAATGTTTTATTTTTGAACGTCAGTTCACATTTGTAGGTGGATCATCAGTGTTAGAGCTAAAATTAGCATGTTTAAAGTGATTTTCATGCTTCCAGGGGCCCAAAACACAAGATTTATGGAATGGTTAAAAGTGCATGAAAATGGCCAATTTACTCACTCTGAGTTCTCAAAAAGGGTTTCTTCACCCCGGGAAGTTAATTAAATACCATTTGGAGGCATTTAATGTTCGAGCAAAAACGGCTGATTTTCGACAAAAGAGATAACACCCCCCCATTACGTCATGCTTCAGAAATGTGGAAAATGGTCCGTTTTCAAATGTTTTATTTTTGAACGTCAGTTCACATTTGTAGGTGGATCATCAGTGTTAGAGCTAAAATTAGCATGTTTAAAGTGATTTTCACGCTTCCAGGGGCCCAAAACACAAGATTTATGGAATGGTTAAAAGTGCATGAAAATGGCCAATTTACTCACTCTGAGTTCTCAAAAAGGGTTTCTTCACCCCGGGAAGTTAATTAAATACCATTTGGAGGCATTTAATGTTCGAGCAAAAACGGCTGATTTTCGACAAAAGAGATAACACCCCCCCCCCATTACGTCATGCTTCAGAAATGTGGAAAATTGTCCGTTTTCAAATGTTTCATTTTTGAACGTCAGTTCATATATGTAGGTGGATCATCAGTGTTAGAGCTAAAATTAGCATGTTTAAAGTGATTTTCATGCTTCCAGGGGCCCAAAACACAAGATTTATGGAATGGTTAAAAGTGCATGAAAATGGCCAATTTACTCACTCTGAGTTCTCAAAAAGGGTTTCTTCACCCCGGGAAGTTAATTAAATACCATTTGGAGGCATTTAATGTTCGAGCAAAAACGGCTGATTTTCGACAAAAGAGATAACACCCCCCCATTACGTCATGCTTCAGAAATGTGGAAAATGGTCCATTTTCAAATGTTTTATTTTTGAACGTCAGTTCACATTTGTAGGTGGATCATCAGTGTTAGAGCTAAAATTAGCATGTTTAAAGTGATTTTCATGCTTCCAGGGGCCCAAAACACAAGATTTATGGAATGGTTAAAAGTGCATGAAAATGGCCAATTTACTCACTCTGAGTTCTCAAAAAGGGTTTCTTCACCCCGGGAAGTTAATTAAATACCATTTGGAGGCATTTAATGTTCGAGCAAAAACGGCTGATTTTCGACAAAAGAGATAACACCCCCCCATTACGTCATGCTTCAGAAATGTGGAAAATGGTCCGTTTTCAAATGTTTTATTTTTGAACGTCAGTTCACATTTGTAGTTGGATCATCAGTGTTAGAGCTAAAATTAGCATGTTTAAAGTGATTTTCATGCTTCCAGGGGCCCAAAACACAAGATTTATGGAATGGTTAAAAGTGCATGAAAATGGCCAATTTACTCACTCTGAGTTCTCAAAAAGGGTTTCTTCCCCCGGGAAGTTAATTAAATACCATTTGGAGGCATTTAATGTTCGAGCAAAAACGGCTGATTTTCGACAAAAGAGATAACACCCCCCCATTACGTCATGCTTCAGAAATGTGGAAAATGGTCCGTTTTCAAATGTTTTATTTTTGAACGTCAGTTCACATTTGTAGGTGGATCATCAGTGTTAGAGCTAAAATTAGCATGTTTAAAGTGATTTTCATGCTTCCAGGGGCTCGGGAAGTTAATTAAATACCATTTGGAGGCATTTAATGTTCGAGCAAAAACGGCTGATTTTCGACAAAAGAGATAACACCCCCCCATTACGTCATGCTTCAGAAATGTGGAAAATGGTCCGTTTTCAAATGTTTTATTTTTGAACGTCAGTTCACATTTGTAGG
The DNA here is from genome assembly GCF_964263255.1 of Lissotriton vulgaris. Classification (NCBI taxonomy): domain Eukaryota; kingdom Metazoa; phylum Chordata; class Amphibia; order Caudata; family Salamandridae; genus Lissotriton; species Lissotriton vulgaris. The sequence goes on along the minus strand of NW_028248558.1, from coordinate 377,967 downwards.
TGGATCATCAGTGTTAGAGCTAAAATTAGCATGTTTAAAGTGATTTTCATGCTTCCAGGGGCCCAAAACACAAGATTTATGGAATGGTTAAAAGTGCATGAAAATGGCCAATTTACTCACTCTGAGTTCTCAAAAAGGGTTTCTTCACCCCGGGAAGTTAATTAAATACCATTTGGAGGCATTTAATGTTAGAGCAAAAACGGCTGATTTTCGACAAAAGAGATAACACCCCCCCATTACGTCATGCTTCAGAAATGTGGAAAATGGTCCGTTTTCAAATGTTTTATTTTTGAACGTCAGTTCACATTTGTAGGTGGATCATCAGTGTTAGAACTAAAATTAGCATGTTTAAAGTGATTTTCATGCTTCCAGGGGCTCGGGAAGTGAAATAAATACCATTTGGAGGCATTTAATGTTCGAGCAAAAACGGCTGATTTTCGACAAAAGAGATAACACCCCCCCATTACGTCATGCTTCAGAAATGTGGAAAATGGTCCGTTTTCAAATGTTTTATTTTTGAACGTCAGTTCACATTTGTAGGTGGATCATCAGTGTTAGAGCTAAAATTAGCATGTTTAAAGTGATTTTCATGCTTCCAGGGGCTCGGGAAGTTAATTAAATACCATTTGGAGGCATTTAATGTTCGAGCAAACACGGCTGATTTTCGACAAAAGAGATAACACCCCCCCATTACGTCATGCTTCAGAAATGTGGAAAATGGTCCGTTTTCAAATGTTTTATTTTTGAACGTCAGTTCACATTTGTAGGTGGATCATCAGTGTTAAAGCTAAAATTAGCATGTTTAAAGTGATTTTCATGCTTCCAGGGACCCAAAACACAAGATTTATGGAATGGTTAAAAGTGCATGAAAATGGCCAATTTACTCACTCTGAGTTCTCAAAAAGGGTTTCTTCACCCCGGGAAGTTAATTAAATACCATTTGGAGGCATTTAATGTTCGAGCAAAAACGGCTGATTTTCGACAAAAGAGATAACACCCCCCCCATTACGTCATGCTTCAGAAATGTGGAAAATGGTCCGTTTTCAAATGTTTCATTTTTGAACGTCAGTTCACATTTGTAGGTGGATCATCAGTGTTAGAGCTAAAATTAGCATGTTTAAAGTGATTTTCATGCTTCCAGGGGCCCAAAACACAAGATTTATGGAATGGTTAAAAGTGCATGAAAATGGCCAATTTACTCACTCTGAGTTCTCAAAAAGGGTTTCTTCACCCCGGGAAGTTAATTAAATACCATTTGGAGGCATTTAATGTTCGAGCAAAAACGGCTGATTTTCGACAAAAGAGATAACACCCCCCCATTACGTCATGCTTCAGAAATGTGGAAAATGGTCCGTTTTCAAATGTTTTATTTTTGAACGTCAGTTCACATTTGTAGGTGGATCATCAGTGTTAGAGCTAAAATTAGCATGTTTAAAGTGATTTTCATGCTTCCAGGGGCCCAAAACACAAGATTTATGGAATGGTTAAAAGTGCATGAAAATGGCCAATTTACTCACTCTGAGTTCTCAAAAAGGGTTTCTTCACCCCGGGAAGTTAATTAAATACCATTTGGAGGCATTTAATGTTCGAGCAAAAACGGCTGATTTTCGACAAAAGAGATAACACCCCCCCATTACGTCATGCTTCAGAAATGTGGAAAATGGTCCGTTTTCAAATGTTTTATTTTTGAACGTCAGTTCACATTTGTAGGTGGATCATCAGTGTTAGAGCTAAAATTAGCATGTTTAAAGTGATTTTCATGCTCGAAGGGGCCCAAAACACAAGATTTATGGAATGGTTAAAAGTGCATGAAAATGGCCAGTTTACTCACTCTGAGTTCTCAAAAAGGGTTTCTTCACCCCGGGAAGTTAATTAAATACCATTTGGAGGCATTTAATGTTCGAGCAAAAACGGCTGATTTTCGACAAAAGAGATAACACCCCCCCATTACGTCATGCTTCAGAAATGTGGAAAATGGTCCGTTTTCAAATGTTTTATTTTTGAACGTAAGTTCACATTTGTAGGTGGATCATCAGTGTTAGAGCTAAAATTAGCATGTTTAAAGTGATTTTCATGCTTCCAGGGGCCCAAAACACAAGATTTATGGAATGGTTAAAAGTGCATGAAAATGGCCAATTTACTCACTCTGAGTTCTCAAAAAGGGTTTCTTCACCCCGGGAAGTTAATTAAATACCATTTGGAGGCATTTAATGTTAGAGCAAAAACGGCTGATTTTCGACAAAAGAGATAACACCCCCCCATTATGTCATGCTTCAGAAATGTGGAAAATGGTCCGTTTTCAAATGTTTTATTTTTGAACGTCAATTCACATTTGTAGGTGGATCATCAGTGTTAGAGCTAAAATTAGCATGTTTAAAGTGATTTTCATGCTTCCAGGGGCCCAAAACACAAGATTTATGGAATGGTTAAAAGTGCATGAAAATGGCCAATTTACTCACTCTGAGTTCTCAAAAAGGGTTTCTTCACCCCGGGAAGTTAATTAAATACCATTTGGAGGCATTTAATGTTAGAGCAAAAACGGCTGATTTTCGACAAAAGAGATAACACCCCCCCATTACGTCATGCTTCAGAAATGTGGAAAATGGTCCGTTTTCAAATGTTTTATTTTTGAACGTCAGTTCACATTTGTAGGTGGATCATCAGTGTTAGAGCTAAAATGAGCATGTTTAAAGTGATTTTCATGCTTCCAGGGGCTCGGGAAGTTAATTAAATACCATTTGGAGGCATTTAATGTTCGAGCAAAAACGGCTGATTTTCGACAAAAGAGATAACACCCCCCCATTACGTCATGCTTCAGAAATGTGGAAAATGGTCCGTTTTCAAATGTTTTATTTTTGAACGTCAGTTCACATTTGTAGGTGGATCATCAGTGTTAGAGCTAAAATTAGCATGTTTAAAGTGATTTTCATGCTTCCAGGGGCTCGGGAAGTTAATTAAATACCATTTGGAGGCATTTAATGTTCGAGCAAAAACGGCTGATTTTCGACAAAAGAGATAACACCCCCCCATTACGTCATGCTTCAGAAATGTGGAAAATGGTCCGTTTTCAAATGTTTTATTTTTGAACGTCAGTTCACATTTGTAGGTGGATCATCAGTGTTAGAGCTAAAATTAGCATGTTTAAAGTGATTTTCATGCTTCCAGGGGCCCAAAACACAAGATTTATGGAATGGTTAAAAGTGCATGAAAATGGCCAATTTACTCACTCTGAGTTCTCAAAAAGGGTTTCTTCACCCCGGGAAGTTAATTAAATACCATTTGGAGGCATTTAATGTTAGAGCAAAAACGGCTGATTTTCGACAAAAGAGATAACACCCCCCCATTACGTCATGCTTCAGAAATGTGGAAAATGGTCCGTTTTCAAATGTTTTATTTTTGAACGTCAGTTCACATTTGTAGGTGGATCATCAGTGTTAGAGCTAAAATTAGCATGTTTAAAGTGATTTTCATGCTTCCAGGGGCTCGGGAAGTGAAATAAATACCATTTGGAGGCATTTAATGTTCGAGCAAAAACGGCTGATTTTCGACAAAAGAGATAACACCCCCCCATTACGTCATGCTTCAGAAATGTGGAAAATGGTCCGTTTTCAAATGTTTTATTTTTGAACGTCAGTTCACATTTGTAGGTGGATCATCAGTGTTAGAGCTAAAATTAGCATGTTTAAAGTGATTTTCATGCTTCCAGGGGCTCGGGAAGTTAATTAAATACCATTTGGAGGCATTTAATGTTCGAGCAAAAACGGCTGATTTTCGACAAAAGAGATAACACCCCCCCATTACGTCATGCTTCAGAAATGTGGAAAATGGTCCGTTTTCAAATGTTTTATTTTTGAACGTCAGTTCACATTTGTAGGTGGATCATCAGTGTTAAAGCTAAAATTAGCATGTTTAAAGTGATTTTCATGCTTCCAGGGGCCCAAAACACAAGATTTATGGAATGGTTAAAAGTGCATGAAAATGGCCAATTTACTCACTCTGAGTTCTCAAAAAGGGTTTCTTCACCCCGGGAAGTTAATTAAATACCATTTGGAGGCATTTAATGTTAGAGCAAAAACGGCTGATTTTCGACAAAAGAGATAACACCCCCCCATTACGTCATGCTTCAGAAATGTGGAAAATGGTCCGTTTTCAAATGTTTTATTTTTGAACGTCAGTTCACATTTGTAGGTGGATCATCAGTGTTAGAGCTAAAATTAGCATGTTTAAAGTGATTTTCATGCTTCCAGGGGCCCAAAACACAAGATTTATGGAATGGTTAAAAGTGCATGAAAATGGCCAATTTACTCACTCTGAGTTCTCAAAAAGGGTTTCTTCACCCCGGGAAGTTAATTAAATACCATTTGGAGGCATTTAATGTTCGTTCAAAAACGGCTGATTTTCGACAAAAGAGATAACACCCCCCCATTACGTCATGCTTCAGAAATGTGGAAAATGGTCCGTTTTCAAATGTTTCATTTTTGAACGTCAGTTCACATTTGTAGGTGGATCATCAGTGTTAGAGCTAAAATTAGCATGTTTAAAGTGATTTTCATGCTTCCAGGGGCTTGGGAAGTTAATTAAATACCATTTGGAGGCATTTAATGTTCGAGCAAAAACGGCTGATTTTCGACAAAAGAGATAACACCCCCCCCATTACGCCATGCTTCAGAAATGTGGAAAATGGTCCGTTTTCAAATGTTTTATTTTTGAACGTCAGTTCACATTTGTAGGTGGATCATCAGTGTTAGAGCTAAAATTAGCACGTTTAAAGTGATTTTCATGCGTCCAGGGGCCCAAAACACAAGATTTATGGAATGGTTAAAAGTGCATGAAAATGGCCAATTTACTCACTCTGAGTTCTCAAAAAGGGTTTCTTCACCCCGGGAAGTTAATTAAATACCATTTGGAGGCATTTAATGTTCGAGCAAAAACGGCTGATTTTCGACAAAAGAGATAACACCCCCCCATTACGTCATGCTTCAGAAATGTGGAAAATGGTCCGTTTTCAAATGTTTTATTTTTGAACGTCAGTTCACATTTGTAGGTGGATCATCAGTGTTAGAGATAAAATTAGCATGTTTAAAGTGATTTTCATGCTTCCAGGGGCCCAAAACACAAGATTTATGGAATGGTTAAAAGTGCATGAAAATGGCCAATTTACTCACTCTGAGTTCTCAAAAAGGGTTTCTTCACCCCGGGAAGTTAATTAAATACCATTTGGAGGCATTTAATGTTCGAGTAAAAACGGCTGAGTTTCGACAAAAGAGATAACACCCCCCCATTACGTCATGCTTCAGAAATGTGGAAAATGGTCCATTTTCAAATGTTTTATTTTTGAACGTCAGTTCACATTTGTAGGTGGATCATCAGTGTTAGAGCTAAAATTAGCATGTTTAAAGTGATTTTCATGCTTCCAGGGGCCCAAAACACAAGATTTATGGAATGGTTAAAAGTGCATGAAAATGGCCAATTTACTCACTCTGAGTTCTCAAAAAGGGTTTCTTCACCCCGGGAAGTTAATTAAATACCATTTGGAGGCATTTAATGTTCGAGCAAAAACGGCTGATTTTCGACAAAAGAGATAACACCCCCCCATTACGTCATGCTTCAGAAATGTGGAAAATGGTCCGTTTTCAAATGTTTCATTTTTGAACGTCAGTTCACATTTGTAGGTGGATCATCAGTGTTAGAGCTAAAATTAGCATGTTTAAAGTGATTTTCATGCTTCCAGGGGCCCAAAACACAAGATTTATGGAATGGTTAAAAGTGCATGAAAATGGCCAATTTACTCACTCTGAGTTCTCAAAAAGGGTTTCTTCACCCCGGGAAGTTAATTAAATACCATTTGGAGGCATTTAATGTTCGAGCAAAAACGGCTGATTTTCGACAAAAGAGATAACACCCCCCCATTACGTCATGCTTCAGAAATGTGGAAAATGGTCCGTTTTCAAATGTTTTATTTTTGAACGTCAGTTCACATTTGTAGTTGGATCATCAGTGTTAGAGCTAAAATTAGCATGTTTAAAGTGATTTTCATGCTTCCAGGGGCCCAAAACACAAGATTTATGGAATGGTTAAAAGTGCATGAAAATGGCCAATTTACTCACTCGGAGTTCTCAAAAAGGGTTTCTTCCCCCGGGAAGTTAATTAAATACCATTTGGAGGCATTTAATGTTCGAGCAAAAACGGCTGATTTTCGACAAAAGAGATAACACCCCCCCATTACGTCATGCTTCAGAAATGTGGAAAATGGTCCGTTTTCAAATGTTTTATTTTTGAACGTCAGTTCACATTTGTAGGTGGATCATCAGTGTTAGAGCTAAAATTAGCATGTTTAAAGTGATTTTCATGCTTCCAGGGGCTCGGGAAGTTAATTAAATACCATTTGGAAGCATTTAATGTTCGAGCAAAAACGGCTGATTTTCGACAAAAGAGATAACACCCCCCCCATTACGTCATGCTTCAGAAATGTGGAAAATGGTCCGTTTTCAAATGTTTTATTTTTGAACGTCAGTTCACATTTGTAGGTGGATCATCAGTGTTAGAGCTAAAATTAGCATGTTTAAAGTGATTTTCATGCTTCCAGGGGCTCGGGAAGTTAATTAAATACCATTTGGAGGCATTTAATGTTCGAGCAAAAACGGCTGATTTTCGACAAAAGAGATAACACCCCCCCATTACGTCATGCTTCAGAAATGTGGAAAATGGTCCGTTTTCAAATGTTTTATTTTTGAACGTCAGTTCACATTTGTAGGTGGATCATCAGTGTTAGAGCTAAAATTAGCATGTTTAAAGTGATTTTCATGCTTCCAGGGGCCCAAAACACAAGATTTATGGAATGGTTAAAAGTGCATGAAAATGGCCAATTTACTCACTCTGAGTTCTCAAAAAGGGTTTCTTCACCCCGGGAAATTAATTAAATACCATTTGGAGGCATTTAATGTTAGAGCAAAAACGGCTGATTTTCGACAAAAGAGATAACACCCCCCCATTACGTCATGCTTCAGAAATGTGGAAAATGGTCCGTTTTCAAATGTTTTATTTTTGAACGTCAGTTCACATTTGTAGGTGGATCATCAGTGTTAGAGCTAAAATTAGCATGTTTAAAGTGATTTTCATGCTTCCAGGGGCTCGGGAAGTGAAATAAATACTATTTGGAGGCATTTAATGTTCGAGCAAAAACGGCTGATTTTCGACAAAAGAGATAACACCCCCCCATTACGTCATGCTTCAGAAATGTGGAAAATGGTCCGTTTTCAAATGTTTTATTTTTGAACGTCAGTTCACATTTGTAGGTGGATCATCAGTGTTAGAGCTAAAATTAGCATGTTTAAAGTGATTTTCATGCTTCCAGGGGCTCGGGAAGTTAATTAAATACCATTTGGAGGCATTTAATGTTCGAGCAAAAACGGCTGATTTTCGACAAAAGAGATAACACCCCCCCCATTACGTCATGCTTCAGAAATGTGGAAAATGGTCCGTTTTCAAATGTTTTATTTTTGAACGTCAGTTCACATTTGTAGGTGGATCATCAGTGTTAAAGCTAAAATTAGCATGTTTAAGGTGATTTTCATGCTTCCAGGGGCCCAAAACACAAGATTTATGGAATGGTTAAAAGTGCATGAAAATGGCCAATTTACTCACTCTGAGTTCTCAAAAAGGGTTTCTTCACCCCGGGAAGTTAATTAAATACCATTTGGAGGCATTTAATGTTCGAGCAAAAACGGCTGATTTTCGACAAAAGAGATAACACCCCCCCATTACGTCATGCTTCAGAAATGTGGAAAATGGTCCATTTTCAAATGTTTTATTTTTGAACGTCAGTTCACATTTGTAGGTGGATCATCAGTGTTAGAGCTAAAATTAGCATGTTTAAAGTGATTTTCATGCTTCCAGGGGCCCAAAACACAAGATTTATGGAATGGTTAAAAGTGCATGAAAATGGCCAATTTACTCACTCTGAGTTCTCAAAAAGGGTTTCTTCACCCCGGGAAGTTAATTAAATACCATTTGGAGGCATTTAATGTTCGAGCAAAAACGGCTGATTTTCGACAAAAGAGATAACACCCCCCCATTACGTCATGCTTCAGAAATGTGGAAAATGGTCCGTTTTCAAATGTTTTATTTTTGAACGTCAGTTCACATTTGTAGTTGGATCATCAGTGTTAGAGCTAAAATTAGCATGTTTAAAGTGATTTTCATGCTTCCAGGGGCCCAAAACACAAGATTTATGGAATGGTTAAAAGTGCATGAAAATGGCCAATTTACTCACTCTGAGTTCTCAAAAAGGGTTTCTTCCCCCGGGAAGTTAATTAAATACCATTTGGAGGCATTTAATGTTCGAGCAAAAACGGCTGATTTTCGACAAAAGAGATAACACCCCCCCATTACGTCATGCTTCAGAAATGTGGAAAATGGTCCGTTTTCAAATGTTTTATTTTTGAACGTCAGTTCACATTTGTAGGTGGATCATCAGTGTTAGAGCTAAAATTAGCATGTTTAAAGTGATTTTCATGCTTCCAGGGGCTCGGGAAGTTAATTAAATACCATTTGGAGGCATTTAATGTTCGAGCAAAAACGGCTGATTTTCGACAAAAGAGATAACACCCCCCCATTACGTCATGCTTCAGAAATGTGGAAAATGGTCCGTTTTCAAATGTTTTATTTTTGAACGTCAGTTCACATTTGTAGGTGGATCATCAGTGTTAGAGCTAAAATTAGCATGTTTAAAGTGATTTTCATGCTTCCAGGGGCTCGGGAAGTTAATTAAATACCATTTGGAGGCATTTAATGTTCAAGCAAAAACGGCTGATTTTCGACAAAAGAGATAACACCCCCCCATTACGTCATGCTTCAGAAATGTGGAAAATGGTCCGTTTTCAAATGTTTTATTTTTGAACGTCAGTTCACATTTGTAGGTGGATCATCAGTGTTAGAGCTAAAATTATCATGTTTAAAGTGATTTTCATGCTTCCAGGGGCCCAAAACACAAGATGTATGGAATGGTTAAAAGTGCATGAAAATGGCCAATTTACTCACTCTGAGTTCTCAAAAAGGGTTTCTTCACCCCGGGAAGTTAATTAAATACCATTTGGAGGCATTTAATGTTCGAGCAAAAACGGCTGATTTTCGACAAAAGAGATAACACCCCCCCATTACGTCATGCTTCAGAAATGTGGAAAATGGTCCGTTTTCAAATGTTTTATTTTTGAACGTCAGTTCACATTTGTAGGTGGATCATCAGTGTTAGAGCTAAAATTAGCATGTTTAAAGTGATTTTCATGCTTCCAGGGGCTCGGGAAGTTAATTAAATACCATTTGGAGGCATTTAATGTTCGAGCAAAAACGGCTGATTTTCGACAAAAGAGATAACACCCCCCCATTACGTCATGCTTCAGAAATGTGGAAAATGGTCCGTTTTCAAATGTTTTATTTTTGAACGTCAGTTCACATTTGTAGGTGGATCATCAGTGTTAAAGCTAAAATTAGCATGTTTAAAGTGATTTTCATGCTTCCAGGGGCCCAAAACACAAGATTTATGGAATGGTTAAAAGTGCATGAAAATGGCCAATTTACTCACTCTGAGTTCTCAAAAAGGGTTTCTTCACCCCGGGAAGTTAATTAAATACCATTTGGAGGCATTTAATGTTAGAGCAAAAACGGCTGATTTTCGACAAAAGAGATAACACCCCCCCATTACGTCATGCTTCAGAAATGTGGAAAATGGTCCGTTTTCAAATGTTTTATTTTTGAACGTCAGTTCACATTTGTAGGTGGATCATCAGTGTTAGAGCTAAAATTAGCATGTTTAAAGTGATTTTCATGCTTCCAGGGGCCCAAAACACAAGATTTATGGAATGGTTAAAAGTGCATGAAAATGGCCAATTTACTCACTCTGAGTTCTCAAAAAGGGTTTCTTCACCCCGGGAAGTTAATTAAATACCATTTGGAGGCATTTAATGTTCGTTCAAAAACGGCTGATTTTCGACAAAAGAGATAACACCCCCCCATTACGTCATGCTTCAGAAATGTGGAAAATGGTCCGTTTTCAAATGTTTTATTTTTGAACGTCAGTTCACATTTGTAGGTGGATCATCAGTGTTAGAGCTAAAATTAGCATGTTTAAAGTGATTTTCATGCTTCCAGGGGCTCGGGAAGTGAAATAAATACCATTTGGAGGATTTTAATGTTCGAGCAAAAACGGCTGATTTTCGACGAAAGAGCTAACACCCCCCCATTACGTCATGCTTCAGAAATGTGGAAAATGGTCCGTTTTCAAATGTTTTATTTTTGAACGTCAGTTCACATTTGTAGGTGGATCATCAGTGTTAGAGCTAAAATGAGCATGTTTAAAGTGATTTTCATGCTTCCAGGGGCTCGGGAAGTTAATTAAATACCATTTGAAGGCATTTATTGTTCGAGCAAAAATGGCTGATTTTTGACAAAAGAGATAACACCCCCCCATTACGTCATGCTTCAGAAATGTGGAAAATGGTCCGTTTTCAAATGTTTTATTTTTGAACGTCAGTTCACATTTGTAGGTGGATCATCAGTGTTAGAGCTAAAATTAGCATGTTTAAAGTGATTTTCATGCTTCCAGGGGCTCGGGAAGTTAATTAAATACCATTTGGAGGCATTTAATGTTCGAGCAAAAACGGCTGATTTTCGACAAAAGAGATAACACCCCCCCATTACGTCATGCTTCAGAAATGTGGAAAATGGTCCGTTTTCAAATGTTTTATTTTTGAACGTCAGTTCACATTTGTAGGTGGATCATCAGTGTTAGAGCTAAAATTAGCATGTTTAAAGTGATTTTCATGCTTCCAGGGGCCCAAAACACAAGATTTATGGAATGGTTAAAAGTGCATGAAAATGGCCAATTTACTCACTCTGAGTTCTCAAAAAGGGTTTCTTCACCCCGGGAAGTTAATTAAATACCATTTGGAGGCATTTAATGTTAGAGCAAAAACGGCTGATTTTCGACAAAAGAGATAACACCCCCCCATTACGTCATGCTTCAGAAATGTGGAAAATGGTCCGTTTTCAAATGTTTTATTTTTGAACGTCAGTTCACATTTGTAGGTGGATCATCAGTGTTAGAGCTAAAATTAGCATGTTTAAAGTGATTTTCATGCTTCCAGGGGCTCGGGAAGTGAAATAAATACCATTTGGAGGCATTTAATGTTCGAGCAAAAACGGCTGATTTTCGACAAAAGAGATAACACCCCCCCATTACGTCATGCTTCAGAAATGTGGAAAATGGTCCGTTTTCAAATGTTTTATTTTTGAACGTCAGTTCACATTTGTAGGTGGATCATCAGTGTTAGAGCTAAAATTAGCATGTTTAAAGTGATTTTCATGCTTCCAGGGGCTCGGGAAGTTAATTAAATACCATTTGGAGGCATTTAATGTTCGAGCAAAAACGGCTGATTTTCGACAAAAGAGATAACACCCCCCCATTACGTCATGCTTCAGAAATGTGGAAAATGGTCCGTTTTCAAATGTTTTATTTTTGAACGTCAGTTCACATTTGTAGGTGGATCATCAGTGTTAAAGCTAAAATTAGCATGTTTAAAGTGATTTTCATGCTTCCAGGGGCCCAAAACACAAGATTTATGGAATGGTTAAAAGTGCATGAAAATGGCCAATTTACTCACTCTGAGTTCTCAAAAAGGGTTTCTTCACCCCGGGAAGTTAATTAAATACCATTTGGAGGCATTTAATGTTCGAGCAAAAACGGCTGATTTTCGACAAAAGAGATAACACCCCCCCATTACGTCATGCTTCAGAAATGTGGAAAATGGTCCATTTTCAAATGTTTTATTTTTGAACGTCAGTTCACATTTGTAGGTGGATCATCAGTGTTAGAGCTAAAATTAGCATGTTTAAAGTGATTTTCATGCTTCCAGGGGCCCAAAACACAAGATTTATGGAATGGTTAAAAGTGCATGAAAATGGCCAATTTACTCACTCTGAGTTCTCAAAAAGGGTTTCTTCACCCCGGGAAGTTAATTAAATACCATTTGGAGGCATTTAATGTTCGAGCAAAAACGGCTGATTTTCGACAAAAGAGATAACACCCCCCCATTACGTCATGCTTCAGAAATGTGGAAAATGGTCCGTTTTCAAATGTTTTATTTTTGAACGTCAGTTCACATTTGTAGTTGGATCATCAGTGTTAGAGCTAAAATTAGCATGTTTAAAGTGATTTTCATGCTTCCAGGGGCCCAAAACACAAGATTTATGGAATGGTTAAAAGTGCATGAAAATGGCCAATTTACTCACTCTGAGTTCTCAAAAAGGGTTTCTTCCCCCGGGAAGTTAATTAAATACCATTTGGAGGCATTTAATGTTCGAGCAAAAACGGCTGATTTTCGACAAAAGAGATAACACCCCCCCATTACGTCATGCTTCAGAAATGTGGAAAATGGTCCGTTTTCAAATGTTTTATTTTTGAACGTCAGTTCACATTTGTAGGTGGATCATCAGTGTTAGAGCTAAAATTAGCATGTTTAAAGTGATTTTCATGCTTCCAGGGGCTCGGGAAGTTAATTAAATACCATTTGGAGGCATTTAATGTTCGAGCAAAAACGGCTGATTTTCGACAAAAGAGATAACACCCCCCCATTACGTCATGCTTCAGAAATGTGGAAAATGGTCCGTTTTCAAATGTTTTATTTTTGAACGTCAGTTCACATTTGTAGGTGGATCATCAGTGTTAGAGCTAAAATTAGCATGTTTAAAGTGATTTTCATGCTTCCAGGGGCCCAAAACACAAGATTTATGGAATGGTTAAAAGTGCATGAAAATGGCCAATTTACTCACTCTGAGTTCTCAAAAAGGGTTTCTTCACCCCGGGAAGTTAATTAAATACCATTTGGAGGCATTTAATGTTAGAGCAAAAACGGCTGATTTTCGACAAAAGAGATAACACCCCCCCATTACGTCATGCTTCAGAAATGTGGAAAATGGTCCGTTTTCAAATGTTTTATTTTTGAACGTCAGTTCACATTTGTAGGTGGATCATCAGTGTTAGAACTAAAATTAGCATGTTTAAAGTGATTTTCATGCTTCCAGGGGCTCGGGAAGTGAAATAAATACCATTTGGAGGCATTTAATGTTCGAGCAAAAACGGCTGATTTTCGACAAAAGAGATAACACCCCCCCATTACGTCATGCTTCAGAAATGTGGAAAATGGTCCGTTTTCAAATGTTTTATTTTTGAACGTCAGTTCACATTTGTAGGTGGATCATCAGTGTTAGAGCTAAAATTAGCATGTTTAAAGTGATTTTCATGCTTCCAGGGGCTCGGGAAGTTAATTAAATACCATTTGGAGGCATTTAATGTTCGAGCAAACACGGCTGATTTTCGACAAAAGAGATAACACCCCCCCATTACGTCATGCTTCAGAAATGTGGAAAATGGTCCGTTTTCAAATGTTTTATTTTTGAACGTCAGTTCACATTTGTAGGTGGATCATCAGTGTTAAAGCTAAAATTAGCATGTTTAAAGTGATTTTCATGCTTCCAGGGACCCAAAACACAAGATTTATGGAATGGTTAAAAGTGCATGAAAATGGCCAATTTACTCACTCTGAGTTCTCAAAAAGGGTTTCTTCACCCCGGGAAGTTAATTAAATACCATTTGGAGGCATTTAATGTTCGAGCAAAAACGGCTGATTTTCGACAAAAGAGATAACACCCCCCCCATTACGTCATGCTTCAGAAATGTGGAAAATGGTCCGTTTTCAAATGTTTCATTTTTGAACGTCAGTTCACATTTGTAGGTGGATCATCAGTGTTAGAGCTAAAATTAGCATGTTTAAAGTGATTTTCATGCTTCCAGGGGCCCAAAACACAAGATTTATGGAATGGTTAAAAGTGCATGAAAATGGCCAATTTACTCACTCTGAGTTCTCAAAAAGGGTTTCTTCACCCCGGGAAGTTAATTAAATACCATTTGGAGGCATTTAATGTTCGAGCAAAAACGGCTGATTTTCGACAAAAGAGATAACACCCCCCCATTACGTCATGCTTCAGAAATGTGGAAAATGGTCCGTTTTCAAATGTTTTATTTTTGAACGTCAGTTCACATTTGTAGGTGGATCATCAGTGTTAGAGCTAAAATTAGCATGTTTAAAGTGATTTTCATGCTTCCAGGGGCCCAAAACACAAGATTTATGGAATGGTTAAAAGTGCATGAAAATGGCCAATTTACTCACTCTGAGTTCTCAAAAAGGGTTTCTTCACCCCGGGAAGTTAATTAAATACCATTTGGAGGCATTTAATGTTCGAGCAAAAACGGCTGATTTTCGACAAAAGAGATAACACCCCCCCATTACGTCATGCTTCAGAAATGTGGAAAATGGTCCGTTTTCAAATGTTTTATTTTTGAACGTCAGTTCACATTTGTAGGTGGATCATCAGTGTTAGAGCTAAAATTAGCATGTTTAAAGTGATTTTCATGCTCGAAGGGGCCCAAAACACAAGATTTATGGAATGGTTAAAAGTGCATGAAAATGGCCAGTTTACTCACTCTGAGTTCTCAAAAAGGGTTTCTTCACCCCGGGAAGTTAATTAAATACCATTTGGAGGCATTTAATGTTCGAGCAAAAACGGCTGATTTTCGACAAAAGAGATAACACCCCCCCATTACGTCATGCTTCAGAAATGTGGAAAATGGTCCGTTTTCAAATGTTTTATTTTTGAACGTAAGTTCACATTTGTAGGTGGATCATCAGTGTTAGAGCTAAAATTAGCATGTTTAAAGTGATTTTCATGCTTCCAGGGGCCCAAAACACAAGATTTATGGAATGGTTAAAAGTGCATGAAAATGGCCAATTTACTCACTCTGAGTTCTCAAAAAGGGTTTCTTCACCCCGGGAAGTTAATTAAATACCATTTGGAGGCATTTAATGTTAGAGCAAAAACGGCTGATTTTCGACAAAAGAGATAACACCCCCCCATTATGTCATGCTTCAGAAATGTGGAAAATGGTCCGTTTTCAAATGTTTTATTTTTGAACGTCAATTCACATTTGTAGGTGGATCATCAGTGTTAGAGCTAAAATTAGCATGTTTAAAGTGATTTTCATGCTTCCAGGGGCCCAAAACACAAGATTTATGGAATGGTTAAAAGTGCATGAAAATGGCCAATTTACTCACTCTGAGTTCTCAAAAAGGGTTTCTTCACCCCGGGAAGTTAATTAAATACCATTTGGAGGCATTTAATGTTAGAGCAAAAACGGCTGATTTTCGACAAAAGAGATAACACCCCCCCATTACGTCATGCTTCAGAAATGTGGAAAATGGTCCGTTTTCAAATGTTTTATTTTTGAACGTCAGTTCACATTTGTAGGTGGATCATCAGTGTTAGAGCTAAAATGAGCATGTTTAAAGTGATTTTCATGCTTCCAGGGGCTCGGGAAGTTAATTAAATACCATTTGGAGGCATTTAATGTTCGAGCAAAAACGGCTGATTTTCGACAAAAGAGATAACACCCCCCCATTACGTCATGCTTCAGAAATGTGGAAAATGGTCCGTTTTCAAATGTTTTATTTTTGAACGTCAGTTCACATTTGTAGGTGGATCATCAGTGTTAGAGCTAAAATTAGCATGTTTAAAGTGATTTTCATGCTTCCAGGGGCTCGGGAAGTTAATTAAATACCATTTGGAGGCATTTAATGTTCGAGCAAAAACGGCTGATTTTCGACAAAAGAGATAACACCCCCCCATTACGTCATGCTTCAGAAATGTGGAAAATGGTCCGTTTTCAAATGTTTTATTTTTGAACGTCAGTTCACATTTGTAGGTGGATCATCAGTGTTAGAGCTAAAATTAGCATGTTTAAAGTGATTTTCATGCTTCCAGGGGCCCAAAACACAAGATTTATGGAATGGTTAAAAGTGCATGAAAATGGCCAATTTACTCACTCTGAGTTCTCAAAAAGGGTTTCTTCACCCCGGGAAGTTAATTAAATACCATTTGGAGGCATTTAATGTTAGAGCAAAAACGGCTGATTTTCGACAAAAGAGATAACACCCCCCCATTACGTCATGCTTCAGAAATGTGGAAAATGGTCCGTTTTCAAATGTTTTATTTTTGAACGTCAGTTCACATTTGTAGGTGGATCATCAGTGTTAGAGCTAAAATTAGCATGTTTAAAGTGATTTTCATGCTTCCAGGGGCTCGGGAAGTGAAATAAATACCATTTGGAGGCATTTAATGTTCGAGCAAAAACGGCTGATTTTCGACAAAAGAGATAACACCCCCCCATTACGTCATGCTTCAGAAATGTGGAAAATGGTCCGTTTTCAAATGTTTTATTTTTGAACGTCAGTTCACATTTGTAGGTGGATCATCAGTGTTAGAGCTAAAATTAGCATGTTTAAAGTGATTTTCATGCTTCCAGGGGCTCGGGAAGTTAATTAAATACCATTTGGAGGCATTTAATGTTCGAGCAAAAACGGCTGATTTTCGACAAAAGAGATAACACCCCCCCATTACGTCATGCTTCAGAAATGTGGAAAATGGTCCGTTTTCAAATGTTTTATTTTTGAACGTCAGTTCACATTTGTAGGTGGATCATCAGTGTTAAAGCTAAAATTAGCATGTTTAAAGTGATTTTCATGCTTCCAGGGGCCCAAAACACAAGATTTATGGAATGGTTAAAAGTGCATGAAAATGGCCAATTTACTCACTCTGAGTTCTCAAAAAGGGTTTCTTCACCCCGGGAAGTTAATTAAATACCATTTGGAGGCATTTAATGTTAGAGCAAAAACGGCTGATTTTCGACAAAAGAGATAACACCCCCCCATTACGTCATGCTTCAGAAATGTGGAAAATGGTCCGTTTTCAAATGTTTTATTTTTGAACGTCAGTTCACATTTGTAGGTGGATCATCAGTGTTAGAGCTAAAATTAGCATGTTTAAAGTGATTTTCATGCTTCCAGGGGCCCAAAACACAAGATTTATGGAATGGTTAAAAGTGCATGAAAATGGCCAATTTACTCACTCTGAGTTCTCAAAAAGGGTTTCTTCACCCCGGGAAGTTAATTAAATACCATTTGGAGGCATTTAATGTTCGTTCAAAAACGGCTGATTTTCGACAAAAGAGATAACACCCCCCCATTACGTCATGCTTCAGAAATGTGGAAAATGGTCCGTTTTCAAATGTTTCATTTTTGAACGTCAGTTCACATTTGTAGGTGGATCATCAGTGTTAGAGCTAAAATTAGCATGTTTAAAGTGATTTTCATGCTTCCAGGGGCTTGGGAAGTTAATTAAATACCATTTGGAGGCATTTAATGTTCGAGCAAAAACGGCTGATTTTCGACAAAAGAGATAACACCCCCCCCATTACGCCATGCTTCAGAAATGTGGAAAATGGTCCGTTTTCAAATGTTTTATTTTTGAACGTCAGTTCACATTTGTAGGTGGATCATCAGTGTTAGAGCTAAAATTAGCACGTTTAAAGTGATTTTCATGCGTCCAGGGGCCCAAAACACAAGATTTATGGAATGGTTAAAAGTGCATGAAAATGGCCAATTTACTCACTCTGAGTTCTCAAAAAGGGTTTCTTCACCCCGGGAAGTTAATTAAATACCATTTGGAGGCATTTAATGTTCGAGCAAAAACGGCTGATTTTCGACAAAAGAGATAACACCCCCCCATTACGTCATGCTTCAGAAATGTGGAAAATGGTCCGTTTTCAAATGTTTTATTTTTGAACGTCAGTTCACATTTGTAGGTGGATCATCAGTGTTAGAGATAAAATTAGCATGTTTAAAGTGATTTTCATGCTTCCAGGGGCCCAAAACACAAGATTTATGGAATGGTTAAAAGTGCATGAAAATGGCCAATTTACTCACTCTGAGTTCTCAAAAAGGGTTTCTTCACCCCGGGAAGTTAATTAAATACCATTTGGAGGCATTTAATGTTCGAGTAAAAACGGCTGAGTTTCGACAAAAGAGATAACACCCCCCCATTACGTCATGCTTCAGAAATGTGGAAAATGGTCCATTTTCAAATGTTTTATTTTTGAACGTCAGTTCACATTTGTAGGTGGATCATCAGTGTTAGAGCTAAAATTAGCATGTTTAAAGTGATTTTCATGCTTCCAGGGGCCCAAAACACAAGATTTATGGAATGGTTAAAAGTGCATGAAAATGGCCAATTTACTCACTCTGAGTTCTCAAAAAGGGTTTCTTCACCCCGGGAAGTTAATTAAATACCATTTGGAGGCATTTAATGTTCGAGCAAAAACGGCTGATTTTCGACAAAAGAGATAACACCCCCCCATTACGTCATGCTTCAGAAATGTGGAAAATGGTCCGTTTTCAAATGTTTCATTTTTGAACGTCAGTTCACATTTGTAGGTGGATCATCAGTGTTAGAGCTAAAATTAGCATGTTTAAAGTGATTTTCATGCTTCCAGGGGCCCAAAACACAAGATTTATGGAATGGTTAAAAGTGCATGAAAATGGCCAATTTACTCACTCTGAGTTCTCAAAAAGGGTTTCTTCACCCCGGGAAGTTAATTAAATACCATTTGGAGGCATTTAATGTTCGAGCAAAAACGGCTGATTTTCGACAAAAGAGATAACACCCCCCCATTACGTCATGCTTCAGAAATGTGGAAAATGGTCCGTTTTCAAATGTTTTATTTTTGAACGTCAGTTCACATTTGTAGTTGGATCATCAGTGTTAGAGCTAAAATTAGCATGTTTAAAGTGATTTTCATGCTTCCAGGGGCCCAAAACACAAGATTTATGGAATGGTTAAAAGTGCATGAAAATGGCCAATTTACTCACTCGGAGTTCTCAAAAAGGGTTTCTTCCCCCGGGAAGTTAATTAAATACCATTTGGAGGCATTTAATGTTCGAGCAAAAACGGCTGATTTTCGACAAAAGAGATAACACCCCCCCATTACGTCATGCTTCAGAAATGTGGAAAATGGTCCGTTTTCAAATGTTTTATTTTTGAACGTCAGTTCACATTTGTAGGTGGATCATCAGTGTTAGAGCTAAAATTAGCATGTTTAAAGTGATTTTCATGCTTCCAGGGGCTCGGGAAGTTAATTAAATACCATTTGGAAGCATTTAATGTTCGAGCAAAAACGGCTGATTTTCGACAAAAGAGATAACACCCCCCCCATTACGTCATGCTTCAGAAATGTGGAAAATGGTCCGTTTTCAAATGTTTTATTTTTGAACGTCAGTTCACATTTGTAGGTGGATCATCAGTGTTAGAGCTAAAATTAGCATGTTTAAAGTGATTTTCATGCTTCCAGGGGCTCGGGAAGTTAATTAAATACCATTTGGAGGCATTTAATGTTCGAGCAAAAACGGCTGATTTTCGACAAAAGAGATAACACCCCCCCATTACGTCATGCTTCAGAAATGTGGAAAATGGTCCGTTTTCAAATGTTTTATTTTTGAACGTCAGTTCACATTTGTAGGTGGATCATCAGTGTTAGAGCTAAAATTAGCATGTTTAAAGTGATTTTCATGCTTCCAGGGGCCCAAAACACAAGATTTATGGAATGGTTAAAAGTGCATGAAAATGGCCAATTTACTCACTCTGAGTTCTCAAAAAGGGTTTCTTCACCCCGGGAAATTAATTAAATACCATTTGGAGGCATTTAATGTTAGAGCAAAAACGGCTGATTTTCGACAAAAGAGATAACACCCCCCCATTACGTCATGCTTCAGAAATGTGGAAAATGGTCCGTTTTCAAATGTTTTATTTTTGAACGTCAGTTCACATTTGTAGGTGGATCATCAGTGTTAGAGCTAAAATTAGCATGTTTAAAGTGATTTTCATGCTTCCAGGGGCTCGGGAAGTGAAATAAATACTATTTGGAGGCATTTAATGTTCGAGCAAAAACGGCTGATTTTCGACAAAAGAGATAACACCCCCCCATTACGTCATGCTTCAGAAATGTGGAAAATGGTCCGTTTTCAAATGTTTTATTTTTGAACGTCAGTTCACATTTGTAGGTGGATCATCAGTGTTAGAGCTAAAATTAGCATGTTTAAAGTGATTTTCATGCTTCCAGGGGCTCGGGAAGTTAATTAAATACCATTTGGAGGCATTTAATGTTCGAGCAAAAACGGCTGATTTTCGACAAAAGAGATAACACCCCCCCCATTACGTCATGCTTCAGAAATGTGGAAAATGGTCCGTTTTCAAATGTTTTATTTTTGAACGTCAGTTCACATTTGTAGGTGGATCATCAGTGTTAAAGCTAAAATTAGCATGTTTAAGGTGATTTTCATGCTTCCAGGGGCCCAAAACACAAGATTTATGGAATGGTTAAAAGTGCATGAAAATGGCCAATTTACTCACTCTGAGTTCTCAAAAAGGGTTTCTTCACCCCGGGAAGTTAATTAAATACCATTTGGAGGCATTTAATGTTCGAGCAAAAACGGCTGATTTTCGACAAAAGAGATAACACCCCCCCATTACGTCATGCTTCAGAAATGTGGAAAATGGTCCATTTTCAAATGTTTTATTTTTGAACGTCAGTTCACATTTGTAGGTGGATCATCAGTGTTAGAGCTAAAATTAGCATGTTTAAAGTGATTTTCATGCTTCCAGGGGCCCAAAACACAAGATTTATGGAATGGTTAAAAGTGCATGAAAATGGCCAATTTACTCACTCTGAGTTCTCAAAAAGGGTTTCTTCACCCCGGGAAGTTAATTAAATACCATTTGGAGGCATTTAATGTTCGAGCAAAAACGGCTGATTTTCGACAAAAGAGATAACACCCCCCCATTACGTCATGCTTCAGAAATGTGGAAAATGGTCCGTTTTCAAATGTTTTATTTTTGAACGTCAGTTCACATTTGTAGTTGGATCATCAGTGTTAGAGCTAAAATTAGCATGTTTAAAGTGATTTTCATGCTTCCAGGGGCCCAAAACACAAGATTTATGGAATGGTTAAAAGTGCATGAAAATGGCCAATTTACTCACTCTGAGTTCTCAAAAAGGGTTTCTTCCCCCGGGAAGTTAATTAAATACCATTTGGAGGCATTTAATGTTCGAGCAAAAACGGCTGATTTTCGACAAAAGAGATAACACCCCCCCATTACGTCATGCTTCAGAAATGTGGAAAATGGTCCGTTTTCAAATGTTTTATTTTTGAACGTCAGTTCACATTTGTAGGTGGATCATCAGTGTTAGAGCTAAAATTAGCATGTTTAAAGTGATTTTCATGCTTCCAGGGGCTCGGGAAGTTAATTAAATACCATTTGGAGGCATTTAATGTTCGAGCAAAAACGGCTGATTTTCGACAAAAGAGATAACACCCCCCCATTACGTCATGCTTCAGAAATGTGGAAAATGGTCCGTTTTCAAATGTTTTATTTTTGAACGTCAGTTCACATTTGTAGGTGGATCATCAGTGTTAGAGCTAAAATTAGCATGTTTAAAGTGATTTTCATGCTTCCAGGGGCTCGGGAAGTTAATTAAATACCATTTGGAGGCATTTAATGTTCAAGCAAAAACGGCTGATTTTCGACAAAAGAGATAACACCCCCCCATTACGTCATGCTTCAGAAATGTGGAAAATGGTCCGTTTTCAAATGTTTTATTTTTGAACGTCAGTTCACATTTGTAGGTGGATCATCAGTGTTAGAGCTAAAATTATCATGTTTAAAGTGATTTTCATGCTTCCAGGGGCCCAAAACACAAGATGTATGGAATGGTTAAAAGTGCATGAAAATGGCCAATTTACTCACTCTGAGTTCTCAAAAAGGGTTTCTTCACCCCGGGAAGTTAATTAAATACCATTTGGAGGCATTTAATGTTCGAGCAAAAACGGCTGATTTTCGACAAAAGAGATAACACCCCCCCATTACGTCATGCTTCAGAAATGTGGAAAATGGTCCGTTTTCAAATGTTTTATTTTTGAACGTCAGTTCACATTTGTAGGTGGATCATCAGTGTTAGAGCTAAAATTAGCATGTTTAAAGTGATTTTCATGCTTCCAGGGGCTCGGGAAGTTAATTAAATACCATTTGGAGGCATTTAATGTTCGAGCAAAAACGGCTGATTTTCGACAAAAGAGATAACACCCCCCCATTACGTCATGCTTCAGAAATGTGGAAAATGGTCCGTTTTCAAATGTTTTATTTTTGAACGTCAGTTCACATTTGTAGGTGGATCATCAGTGTTAAAGCTAAAATTAGCATGTTTAAAGTGATTTTCATGCTTCCAGGGGCCCAAAACACAAGATTTATGGAATGGTTAAAAGTGCATGAAAATGGCCAATTTACTCACTCTGAGTTCTCAAAAAGGGTTTCTTCACCCCGGGAAGTTAATTAAATACCATTTGGAGGCATTTAATGTTAGAGCAAAAACGGCTGATTTTCGACAAAAGAGATAACACCCCCCCATTACGTCATGCTTCAGAAATGTGGAAAATGGTCCGTTTTCAAATGTTTTATTTTTGAACGTCAGTTCACATTTGTAGGTGGATCATCAGTGTTAGAGCTAAAATTAGCATGTTTAAAGTGATTTTCATGCTTCCAGGGGCCCAAAACACAAGATTTATGGAATGGTTAAAAGTGCATGAAAATGGCCAATTTACTCACTCTGAGTTCTCAAAAAGGGTTTCTTCACCCCGGGAAGTTAATTAAATACCATTTGGAGGCATTTAATGTTCGTTCAAAAACGGCTGATTTTCGACAAAAGAGATAACACCCCCCCATTACGTCATGCTTCAGAAATGTGGAAAATGGTCCGTTTTCAAATGTTTTATTTTTGAACGTCAGTTCACATTTGTAGGTGGATCATCAGTGTTAGAGCTAAAATTAGCATGTTTAAAGTGATTTTCATGCTTCCAGGGGCTCGGGAAGTGAAATAAATACCATTTGGAGGATTTTAATGTTCGAGCAAAAACGGCTGATTTTCGACGAAAGAGCTAACACCCCCCCATTACGTCATGCTTCAGAAATGTGGAAAATGGTCCGTTTTCAAATGTTTTATTTTTGAACGTCAGTTCACATTTGTAGGTGGATCATCAGTGTTAGAGCTAAAATGAGCATGTTTAAAGTGATTTTCATGCTTCCAGGGGCTCGGGAAGTTAATTAAATACCATTTGAAGGCATTTATTGTTCGAGCAAAAATGGCTGATTTTTGACAAAAGAGATAACACCCCCCCATTACGTCATGCTTCAGAAATGTGGAAAATGGTCCGTTTTCAAATGTTTTATTTTTGAACGTCAGTTCACATTTGTAGGTGGATCATCAGTGTTAGAGCTAAAATTAGCATGTTTAAAGTGATTTTCATGCTTCCAGGGGCTCGGGAAGTTAATTAAATACCATTTGGAGGCATTTAATGTTCGAGCAAAAACGGCTGATTTTCGACAAAAGAGATAACACCCCCCCATTACGTCATGCTTCAGAAATGTGGAAAATGGTCCGTTTTCAAATGTTTTATTTTTGAACGTCAGTTCACATTTGTAGGTGGATCATCAGTGTTAGAGCTAAAATTAGCATGTTTAAAGTGATTTTCATGCTTCCAGGGGCCCAAAACACAAGATTTATGGAATGGTTAAAAGTGCATGAAAATGGCCAATTTACTCACTCTGAGTTCTCAAAAAGGGTTTCTTCACCCCGGGAAGTTAATTAAATACCATTTGGAGGCATTTAATGTTAGAGCAAAAACGGCTGATTTTCGACAAAAGAGATAACACCCCCCCATTACGTCATGCTTCAGAAATGTGGAAAATGGTCCGTTTTCAAATGTTTTATTTTTGAACGTCAGTTCACATTTGTAGGTGGATCATCAGTGTTAGAGCTAAAATTAGCATGTTTAAAGTGATTTTCATGCTTCCAGGGGCTCGGGAAGTGAAATAAATACCATTTGGAGGCATTTAATGTTCGAGCAAAAACGGCTGATTTTCGACAAAAGAGATAACACCCCCCCATTACGTCATGCTTCAGAAATGTGGAAAATGGTCCGTTTTCAAATGTTTTATTTTTGAACGTCAGTTCACATTTGTAGGTGGATCATCAGTGTTAGAGCTAAAATTAGCATGTTTAAAGTGATTTTCATGCTTCCAGGGGCTCGGGAAGTTAATTAAATACCATTTGGAGGCATTTAATGTTCGAGCAAAAACGGCTGATTTTCGACAAAAGAGATAACACCCCCCCATTACGTCATGCTTCAGAAATGTGGAAAATGGTCCGTTTTCAAATGTTTTATTTTTGAACGTCAGTTCACATTTGTAGGTGGATCATCAGTGTTAAAGCTAAAATTAGCATGTTTAAAGTGATTTTCATGCTTCCAGGGGCCCAAAACACAAGATTTATGGAATGGTTAAAAGTGCATGAAAATGGCCAATTTACTCACTCTGAGTTCTCAAAAAGGGTTTCTTCACCCCGGGAAGTTAATTAAATACCATTTGGAGGCATTTAATGTTAGAGCAAAAACGGCTGATTTTCGACAAAAGAGATAACACCCCCCCATTACGTCATGCTTCAGAAATGTGGAAAATGGTCCGTTTTCAAATGTTTTATTTTTGAACGTCAGTTCACATTTGTAGGTGGATCATCAGTGTTAGAGCTAAAATTAGCATGTTTAAAGTGATTTTCATGCTTCCAGGTGCCCAAAACACAAGATTTATGGAATGGTTAAAAGTGCATGAAAATGGCCAATTTACTCACTCTGATTTCTCAAAAAGGGTTTCTTCACCCCGGGAAGTTAATTAAATACCATTTGGAGGCATTTAATGTTCGTTCAAAAACGGCTGATTTTCGACAAAAGAGATAACACCCCCCCATTACGTCATGCTTCAGAAATGTGGAAAATGGTCCGTTTTCAAATGTTTCATTTTTGAACGTCAGTTCACATTTGTAGGTGGATCATCAGTGTTAGAGCTAAAATTAGCATGTTTAAAGTGATTTTCATGCTTCCAGGGGCTTGGGAAGTTAATTAAATACCATTTGGAGGCATTTAATGTTCGAGCAAAAACGGCTGATTTTCGACAAAAGAGATAACACCCCCCCATTACGCCATGCTTCAGAAATGTGGAAAATGGTCCGTTTTCAAATGTTTTATTTTTGAACGTCAGTTCACATTTGTAGGTGGATCATCAGTGTTAGAGCTAAAATTAGCACGTTTAAAGTGATTTTCATGCTTCCAGGGGCCCAAAACACAAGATTTATGGAATGGTTAAAAGTGCATGAAAATGGCCAATTTACTCACTCTGAGTTCTCAAAAAGGGTTTCTTCACCCCGGGAAGTTAATTAAATACCATTTGGAGGCATTTAATGTTCGAGCAAAAACGGCTGATTTTCGACAAAAGAGATAACACCCCCCCATTACGTCATGCTTCAGAAATGTGGAAAATGGTCCGTTTTCAAATGTTTTATTTTTGAACGTCAGTTCACATTTGTAGGTGGATCATCAGTGTTAGAGCTAAAATTAGCATGTTTAAAGTGATTTTCATGCTTCCAGGGGCCCAAAACACAAGATTTATGGAATGGTTAAAAGTGCATGAAAATGGCCAATTTACTCACTCTGAGTTCTCAAAAAGGGTTTCTTCACCCCGGGAAGTTAATTAAATACCATTTGGAGGCATTTAATGTTCGAGCAAAAACGGCTGAGTTTCGACAAAAGAGATAACACCCCCCCATTACGTCATGCTTCAGAAATGTGGAAAATGGTCCGTTTTCAAATGTTTTATTTTTGAACGTCAGTTCACATTTGTAGGTGGATCATCAGTGTTAGAGCTAAAATTATCATGTTTAAAGTGATTTTCATGCTTCCAGGGGCCCAAAACACAAGATTTATGGAATGGTTAAAAGTGCATGAAAATGGCCAATTTACTCACTCTGAGTTCTCAAAAAGGGTTTCTTCACCCCGGGAAGTTAATTAAATACCATTTGGAGGCATTTAATGTTCGAGCAAAAACGGCTGATTTTCGACAAAAGAGATAACACCCCCCCATTACGTCATGCTTCAGAAATGTGGAAAATGGTCCGTTTTCAAATGTTTCATTTTTGAACGTCAGTTCACATTTGTAGGTGGATCATCAGTGTTAGAGCTAAAATTAGCATGTTTAAAGTGATTTTCATGCTTCCAGGGGCCCAAAACACAAGATTTATGGAATGGTTAAAAGTGCATGAAAATGGCCAATTTACTCACTCTGAGTTCTCAAAAAGGGTTTCTTCACCCCGGGAAGTTAATTAAATACCATTTGGAGGCATTTAATGTTCGAGCAAAAACGGCTGATTTTCGACAAAAGAGATAACACCCCCCCATTACGTCATGCTTCAGAAATGTGGAAAATGGTCCATTTTCAAATGTTTTATTTTTGAACGTCAGTTCACATTTGTAGGTGGATCATCAGTGTTAGAGCTAAAATTAGCATGTTTAAAGTGATTTTCATGCTTCCAGGGGCCCAAAACACAAGATTTATGGAATGGTTAAAAGTGCATGAAAATGGCCAATTTACTCACTCTGAGTTCTCAAAAAGGGTTTCTTCACCCCGGGAAGTTAATTAAATACCATTTGGAGGCATTTAATGTTCGAGCAAAAACGGCTGATTTTCGACAAAAGAGATAACACCCCCCCATTACGTCATGCTTCAGAAATGTGGAAAATGGTCCGTTTTCAAATGTTTTATTTTTGAACGTCAGTTCACATTTGTAGTTGGATCATCAGTGTTAGAGCTAAAATTAGCATGTTTAAAGTGATTTTCATGCTTCCAGGGGCCCAAAACACAAGATTTATGGAATGGTTAAAAGTGCATGAAAATGGCCAATTTACTCACTCTGAGTTCTCAAAAAGGGTTTCTTCCCCCGGGAAGTTAATTAAATACCATTTGGAGGCATTTAATGTTCGAGCAAAAACGGCTGATTTTCGACAAAAGAGATAACACCCCCCCATTACGTCATGCTTCAGAAATGTGGAAAATGGTCCGTTTTCAAATGTTTTATTTTTGAACGTCAGTTCACATTTGTAGGTGGATCATCAGTGTTAGAGCTAAAATTAGCATGTTTAAAGTGATTTTCATGCTTCCAGGGGCTCGGGAAGTTAATTAAATACCATTTGGAGGCATTTAATGTTCGAGCAAAAACGGCTGATTTTCGACAAAAGAGATAACACCCCCCCATTACGTCATGCTTCAGAAATGTGGAAAATGGTCCGTTTTCAAATGTTTTATTTTTGAACGTCAGTTCACATTTGTAGGTGGATCATCAGTGTTAGAGCTAAAATTAGCATGTTTAAAGTGATTTTCATGCTTCCAGGGGCCCAAAACACAAGATTTATGGAATGGTTAAAAGTGCATGAAAATGGCCAATTTACTCACTCTGAGTTCTCAAAAAGGGTTTCTTCACCCCGGGAAGTTAATTAAATACCATTTGGAGGCATTTAATGTTAGAGCAAAAACGGCTGATTTTCGACAAAAGAGATAACACCCCCCCATTACGTCATGCTTCAGAAATGTGGAAAATGGTCCGTTTTCAAATGTTTTATTTTTGAACGTCAGTTCACATTTGTAGGTGGATCATCAGTGTTAGAGCTAAAATTAGCATGTTTAAAGTGATTTTCATGCTTCCAGGGGCTCGGGAAGTGAAATAAATACTATTTGGAGGCATTTAATGTTCGAGCAAAAACGGCTGATTTTCGACAAAAGAGATAACACCCCCCCATTACGTCATGCTTCAGAAATGTGGAAAATGGTCCGTTTTCAAATGTTTTATTTTTGAACGTCAGTTCACATTTGTAGGTGGATCATCAGTGTTAGAGCTAAAATTAGCATGTTTAAAGTGATTTTCATGCTTCCAGGGGCTCGGGAAGTTAATTAAATACCATTTGGAGGCATTTAATGTTCGAGCAAAAACGGCTGATTTTCGACAAAAGAGATAACACCCCCCCATTACGTCATGCTTCAGAAATGTGGAAAATGGTCCGTTTTCAAATGTTTTATTTTTGAACGTCAGTTCACATTTGTAGGTGGATCATCAGTGTTAAAGCTAAAATTAGCATGTTTAAAGTGATTTTCATGCTTCCAGGGGCCCAAAACACAAGATTTATGGAATGGTTAAAAGTGCATGAAAATGGCCAATTTACTCACTCTGAGTTCTCAAAAAGGGTTTCTTCACCCCGGGAAGTTAATTAAATACCATTTGGAGGCATTTAATGTTCGAGCAAAAACGGCTGATTTTCGACAAAAGAGATAACACCCCCCCATTACGTCATGCTTCAGAAATGTGGAAAATGGTCCATTTTCAAATGTTTTATTTTTGAACGTCAGTTCACATTTGTAGGTGGATCATCAGTGTTAGAGCTAAAATTAGCATGTTTAAAGTGATTTTCATGCTTCCAGGGGCCCAAAACACAAGATTTATGGAATGGTTAAAAGTGCATGAAAATGGCCAATTTACTCACTCTGAGTTCTCAAAAATGGTTTCTTCACCCCGGGAAGTTAATTAAATACCATTTGGAGGCATTTAATGTTCGAGCAAAAACGGCTGATTTTCGACAAAAGAGATAACACCCCCCCATTACGTCATGCTTCAGAAATGTGGAAAATGGTCCGTTTTCAAATGTTTTATTTTTGAACGTCAGTTCACATTTGTAGTTGGATCATCAGTGTTAGAGCTAAAATTAGCATGTTTAAAGTGATTTTCATGCTTCCAGGGGCCCAAAACACAAGATTTATGGAATGGTTAAAAGTGCATGAAAATGGCCAATTTACTCACTGTGAGTTCTCAAAAAGGGTTTCTTCCCCCGGGAAGTTAATTAAATACCATTTGGAGGCATTTAATGTTCGAGCAAAAACGGCTGATTTTCGACAAAAGAGATAACACCCCCCCATTACGTCATGCTTCAG
Organism: Lissotriton vulgaris; assembly: GCF_964263255.1. NCBI lineage: Eukaryota > Metazoa > Chordata > Amphibia > Caudata > Salamandridae > Lissotriton > Lissotriton vulgaris. The sequence goes on along the minus strand of NW_028248558.1, from coordinate 349,113 downwards.
AAATGTGGAAAATGGTCCGTTTTCAAATGTTTTATTTTTGAACGTCAGTTCACATTTGTAGGTGGATCATCAGTGTTAGAGCTAAAATTAGCATGTTTAAAGTGATTTTCATGCTTCCAGGGGCTCGGGAAGTTAATTAAATACCATTTGGAGGCATTTAATGTTCGAGCAAAAACGGCTGATTTTCGACAAAAGAGATAACACCCCCCCATTACGTCATGCTTCAGAAATGTGGAAAATGGTCCGTTTTCAAATGTTTTATTTTTGAACGTCAGTTCACATTTGTAGGTGGATCATCAGTGTTAGAGCTAAAATTAGCATGTTTAAAGTGATTTTCATGCTTCCAGGGGCTCGGGAAGTTAATTAAATACCATTTGGAGGCATTTAATGTTCGAGCAAAAACGGCTGACTTTCGACAAAAGAGATAACACCCCCCCATTACGTCATGCTTCAGAAATGTGGAAAATGGTCCGTTTTCAAATGTTTTATTTTTGAACGTCAGTTCACATTTGTAGGTGGATCATCAGTGTTAGAGCTAAAATTATCATGTTTAAAGTGATTTTCATGCTTCCAGGGGCCCAAAACACAAGATGTATGGAATGGTTAAAAGTGCATGAAAATGGCCAATTTACTCACTCTGAGTTCTCAAAAAGGGTTTCTTCACCCCGGGAAGTTAATTAAATACCATTTGGAGGCATTTAATGTTAGAGCAAAAACGGCTGATTTTCGACAAAAGAGATAACACCCCCCCATTACGTCATGCTTCAGAAATGTGGAAAATGGTCCGTTTTCAAATGTTTTATTTTTGAACGTCAGTTCACATTTGTAGGTGGATCATCAGTGTTAGAGCTAAAATTAGCATGTTTAAAGTGATTTTCATGCTTCCAGGGGCTCGGGAAGTTAATTAAATACCATTTGGAGGCATTTAATGTTCGAGCAAAAACGGCTGATTTTCGACAAAAGAGATAACACCCCCCCATTACGTCATGCTTCAGAAATGTGGAAAATGGTCCGTTTTCAAATGTTTTATTTTTGAACGTCAGTTCACATTTGTAGGTGGATCATCAGTGTTAAAGCTAAAATTAGCATGTTTAAAGTGATTTTCATGCTTCCAGGGGCCCAAAACACAAGATTTATGGAATGGTTAAAAGTGCATGAAAATGGCCAATTTACTCACTCTGAGTTCTCAAAAAGGGTTTCTTCACCCCGGGAAGTTAATTAAATACCATTTGGAGGCATTTAATGTTCGAGCAAAAACGGCTGATTTTCGACAAAAGAGATAACACCCCCCCATTACGTCATGCTTCAGAAATGTGGAAAATGGTCCATTTTCAAATGTTTTATTTTTGAACGTCAGTTCACATTTGTAGGTGGATCATCAGTGTTAGAGCTAAAATTAGCATGTTTAAAGTGATTTTCATGCTTCCAGGGGCCCAAAACACAAGATTTATGGAATGGTTAAAAGTGCATGAAAATGGCCAATTTACTCACTCTGAGTTCTCAAAAATGGTTTCTTCACCCCGGGAAGTTAATTAAATACCATTTGGAGGCATTTAATGTTCGAGCAAAAACGGCTGATTTTCGACAAAAGAGATAACACCCCCCCATTACGTCATGCTTCAGAAATGTGGAAAATGGTCCGTTTTCAAATGTTTTATTTTTGAACGTCAGTTCACATTTGTAGTTGGATCATCAGTGTTAGAGCTAAAATTAGCATGTTTAAAGTGATTTTCATGCTTCCAGGGGCCCAAAACACAAGATTTATGGAATGGTTAAAAGTGCATGAAAATGGCCAATTTACTCACTGTGAGTTCTCAAAAAGGGTTTCTTCCCCCGGGAAGTTAATTAAATACCATTTGGAGGCATTTAATGTTCGAGCAAAAACGGCTGATTTTCGACAAAAGAGATAACACCCCCCCATTACGTCATGCTTCAGAAATGTGGAAAATGGTCCGTTTTCAAATGTTTTATTTTTGAACGTCAGTTCACATTTGTAGGTGGATCATCAGTGTTAGAGCTAAAATTAGCATGTTTAAAGTGATTTTCATGCTTCCAGGGGCTCGGGAAGTTAATTAAATACCATTTGGAGGCATTTAATGTTCGAGCAAAAACGGCTGATTTTCGACAAAAGAGATAACACCCCCCCATTACGTCATGCTTCAGAAATGTGGAAAATGGTCCGTTTTCAAATGTTTTATTTTTGAACGTCAGTTCACATTTGTAGGTGGATCATCAGTGTTAGAGCTAAAATTAGCATGTTTAAAGTGATTTTCATGCTTCCAGGGGCTCGGGAAGTTAATTAAATACCATTTGGAGGCATTTAATGTTCGAGCAAAAACGGCTGACTTTCGACAAAAGAGATAACACCCCCCCATTACGTCATGCTTCAGAAATGTGGAAAATGGTCCGTTTTCAAATGTTTTATTTTTGAACGTCAGTTCACATTTGTAGGTGGATCATCAGTGTTAGAGCTAAAATTATCATGTTTAAAGTGATTTTCATGCTTCCAGGGGCCCAAAACACAAGATGTATGGAATGGTTAAAAGTGCATGAAAATGGCCAATTTACTCACTCTGAGTTCTCAAAAAGGGTTTCTTCACCCCGGGAAGTTAATTAAATACCATTTGGAGGCATTTAATGTTAGAGCAAAAACGGCTGATTTTCGACAAAAGAGATAACACCCCCCCATTACGTCATGCTTCAGAAATGTGGAAAATGGTCCGTTTTCAAATGTTTTATTTTTGAACGTCAGTTCACATTTGTAGGTGGATCATCAGTGTTAGAGCTAAAATTAGCATGTTTAAAGTGATTTTCATGCTTCCAGGGGCTCGGGAAGTGAAATAAATACCATTTGGAGGCATTTAATGTTCGAGCAAAAACGGCTGATTTTCGACAAAAGAGATAACACCCCCCCATTACGTCATGCTTCAGAAATGTGGAAAATGGTCCGTTTTCAAATGTTTTATTTTTGAACGTCAGTTCACATTTGAAGGTGGATCATCAGTGTTAGAGCTAAAATTAGCATGTTTAAAGTGATTTTCATGCTTCCAGGGGCTCGGGAAGTTAATTAAATACCATTTGGAGGCATTTAATGTTCGAGCAAAAACGGCTGATTTTCGACAAAAGAGATAACACCCCCCCATTACGTCATGCTTCAGAAATGTGGAAAATGGTCTGTTTTCAAATGTTTTATTTTTGAACGTCAGTTCACATTTGTAGGTGGATCATCAGTGTTAAAGCTAAAATTAGCATGTTTAAAGTGATTTTCATGCTTCCAGGGGCCCAAAACACAAGATTTATGGAATGGTTAAAAGTGCATGAAAATGGCCAATTTACTCACTCTGAGTTCTCAAAAAGGGTTTCTTCACCCCGGGAAGTTAATTAAATACCATTTGGAGGCATTTAATGTTAGAGCAAAAACGGCTGATTTTCGACAAAAGAGATAACACCCCCCCATTACGTCATGCTTCAGAAATGTGGAAAATGGTCCGTTTTCAAATGTTTTATTTTTGAACGTCAGTTCACATTTGTAGATGGATCATCAGTGTTAGAGCTAAAATTAGCATGTTTAAAGTGATTTTCATGCTTCCAGGGGCCCAAAACACAAGATTTATGGAATGGTTAAAAGTGCATGAAAATGGCCAATTTACTCACTCTGAGTTCTCAAAAAGGGTTTCTTCACCCCGGGAAGTTAATTAAATACCATTTGGAGGCATTTAATGTTCGTTCAAAAACGGCTGATTTTCGACAAAAGAGATAACACCCCCCCATTACGTCATGCTTCAGAAATGTGGAAAATGGTCCGTTTTCAAATGTTTTATTTTTGAACGTCAGTTCACATTTGTAGGTGGATCATCAGTGTTAGAGCTAAAATTAGCATGTTTAAAGTGATTTTCATGCTTCCAGGGGCTCGGGAAGTGAAATAAATACCATTTGGAGGCATTTAATGTTCGAGCAAAAACGGCTGATTTTCGACAAAAGAGATAACACCCCCCCATTACGTCATGCTTCAGAAATGTGGAAAATGGTCCGTTTTCAAATGTTTTATTTTTGAACGTCAGTTCACATTTGTAGGTGGATCATCAGTGTTAGAGCTAAAATTAGCATGTTTAAAGTGATTTTCATGCTTCCAGGGGCTCGGGAAGTTAATTAAATACCATTTGGAGGCATTTAATGTTCGAGCAAAAACGGCTGATTTTCGACAAAAGAGATAACACCCCCCCATTACGTCATGCTTCAGAAATGTGGAAAATGGTCCGTTTTCAAATGTTTTATTTTTGAACGTCAGTTCACATTTGTAGGTGGATCATCAGTGTTAGAGCTAAAATTAGCATGTTTAAAGTGATTTTCATGCTTCCAGGGGCCCAAAACACAAGATTTATGGAATGGTTAAAAGTGCATGAAAATGGCCAATTTACTCACTCTGAGTTCTCAAAAAGGGTATCTTCACCCCGGGAAGTTAATTAAATACCATTTGGAGGCATTTAATGTTCGAGCAAAAACGGCTGATTTTCGACAAAAGAGATAACACCCCCCTATTACGTCATGCTTCAGAAATGTGGAAAATGGTCCGTTTTCAAATGTTTTATTTTTGAACGTCAGTTCACATTTGTAGGTGGATCATCAGTGTTAGAGCTAAAATTAGCATGTTTAAAGTGATTTTCATGCTTCCAGGGGCCCAAAACACAAGATTTATGGAATGGTTAAAAGTGCATGAAAATGGCCAATTTACTCACTCTGAGTTCTCAAAAAGGGTTTCTTCAACCCGGGAAGTTAATTAAATACCATTTGGAGGCATTTAATGTTCGAGCAAAAACGGCTGATTTTCGACAAAAGAGATAACACCCCCCCATTACGTCATGCTTCAGAAATGTGGAAAATGGTCCGTTTTCAAATGTTTTATTTTTGAACGTCAGTTCACATTTGTAGGTGGATCATCAGTGTTAGAGCTAAAATTAGCATGTTTAAAGTGATTTTCATGCTTCCAGGGGCCCAAAACACAAGATTTATGGAATGGTTAAAAGTGCATGAAAATGGCCAGTTTACTCACTCTGAGTTCTCAAAAAGGGTTTCTTCACCCCGGGAAGTTAATTAAATACCATTTGGAGGCATTTAATGTTCGAGCAAAAACGGCTGATTTTCGACAAAAGAGATAACACCCCCCCATTACGTCATGCTTCAGAAATGTGGAAAATGGTCCGTTTTCAAATGTTTTATTTTTGAACGTAAGTTCACATTTGTAGGTGGATCATCAGTGTTAGAGCTAAAATTAGCATGTTTAAAGTGATTTTCATGCTTCCAGGGGCCCAAAACACAAGATTTATGGAATGGTTAAAAGTGCATGAAAATGGCCAATTTACCCACTCTGAGTTCTCAAAAAGGGTTTCTTCACCCCGGGAAGTTAATTAAATACCATTTGGAGGCATTTAATGTTAGAGCAAAAACGGCTGATTTTCGACAAAAGAGATAACACCCCCCCATTACGTCATGCTTCAGAAATGTGGAAAATGGTCCGTTTTCAAATGTTTTATTTTTGAACGTCAGTTCACATTTGTAGGTGGATCATCAGTGTTAGAGCTAAAATTAGCATGTTTAAAGTGATTTTCATGCTTCCAGGGGCTCGGGAAGTGAAATAAATACCATTTGGAGGATTTTAATGTTCGAGCAAAAACGGCTGATTTTCGACGAAAGAGCTAACACCCCCCCATTACGTCATGCTTCAGAAATGTGGAAAATGGTCCGTTTTCAAATGTTTTATTTTTGAACGTCAGTTCACATTTGTAGGTGGATCATCCGTGTTAGAGCTAAAATGAGCATGTTTAAAGTGATTTTCATGCTTCCAGGGGCTCGGGAAGTTAATTAAATACCATTTGGAGGCATTTAATGTTCGAGCAAAAACGGCTGATTTTCGACAAAAGAGATAACACCCCCCCATTACGTCATGCTTCAGAAATGTGGAAAATGGTCCGTTTTCAAATGTTTTATTTTTGAACGTCAGTTCACATTTGTAGGTGGATCATCAGTGTTAGAGCTAAAATTAGCATGTTTAAAGTGATTTTCATGCTTCCAGGGGCTCGGGAAGTTAATTAAATACCATTTGGAGGCATTTAATGTTCGAGCAAAAACGGCTGATTTTCGACAAAAGAGATAACACCCCCCCATTACGTCATGCTTCAGAAATGTGGAAAATGGTCCGTTTTCAAATGTTTTATTTTTGAACGTCAGTTCACATTTGTAGGTGGATCATCAGTGTTAGAGCTAAAATTAGCATGTTTAAAGTGATTTTCATGCTTCCAGGGGCCCAAAACACAAGATTTATGGAATGGTTAAAAGTGCATGAAAATGGCCAATTTACTCACTCTGAGTTCTCAAAAAGGGTTTCTTCACCCCGGGAAGTTAATTAAATACCATTTGGAGGCATTTAATGTTAGAGCAAAAACGGCTGATTTTCGACAAAAGAGATAACACCCCCCCATTACGTCATGCTTCAGAAATGTGGAAAATGGTCCGTTTTCAAATGTTTTATTTTTGAACGTCAGTTCACATTTGTAGGTGGATCATCAGTGTTAGAGCTAAAATTAGCATGTTTAAAGTGATTTTCATGCTTCCAGGGGCCCAAAACACAAGATTTATGGAATGGTTAAAAGTGCATGAAAATGGCCAATTTACTCACTCTGAGTTCTCAAAAAGGGTTTCTTCACCCCGGGAAGTTAATTAAATACCATTTGGAGGCATTTAATGTTCGAGCAAAAACGGCTGATTTTCGACAAAAGAGATAACACCCCCCCATTACGCCATGCTTCAGAAATGTGGAAAATGGTCCGTTTTCAAATGTTTTATTTTTGAACGTCAGTTCACATTTGTAGGTGGATCATCAGTGTTAGAGCTAAAATTAGCACGTTTAAAGTGATTTTCATGCTTCCAGGGGCCCAAAACACAAGATTTATGGAATGGTTAAAAGTGCATGAAAATGGCCAATTTTTTGAACTGCCAGACCTCCCGAGGCTTCGCCGGGAGCAACAACGCTGCCGAGGCGCGGCGCAACGTAACTTTTAAAACAGTGCCTGGACACTTTTATTTCACTTGCCTCATTGCTCAGGGGCTGCGCTGAGGTCATCGCGCACCCCTCTTCCTTTGGGATTCTCTTCGCCGCCGCCGCCAGAGCGCCCCACGCTGAGCGTTCCCTCCCCCTCTGACGGGCAGGTCACGAGGGCGGGGACGGGCGTGGCGACCATCTTGGGCTGCTCTCTGGTTGGCGGGGCAGCTCCTCTGTCCCTCCCCCCCTGGCAATTTCTTCCTGACGGGCGCAGTCCCGCTTCAGCTCTTTTGAACTGCCAGACCTCCCGAGGCTTCGCCGGGAGCAACAACGCTGCCGAGGCGCGGCGCAACGTAACTTTTAAAACAGTGCCTGGACACTTTTATTTCACTTGCCTCATTGCTCAGGGGCTGCGCTGAGGTCATCGCGCACCCCTCTTCCTTTGGGATTCTCTTCGCCGCCGCCGCCAGAGCGCCCCACGCTGAGCGTTCCCTCCCCCTCTGACGGGCAGGTCACGAGGGCGGGGACGGGCGTGGCGACCATCTTGGGCTGCTCTCTGGTTGGCGGGGCAGCTCCTCTGTCCCTCCCCCCCTGGCAATTTCTTCCTGACGGGCGCAGTCCCGCTTCAGCTCTTTTGAACTGCCAGACCTCCCGAGGCTTCGCCGGGAGCAACAACGCTGCCGAGGCGCGGCGCAACGTAACTTTTAAAACAGTGCCTGGACACTTTTATTTCACTTGCCTCATTGCTCAGGGGCTGCGCTGAGGTCATCGCGCACCCCTCTTCCTTTGGGATTCTCTTCGCCGCCGCCGCCAGAGCGCCCCACGCTGAGCGTTCCCTCCCCCTCTGACGGGCAGGTCACGAGGGCGGGGACGGGCGTGGCGACCATCTTGGGCTGCTCTCTGGTTGGCGGGGCAGCTCCTCTGTCCCTCCACCCCCTGCCACGCCCTACTACTTCCGGTCCCCTACTTATGGCACTACTATCCCGGCCGCGCAGCGGACGAGCGCAGCGGGCGCGACGAAGGCGCGCCGAAGTTGCGCCTAAGTTAAGCCCGTCTGCGCCCGTCCGCGACGGGCCGGGACCAGGGGCCACACCCCTTGTTCCTCTGTTGTCATACACGCCTGCACAACTCCTCGCCTGCTCCACTGAGGTGCCTCTTCCCCTTACTCTTATGCAGCATCTTGTTGCATTAGATATCTATGTCCCCTACTCAGACCGTGTTGTGCTGCCACATCCAATTACTCCCTTGCCTACGCCGGACATTGACTCTCTCCCTTCTGGTCCTTCATCTCCCCCCCACACTGCCTCTGCTTATCTCCTCAACACTCGCTCGGCAGGCAAACACCAACTCGACCTGTTTAACCTTCTTACCACAGACTCCCCAGATTTTCTGTTTCTTACGGAAACATGGTTTTCGGAGGCTTCCCTCCCCGACATCCTAGCCATCCTTCCCCATTCTTATTATGCCCTCCGGTCCGATCGCCCCGCGGACAAGACTGGGGGGGGCGTTGCCATGATTGTCCGATCCTCTATTCAATTTCAGCTACTCCCCCAAACACCTATTGCTGGAGTGGACTTCTTGGTCGCTCGCTCCTCCAATCTGCCTACACCGCTCACTGTTGTCCTTGTTTATCGCCCTCCCCTGAACATGCCCCTGTTTGTGGCCTCCCTACAGGAGCTCCTCGCCACGCTGGTGGTTAACAACTCCTCTGTTCTCCTGCTTGGGGATTTTAACTACTGGCCTGGCGACCCGAGGGAGGACTCAGCATCCAAGGACTTCACGGCCACTCTCCTCTGCCTCAATCTGAACTCCCATGTTCTGGTCCCTACCCACAATCTTGGACACATCCTGGACCAAGTGTGGTCATCTCAGGACATAGTTTCCTCTCCCAGCATCCTCCCATGCACATGGTCCGACCATTCTCTCATTTCCTTTTCTATCACTATTGGCCCTCCTCACAAGCCCCCTCGTCCCAAGAATGTCTTCGCCCGTAGTTGGAATCATGTTGATTTGGTCTCCCTTTCTCTCTCCCTTGCTTCTTCTCCCCCTGACCTCACTGACACTTCCCTTGACTCTCAGGCCATTGCAGTTGGCAATTGGCTTTCCTCCGCATGCGATTTGGTAGCCCCCCTTAAGTTAGTCAAGTCCATTCGCCCTCATGAGGCTCACCGTTGGTTTAGCCCGGAGCTCAAGACTCTCAAATTGGAGCTTAGACGCTCAGAGCGCCTTTGGCGTCGGGGCTACTGCCCTGACCTCAAGGCCAAATACAAATTACTTCTTAGGGAGTACAAGAAAGCCATCCTGACCACTAAGACCAAATATTTCTCCGAACAAGTGGCGCTCTCGGCTAATAAATCCAAAGAAATCTTTTCTTTGGTTAAGAACTTGGCCACTTCTGATCGTGCTTGCCCTCACTTCACTCCCTCCCAGGTCCTTTGCTCCTCTCTCAACAACTTCTTCATTGAGAAGATTGTTAATATTAAATCTAACATCCTGGTCACTCCTTTTACTCCTCCTCACTCTGTCCCCTCTGCGCCCAAATCTTCTTTCTCTTCTTTCCCTCCCCTTTCCTTGGACGCTTTTCTAGCTCTGCTCACAAAAATCAAGTCTGGCTCCCCCACTGACTGTGCCCCTGCCCGTATTCTCAAAACCCTTTTTTCTTCCTGCCCTGACACCCCCCTCTCTTTTCTTAATGCTTCTCTTTCCACTGGATTGGTCCCTTCTTCATTTAAATCTGCTATTGTTTCTCCCATTCTTAAAAAACCTGGTCTTGATTCTTCTCTTCCCTCTAACTTCAGACCTATCTCTCTTCTTCCCTATCTTGCTAAAATTCTCGAATCTTATGTTACTTCCTGTCTTTCTGCTTATGTTGAACGGAACCAGCTTTTGGCCTCTCACCAGGCCGGTTTCCGTTCAGGTCATTCGACCGAAACCGTGGTGTTAGCCGTCCTTGACGAGCTTAAAGCCAAGGCCGACATCAACTCTCCCCAAGCTTTGATCCTCCTCGACTTGTCCGCTGCGTTTGACACGGTCGACCATAACATTCTTCTGGACCGTGTCAGCGCAGCGGGCATACGAGGCACTGTCTTCTCCTGGGTCACTTCCTTTCTGACAGGCCGTTCTCAAGCTGTTCACCTTCCTGGCTTTTCTGCTTCCCCCCTCCCGGTGCCCTGTGGGGTCCCCCAAGGCTCCTCTCTTTCTCCCCTTCTCTTCAATCTCTACATTCACCCTCTTATTTCTTCCCTTCTTGAGCTGGGGGTCTCTGTGTATAACTACGCTGACGACCTCCAGCTCGTCTTTGATCTTTCCTCATCTTCTCACGCTTTATCTTTTTTTCATTCCACCATGGTTTTCATCTCTGGGTGGATGAGCGCCAACCACCTCAAGCTCAATCCCGATAAGACTGAGCTTGTTCTGATTGGCGGCTCATCCAACCCCTGGTCTTCTGCTTTCTGGCCTCCCATTCTTGGCCCTTCCCCCACCCCTGTTCCTTCCGTTAAAACCTTGGGCATCAAGGTTAGACAGGACCTGTCCATGCACGGCCAGGTCAGTGCTGTGGTGTCCTCCTGTTTTCTCTCCCTCCGGATGATCCGGAAAATCTCTCGTTTCTTTTCTCTTGACTCCCTTAAAATTATTATTTCTGCCCTCATCACCTCCCGCCTTGATTACGGCAATAGCTTGTTCGCCGGCATTCCAGCTTATGAAACCCGCCGCTTACAAGCTATCCAGAATCAGGCCGCCCGTCTCATCTTTCACTTGCCCAAAACCCATCACATCACTCCCGTCCTTAAATCCCTTCACTGGTTGCCCATCTTGCAGAGATCCCTGTTCAAATTAGGGTGCCTTGTTTATCGGGCCCTTGATCACTCTGGACCGGCTTTCATCAATTCTCTGGTTTCTCTTCACACCCCTGCCCGCACTCTCCGTTCTTCATCTTCTGCCCTCCTCACTGTTCCCCGCTTTCGCAAATCTCGCACCGGTGGTACCCGTTTTTCTGTTCTTGCCCCCCGGTTCTGGAACTCCCTTCCTCTTTCTATGCGTTCGATCCCTATCTTTTCCCACTTTCGTAAAGCGCTTAAAACTTTCCTGTTTGCCCAGGCCTACCCCTGCTAATCCTCCTGGCCTTGTCTGTCCGGTTCTTTAGAGCTCCCAGCGCCAGGAAGCCGTTTGGCCGTCGCGCGCTTTACAAATAATTTTCATTCATTCATTCATTCATTCATTCATTCATTCATTCATTCATACTCACTCTGAGTTCTCAAAAAGGGTTTCTTCACCCCGGGAAGTTAATTAAATACCATTTGGAGGCATTTAATGTTCGAGCAAAAACGGCTGATTTTCGACAAAAGAGATAACACCCCCCCATTACGTCATGCTTCAGAAATGTGGAAAATGGTCCGTTTTCAAATGTTTTATTTTTGAACGTCAGTTCACATTTGTAGGTGGATCATCAGTGTTAGAGCTAAAATTAGCATGTTTAAAGTGATTTTCATGCTTCCAGGGGCCCAAAACACAAGATTTATGGAATGGTTAAAAGTGCATGAAAATGGCCAATTTACTCACTCTGAGTTCTCAAAAAGGGTTTCTTCACCCCGGGAAGTTAATTAAATACCATTTGGAGGCATTTAATGTTCGAGCAAAAACGGCTGATTTTCGACAAAAGAGATAACACCCCCCCATTACGTCATGCTTCAGAAATGTGGAAAATGGTCCGTTTTCAAATGTTTTATTTTTGAAAGTCAGTTCACATTTGTAGGTGGATCATCAGTGTTAGAGCTAAAATTAGCATGTTTAAAGTGATTTTCATGCTTCCAGGGGCCCAAAACACAAGATTTATGGAATGGTTAAAAGTGCATGAAAAGTGGCCAATTTACTCACTCTGAGTTCTCAAAAAGGGTTTCTTCACCTCGGGAAGTTAATTAAATACCATTTGGAGGCATTTAATGTTCGAGCAAAAACGGCTGATTTTCGACAAAAGAGATAACACCCCCCCATTACGTCATGCTTCAGAAATGTGGAAAATGGTCCGTTTTCAAATGTTTTATTTTTGAACGTCAGTTCACATTTGTAGGTGGATCATCAGTGTTAGAGCTAAAATTAGCATGTTTAAAGTGATTTTCATGCTTCCAGGGGCCCAAAACACAAGATTTATGGAATGGTTAAAAGTGCATGAAAATGGCCAATTTACTCACTCTGAGTTCTCAAAAAGGGTTTCTTCACCCCGGGAAGTTAATTAAATACCATTTGGAGGCATTTAATGTTCGAGCAAAAACGGCTGATTTTCGACAAAAGAGATAACACCCCCCCCATTACGTCATGCTTCAGAAATGTGGAAAATGGTCCGTTTTCAAATGTTTCATTTTTGAACGTCAGTTCACATTTGTAGGTGGATCATCAGTGTTAGAGCTAAAATTAGCATGTTTAAAGTGATTTTCATGCTTCCAGGGGCCCAAAACACAAGATTTATGGAATGGTTAAAAGTGCATGAAAATGGCCAATTTACTCACTCTGAGTTCTCAAAAAGGGTTTCTTCACCCCGGGAAGTTAATTAAATACCATTTGGAGGCATTTAATGTTCGAGCAAAAACGGCTGATTTTCGACAAAAGAGATAACACCCCCCCATTACGTCATGCTTCAGAAATGTGGAAAATGGTCCATTTTCAAATGTTTTATTTTTGAACGTCAGTTCACATTTGTAGGTGGATCATCAGTGTTAGAGCTAAAATTAGCATGTTTAAAGTGATTTTCATGCTTCCAGGGGCCCAAAACACAAGATTTATGGAATGGTTAAAAGTGCATGAAAATGGCCAATTTACTCACTCTGAGTTCTCAAAAAGGGTTTCTTCACCCCGGGAAGTTAATTAAATACCATTTGGAGGCATTTAATGTTCGAGCAAAAACGGCTGATTTTCGACAAAAGAGATAACACCCCCCCATTACGTCATGCTTCAGAAATGTGGAAAATGGTCCGTTTTCAAATGTTTTATTTTTGAACGTCAGTTCACATTTGTAGTTGGATCATCAGTGTTAGAGCTAAAATTAGCATGTTTAAAGTGATTTTCATGCTTCCAGGGGCCCAAAACACAAGATTTATGGAATGGTTAAAAGTGCATGAAAATGGCCAATTTACTCACTCTGAGTTCTCAAAAAGGGTTTCTTCCCCCGGGAAGTTAATTAAATACCATTTGGAGGCATTTAATGTTCGAGCAAAAACGGCTGATTTTCGACAAAAGAGATAACACCCCCCCATTACGTCATGCTTCAGAAATGTGGAAAATGGTCCGTTTTCAAATGTTTTATTTTTGAACGTCAGTTCATATTTGTAGGTGGATCATCAGTGTTAGAGCTAAAATTAGCATGTTTAAAGTGATTTTCATGCTTCCAGGGGCTCGGGAAGTTAATTAAATACCATTTGGAGGCATTTAATGTTCGAGCAAAAACGGCTGATTTTCGACAAAAGAGATAACACCCCCCCATTACGTCATGCTTCAGAAATGTGGAAAATGGTCCGTTTTCAAATGTTTTATTTTTGAACGTCAGTTCACATTTGTAGGTGGACCATCAGTGTTAGAGCTAAAATTAGCATGTTTAAAGTGATTTTCATGCTTCCAGGGGCTCCGGAAGTTAATTAAATACCATTTGGAGGCATTTAATGTTCGAGCAAAAACGGCTGATTTTCGACAAAAGAGATAACACCCCCCCATTACGTCATGCTTCAGAAATGTGGAAAATGGTCCGTTTTCAAATGTTTTATTTTTGAACGTCAGTTCACATTTGTAGGTGGATCATCAGTGTTAGAGCTAAAATTAGCATGTTTAAAGTGATTTTCATGCTTCCAGGGGCCCAAAACACAAGATTTATGGAATGGTTAAAAGTGCATGAAAATGGCCAATTTACTCACTCTGAGTTCTCAAAAAGGGTTTCTTCACCCCGGGAAGTTAATTAAATACCATTTGGAGGCATTTAATGTTAGAGCAAAAACGGCTGATTTTCGACAAAAGAGATAACACCCCCCCATTACGTCATGCTTCAGAAATGTGGAAAATGGTCCGTTTTCAAATGTTTTATTTTTGAACGTCAGTTCACATTTGTAGGTGGATCATCAGTGTTAGAGCTAAAATTAGCATGTTTAAAGTGATTTTCATGCTTCCAGGGGCTCGGGAAGTGAAATAAATACCATTTGGAGGCATTTAATGTTCGAGCAAAAACGGCTGATTTTCGACAAAAGAGATAACACCCCCCCATTACGTCATGCTTCAGAAATGTGGAAAATGGTCCGTTTTCAAATGTTTTATTTTTGAACGTCAGTTCACATTTGTAGGTGGATCATCAGTGTTAGAGCTAAAATTAGCATGTTTAAAGTGATTTTCATGCTTCCAGGGGCTCGGGAAGTTAATTAAATACCATTTGGAGGCATTTAATGTTCGAGCAAAAACGGCTGATTTTCGACAAAAGAGATAACACCCCCCCATTACGTCATGCTTCAGAAATGTGGAAAATGGTCCGTTTTCAAATGTTTTATTTTTGAACGTCAATTCACATTTGTAGGTGGATCATCAGTGTTAAAGCTAAAATTAGCATGTTTAAAGTGATTTTCATGCTTCCAGGGGCCCAAAACACAAGATTTATGGAATGGTTAAAAGTGCATGAAAATGGCCAATTTACTCACTCTGAGTTCTCAAAAAGGGTTTCTTCACCCCGGGAAGTTAATTAAATACCATTTGGAGGCATTTAATGTTAGAGCAAAAACGGCTGATTTTCGACAAAAGAGATAACACCCCTCCATTACGTCATGCTTCAGAAATGTGGAAAATGGTCCGTTTTCAAATGTTTTATTTTTGAACGTCAGTTCACATTTGTAGGTGGATCATCAGTGTTAGAGCTAAAATTAGCATGTTTAAAGTGATTTTCATGCTTCCAGGGGCCCAAAACACAAGATTTATGGAATGGTTAAAAGTGCATGAAAATGGCCAATTTACTCACTCTGAGTTCTCAAAAAAGGTTTCTTCACCCCGGGAAGTTAATTAAATACCATATGGAGGCATTTAATGTTCGTTCAAAAACGGCTGATTTTCGACAAAAGAGATAACACCCCCCCATTACGTCATGCTTCAGAAATGTGGAAAATGGTCCGTTTTCAAATGTTTTATTTTTGAACGTCAGTTCACATTTGTAGGTGGATCATCAGTGTTAGAGCTAAAATTAGCATGTTTAAAGTGATTTTCATGCTTCCAGGGGCTCGGGAAGTGAAATAAATACCATTTGGAGGCATTTAATGTTCGAGCAAAAACGGCTGATTTTCGACAAAAGAGATAACACCCCCCCATTACGTCATGCTTCAGAAATGTGGAAAATGGTCCGTTTTCAAATGTTTTATTTTTGAACGTCAGTTCACATTTGTAGGTGGATCATCAGTGTTAGAGCTAAAATTAGCATGTTTAAAGTGATTTTCATGCTTCCAGGGGCTCGGGAAGTTAATTAAATACCATTTGGAGGCATTTAATGTTCGAGCAAAAACGGCTGATTTTCGACAAAAGAGATAACACCCCCCCATTACGTCATGCTTCAGAAATGTGGAAAATGGTCCGTTTTCAAATGTTTTATTTTTGAACGTCAGTTCACATTTGTAGGTGGATCATCAGTGTTAAAGCTAAAATTAGCATGTTTAAAGTGATTTTCATGCTTCCAGGGGCCCAAAACACAAGATTTATGGAATGGTTAAAAGTGCATGAAAATGGCCAATTTACTCACTCTGAGTTCTCAAAAAGGGTTTCTTCACCCCGGGAAGTTAATTAAATACCATTTGGAGGCATTTAATGTTAGAGCAAAAACGGCAGATTTTCGACAAAAGAGATAACACCCCCCCATTACGTCATGCTTCAGAAATGTGGAAAATGGTCCGTTTTCAAATGTTTTATTTTTGAACGTCAGTTCACATTTGTAGGTGGATCATCAGTGTTAGAGCTAAAATTAGCATGTTTAAAGTGATTTTCATGCTTCCAGGGGCTTGGGAAGTTAATTAAATACCATTTGGAGGCATTTAATGTTCGAGCAAAAACGGCTGATTTTCGACAAAAGAGATAACACCCCCCCATTACGCCATGCTTCAGAAATGTGGAAAATGGTCCGTTTTCAAATGTTTTATTTTTGAACGTCAGTTCACATTTGTAGGTGGATCATCAGTGTTAGAGCTAAAATTAGCACGTTTAAAGTGATTTTCATGCTTCCAGGGGCCCAAAACACAAGATTTATGGAATGGTTAAAAGTGCATGAAAATGGCCAATTTACTCACTCTGAGTTCTCAAAAAGGGTTTCTTCACCCCAGGAAGTTAATTAAATACCATTTGGAGGCATTTAATGTTCGAGCAAAAACGGCTGATTTTCGACAAAAGAGATAACACTCCCCCATTACGTCATGCTTCAGAAATGTGGAAAATGGTCCGTTTTCAAATGTTTTATTTTTGAAAGTCAGTTCACATTTGTAGGTGGATCATCAGTGTTAGAGCTAAAATGAGCATGTTTAAAGTGATTTTCATGCTTCCAGGGGCCCAAAACACAAGATTTATGGAATGGTTAAAAGTGCATGAAAAGTGGCCAATTTACTCACTCTGAGTTCTCAAAAAGGGTTTCTTCACCTCGGGAAGTTAATTAAATACCATTTGGAGGCATTTAATGTTCGAGCAAAAACGGCTGATTTTCGACAAAAGAGATAACACCCCCCCATTACGTCATGCTTCAGAAATGTGGAAAATGGTCCGTTTTCAAATGTTTTATTTTTGAACGTCAGTTCACATTTGTAGGTGGATCATCAGTGTTAGAGCTAAAATTAGCATGTTTAAAGTGATTTTCATGCTTCCAGGGGCCCAAAACACAAGATTTATGGAATGGTTAAAAGTGCATGAAAATGGCCAATTTACTCACTCTGAGTTCTCAAAAAGGGTTTCTTCACCCCGGGAAGGTAATTAAATACCATTTGGAGGCATTTAATGTTCGAGCAAAAACGGCTGATTTTCGACAAAAGAGATAACACCCCCCCCATTACGTCATGCTTCAGAAATGTGGAAAATGGTCCGTTTTCAAATGTTTCATTTTTGAACGTCAGTTCACATTTGTAGGTGGATCATCAGTGTTAGAGCTAAAATTAGCATGTTTAAAGTGATTTTCATGCTTCCAGGGGCCCAAAACACAAGATTTATGGAATGGTTAAAAGTGCATGAAAATGGCCAATTTACTCACTCTGAGTTCTCAAAAAGGGTTTCTTCACCCCGGGAAGTTAATTAAATACCATTTGGAGGCATTTAATGTTCGAGCAAAAACGGCTGATTTTCGACAAAAGAGATAACACCCCCCCATTACGTCATGCTTCAGAAATGTGGAAAATGGTCCATTTTCAAATGTTTTATTTTTGAACGTCAGTTCACATTTGTAGGTGGATCATCAGTGTTAGAGCTAAAATTAGCATGTTTAAAGTGATTTTCATGCTTCCAGGGGCCCAAAACACAAGATTTATGGAATGGTTAAAAGTGCATGAAAATGGCCAATTTACTCACTCTGAGTTCTCAAAAAGGGTTTCTTCACCCCGGGAAGTTAATTAAATACCATTTGGAGGCATTTAATGTTCGAGCAAAAACGGCTGATTTTCGACAAAAGAGATAACACCCCCCATTACGTCATGCTTCAGAAATGTGGAAAATGGTCCATTTTCAAATGTTTTATTTTTGAACGTCAGTTCACATTTGTAGGTGGATCATCAGTGTTAGAGCTAAAATTAGCATGTTTAAAGTGATTTTCATGCTTCCAGGGGCCCAAAACACAAGATTTATGGAATGGTTAAAAGTGCATGAAAATGGCCAATTTACTCACTCTGAGTTCTCAAAAAGGGTTTCTTCACCCCGGGAAGTTAATTAAATACCATTTGGAGGCATTTAATGTTCGAGCAAAAACGGCTGATTTTCGACAAAAGAGATAACACCCCCCCATTACGTCATGCTTCAGAAATGTGGAAAATGGTCCGTTTTCAAATGTTTTATTTTTGAACGTCAGTTCACATTTGTAGTTGGATCATCAGTGTTAGAGCTAAAATTAGCATGTTTAAAGTGATTTTCATGCTTCCAGGGGCCCAAAACACAAGATTTATGGAATGGTTAAAAGTGCATGAAAATGGCCAATTTACTCACTCTGAGTTCTCAAAAAGGGTTTCTTCCCCCGGGAAGTTAATTAAATACCATTTGGAGGCATGTAATGTTCGAGCAAAAACGGCTGATTTTCGACAAAAGAGATAACACCCCCCCATTACGTCATGCTTCAGAAATGTGGAAAATGGTCCGTTTTCAAATGTTTTATTTTTGAACGTCAGTTCATATTTGTAGGTGGATCATCAGTGTTAGAGCTAAAATTAGCATGTTTAAAGTGATTTTCATGCTTCCAGGGGCTCGGGAAGTTAATTAAATACCATTTGGAGGCATTTAATGTTCGAGCAAAAACGGCTGATTTTCGACAAAAGAGATAACACCCCCCCATTACGTCATGCTTCAGAAATGTGGAAAATGGTCCGTTTTCAAATGTTTTATTTTTGAACGTCAGTTCACATTTGTAGGTGGACCATCAGTGTTAGAGCTAAAATTAGCATGTTTAAAGTGATTTTCATGCTTCCAGGGGCTCCGGAAGTTAATTAAATACCATTTGGAGGCATTTAATGTTCGAGCAAAAACGGCTGATTTTCGACAAAAGAGATAACACCCCCCCATTACATCATGCTTCAGAAATGTGGAAAATGGTCCGTTTTCAAATGTTTTATTTTTGAACGTCAGTTCACATTTGTAGGTGGATCATCAGTGTTAGAGCTAAAATTAGCATGTTTAAAGTGATTTTCATGCTTCCAGGGGCCCAAAACACAAGATTTATGGAATGGTTAAAAGTGCATGAAAATGGCCAATTTACTCACTCTGAGTTCTCAAAAAGGGTTTCTTCACCCCGGGAAGTTAATTAAATACCATTTGGAGGCATTTAATGTTAGAGCAAAAACGGCTGATTTTCGACAAAAGAGATAACACCCCCCCATTACGTCATGCTTCAGAAATGTGGAAAATGGTCCGTTTTCAAATGTTTTATTTTTGAACGTCAGTTCACATTTGTAGGTGGATCATCAGTGTTAGAGCTAAAATTAGCATGTTTAAAGTGATTTTCATGCTTCCAGGGGCTCGGGAAGTGAAATAAATACCATTTGGAGGCATTTAATGTTCGAGCAAAAACGGCTGATTTTCGACAAAAGAGATAACACCCCCCCATTACGTCATGCTTCAGAAATGTGGAAAATGGTCCGTTTTCAAATGTTTTATTTTTGAACGTCAGTTCACATTTGTAGGTGGATCATCAGTGTTAAAGCTAAAATTAGCATGTTTAAAGTGATTTTCATGCTTCCAGGGGCCCAAAACACAAGATTTATGGAATGGTTAAAAGTGCATGAAAATGGCCAATTTACTCACTCTGAGTTCTCAAAAAGGGTTTCTTCACCCCGGGAAGTTAATTAAATACCATTTGGAGGCATTTAATGTTAGAGCAAAAACGGCTGATTTTCGACAAAAGAGATAACACCCCTCCATTACGTCATGCTTCAGAAATGTGGAAAATGGTCCGTTTTCAAATGTTTTATTTTTGAACGTCAGTTCACATTTGTAGGTGGATCATCAGTGTTAGAGCTAAAATTAGCATGTTTAAAGTGATTTTCATGCTTCCAGGGGCCCAAAACACAAGATTTATGGAATGGTTAAAAGTGCATGAAAATGGCCAATTTACTCACTCTGAGTTCTCAAAAAAGGTTTCTTCACCCCGGGAAGTTAATTAAATACCATATGGAGGCATTTAATGTTCGTTCAAAAACGGCTGATTTTCGACAAAAGAGATAACACCCCCCCATTACGTCATGCTTCAGAAATGTGGAAAATGGTCCGTTTTCAAATGTTTTATTTTTGAACGTCAGTTCACATTTGTAGGTGGATCATCAGTGTTAGAGCTAAAATTAGCATGTTTAAAGTGATTTTCATGCTTCCAGGGGCTCGGGAAGTGAAATAAATACCATTTGGAGGCATTTAATGTTCGAGCAAAAACGGCTGATTTTCGACAAAAGAGATAACACCCCCCCATTACGTCATGCTTCAGAAATGTGGAAAATGGTCCGTTTTCAAATGTTTTATTTTTGAACGTCAGTTCACATTTGTAGGTGGATCATCAGTGTTAGAGCTAAAATTAGCATGTTTAAAGTGATTTTCATGCTTCCAGGGGCTCGGGAAGTTAATTAAATACCATTTGGAGGCATTTAATGTTCGAGCAAAAACGGCTGATTTTCGACAAAAGAGATAACACCCCCCCATTACGTCATGCTTCAGAAATGTGGAAAATGGTCCGTTTTCAAATGTTTTATTTTTGAACGTCAGTTCACATTTGTAGGTGGATCATCAGTGTTAAAGCTAAAATTAGCATGTTTAAAGTGATTTTCATGCTTCCAGGGGCCCAAAACACAAGATTTATGGAATGGTTAAAAGTGCATGAAAATGGCCAATTTACTCACTCTGAGTTCTCAAAAAGGGTTTCTTCACCCCGGGAAGTTAATTAAATACCATTTGGAGGCATTTAATGTTAGAGCAAAAACGGCAGATTTTCGACAAAAGAGATAACACCCCCCCATTACGTCATGCTTCAGAAATGTGGAAAATGGTCCGTTTTCAAATGTTTTATTTTTGAACGTCAGTTCACATTTGTAGGTGGATCATCAGTGTTAGAGCTAAAATTAGCATGTTTAAAGTGATTTTCATGCTTCCAGGGGGCCCAAAACACAAGATTTATTGAATGGTTAAAAGTGCATGAAAATGGCCAATTTACTCACTCTGAGTTCTCAAAAAGGGTTTCTTCACCCCGGGAAGTTAATTAAATACCATTTGGAGGCATTTAATGTTCGTTCAAAAATGGCTGATTTTCGACAAAAGAGATAACACCCCCCCATTACGTCATGCTTCAGAAATGTGGAAAATGGTCCGTTTTCAAATGTTTCATTTTTGAACGTCAGTTCACATTTGTAGGTGGATCATCAGTGTTAGAGCTAAAATTAGCATGTTTAAAGTGATTTTCATGCTTCCAGGGGCTTGGGAAGTTAATTAAATACCATTTGGAGGCATTTAATGTTCGAGCAAAAACGGCTGATTTTCGACAAAAGAGATAACACCCCCCCATTACGCCATGCTTCAGAAATGTGGAAAATGGTCCGTTTTCAAATGTTTTATTTTTGAACGTCAGTTCACATTTGTAGGTGGATCATCAGTGTTAGAGCTAAAATTAGCATGTTTAAAGTGATTTTCATGCTTCCAGGGGCCCAAAACACAAGATTTATGGAATGGTTAAAAGTGCATGAAAATGGCCAATTTACTCACTCTGAGTTCTCAAAAAAGGTTTCTTCACCCCGGGAAGTTAATTAAATACCATATGGAGGCATTTAATGTTCGTTCAAAAACGGCTGATTTTCGACAAAAGAGATAACACCCCCCCATTACGTCATGCTTCAGAAATGTGGAAAATGGTCCGTTTTCAAATGTTTTATTTTTGAACGTCAGTTCACATTTGTAGGTGGATCATCAGTGTTAGAGCTAAAATTAGCATGTTTAAAGTGATTTTCATGCTTCCAGGGGCTCGGGAAGTGAAATAAATACCATTTGGAGGCATTTAATGTTCGAGCAAAAACGGCTGATTTTCGACAAAAGAGATAACACCCCCCCATTACGTCATGCTTCAGAAATGTGGAAAATGGTCCGTTTTCAAATGTTTTATTTTTGAACGTCAGTTCACATTTGTAGGTGGATCATCAGTGTTAGAGCTAAAATTAGCATGTTTAAAGTGATTTTCATGCTTCCAGGGGCTCGGGAAGTTAATTAAATACCATTTGGAGGCATTTAATGTTCGAGCAAAAACGGCTGATTTTCGACAAAAGAGATAACACCCCCCCATTACGTCATGCTTCAGAAATGTGGAAAATGGTCCGTTTTCAAATGTTTTATTTTTGAACGTCAGTTCACATTTGTAGGTGGATCATCAGTGTTAAAGCTAAAATTAGCATGTTTAAAGTGATTTTCATGCTTCCAGGGGCCCAAAACACAAGATTTATGGAATGGTTAAAAGTGCATGAAAATGGCCAATTTACTCACTCTGAGTTCTCAAAAAGGGTTTCTTCACCCCGGGAAGTTAATTAAATACCATTTGGAGGCATTTAATGTTAGAGCAAAAACGGCAGATTTTCGACAAAAGAGATAACACCCCCCCATTACGTCATGCTTCAGAAATGTGGAAAATGGTCCGTTTTCAAATGTTTTATTTTTGAACGTCAGTTCACATTTGTAGGTGGATCATCAGTGTTAGAGCTAAAATTAGCATGTTTAAAGTGATTTTCATGCTTCCAGGGGGCCCAAAACACAAGATTTATTGAATGGTTAAAAGTGCATGAAAATGGCCAATTTACTCACTCTGAGTTCTCAAAAAGGGTTTCTTCACCCCGGGAAGTTAATTAAATACCATTTGGAGGCATTTAATGTTCGTTCAAAAATGGCTGATTTTCGACAAAAGAGATAACACCCCCCCATTACGTCATGCTTCAGAAATGTGGAAAATGGTCCGTTTTCAAATGTTTCATTTTTGAACGTCAGTTCACATTTGTAGGTGGATCATCAGTGTTAGAGCTAAAATTAGCATGTTTAAAGTGATTTTCATGCTTCCAGGGGCTTGGGAAGTTAATTAAATACCATTTGGAGGCATTTAATGTTCGAGCAAAAACGGCTGATTTTCGACAAAAGAGATAACACCCCCCCATTACGCCATGCTTCAGAAATGTGGAAAATGGTCCGTTTTCAAATGTTTTATTTTTGAACGTCAGTTCACATTTGTAGGTGGATCATCAGTGTTAGAGCTAAAATTAGCACGTTTAAAGTGATTTTCATGCTTCCAGGGGCCCAAAACACAAGATTTATGGAATGGTTAAAAGTGCATGAAAATGGCCAATTTACTCACTCTGAGTTCTCAAAAAGGGTTTCTTCACCCCAGGAAGTTAATTAAATACCATTTGGAGGCATTTAATGTTCGAGCAAAAACGGCTGATTTTCGACAAAAGAGATAACACTCCCCCATTACGTCATGCTTCAGAAATGTGGAAAATGGTCCGTTTTCAAATGTTTTATTTTTGAAAGTCAGTTCACATTTGTAGGTGGATCATCAGTGTTAGAGCTAAAATGAGCATGTTTAAAGTGATTTTCATGCTTCCAGGGGCCCAAAACACAAGATTTATGGAATGGTTAAAAGTGCATGAAAAGTGGCCAATTTACTCACTCTGAGTTCTCAAAAAGGGTTTCTTCACCTCGGGAAGTTAATTAAATACCATTTGGAGGCATTTAATGTTCGAGCAAAAACGGCTGATTTTCGACAAAAGAGATAACACCCCCCCATTACGTCATGCTTCAGAAATGTGGAAAATGGTCCGTTTTCAAATGTTTTATTTTTGAACGTCAGTTCACATTTGTAGGTGGATCATCAGTGTTAGAGCTAAAATTAGCATGTTTAAAGTGATTTTCATGCTTCCAGGGGCCCAAAACACAAGATTTATGGAATGGTTAAAAGTGCATGAAAATGGCCAATTTACTCACTCTGAGTTCTCAAAAAGGGTTTCTTCACCCCGGGAAGGTAATTAAATACCATTTGGAGGCATTTAATGTTCGAGCAAAAACGGCTGATTTTCGACAAAAGAGATAACACCCCCCCCATTACGTCATGCTTCAGAAATGTGGAAAATGGTCCGTTTTCAAATGTTTCATTTTTGAACGTCAGTTCACATTTGTAGGTGGATCATCAGTGTTAGAGCTAAAATTAGCATGTTTAAAGTGATTTTCATGCTTCCAGGGGCCCAAAACACAAGATTTATGGAATGGTTAAAAGTGCATGAAAATGGCCAATTTACTCACTCTGAGTTCTCAAAAAGGGTTTCTTCACCCCGGGAAGTTAATTAAATACCATTTGGAGGCATTTAATGTTCGAGCAAAAACGGCTGATTTTCGACAAAAGAGATAACACCCCCCCATTACGTCATGCTTCAGAAATGTGGAAAATGGTCCATTTTCAAATGTTTTATTTTTGAACGTCAGTTCACATTTGTAGGTGGATCATCAGTGTTAGAGCTAAAATTAGCATGTTTAAAGTGATTTTCATGCTTCCAGGGGCCCAAAACACAAGATTTATGGAATGGTTAAAAGTGCATGAAAATGGCCAATTTACTCACTCTGAGTTCTCAAAAAGGGTTTCTTCACCCCGGGAAGTTAATTAAATACCATTTGGAGGCATTTAATGTTCGAGCAAAAACGGCTGATTTTCGACAAAAGAGATAACACCCCCCCATTACGTCATGCTTCAGAAATGTGGAAAATGGTCCATTTTCAAATGTTTTATTTTTGAACGTCAGTTCACATTTGTAGGTGGATCATCAGTGTTAGAGCTAAAATTAGCATGTTTAAAGTGATTTTCATGCTTCCAGGGGCCCAAAACACAAGATTTATGGAATGGTTAAAAGTGCATGAAAATGGCCAATTTACTCACTCTGAGTTCTCAAAAAGGGTTTCTTCACCCCGGGAAGTTAATTAAATACCATTTGGAGGCATTTAATGTTCGAGCAAAAACGGCTGATTTTCGACAAAAGAGATAACACCCCCCCATTACGTCATGCTTCAGAAATGTGGAAAATGGTCCGTTTTCAAATGTTTTATTTTTGAACGTCAGTTCACATTTGTAGTTGGATCATCAGTGTTAGAGCTAAAATTAGCATGTTTAAAGTGATTTTCATGCTTCCAGGGGCCCAAAACACAAGATTTATGGAATGGTTAAAAGTGCATGAAAATGGCCAATTTACTCACTCTGAGTTCTCAAAAAGGGTTTCTTCCCCCGGGAAGTTAATTAAATACCATTTGGAGGCATTTAATGTTCGAGCAAAAACGGCTGATTTTCGACAAAAGAGATAACACCCCCCCATTACGTCATGCTTCAGAAATGTGGAAAATGGTCCGTTTTCAAATGTTTTATTTTTGAACGTCAGTTCATATTTGTAGGTGGATCATCAGTGTTAGAGCTAAAATTAGCATGTTTAAAGTGATTTTCATGCTTCCAGGGGCTCGGGAAGTTAATTAAATACCATTTGGAGGCATTTAATGTTCGAGCAAAAACGGCTGATTTTCGACAAAAGAGATAACACCCCCCCATTATGTCATGCTTCAGAAATGTGGAAAATGGTCCGTTTTCAAATGTTTTATTTTTGAACGTCAGTTCACATTTGTAGGTGGACCATCAGTGTTAGAGCTAAAATTAGCATGTTTAAAGTGATTTTCATGCTTCCAGGGGCTCCGGAAGTTAATTAAATACCATTTGGAGGCATTTAATGTTCGAGCAAAAACGGCTGATTTTCGACAAAAGAGATAACACCCCCCCATTACATCATGCTTCAGAAATGTGGAAAATGGTCCGTTTTCAAATGTTTTATTTTTGAACGTCAGTTCACATTTGTAGGTGGATCATCAGTGTTAAAGCTAAAATTAGCATGTTTAAAGTGATTTTCATGCTTCCAGGGGCCCAAAACACAAGATTTATGGAATGGTTAAAAGTGCATGAAAATGGCCAATTTACTCACTCTGAGTTCTCAAAAAGGGTTTCTTCACCCCGGGAAGTTAATTAAATACCATTTGGAGGCATTTAATGTTAGAGCAAAAACGGCTGATTTTCGACAAAAGAGATAACACCCCTCCATTACGTCATGCTTCAGAAATGTGGAAAATGGTCCGTTTTCAAATGTTTTATTTTTGAACGTCAGTTCACATTTGTAGGTGGATCATCAGTGTTAGAGCTAAAATTAGCATGTTTAAAGTGATTTTCATGCTTCCAGGGGCCCAAAACACAAGATTTATGGAATGGTTAAAAGTGCATGAAAATGGCCAATTTACTCACTCTGAGTTCTCAAAAAAGGTTTCTTCACCCCGGGAAGTTAATTAAATACCATATGGAGGCATTTAATGTTCGTTCAAAAACGGCTGATTTTCGACAAAAGAGATAACACCCCCCCATTACGTCATGCTTCAGAAATGTGGAAAATGGTCCGTTTTCAAATGTTTTATTTTTGAACGTCAGTTCACATTTGTAGGTGGATCATCAGTGTTAGAGCTAAAATTAGCATGTTTAAAGTGATTTTCATGCTTCCAGGGGCTCGGGAAGTGAAATAAATACCATTTGGAGGCATTTAATGTTCGAGCAAAAACGGCTGATTTTCGACAAAAGAGATAACACCCCCCCATTACGTCATGCTTCAGAAATGTGGAAAATGGTCCGTTTTCAAATGTTTTATTTTTGAACGTCAGTTCACATTTGTAGGTGGATCATCAGTGTTAGAGCTAAAATTAGCATGTTTAAAGTGATTTTCATGCTTCCAGGGGCTCGGGAAGTTAATTAAATACCATTTGGAGGCATTTAATGTTCGAGCAAAAACGGCTGATTTTCGACAAAAGAGATAACACCCCCCCATTACGTCATGCTTCAGAAATGTGGAAAATGGTCCGTTTTCAAATGTTTTATTTTTGAACGTCAGTTCACATTTGTAGGTGGATCATCAGTGTTAAAGCTAAAATTAGCATGTTTAAAGTGATTTTCATGCTTCCAGGGGCCCAAAACACAAGATTTATGGAATGGTTAAAAGTGCATGAAAATGGCCAATTTACTCACTCTGAGTTCTCAAAAAGGGTTTCTTCACCCCGGGAAGTTAATTAAATACCATTTGGAGGCATTTAATGTTAGAGCAAAAACTGCAGATTTTCGACAAAAGAGATAACACCCCCCCATTACGTCATGCTTCAGAAATGTGGAAAATGGTCCGTTTTCAAATGTTTTATTTTTGAACGTCAGTTCACATTTGTAGGTGGATCATCAGTGTTAGAGCTAAAATTAGCATGTTTAAAGTGATTTTCATGCTTCCAGGGGGCCCAAAACACAAGATTTATTGAATGGTTAAAAGTGCATGAAAATGGCCAATTTACTCACTCTGAGTTCTCAAAAAGGGTTTCTTCACCCCGGGAAGTTAATTAAATACCATTTGGAGGCATTTAATGTTCGTTCAAAAATGGCTGATTTTCGACAAAAGAGATAACACCCCCCCATTACGTCATGCTTCAGAAATGTGGAAAATGGTCCGTTTTCAAATGTTTCATTTTTGAACGTCAGTTCACATTTGTAGGTGGATCATCAGTGTTAGAGCTAAAATTAGCATGTTTAAAGTGATTTTCATGCTTCCAGGGGCTTGGGAAGTTAATTAAATACCATTTGGAGGCATTTAATGTTCGAGCAAAAACGGCTGATTTTCGACAAAAGAGATAACACCCCCCCATTACGCCATGCTTCAGAAATGTGGAAAATGGTCCGTTTTCAAATGTTTTATTTTTGAACGTCAGTTCACATTTGTAGGTGGATCATCAGTGTTAGAGCTAAAATTAGCACGTTTAAAGTGATTTTCATGCTTCCAGGGGCCCAAAACACAAGATTTATGGAATGGTTAAAAGTGCATGAAAATGGCCAATTTACTCACTCTGAGTTCTCAAAAAGGGTTTCTTCACCCCAGGAAGTTAATTAAATACCATTTGGAGGCATTTAATGTTCGAGCAAAAACGGCTGATTTTCGACAAAAGAGATAACACTCCCCCATTACGTCATGCTTCAGAAATGTGGAAAATGGTCCGTTTTCAAATGTTTTATTTTTGAAAGTCAGTTCACATTTGTAGGTGGATCATCAGTGTTAGAGCTAAAATGAGCATGTTTAAAGTGATTTTCATGCTTCCAGGGGCCCAAAACACAAGATTTATGGAATGGTTAAAAGTGCATGAAAAGTGGCCAATTTACTCACTCTGAGTTCTCAAAAAGGGTTTCTTCACCTCGGGAAGTTAATTAAATACCATTTGGAGGCATTTAATGTTCGAGCAAAAACGGCTGATTTTCGACAAAAGAGATAACACCCCCCCATTACGTCATGCTTCAGAAATGTGGAAAATGGTCCGTTTTCAAATGTTTTATTTTTGAACGTCAGTTCACATTTGTAGGTGGATCATCAGTGTTAGAGCTAAAATTAGCATGTTTAAAGTGATTTTCATGCTTCCAGGGGCCCAAAACACAAGATTTATGGAATGGTTAAAAGTGCATGAAAATGGCCAATTTACTCACTCTGAGTTCTCAAAAAGGGTTTCTTCACCCCGGCAAGGTAATTAAATACCATTTGGAGGCATTTAATGTTCGAGCAAAAACGGCTGATTTTCGACAAAAGAGATAACACCCCCCCCATTACGTCATGCTTCAGAAATGTGGAAAATGGTCCGTTTTCAAATGTTTCATTTTTGAACGTCAGTTCACATTTGTAGGTGGATCATCAGTGTTAGAGCTAAAATTAGCATGTTTAAAGTGATTTTCATGCTTCCAGGGGCCCAAAACACAAGATTTATGGAATGGTTAAAAGTGCATGAAAATGGCCAATTTACTCACTCTGAGTTCTCAAAAAGGGTTTCTTCACCCCGGGAAGTTAATTAAATACCATTTGGAGGCATTTAATGTTCGAGCAAAAACGGCTGATTTTCGACAAAAGAGATAACACCCCCCCATTACGTCATGCTTCAGAAATGTGGAAAATGGTCCATTTTCAAATGTTTTATTTTTGAACGTCAGTTCACATTTGTAGGTGGATCATCAGTGTTAGAGCTAAAATTAGCATGTTTAAAGTGATTTTCATGCTTCCAGGGGCCCAAAACACAAGATTTATGGAATGGTTAAAAGTGCATGAAAATGGCCAATTTACTCACTCTGAGTTCTCAAAAAGGGTTTCTTCACCCCGGGAAGTTAATTAAATACCATTTGGAGGCATTTAATGTTCGAGCAAAAACGGCTGATTTTCGACAAAAGAGATAACACCCCCCCATTACGTCATGCTTCAGAAATGTGGAAAATGGTCCGTTTTCAAATGTTTTATTTTTGAACGTCAGTTCACATTTGTAGTTGGATCATCAGTGTTAGAGCTAAAATTAGCATGTTTAAAGTGATTTTCATGCTTCCAGGGGCCCAAAACACAAGATTTATGGAATGGTTAAAAGTGCATGAAAATGGCCAATTTACTCACTCTGAGTTCTCAAAAAGGGTTTCTTCCCCCGGGAAGTTAATTAAATACCATTTGGAGGCATTTAATGTTCGAGCAAAAACGGCTGATTTTCGACAAAAGAGATAACACCCCCCCATTACGTCATGCTTCAGAAATGTGGAAAATGGTCCGTTTTCAAATGTTTTATTTTTGAACGTCAGTTCACATTTGTAGGTGGATCATCAGTGTTAGAGCTAAAATTAGCATGTTTAAAGTGATTTTCATGCTTCCAGGGGCTCGGGAAGTTAATTAAATACCATTTGGAGGCATTTAATGTTCGAGCAAAAACGGCTGATTTTCGACAAAAGAGATAACACCCCCCCATTACGTCATGCTTCAGAAATGTGGAAAATGGTCCGTTTTCAAATGTTTTATTTTTGAACGTCAGTTCACATTTGTAGGTGGATCATCAGTGTTAGAGCTAAAATTAGCATGTTTAAAGTGATTTTCATGCTTCCAGGGGCCCAAAACACAAGATTTATGGAATGGTTAAAAGTGCATGAAAATGGCCAATTTACTCACTCTGAGTTCTCAAAAAGGGTTTCTTCACCCCGGGAAGTTAATTAAATACCATTTGGAGGCATTTAATGATAGAGCAAAAACGGCTGATTTTCGACAAAAGAGATAACACCCCCCCATTACGTCATGCTTCAGAAATGTGGACAATGGTCCGTTTTCAAATGTTTTATTTTTGAACGTCAGTTCACATTTGTAGGTGGATCATCAGTGTTAGAGCTAAAATTAGCATGTTTAAAGTGATTTTCATGCTTCCAGGGGCTCGGGAAGTGAAATAAATACCATTTGGAGGCATTTAATGTTCGAGCAAAAACGGCTGATTTTCGACAAAAGAGATAACACCCCCCCATTACGTCATGCTTCAGAAAGGTGGAAAATGGTCCGTTTTCAAATGTTTTATTTTTGAACGTCAGTTCACATTTGTAGGTGGATCATCAGTGTTAGAGCTAAAATTAGCATGTTTAAAGTGATTTTCATGCTTCCAGGGGCTCGGGAAGTTAATTAAATACCATTTGGAGGCATTTAATGTTCGAGCAAAAACGGCTGATTTTCGACAAAAGAGATAACACCCCCCCATTACGTCATGCTTCAGAAATGTGGAAAATGGTCCGTTTTCAAATGTTTTATTTTTGAACGTCAGTTCACATTTGTAGGTGGATCATCAGTGTTAAAGCTAAAATTAGCATGTTTAAAGTGATTTTCATGCTTCCAGGGGCCCAAAACACAAGATTTATGGAATGGTTAAAAGTGCATGAAAATGGCCAATTTACTCACTCTGAGTTCTCAAAAAGGGTTTCTTCACCCCGGGAAGTTAATTAAATACCATTTGGAGGCATTTAATGTTAGAGCAAAAACGGCTGATTTTCGACAAAAGAGATAACACCCCCCCATTACGTCATGCTTCAGAAATGTGGAAAATGGTCCGTTTTCAAATGTTTTATTTTTGAACGTCAGTTCACATTTGTAGGTGGATCATCAGTGTTAGAGCTAAAATTAGCATGTTTAAAGTGATTTTCATGCTTCCAGGGGCCCAAAACACAAGATTTATGGAATGGTTAAAAGTGCATGAAAATGGCCAATTTACTCACTCTGAGTTCTCAAAAAGGGTTTCTTCACCCCGGGAAGTTAATTAAATACCATTTGGAGGCATTTAATGTTCGAGCAAAAACAGCTGATTTTCGACAAAAGAGATAACACCCCCCCATTACGTCATGCTTCAGAAATGTGGAAAATGGTCCGTTTTCAAATGTTTTATTTTTGAATTTCAGTTCACATTTGTAGGTGGATCATCAGTGTTAGAGCTAAAATTAGCATGTTTAAAGTGATTTTCATGCTTCCAGGGGCCCAAAACACAAGATTTATGGAATGGCTAAAAGTGCATGAAAATGGCCAATTTACTCACTCTGAGTTCTCAAAAAGGGTTTCTTCACCCCGGGAAGTTAATTAAATACCATTTGGAGGCATTTAATGTTCGAGCAAAAACGGCTGATTTTCGACAAAAGAGATAACACCCCCCCATTACGTCATGCTTCAGAAATGTGGAAAATGGTCCGTTTTCAAATGTTTTATTTTTGAACGTCAGTTCACATTTGTAGGTGGATCATCAGTGTTAGAGCTAAAATTAGCATGTTTAAAGTGATTTTCATGCTTCCAGGGGCCCAAAACACAAGATTTATGGAATGGTTAAAAGTGCATGAAAATGGCCAATTTACTCACTCTGAGTTCTCAAAAAGGGTTTCTTCACCCCGGGAAGTTAATTAAATACCATTTGGAGGCATTTAATGTTCGAGCAAAAACGGCTGATTTTCGACAAAAGAGATAACACCCCCCCATTACGTCATGCTTCAGAAATGTGGAAAATGGTCCGTTTTCAAATGTTTTATTTTTGAAAGTCAGTTCACATTTGAAGGTGGATCATCAGTGTTAGAGCTAAAATTAGCATGTTTAAAGTGATTTTCATGCTTCCAGGGGCCCAAAACACAAGATTTATGGAATGGTTAAAAGTGCATGAAAATTGCCAATTTACTCACTCTGAGTTCTCAAAAAGGGTTTCTTTACCCCGGGAAGTTAATTAAATACCATTTGGAGGCATTTAATGTTCGAGCAAAAACGGCTGATTTTCGACAAAAGAGATAACACCCCCCCCATTACGTCATGCTTCAGAAATGTGGAAAATTGTCCGTTTTCAAATGTTTCATTTTTGAACGTCAGTTCACATTTGTAGGTGGATCATCAGTGTTAGAGCTAAAATTAGCATGTTTAAAGTGATTTTCATGCTTCCAGGGGCCCAAAACACAAGATTTATGGAATGGTTAAAAGTGCATGAAAATGGCCAATTTACTCACTCTGAGTTCTCAAAAAGGGTTTCTTCACCCCGGGAAGTTAATTAAATACCATTTGGAGGCATTTAATGTTCGAGCAAAAACGGCTAATTTTCGACAAAAGAGATAACACCCCCCCATTACGTCATGCTTCAGAAATGTGGAAAATGGTCCGTTTTCAAATGTTTTATTTTTGAAACGTCAGTTCACATTTGTAGGTGGATCATCAGTGTTAGAGCTAAAATTAGCATGTTTAAAGTGATTTTCATGCTTCCAGGGGCCCAAAACACAAGATTTATGGAATGGTTAAAAGTGCATGAAAATGGCCAATTTACTCACTCTGAGTTCTCAAAAAGGGTTTCTTCACCCCGGGAAGTTAATTAAATACCATTTGGAGGCATTTAATGTTCGAGCAAAAACGGCTGATTTTCGACAAAAGAGATAACACCCCCCTATTACGTCATGCTTCAGAAATGTGGAAAATGGTCCGTTTTCAAATGTTTTATTTTTGAACGTCAGTTCACATTTGTAGGTGGATCGTCAGTGTTAGAGCTAAAATTAGCATGTTTAAAGTGATGTTCATGCTTCCAGGGGCCCAAAACACAAGATTTATGGAATGGTTAAAAGTGCATGAAAATGGCCAATTTACTCACTCTGAGTTCTCAAAAAGGGTTTCTTCAACCCGGGAAGTTAATTAAATACCATTTGGAGGCATTTAATGTTCGAGCAAAAACGGCTGATTTTCGACAAAAGAGATAACACCCCCCCCATTACGTCATGCTTCAGAAATGTGGAAAATGGTCCGTTTTCAAATGTTTTATTTTTGAACGTCAGTTCACATTTGTAGGTGGATCATCAGTGTTAGAGCTAAAATTAGCATGTTTAAAGTGATTTTCATGCTTCCAGGGGCCCAAAACACAAGATTTATGGAATGGTTAAAAGTGCATGAAAATGGCCAGTTTACTCACTCTGAGTTCTCAAAAAGGGTTTCTTCACCCCGGGAAGTTAATTAAATACCATTTGGAGGCATTTAATGTTCGAGCAAAAACGGCTGATTTTCGACAAAAGAGATAACACCCCCCCATTACGTCATGCTTCAGAAATGTGGAAAATGGTCCGTTTTCAAATGTTTTATTTTTGAACGTAAGTTCACATTTGTAGGTGGATCATCAGTGTTAGAGCTAAAATTAGCATGTTTAAAGTGATTTTCATTCTTCCAGGGGCCCAAAACACAAGATTTATGGAATGGTTAAAAGTGCATGAAAATGGCCAATTTACTCACTCTGAGTTCTCAAAAAGGGTTTCTTCACCCCGGGAAGTTAATTAAATACCATTTGGAGGCATTTAATGTTAGAGCAAAAACGGCTGATTTTCGACAAAAGAGATAACACCCCCCCATTACGTCATGCTTCAGAAATGTGGAAAATGGTCCGTTTTCAAATGTTTTATTTTTGAACGTCAGTTCACATTTGTAGGTGGATCATCAGTGTTAGAGCTAAAATTAGCATGTTTAAAGTGATTTTCATGCTTCCAGGGGCTCGGGAAGTGAAATAAATACCATTTGGAGGATTTTAATGTTCGAGCAAAAACGGCTGATTTTCGACGAAAGAGCTAACACCCCCCCATTACGTCATGCTTTAGAAATGTGGAAAATGGTCCGTTTTCAAATGTTTTATTTTTGAACGTCAGTTCACATTTGTAGGTGGATAATCAGTGTTAGAGCTAAAATTAGCATGTTTAAAGTGATTTTCATGCTTCCAGGGGCCCAAAACACAAGATTTATGGAATGGTTAAAAGTGCATGAAAATGGCCAATTTACTCAATCTGAGTTCTCAAAAAGGGTTTCTTCACCCTGGGAAGTTAATTAAATACCATTTGGAGGCATTTAATGTTAGAGCAAAAACGGCTGATTTTCGACAAAAGAGATAACACCCCCCCATTACGTCATGCTTCAGAAATGTGGAAAATGGTCCATTTTCAAATGTTTTATTTTTGAACGTCAGTTCACATTTGTAGGTGGATCATCAGTGTTAGAGCTAAAATTAGCATGTTTAAAGTGATTTTCATGCTTCCAGGGGCCCAAAACACAAGATTTATGGAATGGTTAAAAGTGCATGAAAATGGCCAATTTACTCACTCTGAGTTCTCAAAAAGGGTTTCTTCACCCCGGGAAGTTAATTAAATACCATTTGGAGGCATTTAATGTTAGAGCAAAAACGGCTGATTTTCGACAAAAGAGATAACACCCCCCCATTACGTCATGCTTCAGAAATGTGGAAAATGGTCCGTTTTCAAATGTTTTATTTTTGAACGTCAGTTCACATTTGTAGGTGGATCATCAGTGTTAGAGCTAAAATTAGCATGTTTAAAGTGATTTTCATGCTTCCAGGGGCCCAAAACACAAGATTTATGGAATGGTTAAAAGTGCATGAAAATGGCCAATTTACTCACTCTGAGTTCTCAAAAAGGGTTTCTTCACCCCAGGAAGTTAATTAAATACCATTTGGAGGCATTTAATGTTCGAGCAAAAACGGCTGATTTTCGACAAAAGAGATAACACCCCCCCATTACGTCATGCTTCAGAAATGGGGAAAATGGTCCGTTTTCAAATGTTTTATTTTTGAACGTCAGTTCACATTTGTAGGTGGATCATCAGTGTTAGAGCTAAAATTAGCATGTTTAAAGTGATTTTCATGCTTCCAGGGGCTCGGGAAGTGAAATAAATACCATTTGGAGGCATTTAATGTTCGAGCAAAAACGGCTGATTTTCGACAAAAGAGATAACACCCCCCCATTACGTCATGCTTCAGAAATGTGGAAAATGGTCCGTTTTCAAATGTTTTATTTTTGAACGTCAGTTCACATTTGTAGGTGGATCATCAGTGTTAGAGCTAAAATTAGCATGTTTAAAGTGATTTTCATGCTTCCAGGGGCTCGGGAAGTTAATTAAATACCATTTGGAGGCATTTAATGTTCGAGCAAAAACGGCTGATTTTCGACAAAAGAGATAACACCCCCCCATTACGTCATGCTTCAGAAATGTGGAAAATGGTCCGTTTTCAAATGTTTTATTTTTGAACGTCAGTTCACATTTGTAGGTGGATCATCAGTGTTAGAGCTAAAATTAGCATGTTTAAAGTGATTTTCATGCTTCCAGGGGCCCAAAACACAAGATTTATGGAATGGTTAAAAGTGCATGAAAATGGCCAATTTACTCAGTTTGAGTTCTCAAAAAGGGTTTCTTCACCCCGGGAAGTTAATTAAATACCATTTGGAGGCATTTAATGTTAGAGCAAAAACGGCTGATTTTCGACAAAAGAGATAACACCCCCCCATTACGTCATGCTTCAGAAATGTGGAAAATGGTCCGTTTTCAAATGTTTTATTTTTGAACGTCAGTTCACATTTGTAGGTGGATCATCAGTGTTAGAGCTAAAATTAGCATGTTTAAAGTGATTTTCATGCTTCCAGGGGCTCGGGAAGTGAAATAAATACCATTTGGAGGCATTTAATGTTCGAGCAAAAACGGCTGATTTTCGACAAAAGAGATAACACCCCCCCATTACGTCATGCTTCAGAAATGTGGAAAATGGTCCGTTTTCAAATGTTTTATTTTTGAACGTCAGTTCACATTTGTAGGTGGATCATCAGTGTTAGAGCTAAAATTAGCATGTTTAAAGTGATTTTCATGCTTCCAGGGGCTCGGGAAGTTAATTAAATACCATTTGGAGGCATTTAATGTTCGAGCAAAAACGGCTGATTTTCGACAAAAGAGATAACACCCCCCCATTACGTCATGCTTCAGAAATGTGGAAAATGGTCCGTTTTCAAATGTTTTATTTTTGAACGTCAGTTTACATTTGTAGGTGGATCATCAGTGTTAGAGCTAAAATTAGCATGTTTAAAGTGATTTTCATGCTTCCAGGGGCCCAAAACACAAGATTTATGGAATGGTTAAAAGTGCATGAAAATGGCCAATTTACTCACTCTGAGTTCTCAAAAAGGGTTTCTTCACCCCGGGAAGTTAATTAAATACCATTTGGAGGCATTTAATGTTCGAGCAAAAACGGCTGATTTTCGACAAAAGAGATAACACCCCCCTATTACGTCATGCTTCAGAAATGTGGAAAATGGTCCGTTTTCAAATGTTTCATTTTTGAACGTCAGTTCACATTTGTAGGTGGATCATCAGTGTTAGAGCTAAAATTAGCATGTTTAAAGTGATTTTCATGCTTCCAGGGGCTCGGGAAGTTAATTAAATACCATTTGGAGGCATTTAATGTTCGAGCAAAAACGGCTGATTTTCGACAAAAGAGATAACACCCCCCCAAATTACGTCATGCTTCAGAAATGTGGAAAATGGTCCGTTTTCAAATGTTTCATTTTTGAACGTCAGTTCACATTTGTAGGTGGATCATCAGTGTTAGAGCTAAAATTAGCATGTTTAAAGTGATTTTCATGCTTCCAGGGGCCCAAAACACAAGATTTATGGAATGGTTAAAAGTGCATGAAATTGGCCAATTTACTCACTCTGAGTTCTCAAAAAGGGTTTCTTCACCCCGGGAAGTTAATTAAATACCATATGGAGGCATTTAATGTTCGAGCAAAAACGGCTGATTTTCGACAAAAGAGATAACACCCCCCCATTACGTCATGCTTCAGAAATGTGGAAAATGGTCCGTTTTCAAATGTTTTATTTTTGAACGTCAGTTCACATTTGTAGGTGGATCATCAGTGTTAGAGCTAAAATTAGCACGTTTAAAGTGATTTTCATGCTTCCAGGGGCCCAAAACACAAGATTTATGGAATGGTTAAAAGTGCATGAAAATGGCCAATTTACTCACTCTGATTCTCAAAAAGGGTTTCTTCACCCCGGGAAGTTAATTAAATACCATTTGGAGGCATTTAATGTTCGAGCAAAAACGGCTGATTTTCGACAAAAGAGATAACACCCCCCCATTACGTCATGCTTCAGAAATGTGGAAAATGGTCCGTTTTCAAATGTTTTATTTTTGAACGTCAGTTCACATTTGTAGGTGGATCATCAGTGTTAGAGCTAAAATTAGCATGTTTAAAGTGATTTTCATGCTTCCAGGGGCCCAAAACACAAGATTTATGGAATGGTTATAAGTGCATGAAAATGGCCAATTTACTCACTCTGAGTTCTCAAAAAGGGTTTCTTCACCCCGGGAAGTTAATTAAATACCATTTGGAGGCATTTAATGTTCGAGCAAAAACGGCTGATTTTCGACAAAAGAGATAACACCCCCCATTACGTCATGCTTCAGAAATGTGGAAAATGGTCCGTTTTCAAATGTTTTATTTTTGAAAGTCAGTTCACATTTGTAGGTGGATCATCAGTGTTAGAGCTAAAATTAGCATGTTTAAAGTGATTTTCATGCTTCCAGGGGCCCAAAAGACAAGATTTATGGAATGGTTAAAAGTGCATGAAAATGGCCAATTTACTCACTCTGAGTTCTCAAAAAGGGTTTCTTCACCCCGGGAAGTTAATTAAATACCATTTGGAAGCATTTAATGTTCGAGCAAAAACGGCTGATTTTCGACAAAAGAGATAACACCCCCCTATTACGTCATGCTTCAGAAATGTGGAAAATGGTCCGTTTTCAAATGTTTCATTTTTGAACGTCAGTTCACATTTGTAGGTGGATCATCAGTGTTAGAGCTAAAATTAGCATGTTTAAAGTGATTTTCATGCTTCCAGGGGCTAGGGAAGTTAATTAAATACCATTTGGAGGCATTTAATGTTCGAGCAAAAACGGCTGATTTTCGACAAAAGAGATAACACCCCCCCCCATTACGTCATGCTTCAGAAATGTGGAAAATGGTCCGTTTTCAAATGTTTCATTTTTGAACGTCAGTTCACATTTGTAGGTGGATCATCAGTGTTAGAGCTAAAATTAGCATGTTTAAAGTGATTTTCATGCTTCCAGGGGCCCAAAACACAAGATTTATGGAATGGTTAAAAGTGCATGAAAATGGCCAATTTACTCACTCTGAGTTCTCAAAAAGGGTTTCTTCACCCCGGGAAGTTAATTAAATACCATTTGGAGGCATTTAATGTTCGAGCAAAAACGGCTGATTTTCGACAAAAGAGATAACACCCCCCCATTACGTCATGCTTCAGAAATGTGGAAAATGGTCCGTTTTCAAATGTTTTATTTTTGAACGTCAGTTCACATTTGTAGGTGGATCATCAGTGTTAGAGCTAAAATTAGCACGTTTAAAGTGATTTTCATGCTTCCAGGGGCCCAAAACACAAGATTTATGGAATGGTTAAAAGTGCATGAAAATGGCCAATTTACTCACTCTGAGTTCTCAAAAAGGGTTTCTTCACCCCGGGAAGTTAATTAAATACCATTTGGAGGCATTTAATGTTCGAGCAAAAACGGCTGATTTTCGACAAAAGAGATAACACCCCCCCATTACGTCATGCTTCAGAAATGTGGAAAATGGTCCGTTTTCAAATGTTTTATTTTTGAACGTCAGTTCACATTTGTAGGTGGATCATCAGTGTTAGAGCTAAAATTAGCATGTTTAAAGTGATTTTCATGCTTCCAGGGGCCCAAAACACAAGATTTATGGAATGGTTAAAAGTGCATGAAAATGGCCAATTTACTCACTCTGAGTTCTCAAAAAGGGTTTCTTCACCCCGGGAAGTTAATTAAATACCATTTGGAGGCATTTAATGTTCGAGCAAAAACGGCTGATTTTCGACAAAAGAGATAACACCCCCCCATTACGTCATGCTTCAGAAATGTGGAAAATGGTCCGTTTTCAAATGTTTTATTTTTGAAAGTCAGTTCACATTTGTAGGTGGATCATCAGTGTTAGAGCTAAAATTAGCATGTTTAAAGTGATTTTCATGCTTCCAGGGGCCCAAAACACAAGATTTATGGAATGGTTAAAAGTGCATGAAAAGTGGCCAATTTACTCACTCTGAGTTCTCAAAAAGGGTTTCTTCACCTCGGGAAGGTAATTAAATACCATTTGGAGGCAAAAACGGCTGATTTTCGACAAAAGAGATAACACCCCCCCATTACGTCATGCTTCAGAAATGTGGAAAATGGTCCGTTTTCAAATGTTTTATTTTTGAACGTCAGTTCACATTTGTAGGTGGATCATCAGTGTTAGAGCTAAAATTAGCATGTTTAAAGTGATTTTCATGCTTCCAGGGGCCCAAAACACAAGATTTATGGAATGGTTAAAAGTGCATGAAAATGGCCAATTTACTCACTCTGAGTTCTCAAAAAGGGTTTCTTCACCCCGGGAAGTTAATTAAATACCATTTGGAGGCATTTAATGTTCGAGCAAAAACGGCTGATTTTCGACAAAAGAGATAATACCCCCCCCATTACGTCATGCTTCAGAAATGTGGAAAATGGTCCGTTTTCAAATGTTTCATTTTTGAACGTCAGTTCACATTTGTAGGTGGATCATCAGTGTTAGAGCTAAAATTAGCATGTTTAAAGTGATTTTCATGCTTCCAGGGGCCCAAAACACAAGATTTATGGAATGGTTAAAAGTGCATGAAAATGGCCAATTTACTCACTCTGAGTTCTCAAAAAGGGTTTCTTCACCCCGGGAAGTTAATTAAATACCATTTGGAGGCATTTAATGTTCGAGCAAAAACGGCTGATTTTCGACAAAAGAGATAACACCCCCCCATTACGTCATGCTTCAGAAATGTGGAAAATGGTCCATTTTCAAATGTTTTATTTTTGAACGTCAGTTCACATTTGTAGGTGGATCATCAGTGTTAGAGCTAAAATTAGCATGTTTAAAGTGATTTTCATGCTTCCAGGGGCCCAAAACACAAGATTTATGGAATGGTTAAAAGTGCATGAAAATGGCCAATTTACTCACTCTGAGTTCTCAAAAAGGGTTTCTTCACCCTGGGAAGTTAATTAAATACCATTTGGAGGCATTTAATGTTCGAGCAAAAACGGCTGATTTTCGACAAAAGAGATAACACCCCCCTATTACGTCATGCTTCAGAAATGTGGAAAATGGTCCGTTTTCAAATGTTTTATTTTTTGAACGTCAGTTCACATTTGTAGTTGGATCATCAGTGTTAGAGCTAAAATTAGCATGTTTAAAGTGATTTTCATGCTTCCAGGGGCCCAAAACACAAGATTTATGGAATGGTTAAAAGTGCATGAAAATGGCCAATTTACTCACTCTGAGTTCTCAAAAAGGGTTTCTTCAACCCGGGAAGTTAATTAAATACCATTTGGAGGTATTTAATGTTCGAGCAAAAACGGCTGATTTTCGACAAAAGAGATAACACCCCCCCATTACGTCATGCTTCAGAAATGTGGAAAATGGTCCGTTTTCAAATGTTTTATTTTTGAACGTCAGTTCACATTTGTAGGTGGATCATCAGTGTTAGAGCTAAAATTAGCATGTTTAAAGTGATTTTCATGCTTCCAGGGGCCCAAAACACAAGATTTATGGAATGGTTAAAAGTGCATGAAAATGGCCAATTTACTCACTCTGAGTTCTCAAAAAGGGTTTCTTCACCCCGGGAAGTTAATTAAATACCATTTGGAGGCATTTAATGTTCGAGCAAAAACAGCTGATTTTCGACAAAAGAGATAACACCCCCCCATTACGTCATGCTTCAGAAATGTGGAAAATGGTCCGTTTTCAAATGTTTTATTTTTGAACGTAAGTTCACATTTGTAGGTGGATCATCAGTGTTAGAGCTAAAATTAGCATGTTTAAAGTGATTTTCATGCTTCCAGGGGCCCAAAACACAAGATTTATGGAATGGTTAAAAGTGCATGAAAATGGCCAATTTACTCACTCTGAGTTCTCAAGAAGGGTTTCTTTACCCCGGGAAGTTAATTAAATACCATTTGGAGGCATTTAATGTTAGAGCAAAAATGGCTGATTTTCGACAAAAGAGATAACACCCCCCCATTACGTCATGCTTCAGAAATGTGGAAAATG
The DNA here is from genome assembly GCF_964263255.1 of Lissotriton vulgaris. Classification (NCBI taxonomy): domain Eukaryota; kingdom Metazoa; phylum Chordata; class Amphibia; order Caudata; family Salamandridae; genus Lissotriton; species Lissotriton vulgaris. The sequence continues at coordinate 308,041 of NW_028248558.1, read as the reverse complement.
GTCCATTTTCAAATGTTTTATTTTTGAACGTCAGTTCACATTTGTAGGTGGATCATCAGTGTTAGAGCTAAAATTAGCATGTTTAAAGTGATTTTCATGCTTCCAGGGGCTCGGGAAGTGAAATAAATACCATTTGGAGGATTTTAATGTTCGAGCAAAAACGGCTGATTTTCGACGAACGAGCTAACACCCCCCCATTACGTCATGCTTTAGAAATGTGGAAAATGGTCCGTTTTCAAATGTTTTATTTTTGAACGTCAGTTCACATTTGTAGGTGGATCATCAGTGTTAGAGCTAAAATTAGCATGTTTAAAGTGATTTTCATGCTTCCAGGGGCCCAAAACACAAGATTTATGGAATGGTTAAAAGTGCATGAAAATGGCCAATTTACTCAATCTGAGTTCTCAAAAAGGGTTTCTTCACCCCGGGAAGTTAATTAAATACCATTTGGAGGCATTTAATGTTAGAGCAAAAACGGCTGATTTTCGACAAAAGAGATAACACCCCCCCATTACGTCATTCTTCAGAAATGTGGAAAATGGTCCGTTTTCAAATGTTTTATTTTTGAACGTCAGTTCACATTTGTAGGTGGATCATCAGTGTTAGAGCTAAAATTAGCATGTTTAAAGTGATTTTCATGCTTCCAGGGGCCCAAAACACAAGATTTATGGAATGGTTAAAAGTGCATGAAAATGGCCAATTTACTCACTCTGAGTTCTCAAAAAGGGTTTCTTCACCCCGGGAAGTTAATTAAATACCATTTGGAGGCATTTAATGTTAGAGCAAAAACGGCTGATTTTCGACAAAAGAGATAACACCCCCCCATTACGTCATGCTTCAGAAATGTGGAAAATGGTCCGTTTTCAAATGTTTTATTTTTGAACGTCAGTTCACATTTGTAGGTGGATCATCAGTGTTAGAGCTAAAATTAGCATGTTTAAAGTGATTTTCATGCTTCCAGGGGCCCAAAACACAAGATTTATGGAATGGTTAAAAGTGCATGAAAATGGCCAATTTACTCACTCTGAGTTCTCAAAAAGGGTTTCTTCACCCCAGGAAGTTAATTAAATACCATTTGGAGGCATTTAATGTTCGAGCAAAAACGGCTGATTTTCGACAAAAGAGATAACACCCCCCAATTACGTCATGCTTCAGAAATGGGGAAAATGGTCCGTTTTCAAATGTTTTATTTTTGAACGTCAGTTCACATTTGTAGGTGGATCATCAGTGTTAGAGCTAAAATTAGCATGTTTAAAGTGATTTTCATGCTTCCAGGGGCTCGGGAAGTGAAATAAATACCATTTGGAGGATTTTAATGTTCGAGCAAAAACGGCTGATTTTCGACGAAAGAGCTAACACCCCCCCATTACGTCATGCTTTAGAAATGTGGAAAATGGTCCTTTTTCAAATGTTTTATTTTTGAACGTCAGTTCACATTTGTAGGTGGATCATCAGTGTTAGAGCTAAAATTAGCATGTTTAAAGTGATTTTCATGCTTCCAGGGGCCCAAAACACAAGATTTATGGAATGGTTAAAAGTGCATGAAAAGTGGCCAATTTACTCACTCTGAGTTCTCAAAAAGGGTTTCTTCACCTCGGGAAGTTAATTAAATACCATTTGGAGGCATTTAATGTTCGAGCAAAAACGGCTGATTTTCGACAAAAGAGATAACACCCCCCCATTACGTCATGCTTCAGAAATGTGGAAAATGGTCCGTTTTCAAATGTTTTATTTTTGAACGTCAGTTCACATTTGTAGGTGGATCATCAGTGTTAGAGCTAAAATTAGCATGTTTAAAGTGATTTTCATGCTTCCAGGGGCTTGGGAAGTTAATTAAATACCATTTGGAGGCATTTAATGTTAGAGCAAAAACGGCTGATTTTCGACAAAAGAGATAACACCCCCCCCATTACGTCATGCTTCAGAAATGTGGAAAATGGTCTGTTTTCAAATGTTTTATTTTTGAACGTCAGTTCACATTTGTAGGTGGATCATCAGTGTTAGAGCTAACATTAGCATGTTTAAAGTGATTTTCATGCTTCCAGGGGCTCGGGAAGTGAAATAAATACCATTTGGAGGATTTTAATGTTCGAGCAAAAACGGCTGATTTTCGACGAAAGAGCTAACACCCCCCCATTACGTCATGCTTTAGAAATGTGGAAAATGGTCCGTTTTCAAATGTTTTATTTTTGAACGTCAGTTCACATTTGTAGGTGGATCATCAGTGTTAGAGCTAAAATTAGCATGTTTAAAGTGATTTTCATGCTTCCAGGGGCCCAAAACACAAGATTTATGGAATGGTTAAAAGTGCATGAAAATGGCCAATTTACTCAATCTGAGTTCTCAAAAAGGGTTTCTTCACCCCGGGAAGTTAATTAAATACCATTTGGAGGCATTTAATGTTAGAGCAAAAACGGCTGATTTTCGACAAAAGAGATAACACCCCCCCATTACGTCATGCTTCAGAAATGTGGAAAATGGTCCGTTTTCAAATGTTTTATTTTTGAACGTAAGTTCACATTTGTAGGTGGATCATCAGTGTTAGAGCTAAAATTAGCATGTTTAAAGTGATTTTCATGCTTCCAGGGGCCCAAAACACAAGATTTATGGAATGGTTAAAAGTGCATGAAAATGGCCATTTTACTCACTCTGAGTTCTCAAAAAGGGTTTCTTCACCCCGGGAAGTTAATTAAATACCATTTGGAGGCATTTAATGTTCGAGCAAAAACGGCTGATTTTCGACAAAAGAGATAACACCCCCCCATTACGTCATGCTTCAGAAATGTGGAAAATGGTCCGTTTTCAAATGTTTTATTTTTGAACGTCAGTTCACATTTGTAGGTGGATCATCAGTGTTAGAGCTAAAATTAGCATGTTTAAAGTGATTTTCATGCTTCCAGGGGCACAAAACACAAGATTTATGGAATGGTTAAAAGTGCATGAAAATGGCCAATTTACTCACTCTGAGTTCTCAAAAAGGGTTTCTTCACCCCAGGAAGTTAATTAAATACCATTTGGACGCATTTAATGTTCGAGCAAAAACGGCTGATTTTCGACAAAAGAGATAACACCCCCCCATTACGTCATGCTTCAGAAATGTGGAAAATGGTCCGTTTTCAAATGTTTTATTTTTGAACGTCAGTTCACATTTGTAGGTGGATCATCAGTGTTAGAGCTAAAATTAGCATGTTTAAAGTGATTTTCATGCTTCCAGGGGCCCAAAACACAAGATTTATGGAATGGTTAAAAGTGCATGAAAATGGCCAATTTACTCACTCTAAGTTCTCAAAAAGGGTTTCTTCATCCCGGGAAGTTAATTAAATACCATTTGGAGGCATTTAATGTTAGAGGAAAAACGGCTGATTTTCGACAAAAGAGATAACACCCCCCCCAATACGTCATGCTTCAGAAATGTGGAAAATGGTCCGTTTTCAAATGTTTTATTTTTGAACGTCAGTTCACATTTGTAGGTGGATCATGAGTGTTAGAGCTAAAATTAGCATGTTTAAAGTGATTTTCATGATTCTTGGGGCCCAAAACACAAGATTTATGGAATGGTTAAAAGTGCATGAAAATGGCCAATTTACTCACTCTGAGTTCTCAAAAAGGGTTTCTTCACCCCAGGAAGTTAATTAAATACCATTTGGAGGCATTTAATGTTCGAGCAAAAACGGCTGATTTTCGACAAAAGAGATAACACCCCCCCATTACGTCATGCTTCAGAAATGTGGAAAATGGTCCGTTTTCAAATGTTTTATTTTTGAACGTCAGTTCACATTTGTAGGTGGATCATCAGTGTTAGAGCTAAAATTAGCATGTTTAAAGTGATTTTCATGCTTCCAGGGGCCCAAAACACAAGATTTATGGAATGGTTAAAAGTGCATGAAAATGGCCAATTTACTCACTCTAAGTTCTCAAAAAGGGTTTCTTCATCCCGGGAAGTTAATTAAATACAATTTGGAGGCATTTAATGTTAGAGGAAAAACGGCTGATTTTCGACAAAAGAGATAACACCCCCCCCAATACGTCATGCTTCAGAAATGTGGAAAATGGTCCGTTTTCAAATGTTTTATTTTTGAACGTAAGTTCACATTTGTAGGTGGATCATCAGTGTTAGAGCTAAAATTAGCATGTTTAAAGTGATTTTCATTCTTCCAGGGGCCCAAAACACAAGATTTATGGAATGGTTAAAAGTGCATGAAAATGGCCAATTTACTCACTCTGAGTTCTCAAAAAGGGTTTCTTCACCCCGGGAAGTTAATTAAATACCATTTGGAGGCATTTAATGTTAGAGCAAAAACGGCTGATTTTCGACAAAAGAGATAACACCCCCCCATTACGTCATGCTTCAGAAATGTGGAAAATGGTCCGTTTTCAAATGTTTTATTTTTGAACGTCAGTTCACATTTGTAGGTGGATCATCAGTGTTAGAGCTAAAATTAGCATGTTTAAAGTGATTTTCATGCTTCCAGGGGCTCGGGAAGTGAAATAAATACCATTTGGAGGATTTTAATGTTCGAGCAAAAACGGCTGATTTTCGACGAAAGAGCTAACACCCCCCCATTACGTCATGCTTTAGAAATGTGGAAAATGGTCCGTTTTCAAATGTTTTATTTTTGAACGTCAGTTCACATTTGTAGGTGGATAATCAGTGTTAGAGCTAAAATTAGCATGTTTAAAGTGATTTTCATGCTTCCAGGGGCCCAAAACACAAGATTTATGGAATGGTTAAAAGTGCATGAAAATGGCCAATTTACTCAATCTGAGTTCTCAAAAAGGGTTTCTTCACCCTGGGAAGTTAATTAAATACCATTTGGAGGCATTTAATGTTAGAGCAAAAACGGCTGATTTTCGACAAAAGAGATAACACCCCCCCATTACGTCATGCTTCAGAAATGTGGAAAATGGTCCATTTTCAAATGTTTTATTTTTGAACGTCAGTTCACATTTGTAGGTGGATCATCAGTGTTAGAGCTAAAATTAGCATGTTTAAAGTGATTTTCATGCTTCCAGGGGCCCAAAACACAAGATTTATGGAATGGTTAAAAGTGCATGAAAATGGCCAATTTACTCACTCTGAGTTCTCAAAAAGGGTTTCTTCACCCCGGGAAGTTAATTAAATACCATTTGGAGGCATTTAATGTTAGAGCAAAAACGGCTGATTTTCGACAAAAGAGATAACACCCCCCCATTACGTCATGCTTCAGAAATGTGGAAAATGGTCCGTTTTCAAATGTTTTATTTTTGAACGTCAGTTCACATTTGTAGGTGGATCATCAGTGTTAGAGCTAAAATTAGCATGTTTAAAGTGATTTTCATGCTTCCAGGGGCCCAAAACACAAGATTTATGGAATGGTTAAAAGTGCATGAAAATGGCCAATTTACTCACTCTGAGTTCTCAAAAAGGGTTTCTTCACCCCAGGAAGTTAATTAAATACCATTTGGAGGCATTTAATGTTCGAGCAAAAACGGCTGATTTTCGACAAAAGAGATAACACCCCCCCATTACGTCATGCTTCAGAAATGGGGAAAATGGTCCGTTTTCAAATGTTTTATTTTTGAACGTCAGTTCACATTTGTAGGTGGATCATCAGTGTTAGAGCTAAAATTAGCATGTTTAAAGTGATTTTCATGCTTCCAGGGGCTCGGGAAGTGAAATAAATACCATTTGGAGGCATTTAATGTTCGAGCAAAAACGGCTGATTTTCGACAAAAGAGATAACACCCCCCCATTACGTCATGCTTCAGAAATGTGGAAAATGGTCCGTTTTCAAATGTTTTATTTTTGAACGTCAGTTCACATTTGTAGGTGGATCATCAGTGTTAGAGCTAAAATTAGCATGTTTAAAGTGATTTTCATGCTTCCAGGGGCTCGGGAAGTTAATTAAATACCATTTGGAGGCATTTAATGTTCGAGCAAAAACGGCTGATTTTCGACAAAAGAGATAACACCCCCCCATTACGTCATGCTTCAGAAATGTGGAAAATGGTCCGTTTTCAAATGTTTTATTTTTGAACGTCAGTTCACATTTGTAGGTGGATCATCAGTGTTAGAGCTAAAATTAGCATGTTTAAAGTGATTTTCATGCTTCCAGGGGCCCAAAACACAAGATTTATGGAATGGTTAAAAGTGCATGAAAATGGCCAATTTACTCAGTTTGAGTTCTCAAAAAGGGTTTCTTCACCCCGGGAAGTTAATTAAATACCATTTGGAGGCATTTAATGTTAGAGCAAAAACGGCTGATTTTCGACAAAAGAGATAACACCCCCCCATTACGTCATGCTTCAGAAATGTGGAAAATGGTCCGTTTTCAAATGTTTTATTTTTGAACGTCAGTTCACATTTGTAGGTGGATCATCAGTGTTAGAGCTAAAATTAGCATGTTTAAAGTGATTTTCATGCTTCCAGGGGCTCGGGAAGTGAAATAAATACCATTTGGAGGCATTTAATGTTCGAGCAAAAACGGCTGATTTTCGACAAAAGAGATAACACCCCCCCATTACGTCATGCTTCAGAAATGTGGAAAATGGTCCGTTTTCAAATGTTTTATTTTTGAACGTCAGTTCACATTTGTAGGTGGATCATCAGTGTTAGAGCTAAAATTAGCATGTTTAAAGTGATTTTCATGCTTCCAGGGGCTCGGGAAGTTAATTAAATACCATTTGGAGGCATTTAATGTTCGAGCAAAAACGGCTGATTTTCGACAAAAGAGATAACACCCCCCCATTACGTCATGCTTCAGAAATGTGGAAAATGGTCCGTTTTCAAATGTTTTATTTTTGAACGTCAGTTTACATTTGTAGGTGGATCATCAGTGTTAGAGCTAAAATTAGCATGTTTAAAGTGATTTTCATGCTTCCAGGGGCCCAAAACACAAGATTTATGGAATGGTTAAAAGTGCATGAAAATGGCCAATTTACTCACTCTGAGTTCTCAAAAAGGGTTTCTTCACCCCGGGAAGTTAATTAAATACCATTTGGAGGCATTTAATGTTCGAGCAAAAACGGCTGATTTTCGACAAAAGAGATAACACCCCCCTATTACGTCATGCTTCAGAAATGTGGAAAATGGTCCGTTTTCAAATGTTTCATTTTTGAACGTCAGTTCACATTTGTAGGTGGATCATCAGTGTTAGAGCTAAAATTAGCATGTTTAAAGTGATTTTCATGCTTCCAGGGGCTCGGGAAGTTAATTAAATACCATTTGGAGGCATTTAATGTTCGAGCAAAAACGGCTGATTTTCGACAAAAGAGATAACACCCCCCCCATTACGTCATGCTTCAGAAATGTGGAAAATGGTCCGTTTTCAAATGTTTCATTTTTGAACGTCAGTTCACATTTGTAGGTGGATCATCAGTGTTAGAGCTAAAATTAGCATGTTTAAAGTGATTTTCATGCTTCCAGGGGCCCAAAACACAAGATTTATGGAATGGTTAAAAGTGCATGAAATTGGCCAATTTACTCACTCTGAGTTCTCAAAAAGGGTTTCTTCACCCCGGGAAGTTAATTAAATACCATATGGAGGCATTTAATGTTCGAGCAAAAACGGCTGATTTTCGACAAAAGAGATAACACCCCCCCATTACGTCATGCTTCAGAAATGTGGAAAATGGTCCGTTTTCAAATGTTTTATTTTTGAACGTCAGTTCACATTTGTAGGTGGATCATCAGTGTTAGAGCTAAAATTAGCACGTTTAAAGTGATTTTCATGCTTCCAGGGGCCCAAAACACAAGATTTATGGAATGGTTAAAAGTGCATGAAAATGGCCAATTTACTCACTCTGATTCTCAAAAAGGGTTTCTTCACCCCGGGAAGTTAATTAAATACCATTTGGAGGCATTTAATGTTCGAGCAAAAACGGCTGATTTTCGACAAAAGAGATAACACCCCCCCATTACGTCATGCTTCAGAAATGTGGAAAATGGTCCGTTTTCAAATGTTTTATTTTTGAACGTCAGTTCACATTTGTAGGTGGATCATCAGTGTTAGAGCTAAAATTAGCATGTTTAAAGTGATTTTCATGCTTCCAGGGGCCCAAAACACAAGATTTATGGAATGGTTAAAAGTGCATGAAAATGGCCAATTTACTCACTCTGAGTTCTCAAAAAGGGTTTCTTCACCCCGGGAAGTTAATTAAATACCATTTGGAGGCATTTAATGTTCGAGCAAAAACGGCTGATTTTCGACAAAAGAGATAACACCCCCCATTACGTCATGCTTCAGAAATGTGGAAAATGGTCCGTTTTCAAATGTTTTATTTTTGAAAGTCAGTTCACATTTGTAGGTGGATCATCAGTGTTAGAGCTAAAATTAGCATGTTTAAAGTGATTTTCATGCTTCCAGGGGCCCAAAAGACAAGATTTATGGAATGGTTAAAAGTGCATGAAAATGGCCAATTTACTCACTCTGAGTTCTCAAAAAGGGTTTCTTCACCCCGGGAAGTTAATTAAATACCATTTGGAAGCATTTAATGTTCGAGCAAAAACGGCTGATTTTCGACAAAAGAGATAACACCCCCCTATTACGTCATGCTTCAGAAATGTGGAAAATGGTCCGTTTTCAAATGTTTCATTTTTGAACGTCAGTTCACATTTGTAGGTGGATCATCAGTGTTAGAGCTAAAATTAGCATGTTTAAAGTGATTTTCATGCTTCCAGGGGCTCGGGAAGTTAATTAAATACCATTTGGAGGCATTTAATGTTCGAGCAAAAACGGCTGATTTTCGACAAAAGAGATAACACCCCCCCCCATTACGTCATGCTTCAGAAATGTGGAAAATGGTCCGTTTTCAAATGTTTCATTTTTGAACGTCAGTTCACATTTGTAGGTGGATCATCAGTGTTAGAGCTAAAATTAGCATGTTTAAAGTGATTTTCATGCTTCCAGGGGCCCAAAACACAAGATTTATGGAATGGTTAAAAGTGCATGAAAATGGCCAATTTACTCACTCTGAGTTCTCAAAAAGGGTTTCTTCACCCCGGGAAGTTAATTAAATACCATTTGGAGGCATTTAATGTTCGAGCAAAAACGGCTGATTTTCGACAAAAGAGATAACACCCCCCCATTACGTCATGCTTCAGAAATGTGGAAAATGGTCCGTTTTCAAATGTTTTATTTTTGAACGTCAGTTCACATTTGTAGGTGGATCATCAGTGTTAGAGCTAAAATTAGCACGTTTAAAGTGATTTTCATGCTTCCAGGGGCCCAAAACACAAGATTTATGGAATGGTTAAAAGTGCATGAAAATGGCCAATTTACTCACTCTGAGTTCTCAAAAAGGGTTTCTTCACCCCGGGAAGTTAATTAAATACCATTTGGAGGCATTTAATGTTCGAGCAAAAACGGCTGATTTTCGACAAAAGAGATAACACCCCCCCATTACGTCATGCTTCAGAAATGTGGAAAATGGTCCGTTTTCAAATGTTTTATTTTTGAACGTCAGTTCACATTTGTAGGTGGATCATCAGTGTTAGAGCTAAAATTAGCATGTTTAAAGTGATTTTCATGCTTCCAGGGGCCCAAAACACAAGATTTATGGAATGGTTAAAAGTGCATGAAAATGGCCAATTTACTCACTCTGAGTTCTCAAAAAGGGTTTCTTCACCCCGGGAAGTTAATTAAATACCATTTGGAGGCATTTAATGTTCGAGCAAAAACGGCTGATTTTCGACAAAAGAGATAACACCCCCCCATTACGTCATGCTTCAGAAATGTGGAAAATGGTCCGTTTTCAAATGTTTTATTTTTGAAAGTCAGTTCACATTTGTAGGTGGATCATCAGTGTTAGAGCTAAAATTAGCATGTTTAAAGTGATTTTCATGCTTCCAGGGGCCCAAAACACAAGATTTATGGAATGGTTAAAAGTGCATGAAAAGTGGCCAATTTACTCACTCTGAGTTCTCAAAAAGGGTTTCTTCACCTCGGGAAGGTAATTAAATACCATTTGGAGGCAAAAACGGCTGATTTTCGACAAAAGAGATAACACCCCCCCATTACGTCATGCTTCAGAAATGTGGAAAATGGTCCGTTTTCAAATGTTTTATTTTTGAACGTCAGTTCACATTTGTAGGTGGATCATCAGTGTTAGAGCTAAAATTAGCATGTTTAAAGTGATTTTCATGCTTCCAGGGGCCCAAAACACAAGATTTATGGAATGGTTAAAAGTGCATGAAAATGGCCAATTTACTCACTCTGAGTTCTCAAAAAGGGTTTCTTCACCCCGGGAAGTTAATTAAATACCATTTGGAGGCATTTAATGTTCGAGCAAAAACGGCTGATTTTCGACAAAAGAGATAATACCCCCCCCATTACGTCATGCTTCAGAAATGTGGAAAATGGTCCGTTTTCAAATGTTTCATTTTTGAACGTCAGTTCACATTTGTAGGTGGATCATCAGTGTTAGAGCTAAAATTAGCATGTTTAAAGTGATTTTCATGCTTCCAGGGGCCCAAAACACAAGATTTATGGAATGGTTAAAAGTGCATGAAAATGGCCAATTTACTCACTCTGAGTTCTCAAAAAGGGTTTCTTCACCCCGGGAAGTTAATTAAATACCATTTGGAGGCATTTAATGTTCGAGCAAAAACGGCTGATTTTCGACAAAAGAGATAACACCCCCCCATTACGTCATGCTTCAGAAATGTGGAAAATGGTCCATTTTCAAATGTTTTATTTTTGAACGTCAGTTCACATTTGTAGGTGGATCATCAGTGTTAGAGCTAAAATTAGCATGTTTAAAGTGATTTTCATGCTTCCAGGGGCCCAAAACACAAGATTTATGGAATGGTTAAAAGTGCATGAAAATGGCCAATTTACTCACTCTGAGTTCTCAAAAAGGGTTTCTTCACCCTGGGAAGTTAATTAAATACCATTTGGAGGCATTTAATGTTCGAGCAAAAACGGCTGATTTTCGACAAAAGAGATAACACCCCCCTATTACGTCATGCTTCAGAAATGTGGAAAATGGTCCGTTTTCAAATGTTTTATTTTTTGAACGTCAGTTCACATTTGTAGTTGGATCATCAGTGTTAGAGCTAAAATTAGCATGTTTAAAGTGATTTTCATGCTTCCAGGGGCCCAAAACACAAGATTTATGGAATGGTTAAAAGTGCATGAAAATGGCCAATTTACTCACTCTGAGTTCTCAAAAAGGGTTTCTTCAACCCGGGAAGTTAATTAAATACCATTTGGAGGTATTTAATGTTCGAGCAAAAACGGCTGATTTTCGACAAAAGAGATAACACCCCCCCATTACGTCATGCTTCAGAAATGTGGAAAATGGTCCGTTTTCAAATGTTTTATTTTTGAACGTCAGTTCACATTTGTAGGTGGATCATCAGTGTTAGAGCTAAAATTAGCATGTTTAAAGAGATTTTCATGCTTCCAGGGGCCCAAAACACAAGATTTATGGAATGGTTAAAAGTGCATGAAAATGGCCAATTTACTCACTCTGAGTTCTCAAAAAGGGTTTCTTCACCCCGGGAAGTTAATTAAATACCATTTGGAGGCATTTAATGTTCGAGCAAAAACAGCTGATTTTCGACAAAAGAGATAACACCCCCCCATTACGTCATGCTTCAGAAATGTGGAAAATGGTCCGTTTTCAAATGTTTTATTTTTGAACGTAAGTTCACATTTGTAGGTGGATCATCAGTGTTAGAGCTAAAATTAGCATGTTTAAAGTGATTTTCATGCTTCCAGGGGCCCAAAACACAAGATTTATGGAATGGTTAAAAGTGCATGAAAATGGCCAATTTACTCACTCTGAGTTCTCAAGAAGGGTTTCTTTACCCCGGGAAGTTAATTAAATACCTTTTGGAGGCATTTAATGTTAGAGCAAAAATGGCTGATTTTCGACAAAAGAGATAACACCCCCCCATTACGTCATGCTTCAGAAATGTGGAAAATGGTCCATTTTCAAATGTTTTATTTTTGAACGTCAGTTCACATTTGTAGGTGGATCATCAGTGTTAGAGCTAAAATTAGCATGTTTAAAGTGATTTTCATGCTTCCAGGGGCTCGGGAAGTGAAATAAATACCATTTGGAGGATTTTAATGTTCGAGCAAAAACGGCTGATTTTCGACGAACGAGCTAACACCCCCCCATTACGTCATGCTTTAGAAATGTGGAAAATGGTCCGTTTTCAAATGTTTTATTTTTGAACGTCAGTTCACATTTGTAGGTGGATCATCAGTGTTAGAGCTAAAATTAGCATGTTTAAAGTGATTTTCATGCTTCCAGGGGCCCAAAACACAAGATTTATGGAATGGTTAAAAGTGCATGAAAATGGCCAATTTACTCAATCTGAGTTCTCAAAAAGGGTTTCTTCACCCCGGGAAGTTAATTAAATACCATTTGGAGGCATTTAATGTTAGAGCAAAAACGGCTGATTTTCGACAAAAGAGATAACACCCCCCCATTACGTCATTCTTCAGAAATGTGGAAAATGGTTCGTTTTCAAATGTTTTATTTTTGAACGTCAGTTCACATTTGTAGGTGGATCATCAGTGTTAGAGCTAAAATTAGCATGTTTAAAGTGATTTTCATGCTTCCAGGGGCCCAAAACACAAGATTTATGGAATGGTTAAAAGTGCATGAAAATGGCCAATTTACTCACTCTGAGTTCTCAAAAAGGGTTTCTTCACCCCGGGAAGTTAATTAAATACCATTTGGAGGCATTTAATGTTAGAGCAAAAACGGCTGATTTTCGACAAAAGAGATAACACCCCCCCATTACGTCATGCTTCAGAAATGTGGAAAATGGTCCGTTTTCAAATGTTTTATTTTTGAACGTCAGTTCACATTTGTAGGTGGATCATCAGTGTTAGAGCTAAAATTAGCATGTTTAAAGTGATTTTCATGCTTCCAGGGGCCCAAAACACAAGATTTATGGAATGGTTAAAAGTGCATGAAAATGGCCAATTTACTCACTCTGAGTTCTCAAAAAGGGTTTCTTCACCCCAGGAAGTTAATTAAATACCATTTGGAGGCATTTAATGTTCGAGCAAAAACGGCTGATTTTCGACAAAAGAGATAACACCCCCCAATTACGTCATGCTTCAGAAATGGGGAAAATGGTCCGTTTTCAAATGTTTTATTTTTGAACGTCAGTTCACATTTGTAGGTGGATCATCAGTGTTAGAGCTAAAATTAGCATGTTTAAAGTGATTTTCATGCTTCCAGGGGCTCGGGAAGTGAAATAAATACCATTTGGAGGATTTTAATGTTCGAGCAAAAACGGCTGATTTTCGACGAAAGAGCTAACACCCCCCCATTACGTCATGCTTTAGAAATGTGGAAAATGGTCCTTTTTCAAATGTTTTATTTTTGAACGTCAGTTCACATTTGTAGGTGGATCATCAGTGTTAGAGCTAAAATTAGCATGTTTAAAGTGATTTTCATGCTTCCAGGGGCCCAAAACACAAGATTTATGGAATGGTTAAAAGTGCATGAAAAGTGGCCAATTTACTCACTCTGAGTTCTCAAAAAGGGTTTCTTCACCTCGGGAAGTTAATTAAATACCATTTGGAGGCATTTAATGTTCGAGCAAAAACGGCTGATTTTCGACAAAAGAGATAACACCCCCCCATTACGTCATGCTTCAGAAATGTGGAAAATGGTCCGTTTTCAAATGTTTTATTTTTGAACGTCAGTTCACATTTGTAGGTGGATCATCAGTGTTAGAGCTAAAATTAGCATGTTTAAAGTGATTTTCATGCTTCCAGGGGCTTGGGAAGTTAATTAAATACCATTTGGAGGCATTTAATGTTAGAGCAAAAACGGCTGATTTTCGACAAAAGAGATAACACCCCCCCCATTACGTCATGCTTCAGAAATGTGGAAAATGGTCTGTTTTCAAATGTTTTATTTTTGAACGTCAGTTCACATTTGTAGGTGGATCATCAGTGTTAGAGCTAACATTAGCATGTTTAAAGTGATTTTCATGCTTCCAGGGGCTCGGGAAGTGAAATAAATACCATTTGGAGGATTTTAATGTTCGAGCAAAAACGGCTGATTTTCGACGAAAGAGCTAACACCCCCCCATTACGTCATGCTTTAGAAATGTGGAAAATGGTCCGTTTTCAAATGTTTTATTTTTGAACGTCAGTTCACATTTGTAGGTGGATCATCAGTGTTAGAGCTAAAATTAGCATGTTTAAAGTGATTTTCATGCTTCCAGGGGCCCAAAACACAAGATTTATGGAATGGTTAAAAGTGCATGAAAATGGCCAATTTACTCAATCTGAGTTCTCAAAAAGGGTTTCTTCACCCCGGGAAGTTAATTAAATACCATTTGGAGGCATTTAATGTTAGAGCAAAAACGGCTGATTTTCGACAAAAGAGATAACACCCCCCCATTACGTCATGCTTCAGAAATGTGGAAAATGGTCCGTTTTCAAATGTTTTATTTTTGAACGTAAGTTCACATTTGTAGGTGGATCATCAGTGTTAGAGCTAAAATTAGCATGTTTAAAGTGATTTTCATGCTTCCAGGGGCCCAAAACACAAGATTTATGGAATGGTTAAAAGTGCATGAAAATGGCCATTTTACTCACTCTGAGTTCTCAAAAAGGGTTTCTTCACCCCGGGAAGTTAATTAAATACCATTTGGAGGCATTTAATGTTCGAGCAAAAACGGCTGATTTTCGACAAAAGAGATAACACCCCCCCATTACGTCATGCTTCAGAAATGTGGAAAATGGTCCGTTTTCAAATGTTTTATTTTTGAACGTCAGTTCACATTTGTAGGTGGATCATCAGTGTTAGAGCTAAAATTAGCATGTTTAAAGTGATTTTCATGCTTCCAGGGGCACAAAACACAAGATTTATGGAATGGTTAAAAGTGCATGAAAATGGCCAATTTACTCACTCTGAGTTCTCAAAAAGGGTTTCTTCACCCCAGGAAGTTAATTAAATACCATTTGGACGCATTTAATGTTCGAGCAAAAACGGCTGATTTTCGACAAAAGAGATAACACCCCCCCATTACGTCATGCTTCAGAAATGTGGAAAATGGTCCGTTTTCAAATGTTTTATTTTTGAACGTCAGTTCACATTTGTAGGTGGATCATCAGTGTTAGAGCTAAAATTAGCATGTTTAAAGTGATTTTCATGCTTCCAGGGGCTCGGGAAGTTAATTAAATACCATTTGGAGGCATTTAATGTTCGAGCAAAAACGGCTGATTTTCGACAAAAGAGATAACACCCCCCCATTACGTCATGCTTCAGAAATGTGGAAAATGGTCCGTTTTCAAATGTTTTATTTTTGAACGTCAGTTTACATTTGTAGGTGGATCATCAGTGTTAGAGCTAAAATTAGCATGTTTAAAGTGATTTTCATGCTTCCAGGGGCCCAAAACACAAGATTTATGGAATGGTTAAAAGTGCATGAAAATGGCCAATTTACTCACTCTGAGTTCTCAAAAAGGGTTTCTTCACCCCGGGAAGTTAATTAAATACCATTTGGAGGCATTTAATGTTCGAGCAAAAACGGCTGATTTTCGACAAAAGAGATAACACCCCCCTATTACGTCATGCTTCAGAAATGTGGAAAATGGTCCGTTTTCAAATGTTTCATTTTTGAACGTCAGTTCACATTTGTAGGTGGATCATCAGTGTTAGAGCTAAAATTAGCATGTTTAAAGTGATTTTCATGCTTCCAGGGGCTCGGGAAGTTAATTAAATACCATTTGGAGGCATTTAATGTTCGAGCAAAAACGGCTGATTTTCGACAAAAGAGATAACACCCCCCCCATTACGTCATGCTTCAGAAATGTGGAAAATGGTCCGTTTTCAAATGTTTCATTTTTGAACGTCAGTTCACATTTGTAGGTGGATCATCAGTGTTAGAGCTAAAATTAGCATGTTTAAAGTGATTTTCATGCTTCCAGGGGCCCAAAACACAAGATTTATGGAATGGTTAAAAGTGCATGAAATTGGCCAATTTACTCACTCTGAGTTCTCAAAAAGGGTTTCTTCACCCCGGGAAGTTAATTAAATACCATATGGAGGCATTTAATGTTCGAGCAAAAACGGCTGATTTTCGACAAAAGAGATAACACCCCCCCATTACGTCATGCTTCAGAAATGTGGAAAATGGTCCGTTTTCAAATGTTTTATTTTTGAACGTCAGTTCACATTTGTAGGTGGATCATCAGTGTTAGAGCTAAAATTAGCATGTTTAAAGTGATTTTCATGATTCTTGGGGCCCAAAACACAAGATTTATGGAATGGTTAAAAGTGCATGAAAATGGCCAATTTACTCACTCTGAGTTCTCAAAAAGGGTTTCTTCACCCCAGGAAGTTAATTAAATACCATTTGGAGGCATTTAATGTTCGAGCAAAAACGGCTGATTTTCGACAAAAGAGATAACACCCCCCCATTACGTCATGCTTCAGAAATGTGGAAAATGGTCCGTTTTCAAATGTTTTATTTTTGAACGTCAGTTCACATTTGTAGGTGGATCATCAGTGTTAGAGCTAAAATTAGCATGTTTAAAGTGATTTTCATGCTTCCAGGGGCCCAAAACACAAGATTTATGGAATGGTTAAAAGTGCATGAAAATGGCCAATTTACTCACTCTAAGTTCTCAAAAAGGGTTTCTTCATCCCGGGAAGTTAATTAAATACCATTTGGAGGCATTTAATGTTAGAGGAAAAACGGCTGATTTTCGACAAAAGAGATAACACCCCCCCCAATACGTCATGCTTCAGAAATGTGGAAAATGGTCCGTTTTCAAATGTTTTATTTTTGAACGTAAGTTCACATTTGTAGGTGGATCATCAGTGTTAGAGCTAAAATTAGCATGTTTAAAGTGATTTTCATTCTTCCAGGGGCCCAAAACACAAGATTTATGGAATGGTTAAAAGTGCATGAAAATGGCCAATTTACTCACTCTGAGTTCTCAAAAAGGGTTTCTTCACCCCGGGAAGTTAATTAAATACCATTTGGAGGCATTTAATGTTAGAGCAAAAACGGCTGATTTTCGACAAAAGAGATAACACCCCCCCATTACGTCATGCTTCAGAAATGTGGAAAATGGTCCGTTTTCAAATGTTTTATTTTTGAACGTCAGTTCACATTTGTAGGTGGATCATCAGTGTTAGAGCTAAAATTAGCATGTTTAAAGTGATTTTCATGCTTCCAGGGGCTCGGGAAGTGAAATAAATACCATTTGGAGGATTTTAATGTTCGAGCAAAAACGGCTGATTTTCGACGAAAGAGCTAACACCCCCCCATTACGTCATGCTTTAGAAATGTGGAAAATGGTCCGTTTTCAAATGTTTTATTTTTGAACGTCAGTTCACATTTGTAGGTGGATAATCAGTGTTAGAGCTAAAATTAGCATGTTTAAAGTGATTTTCATGCTTCCAGGGGCCCAAAACACAAGATTTATGGAATGGTTAAAAGTGCATGAAAATGGCCAATTTACTCAATCTGAGTTCTCAAAAAGGGTTTCTTCACCCTGGGAAGTTAATTAAATACCATTTGGAGGCATTTAATGTTAGAGCAAAAACGGCTGATTTTCGACAAAAGAGATAACACCCCCCCATTACGTCATGCTTCAGAAATGTGGAAAATGGTCCATTTTCAAATGTTTTATTTTTGAACGTCAGTTCACATTTGTAGGTGGATCATCAGTGTTAGAGCTAAAATTAGCATGTTTAAAGTGATTTTCATGCTTCCAGGGGCCCAAAACACAAGATTTATGGAATGGTTAAAAGTGCATGAAAATGGCCAATTTACTCACTCTGAGTTCTCAAAAAGGGTTTCTTCACCCCGGGAAGTTAATTAAATACCATTTGGAGGCATTTAATGTTAGAGCAAAAACGGCTGATTTTCGACAAAAGAGATAACACCCCCCCATTACGTCATGCTTCAGAAATGTGGAAAATGGTCCGTTTTCAAATGTTTTATTTTTGAACGTCAGTTCACATTTGTAGGTGGATCATCAGTGTTAGAGCTAAAATTAGCATGTTTAAAGTGATTTTCATGCTTCCAGGGGCCCAAAACACAAGATTTATGGAATGGTTAAAAGTGCATGAAAATGGCCAATTTACTCACTCTGAGTTCTCAAAAAGGGTTTCTTCACCCCAGGAAGTTAATTAAATACCATTTGGAGGCATTTAATGTTCGAGCAAAAACGGCTGATTTTCGACAAAAGAGATAACACCCCCCCATTACGTCATGCTTCAGAAATGGGGAAAATGGTCCGTTTTCAAATGTTTTATTTTTGAACGTCAGTTCACATTTGTAGGTGGATCATCAGTGTTAGAGCTAAAATTAGCATGTTTAAAGTGATTTTCATGCTTCCAGGGGCTCGGGAAGTGAAATAAATACCATTTGGAGGCATTTAATGTTCGAGCAAAAACGGCTGATTTTCGACAAAAGAGATAACACCCCCCCATTACGTCATGCTTCAGAAATGTGGAAAATGGTCCGTTTTCAAATGTTTTATTTTTGAACGTCAGTTCACATTTGTAGGTGGATCATCAGTGTTAGAGCTAAAATTAGCATGTTTAAAGTGATTTTCATGCTTCCAGGGGCTCGGGAAGTTAATTAAATACCATTTGGAGGCATTTAATGTTCGAGCAAAAACGGCTGATTTTCGACAAAAGAGATAACACCCCCCCATTACGTCATGCTTCAGAAATGTGGAAAATGGTCCGTTTTCAAATGTTTTATTTTTGAACGTCAGTTCACATTTGTAGGTGGATCATCAGTGTTAGAGCTAAAATTAGCATGTTTAAAGTGATTTTCATGCTTCCAGGGGCCCAAAACACAAGATTTATGGAATGGTTAAAAGTGCATGAAAATGGCCAATTTACTCAGTTTGAGTTCTCAAAAAGGGTTTCTTCACCCCGGGAAGTTAATTAAATACCATTTGGAGGCATTTAATGTTAGAGCAAAAACGGCTGATTTTCGACAAAAGAGATAACACCCCCCCATTACGTCATGCTTCAGAAATGTGGAAAATGGTCCGTTTTCAAATGTTTTATTTTTGAACGTCAGTTCACATTTGTAGGTGGATCATCAGTGTTAGAGCTAAAATTAGCATGTTTAAAGTGATTTTCATGCTTCCAGGGGCTCGGGAAGTGAAATAAATACCATTTGGAGGCATTTAATGTTCGAGCAAAAACGGCTGATTTTCGACAAAAGAGATAACACCCCCCCATTACGTCATGCTTCAGAAATGTGGAAAATGGTCCGTTTTCAAATGTTTTATTTTTGAACGTCAGTTCACATTTGTAGGTGGATCATCAGTGTTAGAGCTAAAATTAGCATGTTTAAAGTGATTTTCATGCTTCCAGGGGCTCGGGAAGTTAATTAAATACCATTTGGAGGCATTTAATGTTCGAGCAAAAACGGCTGATTTTCGACAAAAGAGATAACACCCCCCCATTACGTCATGCTTCAGAAATGTGGAAAATGGTCCGTTTTCAAATGTTTTATTTTTGAACGTCAGTTTACATTTGTAGGTGGATCATCAGTGTTAGAGCTAAAATTAGCATGTTTAAAGTGATTTTCATGCTTCCAGGGGCCCAAAACACAAGATTTATGGAATGGTTAAAAGTGCATGAAAATGGCCAATTTACTCACTCTGAGTTCTCAAAAAGGGTTTCTTCACCCCGGGAAGTTAATTAAATACCATTTGGAGGCATTTAATGTTCGAGCAAAAACGGCTGATTTTCGACAAAAGAGATAACACCCCCCTATTACGTCATGCTTCAGAAATGTGGAAAATGGTCCGTTTTCAAATGTTTCATTTTTGAACGTCAGTTCACATTTGTAGGTGGATCATCAGTGTTAGAGCTAAAATTAGCATGTTTAAAGTGATTTTCATGCTTCCAGGGGCTCGGGAAGTTAATTAAATACCATTTGGAGGCATTTAATGTTCGAGCAAAAACGGCTGATTTTCGACAAAAGAGATAACACCCCCCCCATTACGTCATGCTTCAGAAATGTGGAAAATGGTCCGTTTTCAAATGTTTCATTTTTGAACGTCAGTTCACATTTGTAGGTGGATCATCAGTGTTAGAGCTAAAATTAGCATGTTTAAAGTGATTTTCATGCTTCCAGGGGCCCAAAACACAAGATTTATGGAATGGTTAAAAGTGCATGAAATTGGCCAATTTACTCACTCTGAGTTCTCAAAAAGGGTTTCTTCACCCCGGGAAGTTAATTAAATACCATATGGAGGCATTTAATGTTCGAGCAAAAACGGCTGATTTTCGACAAAAGAGATAACACCCCCCCATTACGTCATGCTTCAGAAATGTGGAAAATGGTCCGTTTTCAAATGTTTTATTTTTGAACGTCAGTTCACATTTGTAGGTGGATCATCAGTGTTAGAGCTAAAATTAGCACGTTTAAAGTGATTTTCATGCTTCCAGGGGCCCAAAACACAAGATTTATGGAATGGTTAAAAGTGCATGAAAATGGCCAATTTACTCACTCTGATTCTCAAAAAGGGTTTCTTCACCCCGGGAAGTTAATTAAATACCATTTGGAGGCATTTAATGTTCGAGCAAAAACGGCTGATTTTCGACAAAAGAGATAACACCCCCCCATTACGTCATGCTTCAGAAATGTGGAAAATGGTCCGTTTTCAAATGTTTTATTTTTGAACGTCAGTTCACATTTGTAGGTGGATCATCAGTGTTAGAGCTAAAATTAGCATGTTTAAAGTGATTTTCATGCTTCCAGGGGCCCAAAACACAAGATTTATGGAATGGTTAAAAGTGCATGAAAATGGCCAATTTACTCACTCTGAGTTCTCAAAAAGGGTTTCTTCACCCCGGGAAGTTAATTAAATACCATTTGGAGGCATTTAATGTTCGAGCAAAAACGGCTGATTTTCGACAAAAGAGATAACACCCCCCATTACGTCATGCTTCAGAAATGTGGAAAATGGTCCGTTTTCAAATGTTTTATTTTTGAAAGTCAGTTCACATTTGTAGGTGGATCATCAGTGTTAGAGCTAAAATTAGCATGTTTAAAGTGATTTTCATGCTTCCAGGGGCCCAAAAGACAAGATTTATGGAATGGTTAAAAGTGCATGAAAATGGCCAATTTACTCACTCTGAGTTCTCAAAAAGGGTTTCTTCACCCCGGGAAGTTAATTAAATACCATTTGGAAGCATTTAATGTTCGAGCAAAAACGGCTGATTTTCGACAAAAGAGATAACACCCCCCTATTACGTCATGCTTCAGAAATGTGGAAAATGGTCCGTTTTCAAATGTTTCATTTTTGAACGTCAGTTCACATTTGTAGGTGGATCATCAGTGTTAGAGCTAAAATTAGCATGTTTAAAGTGATTTTCATGCTTCCAGGGGCTCGGGAAGTTAATTAAATACCATTTGGAGGCATTTAATGTTCGAGCAAAAACGGCTGATTTTCGACAAAAGAGATAACACCCCCCCCCATTACGTCATGCTTCAGAAATGTGGAAAATGGTCCGTTTTCAAATGTTTCATTTTTGAACGTCAGTTCACATTTGTAGGTGGATCATCAGTGTTAGAGCTAAAATTAGCATGTTTAAAGTGATTTTCATGCTTCCAGGGGCCCAAAACACAAGATTTATGGAATGGTTAAAAGTGCATGAAAATGGCCAATTTACTCACTCTGAGTTCTCAAAAAGGGTTTCTTCACCCCGGGAAGTTAATTAAATACCATTTGGAGGCATTTAATGTTCGAGCAAAAACGGCTGATTTTCGACAAAAGAGATAACACCCCCCCATTACGTCATGCTTCAGAAATGTGGAAAATGGTCCGTTTTCAAATGTTTTATTTTTGAACGTCAGTTCACATTTGTAGGTGGATCATCAGTGTTAGAGCTAAAATTAGCACGTTTAAAGTGATTTTCATGCTTCCAGGGGCCCAAAACACAAGATTTATGGAATGGTTAAAAGTGCATGAAAATGGCCAATTTACTCACTCTGAGTTCTCAAAAAGGGTTTCTTCACCCCGGGAAGTTAATTAAATACCATTTGGAGGCATTTAATGTTCGAGCAAAAACGGCTGATTTTCGACAAAAGAGATAACACCCCCCCATTACGTCATGCTTCAGAAATGTGGAAAATGGTCCGTTTTCAAATGTTTTATTTTTGAACGTCAGTTCACATTTGTAGGTGGATCATCAGTGTTAGAGCTAAAATTAGCATGTTTAAAGTGATTTTCATGCTTCCAGGGGCCCAAAACACAAGATTTATGGAATGGTTAAAAGTGCATGAAAATGGCCAATTTACTCACTCTGAGTTCTCAAAAAGGGTTTCTTCACCCCGGGAAGTTAATTAAATACCATTTGGAGGCATTTAATGTTCGAGCAAAAACGGCTGATTTTCGACAAAAGAGATAACACCCCCCCATTACGTCATGCTTCAGAAATGTGGAAAATGGTCCGTTTTCAAATGTTTTATTTTTGAAAGTCAGTTCACATTTGTAGGTGGATCATCAGTGTTAGAGCTAAAATTAGCATGTTTAAAGTGATTTTCATGCTTCCAGGGGCCCAAAACACAAGATTTATGGAATGGTTAAAAGTGCATGAAAAGTGGCCAATTTACTCACTCTGAGTTCTCAAAAAGGGTTTCTTCACCTCGGGAAGGTAATTAAATACCATTTGGAGGCAAAAACGGCTGATTTTCGACAAAAGAGATAACACCCCCCCATTACGTCATGCTTCAGAAATGTGGAAAATGGTCCGTTTTCAAATGTTTTATTTTTGAACGTCAGTTCACATTTGTAGGTGGATCATCAGTGTTAGAGCTAAAATTAGCATGTTTAAAGTGATTTTCATGCTTCCAGGGGCCCAAAACACAAGATTTATGGAATGGTTAAAAGTGCATGAAAATGGCCAATTTACTCACTCTGAGTTCTCAAAAAGGGTTTCTTCACCCCGGGAAGTTAATTAAATACCATTTGGAGGCATTTAATGTTCGAGCAAAAACGGCTGATTTTCGACAAAAGAGATAATACCCCCCCCATTACGTCATGCTTCAGAAATGTGGAAAATGGTCCGTTTTCAAATGTTTCATTTTTGAACGTCAGTTCACATTTGTAGGTGGATCATCAGTGTTAGAGCTAAAATTAGCATGTTTAAAGTGATTTTCATGCTTCCAGGGGCCCAAAACACAAGATTTATGGAATGGTTAAAAGTGCATGAAAATGGCCAATTTACTCACTCTGAGTTCTCAAAAAGGGTTTCTTCACCCCGGGAAGTTAATTAAATACCATTTGGAGGCATTTAATGTTCGAGCAAAAACGGCTGATTTTCGACAAAAGAGATAACACCCCCCCATTACGTCATGCTTCAGAAATGTGGAAAATGGTCCATTTTCAAATGTTTTATTTTTGAACGTCAGTTCACATTTGTAGGTGGATCATCAGTGTTAGAGCTAAAATTAGCATGTTTAAAGTGATTTTCATGCTTCCAGGGGCCCAAAACACAAGATTTATGGAATGGTTAAAAGTGCATGAAAATGGCCAATTTACTCACTCTGAGTTCTCAAAAAGGGTTTCTTCACCCTGGGAAGTTAATTAAATACCATTTGGAGGCATTTAATGTTCGAGCAAAAACGGCTGATTTTCGACAAAAGAGATAACACCCCCCTATTACGTCATGCTTCAGAAATGTGGAAAATGGTCCGTTTTCAAATGTTTTATTTTTTGAACGTCAGTTCACATTTGTAGTTGGATCATCAGTGTTAGAGCTAAAATTAGCATGTTTAAAGTGATTTTCATGCTTCCAGGGGCCCAAAACACAAGATTTATGGAATGGTTAAAAGTGCATGAAAATGGCCAATTTACTCACTCTGAGTTCTCAAAAAGGGTTTCTTCAACCCGGGAAGTTAATTAAATACCATTTGGAGGTATTTAATGTTCGAGCAAAAACGGCTGATTTTCGACAAAAGAGATAACACCCCCCCATTACGTCATGCTTCAGAAATGTGGAAAATGGTCCGTTTTCAAATGTTTTATTTTTGAACGTCAGTTCACATTTGTAGGTGGATCATCAGTGTTAGAGCTAAAATTAGCATGTTTAAAGTGATTTTCATGCTTCCAGGGGCCCAAAACACAAGATTTATGGAATGGTTAAAAGTGCATGAAAATGGCCAATTTACTCACTCTGAGTTCTCAAAAAGGGTTTCTTCACCCCGGGAAGTTAATTAAATACCATTTGGAGGCATTTAATGTTCGAGCAAAAACAGCTGATTTTCGACAAAAGAGATAACACCCCCCCATTACGTCATGCTTCAGAAATGTGGAAAATGGTCCGTTTTCAAATGTTTTATTTTTGAACGTAAGTTCACATTTGTAGGTGGATCATCAGTGTTAGAGCTAAAATTAGCATGTTTAAAGTGATTTTCATGCTTCCAGGGGCCCAAAACACAAGATTTATGGAATGGTTAAAAGTGCATGAAAATGGCCAATTTACTCACTCTGAGTTCTCAAGAAGGGTTTCTTTACCCCGGGAAGTTAATTAAATACCATTTGGAGGCATTTAATGTTAGAGCAAAAATGGCTGATTTTCGACAAAAGAGATAACACCCCCCCATTACGTCATGCTTCAGAAATGTGGAAAATGGTCCATTTTCAAATGTTTTATTTTTGAACGTCAGTTCACATTTGTAGGTGGATCATCAGTGTTAGAGCTAAAATTAGCATGTTTAAAGTGATTTTCATGCTTCCAGGGGCTCGGGAAGTGAAATAAATACCATTTGGAGGATTTTAATGTTCGAGCAAAAACGGCTGATTTTCGACGAACGAGCTAACACCCCCCCATTACGTCATGCTTTAGAAATGTGGAAAATGGTCCGTTTTCAAATGTTTTATTTTTGAACGTCAGTTCACATTTGTAGGTGGATCATCAGTGTTAGAGCTAAAATTAGCATGTTTAAAGTGATTTTCATGCTTCCAGGGGCCCAAAACACAAGATTTATGGAATGGTTAAAAGTGCATGAAAATGGCCAATTTACTCAATCTGAGTTCTCAAAAAGGGTTTCTTCACCCCGGGAAGTTAATTAAATACCATTTGGAGGCATTTAATGTTAGAGCAAAAACGGCTGATTTTCGACAAAAGAGATAACACCCCCCCATTACGTCATTCTTCAGAAATGTGGAAAATGGTCCGTTTTCAAATGTTTTATTTTTGAACGTCAGTTCACATTTGTAGGTGGATCATCAGTGTTAGAGCTAAAATTAGCATGTTTAAAGTGATTTTCATGCTTCCAGGGGCCCAAAACACAAGATTTATGGAATGGTTAAAAGTGCATGAAAATGGCCAATTTACTCACTCTGAGTTCTCAAAAAGGGTTTCTTCACCCCGGGAAGTTAATTAAATACCATTTGGAGGCATTTAATGTTAGAGCAAAAACGGCTGATTTTCGACAAAAGAGATAACACCCCCCCATTACGTCATGCTTCAGAAATGTGGAAAATGGTCCGTTTTCAAATGTTTTATTTTTGAACGTCAGTTCACATTTGTAGGTGGATCATCAGTGTTAGAGCTAAAATTAGCATGTTTAAAGTGATTTTCATGCTTCCAGGGGCCCAAAACACAAGATTTATGGAATGGTTAAAAGTGCATGAAAATGGCCAATTTACTCACTCTGAGTTCTCAAAAAGGGTTTCTTCACCCCAGGAAGTTAATTAAATACCATTTGGAGGCATTTAATGTTCGAGCAAAAACGGCTGATTTTCGACAAAAGAGATAACACCCCCCAATTACGTCATGCTTCAGAAATGGGGAAAATGGTCCGTTTTCAAATGTTTTATTTTTGAACGTCAGTTCACATTTGTAGGTGGATCATCAGTGTTAGAGCTAAAATTAGCATGTTTAAAGTGATTTTCATGCTTCCAGGGGCTCGGGAAGTGAAATAAATACCATTTGGAGGATTTTAATGTTCGAGCAAAAACGGCTGATTTTCGACGAAAGAGCTAACACCCCCCCATTACGTCATGCTTTAGAAATGTGGAAAATGGTCCTTTTTCAAATGTTTTATTTTTGAACGTCAGTTCACATTTGTAGGTGGATCATCAGTGTTAGAGCTAAAATTAGCATGTTTAAAGTGATTTTCATGCTTCCAGGGGCCCAAAACACAAGATTTATGGAATGGTTAAAAGTGCATGAAAAGTGGCCAATTTACTCACTCTGAGTTCTCAAAAAGGGTTTCTTCACCTCGGGAAGTTAATTAAATACCATTTGGAGGCATTTAATGTTCGAGCAAAAACGGCTGATTTTCGACAAAAGAGATAACACCCCCCCATTACGTCATGCTTCAGAAATGTGGAAAATGGTCCGTTTTCAAATGTTTTATTTTTGAACGTCAGTTCACATTTGTAGGTGGATCATCAGTGTTAGAGCTAAAATTAGCATGTTTAAAGTGATTTTCATGCTTCCAGGGGCTTGGGAAGTTAATTAAATACCATTTGGAGGCATTTAATGTTAGAGCAAAAACGGCTGATTTTCGACAAAAGAGATAACACCCCCCCCATTACGTCATGCTTCAGAAATGTGGAAAATGGTCTGTTTTCAAATGTTTTATTTTTGAACGTCAGTTCACATTTGTAGGTGGATCATCAGTGTTAGAGCTAACATTAGCATGTTTAAAGTGATTTTCATGCTTCCAGGGGCTCGGGAAGTGAAATAAATACCATTTGGAGGATTTTAATGTTCGAGCAAAAACGGCTGATTTTCGACGAAAGAGCTAACACCCCCCCATTACGTCATGCTTTAGAAATGTGGAAAATGGTCCGTTTTCAAATGTTTTATTTTTGAACGTCAGTTCACATTTGTAGGTGGATCATCAGTGTTAGAGCTAAAATTAGCATGTTTAAAGTGATTTTCATGCTTCCAGGGGCCCAAAACACAAGATTTATGGAATGGTTAAAAGTGCATGAAAATGGCCAATTTACTCAATCTGAGTTCTCAAAAAGGGTTTCTTCACCCCGGGAAGTTAATTAAATACCATTTGGAGGCATTTAATGTTAGAGCAAAAACGGCTGATTTTCGACAAAAGAGATAACACCCCCCCATTACGTCATGCTTCAGAAATGTGGAAAATGGTCCGTTTTCAAATGTTTTATTTTTGAACGTAAGTTCACATTTGTAGGTGGATCATCAGTGTTAGAGCTAAAATTAGCATGTTTAAAGTGATTTTCATGCTTCCAGGGGCCCAAAACACAAGATTTATGGAATGGTTAAAAGTGCATGAAAATGGCCATTTTACTCACTCTGAGTTCTCAAAAAGGGTTTCTTCACCCCGGGAAGTTAATTAAATACCATTTGGAGGCATTTAATGTTCGAGCAAAAACGGCTGATTTTCGACAAAAGAGATAACACCCCCCCATTACGTCATGCTTCAGAAATGTGGAAAATGGTCCGTTTTCAAATGTTTTATTTTTGAACGTCAGTTCACATTTGTAGGTGGATCATCAGTGTTAGAGCTAAAATTAGCATGTTTAAAGTGATTTTCATGCTTCCAGGGGCACAAAACACAAGATTTATGGAATGGTTAAAAGTGCATGAAAATGGCCAATTTACTCACTCTGAGTTCTCAAAAAGGGTTTCTTCACCCCAGGAAGTTAATTAAATACCATTTGGACGCATTTAATGTTCGAGCAAAAACGGCTGATTTTCGACAAAAGAGATAACACCCCCCCATTACGTCATGCTTCAGAAATGTGGAAAATGGTCCGTTTTCAAATGTTTTATTTTTGAACGTCAGTTCACATTTGTAGGTGGATCATCAGTGTTAGAGCTAAAATTAGCATGTTTAAAGTGATTTTCATGCTTCCAGGGGCTCGGGAAGTTAATTAAATACCATTTGGAGGCATTTAATGTTCGAGCAAAAACGGCTGATTTTCGACAAAAGAGATAACACCCCCCCATTACGTCATGCTTCAGAAATGTGGAAAATGGTCCGTTTTCAAATGTTTTATTTTTGAACGTCAGTTTACATTTGTAGGTGGATCATCAGTGTTAGAGCTAAAATTAGCATGTTTAAAGTGATTTTCATGCTTCCAGGGGCCCAAAACACAAGATTTATGGAATGGTTAAAAGTGCATGAAAATGGCCAATTTACTCACTCTGAGTTCTCAAAAAGGGTTTCTTCACCCCGGGAAGTTAATTAAATACCATTTGGAGGCATTTAATGTTCGAGCAAAAACGGCTGATTTTCGACAAAAGAGATAACACCCCCCTATTACGTCATGCTTCAGAAATGTGGAAAATGGTCCGTTTTCAAATGTTTCATTTTTGAACGTCAGTTCACATTTGTAGGTGGATCATCAGTGTTAGAGCTAAAATTAGCATGTTTAAAGTGATTTTCATGCTTCCAGGGGCTCGGGAAGTTAATTAAATACCATTTGGAGGCATTTAATGTTCGAGCAAAAACGGCTGATTTTCGACAAAAGAGATAACACCCCCCCCATTACGTCATGCTTCAGAAATGTGGAAAATGGTCCGTTTTCAAATGTTTCATTTTTGAACGTCAGTTCACATTTGTAGGTGGATCATCAGTGTTAGAGCTAAAATTAGCATGTTTAAAGTGATTTTCATGCTTCCAGGGGCCCAAAACACAAGATTTATGGAATGGTTAAAAGTGCATGAAATTGGCCAATTTACTCACTCTGAGTTCTCAAAAAGGGTTTCTTCACCCCGGGAAGTTAATTAAATACCATATGGAGGCATTTAATGTTCGAGCAAAAACGGCTGATTTTCGACAAAAGAGATAACACCCCCCCATTACGTCATGCTTCAGAAATGTGGAAAATGGTCCGTTTTCAAATGTTTTATTTTTGAACGTCAGTTCACATTTGTAGGTGGATCATCAGTGTTAGAGCTAAAATTAGCACGTTTAAAGTGATTTTCATGCTTCCAGGGGCCCAAAACACAAGATTTATGGAATGGTTAAAAGTGCATGAAAATGGCCAATTTACTCACTCTGATTCTCAAAAAGGGTTTCTTCACCCCGGGAAGTTAATTAAATACCATTTGGAGGCATTTAATGTTCGAGCAAAAACGGCTGATTTTCGACAAAAGAGATAACACCCCCCCATTACGTCATGCTTCAGAAATGTGGAAAATGGTCCGTTTTCAAATGTTTTATTTTTGAACGTCAGTTCACATTTGTAGGTGGATCATCAGTGTTAGAGCTAAAATTAGCATGTTTAAAGTGATTTTCATGCTTCCAGGGGCCCAAAACACAAGATTTATGGAATGGTTAAAAGTGCATGAAAATGGCCAATTTACTCACTCTGAGTTCTCAAAAAGGGTTTCTTCACCCCGGGAAGTTAATTAAATACCATTTGGAGGCATTTAATGTTCGAGCAAAAACGGCTGATTTTCGACAAAAGAGATAACACCCCCCATTACGTCATGCTTCAGAAATGTGGAAAATGGTCCGTTTTCAAATGTTTTATTTTTGAAAGTCAGTTCACATTTGTAGGTGGATCATCAGTGTTAGAGCTAAAATTAGCATGTTTAAAGTGATTTTCATGCTTCCAGGGGCCCAAAAGACAAGATTTATGGAATGGTTAAAAGTGCATGAAAATGGCCAATTTACTCACTCTGAGTTCTCAAAAAGGGTTTCTTCACCCCGGGAAGTTAATTAAATACCATTTGGAAGCATTTAATGTTCGAGCAAAAACGGCTGATTTTCGACAAAAGAGATAACACCCCCCTATTACGTCATGCTTCAGAAATGTGGAAAATGGTCCGTTTTCAAATGTTTCATTTTTGAACGTCAGTTCACATTTGTAGGTGGATCATCAGTGTTAGAGCTAAAATTAGCATGTTTAAAGTGATTTTCATGCTTCCAGGGGCTCGGGAAGTTAATTAAATACCATTTGGAGGCATTTAATGTTCGAGCAAAAACGGCTGATTTTCGACAAAAGAGATAACACCCCCCCCCATTACGTCATGCTTCAGAAATGTGGAAAATGGTCCGTTTTCAAATGTTTCATTTTTGAACGTCAGTTCACATTTGTAGGTGGATCATCAGTGTTAGAGCTAAAATTAGCATGTTTAAAGTGATTTTCATGCTTCCAGGGGCCCAAAACACAAGATTTATGGAATGGTTAAAAGTGCATGAAAATGGCCAATTTACTCACTCTGAGTTCTCAAAAAGGGTTTCTTCACCCCGGGAAGTTAATTAAATACCATTTGGAGGCATTTAATGTTCGAGCAAAAACGGCTGATTTTCGACAAAAGAGATAACACCCCCCCATTACGTCATGCTTCAGAAATGTGGAAAATGGTCCGTTTTCAAATGTTTTATTTTTGAACGTCAGTTCACATTTGTAGGTGGATCATCAGTGTTAGAGCTAAAATTAGCACGTTTAAAGTGATTTTCATGCTTCCAGGGGCCCAAAACACAAGATTTATGGAATGGTTAAAAGTGCATGAAAATGGCCAATTTACTCACTCTGAGTTCTCAAAAAGGGTTTCTTCACCCCGGGAAGTTAATTAAATACCATTTGGAGGCATTTAATGTTCGAGCAAAAACGGCTGATTTTCGACAAAAGAGATAACACCCCCCCATTACGTCATGCTTCAGAAATGTGGAAAATGGTCCGTTTTCAAATGTTTTATTTTTGAACGTCAGTTCACATTTGTAGGTGGATCATCAGTGTTAGAGCTAAAATTAGCATGTTTAAAGTGATTTTCATGCTTCCAGGGGCCCAAAACACAAGATTTATGGAATGGTTAAAAGTGCATGAAAATGGCCAATTTACTCACTCTGAGTTCTCAAAAAGGGTTTCTTCACCCCGGGAAGTTAATTAAATACCATTTGGAGGCATTTAATGTTCGAGCAAAAACGGCTGATTTTCGACAAAAGAGATAACACCCCCCCATTACGTCATGCTTCAGAAATGTGGAAAATGGTCCGTTTTCAAATGTTTTATTTTTGAAAGTCAGTTCACATTTGTAGGTGGATCATCAGTGTTAGAGCTAAAATTAGCATGTTTAAAGTGATTTTCATGCTTCCAGGGGCCCAAAACACAAGATTTATGGAATGGTTAAAAGTGCATGAAAAGTGGCCAATTTACTCACTCTGAGTTCTCAAAAAGGGTTTCTTCACCTCGGGAAGGTAATTAAATACCATTTGGAGGCAAAAACGGCTGATTTTCGACAAAAGAGATAACACCCCCCCATTACGTCATGCTTCAGAAATGTGGAAAATGGTCCGTTTTCAAATGTTTTATTTTTGAACGTCAGTTCACATTTGTAGGTGGATCATCAGTGTTAGAGCTAAAATTAGCATGTTTAAAGTGATTTTCATGCTTCCAGGGGCCCAAAACACAAGATTTATGGAATGGTTAAAAGTGCATGAAAATGGCCAATTTACTCACTCTGAGTTCTCAAAAAGGGTTTCTTCACCCCGGGAAGTTAATTAAATACCATTTGGAGGCATTTAATGTTCGAGCAAAAACGGCTGATTTTCGACAAAAGAGATAATACCCCCCCCATTACGTCATGCTTCAGAAATGTGGAAAATGGTCCGTTTTCAAATGTTTCATTTTTGAACGTCAGTTCACATTTGTAGGTGGATCATCAGTGTTAGAGCTAAAATTAGCATGTTTAAAGTGATTTTCATGCTTCCAGGGGCCCAAAACACAAGATTTATGGAATGGTTAAAAGTGCATGAAAATGGCCAATTTACTCACTCTGAGTTCTCAAAAAGGGTTTCTTCACCCCGGGAAGTTAATTAAATACCATTTGGAGGCATTTAATGTTCGAGCAAAAACGGCTGATTTTCGACAAAAGAGATAACACCCCCCCATTACGTCATGCTTCAGAAATGTGGAAAATGGTCCATTTTCAAATGTTTTATTTTTGAACGTCAGTTCACATTTGTAGGTGGATCATCAGTGTTAGAGCTAAAATTAGCATGTTTAAAGTGATTTTCATGCTTCCAGGGGCCCAAAACACAAGATTTATGGAATGGTTAAAAGTGCATGAAAATGGCCAATTTACTCACTCTGAGTTCTCAAAAAGGGTTTCTTCACCCTGGGAAGTTAATTAAATACCATTTGGAGGCATTTAATGTTCGAGCAAAAACGGCTGATTTTCGACAAAAGAGATAACACCCCCCTATTACGTCATGCTTCAGAAATGTGGAAAATGGTCCGTTTTCAAATGTTTTATTTTTTGAACGTCAGTTCACATTTGTAGTTGGATCATCAGTGTTAGAGCTAAAATTAGCATGTTTAAAGTGATTTTCATGCTTCCAGGGGCCCAAAACACAAGATTTATGGAATGGTTAAAAGTGCATGAAAATGGCCAATTTACTCACTCTGAGTTCTCAAAAAGGGTTTCTTCAACCCGGGAAGTTAATTAAATACCATTTGGAGGTATTTAATGTTCGAGCAAAAACGGCTGATTTTCGACAAAAGAGATAACACCCCCCCATTACGTCATGCTTCAGAAATGTGGAAAATGGTCCGTTTTCAAATGTTTTATTTTTGAACGTCAGTTCACATTTGTAGGTGGATCATCAGTGTTAGAGCTAAAATTAGCATGTTTAAAGTGATTTTCATGCTTCCAGGGGCCCAAAACACAAGATTTATGGAATGGTTAAAAGTGCATGAAAATGGCCAATTTACTCACTCTGAGTTCTCAAAAAGGGTTTCTTCACCCCGGGAAGTTAATTAAATACCATTTGGAGGCATTTAATGTTCGAGCAAAAACAGCTGATTTTCGACAAAAGAGATAACACCCCCCCATTACGTCATGCTTCAGAAATGTGGAAAATGGTCCGTTTTCAAATGTTTTATTTTTGAACGTAAGTTCACATTTGTAGGTGGATCATCAGTGTTAGAGCTAAAATTAGCATGTTTAAAGTGATTTTCATGCTTCCAGGGGCCCAAAACACAAGATTTATGGAATGGTTAAAAGTGCATGAAAATGGCCAATTTACTCACTCTGAGTTCTCAAGAAGGGTTTCTTTACCCCGGGAAGTTAATTAAATACCATTTGGAGGCATTTAATGTTAGAGCAAAAATGGCTGATTTTCGACAAAAGAGATAACACCCCACCATTACGTCATGCTTCAGAAATGTGGAAAATGGTCCATTTTCAAATGTTTTATTTTTGAACGTCAGTTCACATTTGTAGGTGGATCATCAGTGTTAGAGCTAAAATTAGCATGTTTAAAGTGATTTTCATGCTTCCAGGGGCTCGGGAAGTGAAATAAATACCATTTGGAGGATTTTAATGTTCGAGCAAAAACGGCTGATTTTCGACGAACGAGCTAACACCCCCCCATTACGTCATGCTTTAGAAATGTGGAAAATGGTCCGTTTTCAAATGTTTTATTTTTGAACGTCAGTTCACATTTGTAGGTGGATCATCAGTGTTAGAGCTAAAATTAGCATGTTTAAAGTGATTTTCATGCTTCCAGGGGCCCAAAACACAAGATTTATGGAATGGTTAAAAGTGCATGAAAATGGCCAATTTACTCAATCTGAGTTCTCAAAAAGGGTTTCTTCACCCCGGGAAGTTAATTAAATACCATTTGGAGGCATTTAATGTTAGAGCAAAAACGGCTGATTTTCGACAAAAGAGATAACACCCCCCCATTACGTCATTCTTCAGAAATGTGGAAAATGGTCCGTTTTCAAATGTTTTATTTTTGAACGTCAGTTCACATTTGTAGGTGGATCATCAGTGTTAGAGCTAAAATTAGCATGTTTAAAGTGATTTTCATGCTTCCAGGGGCCCAAAACACAAGATTTATGGAATGGTTAAAAGTGCATGAAAATGGCCAATTTACTCACTCTGAGTTCTCAAAAAGGGTTTCTTCACCCCGGGAAGTTAATTAAATACCATTTGGAGGCATTTAATGTTAGAGCAAAAACGGCTGATTTTCGACAAAAGAGATAACACCCCCCCATTACGTCATGCTTCAGAAATGTGGAAAATGGTCCGTTTTCAAATGTTTTATTTTTGAACGTCAGTTCACATTTGTAGGTGGATCATCAGTGTTAGAGCTAAAATTAGCATGTTTAAAGTGATTTTCATGCTTCCAGGGGCCCAAAACACAAGATTTATGGAATGGTTAAAAGTGCATGAAAATGGCCAATTTACTCACTCTGAGTTCTCAAAAAGGGTTTCTTCACCCCAGGAAGTTAATTAAATACCATTTGGAGGCATTTAATGTTCGAGCAAAAACGGCTGATTTTCGACAAAAGAGATAACACCCCCCAATTACGTCATGCTTCAGAAATGGGGAAAATGGTCCGTTTTCAAATGTTTTATTTTTGAACGTCAGTTCACATTTGTAGGTGGATCATCAGTGTTAGAGCTAAAATTAGCATGTTTAAAGTGATTTTCATGCTTCCAGGGGCTCGGGAAGTGAAATAAATACCATTTGGAGGATTTTAATGTTCGAGCAAAAACGGCTGATTTTCGACGAAAGAGCTAACACCCCCCCATTACGTCATGCTTTAGAAATGTGGAAAATGGTCCTTTTTCAAATGTTTTATTTTTGAACGTCAGTTCACATTTGTAGGTGGATCATCAGTGTTAGAGCTAAAATTAGCATGTTTAAAGTGATTTTCATGCTTCCAGGGGCCCAAAACACAAGATTTATGGAATGGTTAAAAGTGCATGAAAAGTGGCCAATTTACTCACTCTGAGTTCTCAAAAAGGGTTTCTTCACCTCGGGAAGTTAATTAAATACCATTTGGAGGCATTTAATGTTCGAGCAAAAACGGCTGATTTTCGACAAAAGAGATAACACCCCCCCATTACGTCATGCTTCAGAAATGTGGAAAATGGTCCGTTTTCAAATGTTTTATTTTTGAACGTCAGTTCACATTTGTAGGTGGATCATCAGTGTTAGAGCTAAAATTAGCATGTTTAAAGTGATTTTCATGCTTCCAGGGGCTTGGGAAGTTAATTAAATACCATTTGGAGGCATTTAATGTTAGAGCAAAAACGGCTGATTTTCGACAAAAGAGATAACACCCCCCCCATTACGTCATGCTTCAGAAATGTGGAAAATGGTCTGTTTTCAAATGTTTTATTTTTGAACGTCAGTTCACATTTGTAGGTGGATCATCAGTGTTAGAGCTAACATTAGCATGTTTAAAGTGATTTTCATGCTTCCAGGGGCTCGGGAAGTGAAATAAATACCATTTGGAGGATTTTAATGTTCGAGCAAAAACGGCTGATTTTCGACGAAAGAGCTAACACCCCCCCATTACGTCATGCTTTAGAAATGTGGAAAATGGTCCGTTTTCAAATGTTTTATTTTTGAACGTCAGTTCACATTTGTAGGTGGATCATCAGTGTTAGAGCTAAAATTAGCATGTTTAAAGTGATTTTCATGCTTCCAGGGGCCCAAAACACAAGATTTATGGAATGGTTAAAAGTGCATGAAAATGGCCAATTTACTCAATCTGAGTTCTCAAAAAGGGTTTCTTCACCCCGGGAAGTTAATTAAATACCATTTGGAGGCATTTAATGTTAGAGCAAAAACGGCTGATTTTCGACAAAAGAGATAACACCCCCCCATTACGTCATGCTTCAGAAATGTGGAAAATGGTCCGTTTTCAAATGTTTTATTTTTGAACGTAAGTTCACATTTGTAGGTGGATCATCAGTGTTAGAGCTAAAATTAGCATGTTTAAAGTGATTTTCATGCTTCCAGGGGCCCAAAACACAAGATTTATGGAATGGTTAAAAGTGCATGAAAATGGCCATTTTACTCACTCTGAGTTCTCAAAAAGGGTTTCTTCACCCCGGGAAGTTAATTAAATACCATTTGGAGGCATTTAATGTTCGAGCAAAAACGGCTGATTTTCGACAAAAGAGATAACACCCCCCCATTACGTCATGCTTCAGAAATGTGGAAAATGGTCCGTTTTCAAATGTTTTATTTTTGAACGTCAGTTCACATTTGTAGGTGGATCATCAGTGTTAGAGCTAAAATTAGCATGTTTAAAGTGATTTTCATGCTTCCAGGGGCACAAAACACAAGATTTATGGAATGGTTAAAAGTGCATGAAAATGGCCAATTTACTCACTCTGAGTTCTCAAAAAGGGTTTCTTCACCCCAGGAAGTTAATTAAATACCATTTGGACGCATTTAATGTTCGAGCAAAAACGGCTGATTTTCGACAAAAGAGATAACACCCCCCCATTACGTCATGCTTCAGAAATGTGGAAAATGGTCCGTTTTCAAATGTTTTATTTTTGAACGTCAGTTCACATTTGTAGGTGGATCATCAGTGTTAGAGCTAAAATTAGCATGTTTAAAGTGATTTTCATGCTTCCAGGGGCCCAAAACACAAGATTTATGGAATGGTTAAAAGTGCATGAAAATGGCCAATTTACTCACTCTAAGTTCTCAAAAAGGGTTTCTTCATCCCGGGAAGTTAATTAAATACCATTTGGAGGCATTTAATGTTAGAGGAAAAACGGCTGATTTTCGACAAAAGAGATAACACCCCCCCCAATACGTCATGCTTCAGAAATGTGGAAAATGGTCCGTTTTCAAATGTTTTATTTTTGAACGTCAGTTCACATTTGTAGGTGGATCATGAGTGTTAGAGCTAAAATTAGCATGTTTAAAGTGATTTTCATGCTTCCAGGGGCCCAAAACACAAGATTTATGGAATGGTTAAAAGTGCATGAAAATGGCCATTTTACTCACTCTGAGTTCTCAAAAAGGGTTTCTTCACCCCGGGAAGTTAATTAAATACCATTTGGAGGCATTTAATGTTCGAGCAAAAACGGCTGATTTTCGACAAAAGAGATAACACCCCCCCATTACGTCATGCTTCAGAAATGTGGAAAATGGTCCGTTTTCAAATGTTTTATTTTTGAACGTCAGTTCACATTTGTAGGTGGATCATCAGTGTTAGAGCTAAAATTAGCATGTTTAAAGTGATTTTCATGCTTCCAGGGGCACAAAACACAAGATTTATGGAATGGTTAAAAGTGCATGAAAATGGCCAATTTACTCACTCTGAGTTCTCAAAAAGGGTTTCTTCACCCCAGGAAGTTAATTAAATACCATTTGGACGCATTTAATGTTCGAGCAAAAACGGCTGATTTTCGACAAAAGAGATAACACCCCCCCATTACGTCATGCTTCAGAAATGTGGAAAATGGTCCGTTTTCAAATGTTTTATTTTTGAACGTCAGTTCACATTTGTAGGTGGATCATCAGTGTTAGAGCTAAAATTAGCATGTTTAAAGTGATTTTCATGCTTCCAGGGGCCCAAAACACAAGATTTATGGAATGGTTAAAAGTGCATGAAAATGGCCAATTTACTCACTCTAAGTTCTCAAAAAGGGTTTCTTCATCCCGGGAAGTTAATTAAATACCATTTGGAGGCATTTAATGTTAGAGGAAAAACGGCTGATTTTCGACAAAAGAGATAACACCCCCCCCAATACGTCATGCTTCAGAAATGTGGAAAATGGTCCGTTTTCAAATGTTTTATTTTTGAACGTCAGTTCACATTTGTAGGTGGATCATGAGTGTTAGAGCTAAAATTAGCATGTTTAAAGTGATTTTCATGATTCTTGGGGCCCAAAACACAAGATTTATGGAATGGTTAAAAGTGCATGAAAATGGCCAATTTACTCACTCTGAGTTCTCAAAAAGGGTTTCTTCACCCCAGGAAGTTAATTAAATACCATTTGGAGGCATTTAATGTTCGAGCAAAAACGGCTGATTTTCGACAAAAGAGATAACACCCCCCCATTACGTCATGCTTCAGAAATGTGGAAAATGGTCCGTTTTCAAATGTTTTATTTTTGAACGTCAGTTCACATTTGTAGGTGGATCATCAGTGTTAGAGCTAAAATTAGCATGTTTAAAGTGATTTTCATGCTTCCAGGGGCCCAAAACACAAGATTTATGGAATGGTTAAAAGTGCATGAAAATGGCCAATTTACTCACTCTAAGTTCTCAAAAAGGGTTTCTTCATCCCGGGAAGTTAATTAAATACCATTTGGAGGCATTTAATGTTAGAGGAAAAACGGCTGATTTTCGACAAAAGAGATAACACCCCCCCCAATACGTCATGCTTCAGAAATGTGGAAAATGGTCCGTTTTCAAATGTTTTATTTTTGAACGTCAGTTCACATTTGTAGGTGGATCATGAGTGTTAGAGCTAAAATTAGCATGTTTAAAGTGATTTTCATGATTCTTGGGGCCCAAAACACAAGATTTATGGAATGGTTAAAAGTGCATGAAAATGGCCAATTTACTCACTCTGAGTTCTCAAAAAGGGTTTCTTCACCCCAGGAAGTTAATTAAATACCATTTGGAGGCATTTAATGTTCGAGCAAAAACGGCTGATTTTCGACAAAAGAGATAACACCCCCCCATTACGTCATGCTTCAGAAATGTGGAAAATGGTCCGTTTTCAAATTTTTTATTTTTGAACGTCAGTTCTCATTTGTAGGTGGATCATCAGTGTTAGAGCTAAAATTAGCATGTTTAAAGTGATTTTCATGCTTCCAGGGGCTCGGGAAGTTAATTAAATACCATTTGGTGGCATTTAATGTTAGAGCAAAAACGGCTGATTTTCTACAAAAGAGATAACACCCCCCCATTACGTCATGCTTCAGAAATGTGGAAAATGGTCCGTTTTCAAATGTTTTATTTTTGAACGTCAGTTCACATTTGTAGGTGGATCATCAGTGTTAGAGCTAAAATTAGCATGTTTAAAGTGATTTTCATGCTTCCAGGGGCTCGGGAAGTGAAATAAATACCATTTGGCGGCATTTAATGTTCGAGCAAAAACGGCTGATTTTCGACAAAAGAGATAACACCCCCCTATTACGTCATGCTTCAGAAATGTGGAAAATGGTCCGTTTTCAAATGTTTTATTTTTGAACGTCAGTTCACATTTGTAGGTGGATCATCAGTGTTAGAGCTAAAATTAGCATGTTTAAAGTGATTTTCATGCTTCCAGGGGCTCGGGAAGTGAAATAAATACCATTTGGAGGCATTTAATGTTCGAGCAAAAACGGCTGATTTTCGACAAAAGAGATAACACCCCCCCATTACGTCATGCTTCAGAAATGTGGAAAATGGTCCGTTTTCAAATGTTTTATTTTTGAACGTCAGTTCACATTTGTAGGTGGATCATCAGTGTTAGAGCTAAAATTAGCATGTTTAAAGTGATTTTCATGCTTCCAGGGGCTCGGAAGTGAAATAAATACCATTTGGAGGCATTTAATGTTCAAGCAAAAAAGGCTGATTTTCCACAAAAGAGACAACACCCCCCCATTACGTCATGCTTCAGAAATGTGGAAAATGGTCCGTTTTCAAATGTTTTATTTTTGAACGTCAGTTCACATTTGTAGGTGGATCATCAGTGTTAGAGCTAAAATTAGCATGTTTAAAGTGATTTTCATGCTTCTTGGGGCCCAAAACACAAGATTTATGGAATGGTTAAAAGTGCATGAAAATGGCCAATTTACTCACTCTGAGTTCTCAAAAAGGGTTTCTTCACCCCGGGAAGTTAATTAAATACCATTTGGAGGCATTTAATGTTCGAGCAAAAACGGCTGATTTTCGACAAAAGAGATAACACCCCCCCATTACGTCATGCTTCAGAAATGTGGAAAATGGTCCGTTTTCAAATGTTTTATTTTTGAACGTCAGTTCACATTTGTAGGTGGATCATCAGTGTTAGAGCTAAAATTAGCATGTTTAAAGTGATTTTCATGCTTCCAGGGGCCCAAAACACAAGATTTATGGAATAGTTAAAAGTGCATGAAAATGGCCAATTTACTCACTCTGAGTTCTCAAAAAGGGTTTCTTCACCCCGGGAAGTTAATTAAATACCATTTGGAGGCATTTAATGTTAGAGCAAAAACGGCTGATTTTCGACAAAAGAGATAACACCCCCCATTACGTCATGCTTCAGAAATGTGGAAAATGGTCCGTTTTCAAATGTTTTATTTTTGAACGTCAGTTCACATTTGTAGGTGGATCATCAGTGTTAGAGCTAAAATTAGCATGTTTAAAGTGATTTTCATGCTTCCAGGGGCTCGGGAAGTGAAATAAATACCATTTGGAGGCATTTAATGTTCGAGCCAAAACGGCTGATTTTCGACAAAAGAGATAACACCCCCCCATTACGTCATGCTTCAGAAATGTGGAAAATGGTCCGTTTTCAAATGTTTTATTTTTGAACGTCAGTTCACATTTGTAGGTGGATCATCAGTGTTAGAGCTAAAATTAGCATGTTTAAAGTGATTTTCATGCTTCCAGGGGCTCGGGAAGTTAATTAAATACCATTTGGAGGCATTTAATGTTCGAGCAAAAACGGCTGATTTTCGACAAAAGAGATAACACCCCCCCATTACGTCATGCTTCAGAAATGTGGAAAATGGTCCGTTTTCAAATGTTTTATTTTTGAACGTCAGTTCACATTTGTAGGTGGATCATCAGTGTTAAAGCTAAAATTAGCATGTTTAAAGTGATTTTCATGCTTCCAGGGGCCCAAAACACAAGATTTATGGAATGGTTAAAAGTGCATGAAAATGGCCAATTTACTCACTCTGAGTTCTCAAAAAGGGTTTCTTCACCCCGGGAAGTTAATTAAATACCATTTGGAGGCATTTAATGTTAGAGCAAAAACGGCTGATTTTCGACAAAAGAGATAACACCCCCCCATTACGTCATGCTTCAGAAATGTGGAAAATGGTCCGTTTTCAAATGTTTTATTTTTGAACGTCAGTTCACATTTGTAGGTGGATCATCAGTGTTAGAGCTAAAATTAGCATGTTTAAAGTGATTTTCATGCTTCCAGGGGCCCAAAACACAAGATTTATGGAATGGTTAAAAGTGCATGAAAATGGCCAATTTACTCACTCTGAGTTCTCAAAAAGGGTTTCTTCACCCCGGGAAGTTAATTAAATACCATTTGGAGGCATTTAATGTTCGTTCAAAAACGGCTGATTTTCGACAAAAGAGATAACACCCCCCCATTACGTCATGCTTCAGAAATGTGGAAAATGGTCCGTTTTCAAATGTTTTATTTTTGAACGTCAGTTCACATTTGTAGGTGGATCATCAGTGTTAGAGCTAAAATTAGCATGTTTAAAGTGATTTTCATGCTTCCAGGGGCTCGGGAAGTGAAATAAATACCATTTGGAGGCATTTAATGTTCGAGCAAAAACGGCTGATTTTCGACAAAAGAGATAACACCCCCCATTACGTCATGCTTCAGAAATGTGGAAAATGGTCCGTTTTCAAATGTTTTATTTTTGAACGTCAGTTCACATTTGTAGGTGGATCATCAGTGTTAGAGCTAAAATTAGCATGTTTAAAGTGATTTTCATGCTTCCAGGGGCTCGGGAAGTTAATTAAATACCATTTGGAGGCATTTAATGTTCGTTCAAAAACGGCTGATTTTCGACAAAAGAGATAACACCCCCCCATTACGTCATGCTTCAGAAATGTGGAAAATGGTCCGTTTTCAAATGTTTCATTTTTGAACGTCAGTTCACATTTGTAGGTGGATCATCAGTGTTAGAGCTAAAATTAGCATGTTTAAAGTGATTTTCATGCTTCCAGGGGCTTGGGAAGTTAATTAAATACCATTTGGAGGCATTTAATGTTCGAGCAAAAACGGCTGATTTTCGACAAAAGAGATAACACCCCCCCATTACGCCATGCTTCAGAAATGTGGAAAATGGTCCGTTTTCAAATGTTTTATTTTTGAACGTCAGTTCACATTTGTAGGTGGATCATCAGTGTTAGAGCTAAAATTAGCATGTTTAAAGTGATTTTCATGCTTCCAGGGGCCCAAAACACAAGATTTATGGAATGGTTAAAAGTGCATGAAAATGGCCAATTTACTCACTCTGAGTTCTCAAAAAGGGTTTCTTCACCCCGGGAAGTTAATTAAATACCATTTGGAGGCATTTAATGTTCGAGCAAAAACGGCTGATTTTCGACAAAAGAGATAACACTCCCCCATTACGCCATGCTTCAGAAATGTGGAAAATGGTCCGTTTTCAAATGTTTTATTTTTGAAAGTCAGTTCACATTTGTAGGTGGATCATCAGTGTTAGAGCTAAAATTAGCATGTTTAAAGTGATTTTCATGCTTCCAGGGGCCCAAAACACAAGATTTATGGAATGGTTAAAAGTGCATGAAAAGTGGCCAATTTACTCACTCTGAGTTCTCAAAAAGGGTTTCTTCACCCCGGGAAGTTAATTAAATACCATTTGGAGGCATTTAATGTTCGAGCA
Source organism: Lissotriton vulgaris (assembly GCF_964263255.1). Lineage (NCBI taxonomy): Eukaryota > Metazoa > Chordata > Amphibia > Caudata > Salamandridae > Lissotriton > Lissotriton vulgaris. The sequence continues at coordinate 265,801 of NW_028248558.1, read as the reverse complement.
AAAACGGCTGATTTTCGACAAAAGAGATAACACTCCCCCATTACGCCATGCTTCAGAAATGTGGAAAATGGTCCGTTTTCAAATGTTTTATTTTTGAACGTCAGTTCACATTTGTAGGTGGATCATCAGTGTTAGAGCTAAAATTAGCATGTTTAAAGTGATTTTCATGCTTCCAGGGGCTTGGGAAGTTAATTAAATACCATTTGGAGGCATTTAATGTTCGAGCAAAAACGGCTGATTTTCGACAAAAGAGATAACACCCCCCCATTACGTCATGCTTCAGAAATGTGGAAAATGGTCCGTTTTCAAATGTTTTATTTTTGAACGTCAGTTCACATTTGTAGGTGGATCATCAGTGTTAGAGCTAAAATTAGCATGTTTAAAGTGATTTTCATGCTTCCAGGGGCCCAAAACACAAGATTTATGGAATGGTTAAAAGTGCATGAAAATGGCCAATTTACTCACTCTGAGTTCTCAAAAAGGGTTTCTTCACCCCGGGAAGTTAATTAAATACCATTTGGAGGCATTTAATGTTCGAGCAAAAACGGCTGATTTTCGACAAAAGAGATAACACCCCCCCATTACGTCATGCTTCAGAAATGTGGAAAATGGTCCATTTTCAAATGTTTTATTTTTGAACGTCAGTTCACATTTGTAGGTGGATCATCAGTGTTAGAGCTAAAATTAGCATGTTTAAAGTGATTTTCATGCTTCCAGGGGCCCAAAACACAAGATTTATGGAATGGTTAAAAGTGCATGAAAATGGCCAATTTACTCACTCTGAGTTCTCAAAAAGGGTTTCTTCACCCCGGGAAGTTAATTAAATACCATTTGGAGGCATTTAATGTTCGAGCAAAAACGGCTGATTTTCGACAAAAGAGATAACACCCCCCCATTACGTCATGCTTCAGAAATGTGGAAAATGGTCCGTTTTCAAATGTTTTATTTTTGAACGTCAGTTCACATTTGTAGTTGGATCATCAGTGTTAGAGCTAAAATTAGCATGTTTAAAGTGATTTTCATGCTTCCAGGGGCCCAAAACACAAGATTTATGGAATGGTTAAAAGTGCATGAAAATGGCCAATTTACTCACTCTGAGTTCTCAAAAAGGGTTTCTTCCCCCGGGAAGTTAATTAAATACCATTTGGAGGCATTTAATGTTCGAGCAAAAACGGCTGATTTTCGACAAAAGAGATAACACCCCCCCATTACGTCATGCTTCAGAAATGTGGAAAATGGTCCGTTTTCAAATGTTTTATTTTTGAACGTCAGTTCACATTTGTAGGTGGATCATCAGTGTTAGAGCTAAAATTAGCATGTTTAAAGTGATTTTCATGCTTCCAGGGGCTCGGGAAGTTAATTAAATACCATTTGGAGGCATTTAATGTTCGAGCAAAAACGGCTGATTTTCGACAAAAGAGATAACACCCCCCCATTACGTCATGCTTCAGAAATGTGGAAAATGGTCCGTTTTCAAATGTTTTATTTTTGAACGTCAGTTCACATTTGTAGGTGGATCATCAGTGTTAGAGCTAAAATTAGCATGTTTAAAGTGATTTTCATGCTTCCAGGGGCTCGGGAAGTTAATTAAATACCATTTGGAGGCATTTAATGTTCGAGCAAAAACGGCTGATTTTCGACAAAAGAGATAACACCCCCCCCATTACGTCATGCTTCAGAAATGTGGAAAATGGTCCGTTTTCAAATGTTTTATTTTTGAACGTCAGTTCACATTTGTAGGTGGATCATCAGTGTTAGAGCTAAAATTAGCATGTTTAAAGTGATTTTCATGCTTCCAGGGGCCCAAAACACAAGATTTATGGAATGGTTAAAAGTGCATGAAAATGGCCAATTTACTCACTCTGAGTTCTCAAAAAGGGTTTCTTCACCCCGGGAAGTTAATTAAATACCATTTGGAGGCATTTAATGTTAGAGCAAAAACGGCTGATTTTCGACAAAAGAGATAACACCCCCCCATTACGTCATGCTTCAGAAATGTGGACAATGGTCCGTTTTCAAATGTTTTATTTTTGAACGTCAGTTCACATTTGTAGGTGGATCATCAGTGTTAGAGCTAAAATTAGCATGTTTAAAGTGATTTTCATGCTTCCAGGGGCTCGGGAAGTGAAATAAATACCATTTGGAGGCATTTAATGTTCGAGCAAAAACGGCTGATTTTCGACAAAAGAGATAACACCCCCCATTACGTCATGCTTCAGAAATGTGGAAAATGGTCCGTTTTCAAATGTTTTATTTTTGAACGTCAGTTCACATTTGTAGGTGGATCATCAGTGTTAGAGCTAAAATTAGCATGTTTAAAGTGATTTTCATGCTTCCAGGGGCTCGGGAAGTTAATTAAATACCATTTGGAGGCATTTAATGTTCGAGCAAAAACGGCTGATTTTCGACAAAAGAGATAACACCCCCCCATTACGTCATGCTTCAGAAATGTGGAAAATGGTCCGTTTTCAAATGTTTTATTTTTGAACGTCAGTTCACATTTGTAGGTGGATCATCAGTGTTAGAGCTAAAATTAGCATGTTTAAAGTGATTTTCATGCTTCCAGGGGCCCAAAACACAAGATTTATGGAATGGTTAAAAGTGCATGAAAATGGCCAATTTACTCACTCTGAGTTCTCAAAAAGGGTTTCTTCACCCCGGGAAGTTAATTAAATACCATTTGGAGGCATTTAATGTTCGAGCAAAAACGGCTGATTTTCGACAAAAGAGATAACACCCCCCCCATTACGTCATGCTTCAGAAATGTGGAAAATGGTCCGTTTTCAAATGTTTCATTTTTGAACGTCAGTTCACATTTGTAGGTGGATCATCAGTGTTAGAGCTAAAATTAGCATGTTTAAAGTGATTTTCATGCTTCCAGGGGCCCAAAACACAAGATTTATGGAATGGTTAAAAGTGCATGAAAATGGGCAATTTACTCACTCTGAGTTCTCAAAAAGGGTTTCTTCACCCCGGGAAGTTAATTAAATACCATTTGGAGGCATTTAATGTTCGAGCAAAAACGGCTGATTTTCGACAAAAGAGATAACACCCCCCCATTACGTCATGCTTCAGAAATGTGGAAAATGGTCCATTTTCAAATGTTTTATTTTTGAACGTCAGTTCACATTTGTAGGTGGATCATCAGTGTTAGAGCTAAAATTACCATGTTTAAAGTGATTTTCATGCTTCCAGGGGCTCGGGAAGTTAATTAAATACCATTTGGAGGCATTTAATGTTCGAGCAAAAACGGCTGATTTTCGACAAAAGAGATAACACCCCCCCATTACGTCATGCTTCAGAAATGTGGAAAATGGTCCGTTTTCAAATGTTTTATTTTTGAACGTCAGTTCACATTTGTAGGTGGATCATCAGTGTTAGAGCTAAAATTAGCATGTTTAAAGTGATTTTCATGCTTCCAGGGGCCCAAAACACAAGATTTATGGAATGGTTAAAAGTGCATGAAAATGGCCAATTTACTCACTCTGAGTTCTCAAAAAGGGTTTCTTCACCCCGGGAAGTTAATTAAATACCATTTGGAGGCATTTAATGTTCGTTCAAAAACGGCTGATTTTCGACAAAAGAGATAACACCCCCCCATTACGTCATGCTTCAGAAATGTGGAAAATGGTCCGTTTTCAAATGTTTTATTTTTGAACGTCAGTTCACATTTGTAGGTGGATCATCAGTGTTAGAGCTAAAATTAGCATGTTTAAAGTGATTTTCATGCTTCCAGGGGCTCGGGAAGTGAAATAAATACCATTTGGAGGCATTTAATGTTCGAGCAAAAACGGCTGATTTTCGACAAAAGAGATAACACCCCCCATTACGTCATGCTTCAGAAATGTGGAAAATGGTCCGTTTTCAAATGTTTTATTTTTGAACGTCAGTTCACATTTGTAGGTGGATCATCAGTGTTAGAGCTAAAATTAGCATGTTTAAAGTGATTTTCATGCTTCCAGGGGCTCGGGAAGTTAATTAAATACCATTTGGAGGCATTTAATGTTCGTTCAAAAACGGCTGATTTTCGACAAAAGAGATAACACCCCCCCATTACGTCATGCTTCAGAAATGTGGAAAATGGTCCGTTTTCAAATGTTTCATTTTTGAACGTCAGTTCACATTTGTAGGTGGATCATCAGTGTTAGAGCTAAAATTAGCATGTTTAAAGTGATTTTCATGCTTCCAGGGGCTTGGGAAGTTAATTAAATACCATTTGGAGGCATTTAATGTTCGAGCAAAAACGGCTGATTTTCGACAAAAGAGATAACACCCCCCCATTACGCCATGCTTCAGAAATGTGGAAAATGGTCCGTTTTCAAATGTTTTATTTTTGAACGTCAGTTCACATTTGTAGGTGGATCATCAGTGTTAGAGCTAAAATTAGCACGTTTAAAGTGATTTTCATGCTTCCAGGGGCCCAAAACACAAGATTTATGGAATGGTTAAAAGTGCATGAAAATGGCCAATTTACTCACTCTGAGTTCTCAAAAAGGGTTTCTTCACCCCGGGAAGTTAATTAAATACCATTTGGAGGCATTTAATGTTCGAGCAAAAACGGCTGATTTTCGACAAAAGAGATAACACTCCCCCATTACGCCATGCTTCAGAAATGTGGAAAATGGTCCGTTTTCAAATGTTTTATTTTTGAAAGTCAGTTCACATTTGTAGGTGGATCATCAGTGTTAGAGCTAAAATTAGCATGTTTAAAGTGATTTTCATGCTTCCAGGGGCCCAAAACACAAGATTTATGGAATGGTTAAAAGTGCATGAAAAGTGGCCAATTTACTCACTCTGAGTTCTCAAAAAGGGTTTCTTCACCCCGGGAAGTTAATTAAATACCATTTGGAGGCATTTAATGTTCGAGCAAAAACGGCTGATTTTCGACAAAAGAGATAACACTCCCCCATTACGCCATGCTTCAGAAATGTGGAAAATGGTCCGTTTTCAAATGTTTTATTTTTGAACGTCAGTTCACATTTGTAGGTGGATCATCAGTGTTAGAGCTAAAATTAGCATGTTTAAAGTGATTTTCATGCTTCCAGGGGCTTGGGAAGTTAATTAAATACCATTTGGAGGCATTTAATGTTCGAGCAAAAACGGCTGATTTTCGACAAAAGAGATAGCACCCCCCCATTACGTCATGCTTCAGAAATGTGGAAAATGGTCCGTTTTCAAATGTTTTATTTTTGAACGTCAGTTCACATTTGTAGGTGGATCATCAGTGTTAGAGCTAAAATTAGCATGTTTAAAGTGATTTTCATGCTTCCAGGGGCCCAAAACACAAGATTTATGGAATGGTTAAAAGTGCATGAAAATGGCCAATTTACTCACTCTGAGTTCTCAAAAAGGGTTTCTTCACCCCGGGAAGTTAATTAAATACCATTTGGAGGCATTTAATGTTCGAGCAAAAACGGCTGATTTTCGACAAAAGAGATAACACCCCCCCATTAAGTCATGCTTCAGAAATGTGGAAAATGGTCCATTTTCAAATGTTTTATTTTTGAACGTCAGTTCACATTTGTAGGTGGATCATCAGTGTTAGAGCTAAAATTAGCATGTTTAAAGTGATTTTCATGCTTCCAGGGGCCCAAAACACAAGATTTATGGAATGGTTAAAAGTGCATGAAAATGGCCAATTTACTCACTCTGAGTTCTCAAAAAGGGTTTCTTCACCCCGGGAAGTTAATTAAATACCATTTGGAGGCATTTAATGTTCGAGCAAAAACGGCTGATTTTCGACAAAAGAGATAACACCCCCCCATTACGTCATGCTTCAGAAATGTGGAAAATGGTCCGTTTTCAAATGTTTTATTTTTGAACGTCAGTTCACATTTGTAGTTGGATCATCAGTGTTAGAGCTAAAATTAGCATGTTTAAAGTGATTTTCATGCTTCCAGGGGCCCAAAACACAAGATTTATGGAATGGTTAAAAGTGCATGAAAATGGCCAATTTACTCACTCTGAGTTCTCAAAAAGGGTTTCTTCCCCCGGGAAGTTAATTAAATACCATTTGGAGGCATTTAATGTTCGAGCAAAAACGGCTGATTTTCGACAAAAGAGATAACACCCCCCCATTACGTCATGCTTCAGAAATGTGGAAAATGGTCCGTTTTCAAATGTTTTATTTTTGAACGTCAGTTCACATTTGTAGGTGGATCATCAGTGTTAGAGCTAAAATTAGCATGTTTAAAGTGATTTTCATGCTTCCAGGGGCTCGGGAAGTTAATTAAATACCATTTGGAGGCATTTAATGTTCGAGCAAAAACGGCTGATTTTCGACAAAAGAGATAACACCCCCCCATTACGTCATGCTTCAGAAATGTGGAAAATGGTCCGTTTTCAAATGTTTTATTTTTGAACGTCAGTTCACATTTGTAGGTGGATCATCAGTGTTAGAGCTAAAATTAGCATGTTTAAAGTGATTTTCATGCTTCCAGGGGCTCGGGAAGTTAATTAAATACCATTTGGAGGCATTTAATGTTCGAGCAAAAACGGCTGATTTTCGACAAAAGAGATAACACCCCCCCATTACGTCATGCTTCAGAAATGTGGAAAATGGTCCGTTTTCAAATGTTTTATTTTTGAACGTCAGTTCACATTTGTAGGTGGATCATCAGTGTTAGAGCTAAAATTAGCATGTTTAAAGTGATTTTCATGCTTCCAGGGGCCCAAAACACAAGATTTATGGAATGGTTAAAAGTGCATGAAAATGGCCAATTTACTCACTCTGAGTTCTCAAAAAGGGTTTCTTCACCCCGGGAAGTTAATTAAATACCATTTGGAGGCATTTAATGTTAGAGCAAAAACGGCTGATTTTCGACAAAAGAGATAACACCCCCCCATTACGTCATGCTTCAGAAATGTGGACAATGGTCCGTTTTCAAATGTTTTATTTTTGAACGTCAGTTCACATTTGTAGGTGGATCATCAGTGTTAGAGCTAAAATTAGCATGTTTAAAGTGATTTTCATGCTTCCAGGGGCTCGGGAAGTGAAATAAATACCATTTGGAGGCATTTAATGTTCGAGCAAAAACGGCTGATTTTCGACAAAAGAGATAACACCCCCCATTACGTCATGCTTCAGAAATGTGGAAAATGGTCCGTTTTCAAATGTTTTATTTTTGAACGTCAGTTCACATTTGTAGGTGGATCATCAGTGTTAGAGCTAAAATTAGCATGTTTAAAGTGATTTTCATGCTTCCAGGGGCTCGGGAAGTTAATTAAATACCATTTGGAGGCATTTAATGTTCGAGCAAAAACGGCTGATTTTCGACAAAAGAGATAACACCCCCCCATTACGTCATGCTTCAGAAATGTGGAAAATGGTCCGTTTTCAAATGTTTTATTTTTGAACGTCAGTTCACATTTGTAGGTGGATCATCAGTGTTAGAGCTAAAATTAGCATGTTTAAAGTGATTTTCATGCTTCCAGGGGCCCAAAACACAAGATTTATGGAATGGTTAAAAGTGCATGAAAATGGCCAATTTACTCACTCTGAGTTCTCAAAAAGGGTTTCTTCACCCCGGGAAGTTAATTAAATACCATTTGGAGGCATTTAATGTTCGAGCAAAAACGGCTGATTTTCGACAAAAGAGATAACACCCCCCCCATTACGTCATGCTTCAGAAATGTGGAAAATGGTCCGTTTTCAAATGTTTCATTTTTGAACGTCAGTTCACATTTGTAGGTGGATCATCAGTGTTAGAGCTAAAATTAGCATGTTTAAAGTGATTTTCATGCTTCCAGGGGCCCAAAACACAAGATTTATGGAATGGTTAAAAGTGCATGAAAATGGGCAATTTACTCACTCTGAGTTCTCAAAAAGGGTTTCTTCACCCCGGGAAGTTAATTAAATACCATTTGGAGGCATTTAATGTTCGAGCAAAAACGGCTGATTTTCGACAAAAGAGATAACACCCCCCCATTACGTCATGCTTCAGAAATGTGGAAAATGGTCCATTTTCAAATGTTTTATTTTTGAACGTCAGTTCACATTTGTAGGTGGATCATCAGTGTTAGAGCTAAAATTAGCATGTTTAAAGTGATTTTCATGCTTCCAGGGGCCCAAAACACAAGATTTATGGAATGGTTAAAAGTGCATGAAAATGGCCAATTTACTCACTCTGAGTTCTCAAAAAGGGTTTCTTCACCCCGGGAAGTTAATTAAATACCATTTGGAGGCATTTAATGTTCGAGCAAAAACGGCTGATTTTCGACAAAAGAGATAACACCCCCCCATTACGTCATGCTTCAGAAATGTGGAAAATGGTCCGTTTTCAAATGTTTTATTTTTGAACGTCAGTTCACATTTGTAGTTGGATCATCAGTGTTAGAGCTAAAATTAGCATGTTTAAAGTGATTTTCATGCTTCCAGGGGCCCAAAACACAAGATTTATGGAATGGTTAAAAGTGCATGAAAATGGCCAATTTACTCACTCTGAGTTCTCAAAAAGGGTTTCTTCCCCCGGGAAGTTAAATAAATACCATTTGGAGGCATTTAATGTTCGAGCAAAAACGGCTGATTTTCGACAAAAGAGATAACACCCCCCCATTACGTCATGCTTCAGAAATGTGGAAAACGGTCCGTTTTCAAATGTTTTATTTTTGAACGTCAGTTCACATTTGTAGGTGGATCATCAGTGTTAGAGCTAAAATTAGCATGTTTAAAGTGATTTTCATGCTTCCAGGGGCTCGGGAAGTTAATTAAATACCATTTGGAGGCAATTAATGTTCGAGCAAAAACGGCTGATTTTCGACAAAAGAGATAACACCCCCCCATTACGTCATGCTTCAGAAATGTGGAAAATGGTCCGTTTTCAAATGTTTTATTTTTGAACGTCAGTTCACATTTGTAGGTGGATCATCAGTGTTAGAGCTAAAATTAGCATGTTTAAAGTGATTTTCATGCTTCCAGGGGCTCGGGAAGTTAATTAAATACCATTTGGAGGCATTTAATGTTCGAGCAAAAACGGCTGATTTTCGACAAAAGAGATAACACCCCCCCATTACGTCATGCTTCAGAAATGTGGAAAATGGTCCGTTTTCAAATGTTTTATTTTTGAACGTCAGTTCACATTTGTAGGTGGATCATCAGTGTTAGAGCTAAAATTAGCATGTTTAAAGTGATTTTCATGCTTCCAGGGGCCCAAAACACAAGATTTATGGAATGGTTAAAAGTGCATGAAAATGGCCAATTTACTCACTCTGAGTTCTCAAAAAGGGTTTCTTCACCCCGGGAAGTTAATTAAATACCATTTGGAGGCATTTAATGTTAGAGCAAAAACGGCTGATTTTCGACAAAAGAGATAACACCCCCCCATTACGTCATGCTTCAGAAATGTGGACAATGGTCCGTTTTCAAATGTTTTATTTTTGAACGTCAGTTCACATTTGTAGGTGGATCATCAGTGTTAGAGCTAAAATTAGCATGTTTAAAGTGATTTTCATGCTTCCAGGGGCTCGGGAAGTGAAATAAATACCATTTGGAGGCATTTAATGTTCGAGCAAAAACGGCTGATTTTCGACAAAAGAGATAACACCCCCCATTACGTCATGCTTCAGAAATGTGGAAAATGGTCCGTTTTCAAATGTTTTATTTTTGAACGTCAGTTCACATTTGTAGGTGGATCATCAGTGTTAGAGCTAAAATTAGCATGTTTAAAGTGATTTTCATGCTTCCAGGGGCTCGGGAAGTTAATTAAATACCATTTGGAGGCATTTAATGTTCGAGCAAAAACGGCTGATTTTCGACAAAAGAGATAACACCCCCCCATTACGTCATGCTTCAGAAATGTGGAAAATGGTCCGTTTTCAAATGTTTTATTTTTGAACGTCAGTTCACATTTGTAGGTGGATCATCAGTGTTAAAGCTAAAATTAGCATGTTTAAAGTGATTTTCATGCTTCCAGGGGCCCAAAACACAAGATTTATGGAATGGTTAAAAGTGCATGAAAATGGCCAATTTACTCACTCTGAGTTCTCAAAAAGGGTTTCTTCACCCCGGGAAGTTAATTAAATACCATTTGGAGGCATTTAATGTTAGAGCAAAAACGGCTGATTTTCGACAAAAGAGATAACACCCCCCCATTACGTCATGCTTCAGAAATGTGGAAAATGGTCCGTTTTCAAATGTTTTATTTTTGAACGTCAGTTCACATTTGTAGGTGGATCATCAGTGTTAGAGCTAAAATTAGCATGTTTAAAGTGATTTTCATGCTTCCAGGGGCCCAAAACACAAGATTTATGGAATGGTTAAAAGTGCATGAAAATGGCCAATTTACTCACTCTGAGTTCTCAAAAAGGGTTTCTTCACCCCGGGAAGTTAATTAAATACCATTTGGAGGCATTTAATGTTCGAGCAAAAACGGCTGATTTTCGACAAAAGAGATAACACCCCCCCATTACGTCATGCTTCAGAAATGTGGAAAATGGTCCGTTTTCAAATGTTTTATTTTTGAATTTCAGTTCACATTTGTAGGTGGATCATCAGTGTTAGAGCTAAAATTAGCATGTTTAAAGTGATTTTCATGCTTCCAGGGGCCCAAAACACAAGATTTATGGAATGGTTAAAAGTGCATGAAAATGGCCAATTTACTCACTCTGAGTTCTCAAAAAGGGTTTCTTCACCCCGGGAAGTTAATTAAATACCATTTGGAGGCATTTAATGTTCGAGCAAAAACGGCTGATTTTCGACAAAAGAGATAACACCCCCCCATTACGTCATGCTTCCGAAATGTGGAAAATGGTCCGTTTTCAAATGTTTTATTTTTGAACGTCAGTTCACATTTGTAGGTGGATCATCAGTGTTAGAGCTAAAATTAGCATGTTTAAAGTGATTTTCATGCTTCCAGGGGCCCAAAACACAAGATTTATGGAATGGTTAAAGTGCATGAAAATGGCCAATTTACTCACTCTGAGTTCTCAAAAAGGGTTTCTTCACCCCGGGAAGTTAATTAAATACCATTTGGAGGCATTTAATGTTCGAGCAAAAACGGCTGATTTTCGACAAAAGAGATAACACCCCCCCATTACGTCATGCTTCAGAAATGTGGAAAATGGTCCGTTTTCAAATGTTTTATTTTTGAAAGTCAGTTCACATTTGTAGGTGGATCATCAGTGTTAGAGCTAAAATTAGCATGTTTAAAGTGATTTTCATGCTTCCAGGGGCCCAAAACACAAGATTTATGGAATGGTTAAAAGTGCATGAAAAGTGGCCAATTTACTCACTCTGAGTTCTCAAAAAGGGTTTCTTCACCTCGGGAAGTTAATTAAATACCATTTGGAGGCATTTAATGTTCGAGCAAAAACGGCTGATTTTCGACAAAAGAGATAACACCCCCCCATTACGTCATGCTTCAGAAATGTGGAAAATGGTCCGTTTTCAAATGTTTTATTTTTGAACGTCAGTTCACATTTGTAGGTGGATCATCAGTGTTAGAGCTAAAATTAGCATGTTTAAAGTGATTTTCATGCTTCCAGGGGCCCAAAACACAAGATTTATGGAATGGTTAAAAGTGCATGAAAATGGCCAATTTACTCACTCTGAGTTCTCAAAAAGGGTTTCTTCACCCCGGGAAGTTAATTAAATACCATTTGGAGGCATTTAATGTTCGAGCAAAAACGGCTGATTTTCGACAAAAGAGATAACACCCCCCCCCATTACGTCATGCTTCAGAAATGTGGAAAATTGTCCGTTTTCAAATGTTTCATTTTTGAACGTCAGTTCACATTTGTAGGTGGATCATCAGTGTTAGAGCTAAAATTAGCATGTTTAAAGTGATTTTCATGCTTCCAGGGGCCCAAAACACAAGATTTATGGAATGGTTAAAAGTGCATGAAAATGGCCAATTTACTCACTCTGAGTTCTCAAAAAGGGTTTCTTCACCCCGGGAAGTTAATTAAATACCATTTGGAGGCATTTAATGTTCGAGCAAAAACGGCTGATTTTCGACAAAAGAGATAACACCCTCCTATTACGTCATGCTTCAGAAATGTGGAAAATGGTCCGTTTTCAAATGTTTTATTTTTGAACGTCAGTTCACATTTGTAGGTGGATCATCAGTGTTAGAGCTAAAATTAGCATGTTTAAAGTGATTTTCATGCTTCCAGGGGCCCAAAACACAAGATTTATGGAATGGTTAAAAGTGCATGAAAATGGCCAATTTACTCACTCTGAGTTCTCAAAAAGGGTTTCTTCACCCCGGGAAGTTAATTAAATACCATTTGGAGGCATTTAATGTTCGAGCAAAAACGGCTGATTTTCGACAAAAGAGATAACACCCCCCTATTACGTCATGCTTCAGAAATGTGGAAAATGGTCCGTTTTCAAATGTTTTATTTTTGAACGTCAGTTCACATTTGTAGGTGGATCGCCAGTGTTAGAGCTAAAATTAGCATGTTTAAAGTGATTTTCATGCTTCCAGGGGCCCAAAACACAAGATTTATGGAATGGTTAAAAGTGCATGAAAATGGCCAATTTACTCACTCTGAGTTCTCAAAAAGGGTTTCTTCAACCCGGGAAGTTAATTAAATACCATTTGGAGCCATTTAATGTTCGAGCAAAAACGGCTGATTTTCGACAAAAGAGATAACACCCCCCCATTACGTCATGCTTCAGAAATGTGGAAAATGGTCCGTTTTCAAATGTTTTATTTTTGAACGTCAGTTCACATTTGTAGGTGGATCATCAGTGTTAGAGCTAAAATTAGCATGTTTAAAGTGATTTTCATGCTTCCAGGGGCCCAAAACACAAGATTTATGGAATGGTTAAAAGTGCATGAAAATGGCCAGTTTACTCACTCTGAGTTCTCAAAAAGGGTTTCTTCACCCCGGGAAGTTAATTAAATACCATTTGGAGGCATTTAATGTTCGAGCAAAAACGGCTGATTTTCGACAAAAGAGATAACACCCCCCCATTACGTCATGCTTCAGAAATGTGGAAAATGGTCCCTTTTCAAATGTTTTATTTTTGAACGTAAGTTCACATTTGTAGGTGGATCATCAGTGTTAGAGCTAAAATTAGCATGTTTAAAGTGATTTTCATGCTTCCAGGGGCCCAAAACACAAGATTTATGGAATGGTTAAAAGTGCATGAAAATGGCCAATTTACTCACTCTGAGTTCTCAAAAAGGGTTTCTTCACCCCGGGAAGTTAATTAAATACCATTTGGAGGCATTTAATGTTAGAGCAAAAACGGCTGATTTTCGACAAAAGAGATAACACCACCCCATTACGTCATGCTTCAGAAATGTGGAAAATGGTCCCTTTTCAAATGTTTTATTTTTGAACGTCAGTTCACATTTGTAGGTGGATCATCAGTGTTAGAGCTAAAATTAGCATGTTTAAAGTGATTTTCATGCTTCCAGGGGCTCGGGAAGGGTGCTTCCAGGGGCCCAAAACACAAGATTTATGGAATGGTTAAAAGTGCATGAAAATGGCCAATTTACTCAATCTGAGTTCTCAAAAAGGGTTTCTTCACCCTGGGAAGTTAATTAAATACCATTTGGAGGCATTTAATGTTAGAGCAAAAACGGCTGATTTTCGACAAAAGAGATAACACCCCCCCATTACGTCATGCTTCAGAAATGTGGAAAATGGTCCATTTTCAAATGTTTTATTTTTGAACGTCAGTTCACATTTGTAGGTGGATCATCAGTGTTAGAGCTAAAATTAGCATGTTTAAAGTGATTTTCATGCTTCCAGGGGCCCAAAACACAAGATTTATGGAATGGTTAAAAGTGCATGAAAATGGCCAATTTACTCACTCTGAGTTCTCAAAAAGGGTTTCTTCACCCCGGGAAGTTAATTAAATACCATTTGGAGGCATTTAATGTTCGAGCAAAAACGGCTGATTTTCGACAAAAGAGATAACACCCCCCTATTACGTCATGCTTCAGAAATGTGGAAAATGGTCCGTTTTCAAATGTTTTATTTTTGAACGTCAGTTCACATTTGTAGGTGGATCATCAGTGTTAGAGCTAAAATTAGCATGTTTAAAGTGATTTTCATGCTTCCAGGGGCCCAAAACACAAGATTTATGGAATGGTTAAAAGTGCATGAAAATGGCCAATTTACTCACTCTGAGTTCTCAAAAAGGGTTTCTTCACCCCGGGAAGTTAATTAAATACCATTTGGAGGCATTTAATGTTCGAGCAAAAACGGCTGATTTTCGACAAAAGAGATAACACCCCCCTATTACCTCATGCTTCAGAAATGTGGAAAATGGTCCGTTTTCAAATGTTTTATTTTTGAACGTCAGTTCACATTTGTAGGTGGATCGTCAGTGTTAGAGCTAAAATTAGCATGTTTAAAGTGATTTTCATGCTTCCAGGGGCCCAAAACACAAGATTTATGGAATGGTTAAAAGTGCATGAAAATGGCCAATTTACTCACTCTGAGTTCTCAAAAAGGGTTTCTTCAACCCGGGAAGTTAATTAAATACCATTTGGAGGCATTTAATGTTCGAGCAAAAACGGCTGATTTTCGACAAAAGAGATAACACCCCCCCATTACGTCATGCTTCAGAAATGTGGAAAATGGTCCGTTTTCAAATGTTTTATTTTTGAACGTCAGTTCACATTTGTAGGTGGATCATCAGTGTTAGAGCTAAAATTAGCATGTTTAAAGTGATTTTCATGCTTCCAGGGGCCCAAAACACAAGATTTATGGAATGGTTAAAAGTGCATGAAAATGGCCAGTTTACTCACTCTGAGTTCTCAAAAAGGGTTTCTTCACCCCGGGAAGTTAATTAAATACCATTTGGAGGCATTTAATGTTCGAGCAAAAACGGCTGATTTTCGACAAAAGAGATAACACCCCCCCATTACGTCATGCTTCAGAAATGTGGAAAATGGTCCGTTTTCAAATGTTTTATTTTTGAACGTAAGTTCACATTTGTAGGTGGATCATCAGTGTTAGAGCTAAAATTAGCATGTTTAAAGTGATTTTCATGCTTCCAGGGTCCCAAAACACAAGATTTATGGAATGGTTAAAAGTGCATGAAAATGGCCAATTTACTCACTCTGAGTTCTCAAAAAGGGTTTCTTCACCCCGGGAAGTTAATTAAATACCATTTGGAGGCATTTAATGTTAGAGCAAAAACGGCTGATTTTCGACAAAAGAGATAACACCCCCCCATTACGTCATGCTTCAGAAATGTGGAAAATGGTCCCTTTTCAAATGTTTTATTTTTGAACGTCAGTTCACATTTGTAGGTGGATCATCAGTGTTAGAGCTAAAATTAGCATGTTTAAAGTGATTTTCATGCTTCCAGGGGCTCGGGAAGTGAAATAAATACCATTTGGAGGATTTTAATGTTCGAGCAAAAACGGCTGATTTTCGACGAAAGAGCTAACACCCCCCCATTACGTCATGCTTTAGTAATGTGGAAAATGGTCCGTTTTCAAATGTTTTATTTTTGAACGTCAGTTCACATTTGTAGGTGGATAATCAGTGTTAGAGCTAAAATTAGCATGTTTAAAGTGATTTTCATGCTTCCAGGGGCCCAAAACACAAGATTTATGGAATGGTTAAAAGTGCATGAAAATGGCCAATTTACTCACTCTGAGTTCTCAAAAAGGGTTTCTTCACCCCGGGAAGTTAATTAAATACCATTTGGAGGCATTTAATGTTCGAGCAAAAACGGCTGATTTTCGACAAAAGAGATAACACCCCCCCATTACGTCATGCTTCAGAAATGTGGAAAATGGTCCGTTTTCAAATGTTTTATTTTTGAAAGTCAGTTCACATTTGTAGGTGGATCATCAGTGTTAGAGCTAAAATTAGCATGTTTAAAGTGATTTTCATGCTTCCAGGGGCCCAAAACACAAGATTTATGGAATGGTTAAAAGTGCATGAAAAGTGGCCAATTTACTCACTCTGAGTTCTCAAAAAGGGTTTCTTCACCTCGGGAAGTTAATTAAATACCATTTGGAGGCATTTAATGTTCGAGCAAAAACGGCTGATTTTCGACAAAGGAGATAACACCCCCCCATTACGTCATGCTTCAGAAATGTGGAAAATGGTCCGTTTTCAAATGTTTTATTTTTGAACGTCAGTTCACATTTGTAGGTGGATCATCAGTGTTAGAGCTAAAATTAGCATGTTTAAAGTGATTTTCATGCTTCCAGGGGCCCAAAACACAAGATTTATGGAATGGTTAAAAGTGCATGAAAAGTGGCCAATTTACTCACTCTGAGTTCTCAAAAAGGGTTTCTTCACCTCGGGAAGTTAATTAAATACCATTTGGAGGCATTTAATGTTCGAGCAAAAACGGCTGATTTTCGACAAAAGAGATAACACCCCCCCATTACGTCATGCTTCAGAAATGTGGAAAATGGTCCGTTTTCAAATGTTTTATTTTTGAACGTCAGTTCACATTTGTAGGTGGATCATCAGTGTTAGAGCTAAAATTAGCATGTTTAAAGTGATTTTCATGCTTCCAGGGGCCCAAAACACAAGATTTATGGAATGGTTAAAAGTGCATGAAAATGGCCAATTTACTCACTCTGAGTTCTCAAAAAGGGTTTCTTCACCCCGGGAAGTTAATTAAATACCATTTGGAGGCATTTAATGTTCGAGCAAAAACGGCTGATTTTCGACAAAAGAGATAACACCCCCCTATTACGTCATGCTTCAGAAATGTGGAAAATGGTCCGTTTTCAAATGTTTTATTTTTGAACGTCAGTTCACATTTGTAGGTGGATCATCAGTGTTAGAGCTAAAATTAGCATGTTTAAAGTGATTTTCATGCTTCCAGGGGCCCAAAACACAAGATTTATGGAATGGTTAAAAGTGCATGAAAATGGCCAATTTACTCACTCTGAGTTCTCAAAAAGGGTTTCTTCACCCCGGGAAGTTAATTAAATACCATTTGGAGGCATTTAATGTTCGAGCAAAAACGGCTGATTTTCGACAAAAGAGATAACACCCCCCTATTACGTCATGCTTCAGAAATGTGGAAAATGGTCCGTTTTCAAATGTTTTATTTTTGAACGTCAGTTCACATTTGTAGGTGGATCGCCAGTGTTAGAGCTAAAATTAGCATGTTTAAAGTGATTTTCATGCTTCCAGGGGCCCAAAACACAAGATTTATGGAATGGTTAAAAGTGCATGAAAATGGCCAATTTACTCACTCTGAGTTCTCAAAAAGGGTTTCTTCAACCCGGGAAGTTAATTAAATACCATTTGGAGGCATTTAATGTTCGAGCAAAAACTGCTGATTTTCGACAAAAGAGATAACACCCCCCCATTACGTCATGCTTCAGAAATGTGGAAAATGGTCCGTTTTCAAATGTTTTATTTTTGAACGTCAGTTCACATTTGTAGGTGGATCATCAGTGTTAGAGCTAAAATTAGCATGTTTAAAGTGATTTTCATGCTTCCAGGGGCCCAAAACACAAGATTTATGGAATGGTTAAAAGTGCATGAAAATGGCCAGTTTACTCACTCTGAGTTCTCAAAAAGGGTTTCTTCACCCCGGGAAGTTAATTAAATACCATTTGGAGGCATTTAATGTTCGAGCAAAAACGGCTGATTTTCGACAAAAGAGATAACACCCCCCCATTACGTCATGCTTCAGAAATGTGGAAAATGGTCCCTTTTCAAATGTTTTATTTTTGAACGTCAGTTCACATTTGTAGGTGGATCATCAGTGTTAGAGCTAAAATTAGCATGTTTAAAGTGATTTTCATGCTTCCAGGGGCTCGGGAAGGGTGCTTCCAGGGGCCCAAAACACAAGATTTATGGAATGGTTAAAAGTGCATGAAAATGGCCAATTTACTCAATCTGAGTTCTCAAAAAGGGTTTCTTCACCCTGGGAAGTTAATTAAATACCATTTGGAGGCATTTAATGTTAGAGCAAAAATGGCTGATTTTCGACAAAAGAGATAACACCCCCCCATTACGTCATGCTTCAGAAATGTGGAAAATGGTCCATTTTCAAATGTTTTATTTTTGAACGTCAGTTCACATTTGTAGGTGGATCATCAGTGTTAGAGCTAAAATTAGCATGTTTAAAGTGATTTTCATGCTTCCAGGGGCCCAAAACACAAGATTTATGGAATGGTTAAAAGTGCATGAAAATGGCCAATTTACTCACTCTGAGTTCTCAAAAAGGGTTTCTTCACCCCGGGAAGTTAATTAAATACCATTTGGAGGCATTTAATGTTCGAGCAAAAACGGCTGATTTTCGACAAAAGAGATAACACCCCCCTATTACGTCATGCTTCAGAAATGTGGAAAATGGTCCGTTTTCAAATGTTTTATTTTTGAACGTCAGTTCACATTTGTAGGTGGATCATCAGTGTTAGAGCTAAAATTAGCATGTTTAAAGTGATTTTCATGCTTCCAGGGGCCCAAAACACAAGATTTATGGAATGGTTAAAAGTGCATGAAAATGGCCAATTTACTCACTCTGAGTTCTCAAAAAGGGTTTCTTCACCCCGGGAAGTTAATTAAATACCATTTGGAGGCATTTAATGTTCGAGCAAAAACGGCTGATTTTCGACAAAAGAGATAACACCCCCCTATTACGTCATGCTTCAGAAATGTGGAAAATGGTCCGTTTTCAAATGTTTTATTTTTGAACGTCAGTTCACATTTGTAGGTGGATCGTCAGTGTTAGAGCTAAAATTAGCATGTTTAAAGTGATTTTCATGCTTCCAGGGGCCCAAAACACAAGATTTATGGAATGGTTAAAAGTGCATGAAAATGGCCAATTTACTCACTCTGAGTTCTCAAAAAGGGTTTCTTCAACCCGGGAAGTTAATTAAATACCATTTGGAGGCATTTAATGTTCGAGCAAAAACGGCTGATTTTCGACAAAAGAGATAACACCCCCCCATTACGTCATGCTTCAGAAATGTGGAAAATGGTCCGTTTTCAAATGTTTTATTTTTGAACGTCAGTTCACATTTGTAGGTGGATCATCAGTGTTAGAGCTAAAATTAGCATGTTTAAAGTGATTTTCATGCTTCCAGGGGCCCAAAACACAAGATTTATGGAATGGTTAAAAGTGCATGAAAATGGCCAGTTTACTCACTCTGAGTTCTCAAAAAGGGTTTCTTCACCCCGGGAAGTTAATTAAATACCATTTGGAGGCATTTAATGTTCGAGCAAAAACGGCTGATTTTCGACAAAAGAGATAACACCCCCCCATTACGTCATGCTTCAGAAATGTGGAAAATGGTCCGTTTTCAAATGTTTTATTTTTGAACGTAAGTTCACATTTGTAGGTGGATCATCAGTGTTAGAGCTAAAATTAGCATGTTTAAAGTGATTTTCATGCTTCCAGGGTCCCAAAACACAAGATTTATGGAATGGTTAAAAGTGCATGAAAATGGCCAATTTACTCACTCTGAGTTCTCAAAAAGGGTTTCTTCACCCCGGGAAGTTAATTAAATACCATTTGGAGGCATTTAATGTTAGAGCAAAAACGGCTGATTTTCGACAAAAGAGATAACACCCCCCCATTACGTCATGCTTCAGAAATGTGGAAAATGGTCCCTTTTCAAATGTTTTATTTTTGAACGTCAGTTCACATTTGTAGGTGGATCATCAGTGTTAGAGCTAAAATTAGCATGTTTAAAGTGATTTTCATGCTTCCAGGGGCTCGGGAAGTGAAATAAATACCATTTGGAGGATTTTAATGTTCGAGCAAAAACGGCTGATTTTCGACGAAAGAGCTAACACCCCCCCATTACGTCATGCTTTAGTAATGTGGAAAATGGTCCGTTTTCAAATGTTTTATTTTTGAACGTCAGTTCACATTTGTAGGTGGATAATCAGTGTTAGAGCTAAAATTAGCATGTTTAAAGTGATTTTCATGCTTCCAGGGGCCCAAAACACAAGATTTATGGAATGGTTAAAAGTGCATGAAAATGGCCAATTTACTCACTCTGAGTTCTCAAAAAGGGTTTCTTCACCCCGGGAAGTTAATTAAATACCATTTGGAGGCATTTAATGTTCGAGCAAAAACGGCTGATTTTCGACAAAAGAGATAACACCCCCCCATTACGTCATGCTTCAGAAATGTGGAAAATGGTCTGTTTTCAAATGTTTTATTTTTGAAAGTCAGTTCACATTTGTAGGTGGATCATCAGTGTTAGAGCTAAAATTAGCATGTTTAAAGTGATTTTCATGCTTCCAGGGGCCCAAAACACAAGATTTATGGAATGGTTAAAAGTGCATGAAAAGTGGCCAATTTACTCACTCTGAGTTCTCAAAAAGGGTTTCTTCACCTCGGGAAGTTAATTAAATACCATTTGGAGGCATTTAATGTTCGAGCAAAAACGGCTGATTTTCGACAAAAGAGATAACACCCCCCCATTACGTCATGCTTCAGAAATGTGGAAAATGGTCCGTTTTCAAATGTTTTATTTTTGAACGTCAGTTCACATTTGTAGGTGGATCATCAGTGTTAGAGCTAAAATTAGCATGTTTAAAGTGATTTTCATGCTTCCAGGGGCCCAAAACACAAGATTTATGGAATGGTTAAAAGTGCATGAAAAGTGGCCAATTTACTCACTCTGAGTTCTCAAAAAGGGTTTCTTCACCTCGGGAAGTTAATTAAATACCATTTGGAGGCATTTAATGTTCGAGCAAAAACGGCTGATTTTCGACAAAAGAGATAACACCCCCCCATTACGTCATGCTTCAGAAATGTGGAAAATGGTCCGTTTTCAAATGTTTTATTTTTGAACGTCAGTTCACATTTGTAGGTGGATCATCAGTGTTAGAGCT
Source organism: Lissotriton vulgaris (assembly GCF_964263255.1). Classification (NCBI taxonomy): domain Eukaryota; kingdom Metazoa; phylum Chordata; class Amphibia; order Caudata; family Salamandridae; genus Lissotriton; species Lissotriton vulgaris. The sequence goes on along the minus strand of NW_028248558.1, from coordinate 245,059 downwards.
AAAATTAGCATGTTTAAAGTGATTTTCATGCTTCCAGGGGCCCAAAACACAAGATTTATGGAATGGTTAAAAGTGCATGAAAATGGCCAATTTACTCACTCTGAGTTCTCAAAAAGGGTTTCTTCACCCCGGGAAGTTAATTAAATACCATTTGGAGGCATTTAATGTTCGAGCAAAAACGGCTGATTTTCGACAAAAGAGATAACACCCCCCTATTACGTCATGCTTCAGAAATGTGGAAAATGGTCCCTTTTCAAATGTTTTATTTTTGAACGTCAGTTCACATTTGTAGGTGGATCATCAGTGTTAGAGCTAAAATTAGCATGTTTAAAGTGATTTTCATGCTTCCAGGGGCTCGGGAAGTGAAATAAATACCATTTGGAGGATTTTAATGTTCAAGCAAAAACGGCTGATTTTCGACGAAAGAGCTAACACCCCCCCATTACGTCATGCTTTAGTAATGTGGAAAATGGTCCGTTTTCAAATGTTTTATTTTTGAACGTCAGTTCACATTTGTAGGTGGATAATCAGTGTTAGAGCTAAAATTAGCATGTTTAAAGTGATTTTCATGCTTCCAGGGGCCCAAAACACAAGATTTATGGAATGGTTAAAAGTGCATGAAAATGGCCAATTTACTCACTCTGAGTTCTCAAAAAGGGTTTCTTCACCCCGGGAAGTTAATTAAATACCATTTGGAGGCATTTAATGTTCGAGCAAAAACGGCTGATTTTCGACAAAAGAGATAACACCCCCCCATTACGTCATGCTTCAGAAATGTGGAAAATGGTCCGTTTTCAAATGTTTTATTTTTGAAAGTCAGTTCACATTTGTAGGTGGATCATCAGTGTTAGAGCTAAAATTAGCATGTTTAAAGTGATTTTCATGCTTCCAGGGGCCCAAAACACAAGATTTATGGAATGGTTAAAAGTGCATGAAAAGTGGCCAATTTACTCACTCTGAGTTCTCAAAAAGGGTTTCTTCACCTCGGGAAGTTAATTAAATACCATTTGGAGGCATTTAATGTTCGAGCAAAAACGGCTGATTTTCGACAAAAGAGATAACACCCCCCCATTACGTCATGCTTCAGAAATGTGGAAAATGGTCCGTTTTCAAATGTTTTATTTTTGAACGTCAGTTCACATTTGTAGGTGGATCATCAGTGTTAGAGCTAAAATTAGCATGTTTAAAGTGATTTTCATGCTTCCAGGGGCCCAAAACACAAGATTTATGGAATGGTTAAAAGTGCATGAAAAGTGGCCAATTTACTCACTCTGAGTTCTCAAAAAGGGTTTCTTCACCTCGGGAAGTTAATTAAATACCATTTGGAGGCATTTAATGTTCGAGCAAAAACGGCTGATTTTCGACAAAAGAGATAACACCCCCCCATTACGTCATGCTTCAGAAATGTGGAAAATGGTCCGTTTTCAAATGTTTTATTTTTGAACGTCAGTTCACATTTGTAGGTGGATCATCAGTGTTAGAGCTAAAATTAGCATGTTTAAAGTGATTTTCATGCTTCCAGGGGCCCAAAACACAAGATTTATGGAATGGTTAAAAGTGCATGAAAATGGCCAATTTACTCACTCTGAGTTCTCAAAAAGGGTTTCTTCACCCCGGGAAGTTAATTAAATACCATTTGGAGGCATTTAATGTTCGAGCAAAAACGGCTGATTTTCGACAAAAGAGATAACACCCCCCTATTACGTCATGCTTCAGAAATGTGGAAAATGGTCCGTTTTCAAATGTTTTATTTTTGAACGTCAGTTCACATTTGTAGGTGGATCGTCAGTGTTAGAGCTAAAATTAGCATGTTTAAAGTGATTTTCATGCTTCCAGGGGCCCAAAACACAAGATTTATGGAATGGTTAAAAGTGCATGAAAATGGCCAATTTACTCACTCTGAGTTCTCAAAAAGGGTTTCTTCAACCCGGGAAGTTAATTAAATACCATTTGGAGGCATTTAATGTTCGAGCAAAAACGGCTGATTTTCGACGAAAGAGATAACACCCCCCCATTACGTCATGCTTTAGTAATGTGGAAAATGGTCCGTTTTCAAATGTTTTATTTTTGAACGTCAGTTCACATTTGTAGGTGGATAATCAGTGTTAGAGCTAAAATTAGCATGTTTAAAGTGATTTTCATGCTTCCAGGGGCCCAAAACACAAGATTTATGGAATGGTTAAAAGTGCATGAAAATGGCCAATTTACTCACTCTGAGTTCTCAAAAAGGGTTTCTTCACCCCGGGAAGTTAATTAAATACCATTTGGAGGCATTTAATGTTCGAGCAAAAACGGCTGATTTTCGACAAAAGAGATAACACCCCCCCATTACGTCATGCTTCAGAAATGTGGAAAATGGTCCGTTTTCAAATGTTTTATTTTTGAAAGTCAGTTCACATTTGTAGGTGGATCATCAGTGTTAGAGCTAAAATTAGCATGTTTAAAGTGATTTTCATGCTTCCAGGGGCCCAAAACACAAGATTTATGGAATGGTTAAAAGTGCATGAAAAGTGGCCAATTTACTCACTCTGAGTTCTCAAAAAGGGTTTCTTCACCTCGGGAAGTTAATTAAATACCATTTGGAGGCATTTAATGTTCGAGCAAAAACGGCTGATTTTCGACAAAAGAGATAACACCCCCCCATTACGTCATGCTTCAGAAATGTGGAAAATGGTCCGTTTTCAAATGTTTTATTTTTGAACGTCAGTTCACATTTGTAGGTGGATCATCAGTGTTAGAGCTAAAATTAGCATGTTTAAAGTGATTTTCATGCTTCCAGGGGCCCAAAACACAAGATTTATGGAATGGTTAAAAGTGCATGAAAAGTGGCCAATTTACTCACTCTGAGTTCTCAAAAAGGGTTTCTTCACCTCGGGAAGTTAATTAAATACCATTTGGAGGCATTTAATGTTCGAGCAAAAACGGCTGATTTTCGACAAAAGAGATAACACCCCCCCATTACGTCATGCTTCAGAAATGTGGAAAATGGTCCGTTTTCAAATGTTTTATTTTTGAACGTCAGTTCACATTTGTAGGTGGATCATCAGTGTTAGAGCTAAAATTAGCATGTTTAAAGTGATTTTCATGCTTCCAGGGGCCCAAAACACAAGATTTATGGAATGGTTAAAAGTGCATGAAAATGGCCAATTTACTCACTCTGAGTTCTCAAAAAGGGTTTCTTCACCCCGGGAAGTTAATTAAATACCATTTGGAGGCATTTAATGTTCGAGCAAAAACGGCTGATTTTCGACAAAAGAGATAACACCCCCCTATTACGTCATGCTTCAGAAATGTGGAAAATGGTCCGTTTTCAAATGTTTTATTTTTGAACGTCAGTTCACATTTGTAGGTGGATCGTCAGTGTTAGAGCTAAAATTAGCATGTTTAAAGTGATTTTCATGCTTCCAGGGGCCCAAAACACAAGATTTATGGAATGGTTAAAAGTGCATGAAAATGGCCAATTTACTCACTCTGAGTTCTCAAAAAGGGTTTCTTCAACCCGGGAAGTTAATTAAATACCATTTGGAGGCATTTAATGTTCGAGCAAAAACGGCTGATTTTCGACAAAAGAGATAACACCCCCCCCATTACGTCATGCTTCAGAAATGTGGAAAATGGTCCGTTTTCAAATGTTTTATTTTTGAACGTCAGTTCACATTTGTAGGTGGATCATCAGTGTTAGAGCTAAAATTAGCATGTTTAAAGTGATTTTCATGCTTCCAGGGGCCCAAAACACAAGATTTATGGAATGGTTAAAAGTGCATGAAAATGGCCAGTTTACTCACTCTGAGTTCTCAAAAAGGGTTTCTTCACCCCGGGAAGTTAATTAAATACCATTTGGAGGCATTTAATGTTCGAGCAAAAACGGCTGATTTTCGACAAAAGAGATAACACCCCCCCATTACGTCATGCTTCAGAAATGTGGAAAATGGTCCGTTTTCAAATGTTTTATTTTTGAACGTAAGTTCACATTTGTAGGTGGATCATCAGTGTTAGAGCTAAAATTAGCATGTTTAAAGTGATTTTCATGCTTCCAGGGGCCCAAAACACAAGATTTATGGAATGGTTAAAAGTGCATGAAAATGGCCAATTTACTCACTCTGAGTTCTCAAAAAGGGTTTCTTCACCCCGGGAAGTTAATTAAATACCATTTGGAGGCATTTAATGTTAGAGCAAAAACGGCTGATTTTCGACAAAAGAGATAACACCCCCCCCATTACGTCATGCTTCAGAAATGTGGAAAATGGTCCCTTTTCAAATGTTTTATTTTTGAACGTCAGTTCACATTTGTAGGTGGATCATCAGTGTTAGAGCTAAAATTAGCATGTTTAAAGTGATTTTCATGCTTCCAGGGGCTCGGGAAGTGAAATAAATACCATTTGGAGGATTTTAATGTTCGAGCAAAAACGGCTGATTTTCGACGAAAGAGCTAACACCCCCCCATTACGTCATGCTTTAGAAATGTGGAAAATGGTCCGTTTTCAAATGTTTTATTTTTGAACGTCAGTTCACATTTGTAGGTGGATAATCAGTGTTAGAGCTAAAATTAGCATGTTTAAAGTGATTTTCATGCTTCCAGGGGCCCAAAACACAAGATTTATGGAATGGTTAAAAGTGCATGAAAATGGCCAATTTACTCAATCTGAGTTCTCAAAAAAAGTTTCTTCACCCTGGGAAGTTAATTAAATACCATTTGGAGGCATTTAATGTTAGAGCAAAAACGGCTGATTTTCGACAAAAGAGATAACACCCCCCCATTACGTCATGCTTCAGAAATGTGGAAAATGGTCCATTTTCAAATGTTTTATTTTTGAACGTCAGTTCACATTTGTAGGTGGATCATCAGTGTTAGAGCTAAAATTAGCATGTTTAAAGTGATTTTCATGCTTCCAGGGGCCCAAAACACAAGATTTATGGAATGGTTAAAAGTGCATGAAAATGGCCAATTTACTCACTCTGAGTTCTCAAAAAGGGTTTCTTCACCCCGGGAAGTTAATTAAATACCATTTGGAGGCATTTAATGTTCGAGCAAAAACGGCTGATTTTCGACAAAAGAGATAACACCCCCCTATTACGTCATGCTTCAGAAATGTGGAAAATGGTCCGTTTTCAAATGTTTTATTTTTGAACGTCAGTTCACATTTGTAGGTGGATCATCAGTGTTAGAGCTAAAATTAGCATGTTTAAAGTGATTTTCATGCTTCCAGGGGCCCAAAACACAAGATTTATGGAATGGTTAAAAGTGCATGAAAATGGCCAATTTACTCACTCTGAGTTCTCAAAAAGGGTTTCTTCACCCCGGGAAGTTAATTAAATACCATTTGGAGGCATTTAATGTTCGAGCAAAAACGGCTGATTTTCGACAAAAGAGATAACACCCCCCTATTACGTCATGCTTCAGAAATGTGGAAAATGGTCCGTTTTCAAATGTTTTATTTTTGAACGTCAGTTCACATTTGTAGGTGGATCGTCAGTGTTAGAGCTAAAATTAGCATGTTTAAAGTGATTTTCATGCTTCCAGGGGCCCAAAACACAAGATTTATGGAATGGTTAAAAGTGCATGAAAATGGCCAATTTACTCACTCTGAGTTCTCAAAAAGGGTTTCTTCAACCCGGGAAGTTAATTAAATACCATTTGGAGGCATTTAATGTTCGAGCAAAAACGGCTGATTTTCGACAAAAGAGATAACACCCCCCCATTACGTCATGCTTCAGAAATGTGGAAAATGGTCCGTTTTCAAATGTTTTATTTTTGAACGTCAGTTCACATTTGTAGGTGGATCATCAGTGTTAGAGCTAAAATTAGCATGTTTAAAGTGATTTTCATGCTTCCAGGGGCCCAAAACACAAGATTTATGGAATGGTTAAAAGTGCATGAAAATGGCCAGTTTACTCACTCTGAGTTCTCAAAAAGGGTTTCTTCACCCCGGGAAGTTAATTAAATACCATTTGGAGGCATTTAATGTTCGAGCAAAAACGGCTGATTTTCGACAAAAGAGATAACACCCCCCCATTACGTCATGCTTCAGAAATGTGGAAAATGGTCCGTTTTCAAATGTTTTATTTTTGAACGTAAGTTCACATTTGTAGGTGGATCATCAGTGTTAGAGCTAAAATTAGCATGTTTAAAGTGATTTTCATGCTTCCAGGGGCCCAAAACACAAGATTTATGGAATGGTTAAAAGTGCATGAAAATGGCCAATTTACTCACTCTGAGTTCTCAAAAAGGGTTTCTTCACCCCGGGAAGTTAATTAAATACCATTTGGAGGCATTTAATGTTAGAGCAAAAACGGCTGATTTTCGACAAAAGAGATAACACCCCCCCCATTACGTCATGCTTCAGAAATGTGGAAAATGGTCCCTTTTCAAATGTTTTATTTTTGAACGTCAGTTCACATTTGTAGGTGGATCATCAGTGTTAGAGCTAAAATTAGCATGTTTAAAGTGATTTTCATGCTTCCAGGGGCTCGGGAAGTGAAATAAATACCATTTGGAGGATTTTAATGTTCGAGCAAAAACGGCTGATTTTCGACGAAAGAGCTAACACCCCCCCATTACGTCATGCTTTAGAAATGTGGAAAATGGTCCGTTTTCAAATGTTTTATTTTTGAACGTCAGTTCACATTTGTAGGTGGATAATCAGTGTTAGAGCTAAAATTAGCATGTTTAAAGTGATTTTCATGCTTCCAGGGGCCCAAAACACAAGATTTATGGAATGGTTAAAAGTGCATGAAAATGGCCAATTTACTCAATCTGAGTTCTCAAAAAGGGTTTCTTCACCCTGGGAAGTTAATTAAATACCATTTGGAGGCATTTAATGTTAGAGCAAAAACGGCTGATTTTCGACAAAAGAGATAACACCCCCCCATTACGTCATGCTTCAGAAATGTGGAAAATGGTCCATTTTCAAATGTTTTATTTTTGAACGTCAGTTCACATTTGTAGGTGGATCATCAGTGTTAGAGCTAAAATTAGCATGTTTAAAGTGATTTTCATGCTTCCAGGGGCCCAAAACACAAGATTTATGGAATGGTTAAAAGTGCATGAAAATGGCCAATTTACTCACTCTGAGTTCTCAAAAAGGGTTTCTTCACCCCGGGAAGTTAATTAAATACCATTTGGAGGCATTTAATGTTAGAGCAAAAACGGCTGATTTTCGACAAAAGAGATAACACCCCCCCATTACGTCATGCTTCAGAAATGTGGAAAATGGTCCGTTTTCAAATGTTTTATTTTTGAACGTCAGTTCACATTTGTAGGTGGATCATCAGTGTTAGAGCTAAAATTAGCATGTTTAAAGTGATTTTCATGCTTCCAGGGGCCCAAAACACAAGATTTATGGAATGGTTAAAAGTGCATGAAAATGGCCAATTTACTCACTCTGAGTTCTCAAAAAGGGTTTCTTCACCCCAGGAAGTTAATTAAATACCATTTGGAGGCATTTAATGTTCGAGCAAAAACGGCTGATTTTCGACAAAAGAGATAACACCCCCCCATTACGTCATGCTTCAGAAATGGGGAAAATGGTCCGTTTTCAAATGTTTTATTTTTGAACGTCAGTTCACATTTGTAGGTGGATCATCAGTGTTAGAGCTAAAATTAGCATGTTTAAAGTGATTTTCATGCTTCCAGGGGCTCGGGAAGTGAAATAAATACCATTTGGAGGCATTTAATGTTCGAGCAAAAACGGCTGATTTTCGACAAAAGAGATAACACCCCCCCATTACGTCATGCTTCAGAAATGTGGAAAATGGTCCGTTTTCAAATGTTTTATTTTTGAACGTCAGTTCACATTTGTAGGTGGATCATCAGTGTTAGAGCTAAAATTAGCATGTTTAAAGTGATTTTCATGCTTCCAGGGGCTCGGGAAGTTAATTAAATACCATTTGGAGGCATTTAATGTTCGAGCAAAAACGGCTGATTTTCGACAAAAGAGATAACACCCCCCCATTACGTCATGCTTCAGAAATGTGGAAAATGGTCCGTTTTCAAATGTTTTATTTTTGAACGTCAGTTCACATTTGTAGGTGGATCATCAGTGTTAGAGCTAAAATTAGCATGTTTAAAGTGATTTTCATGCTTCCAGGGGCCCAAAACACAAGATTTATGGAATGGTTAAAAGTGCATGAAAATGGCCAATTTACTCAGTTTGAGTTCTCAAAAAGGGTTTCTTCACCCCGGGAAGTTAATTAAATACCATTTGGAGGCATTTAATGTTAGAGCAAAAACGGCTGATTTTCGACAAAAGAGATAACACCCCCCCCATTACGTCATGCTTCAGAAATGTGGAAAATGGTCCGTTTTCAAATGTTTTATTTTTGAACGTCAGTTCACATTTGTAGGTGGATCATCAGTGTTAGAGCTAAAATTAGCATGTTTAAAGTGATTTTCATGCTTCCAGGGGCTCGGGAAGTGAAATAAATACCATTTGGAGGCATTTAATGTTCGAGCAAAAACGGCTGATTTTCGACAAAAGAGATAACACCCCCCCATTACGTCATGCTTCAGAAATGTGGAAAATGGTCCGTTTTCAAATGTTTTATTTTTGAACGTCAGTTCACATTTGTAGGTGGATCATCAGTGTTAGAGCTAAAATTAGCATGTTTAAAGTGATTTTCATGCTTCCAGGGGCTCGGGAAGTTAATTAAATACCATTTGGAGGCATTTAATGTTCGAGCAAAAACGGCTGATTTTCGACAAAAGAGATAACACCCCTCCATTACGTCATGCTTCAGAAATGTGGAAAATGGTCCGTTTTCAAATGTTTTATTTTTGAACGTCAGTTTACATTTGTAGGTGGATCATCAGTGTTAGAGCTAAAATTAGCATGTTTAAAGTGATTTTCATGCTTCCAGGGGCCCAAAACACAAGATTTATGGAATGGTTAAAAGTGCATGAAAATGGCCAATTTACTCACTCTGAGTTCTCAAAAAGGGTTTCTTCACCCCGGGAAGTTAATTAAATACCATTTGGAGGCATTTAATGTTCGAGCAAAAACGGCTGATTTTCGACAAAAGAGATAACACCCCCCTATTACGTCATGCTTCAGAAATGTGGAAAATGGTCCGTTTTCAAATGTTTCATTTTTGAACGTCAGTTCACATTTGTAGGTGGATCATCAGTGTTAGAGCTAAAATTAGCATGTTTAAAGTGATTTTCATGCTTCCAGGGGCTCGGGAAGTTAATTAAATACCATTTGGAGGCATTTAATGTTCGAGCAAAAACGGCTGATTTTCGACAAAAGAGATAACACCCCCCCCATTACGTCATGCTTCAGAAATGTGGAAAATGGTCCGTTTTCAAATGTTTCATTTTTGAACGTCAGTTCACATTTGTAGGTGGATCATCAGTGTTAGAGCTAAAATTAGCATGTTTAAAGTGATTTTCATGCTTCCAGGGGCCCAAAACACAAGATTTATGGAATGGTTAAAAGTGCATGAAAATGGCCAATTTACTCACTCTGAGTTCTCAAAAAGGGTTTCTTCACCCCGGGAAGTTAATTAAATACCATTTGGAGGCATTTAATGTTCGAGCAAAAACGGCTGATTTTCGACAAAAGAGATAACACCCCCCCATTACGTCATGCTTCAGAAATGTGGAAAATGGTCCGTTTTCAAATGTTTTATTTTTGAACGTCAGTTCACATTTGTAGGTGGATCATCAGTGTTAGAGCTAAAATTAGCACGTTTAAAGTGATTTTCATGCTTCCAGGGGCCCAAAACACAAGATTTATGGAATGGTTAAAAGTGCATGAAAATGGCCAATTTACTCACTCTGAGTTCTCAAAAAGGGTTTCTTCACCCCGGGAAGTTAATTAAATACCATTTGGAGGCATTTAATGTTCGAGCAAAAACGGCTGATTTTCGACAAAAGAGATAACACCCCCCCATTACGTCATGCTTCAGAAATGTGGAAAATGGTCCGTTTTCAAATGTTTTATTTTTGAACGTCAGTTCACATTTGTAGTTGGATCATCAGTGTTAGAGCTAAAATTAGCATGTTTAAAGTGATTTTCATGCTTCCAGGGGCCCAAAACACAAGATTTATGGAATGGTTAAAAGTGCATGAAAATGGCCAATTTACTCACTCTGAGTTCTCAAAAAGGGTTTCTTCACCCCGGGAAGTTAATTAAATACCATTTGGAGGCATTTAATGTTCGAGCAAAAACGGCTGATTTTCGACAAAAGAGATAACACCCCCCCATTACGTCATGCTTCAGAAATGTGGAAAATGGTCCGTTTTCAAATGTTTTATTTTTGAAAGTCAGTTCACATTTGTAGGTGGATCATCAGTGTTAGAGCTAAAATTAGCATGTTTAAAGTGATTTTCATGCTTCCAGGGGCCCAAAACACAAGATTTATGGAATGGTTAAAAGTGCATGAAAATGGCCAATTTACTCACTCTGAGTTCTCAAAAAGGGTTTCTTCACCCCGGGAAGTTAATTAAATACCATTTGGAGGCATTTAATGTTCGAGCAAAAACGGCTGATTTTCGACAAAAGAGATAACACCCCCCTATTACGTCATGCTTCAGAAATGTGGAAAATGGTCAGTTTTCAAATGTTTCATTTTTGAACGTCAGTTCACATTTGTAGGTGGATCATCAGTGTTAGAGCTAAAATTAGCATGTTTAAAGTGATTTTCATACTTCCAGGGGCTCGGGAAGTTAATTAAATACCATTTGGAGGCATTTAATGTTCGAGCAAAAACGGCTGATTTTCGACAAAAGAGATAACACCCCCCCCATTACGACATGCTTCAGAAATGTGGAAAATGGTCCGTTTTCAAATGTTTCATTTTTGAACGTCAGTTCACATTTGTAGGTGGATCATCAGTGTTAGAGCTAAAATTAGCATGTTTAAAGTGATTTTCATGCTTCCAGGGGCCCAAAACACAAGATTTATGGAATGGTTAAAAGTGCATGAAAATGGCCAATTTACTCACTCTGAGTTCTCAAAAAGGGTTTCTTCACCCCGGGAAGTTAATTAAATACCATTTGGAGGCATTTAATGTTCGAGCAAAAACGGCTGATTTTCGACAAAAGAGATAACACCCCCCCATTACGTCATGCTTCAGAAATGTGGAAAATGGTCCGTTTTCAAATGTTTTATTTTTGAACGTCAGTTCACATTTGTAGGTGGATCATCAGTGTTAGAGCTAAAATTAGCACGTTTAAAGTGATTTTCATGCTTCCAGGGGCCCAAAACACAAGATTTATGGAATGGTTAAAAGTGCATGAAAATGGCCAATTTACTCACTCTGAGTTCTCAAAAAGGGTTTCTTCACCCCGGGAAGTTAATTAAATACCATTTGGAGGCATTTAATGTTCGAGCAAAAACAGCTGATTTTCGACAAAAGAGATAACACCCCCCCATTACGTCATGCTTCAGAAATGTGGAAAATGGTCCGTTTTCAAATGTTTTATTTTTGAACGTAAGTTCACATTTGTAGGTGGATCATCAGTGTTAGAGCTAAAATTAGCATGTTTAAAGTGATTTTCATGCTTCCAGGGGCCCAAAACACAAGATTTATGGAATGGTTAAAAGTGCATGAAAATGGCCAATTTACTCACTCTGAGTTCTCAAGAAGGGTTTCTTTACCCCGGGAAGTTAATTAAATACCATTTGGAGGCATTTAATGTTAGAGCAAAAACGGCTGATTTTCGACAAAAGAGATAACACCCCCCCATTACGTCATGCTTCAGAAATGTGGAAAATGGTCCGTTTTCAAATGTTTTATTTTTGAACGTCAGTTCACATTTGTAGGTGGATCATCAGTGTTAGAGCTAAAATTAGCATGTTTAAAGTGATTTTCATGCTTCCAGGGGCTTGGGAAGTGAAATAAATACCATTTGGAGGATTTTAATGTTCGAGCAAAAACGGCTGATTTTCGACGAACGAGCTAACACCCCCCCATTACGTCATGCTTTAGAAATGTGGAAAATGGTCCGTTTTCAAATGTTTTATTTTTGAACGTCAGTTCACATTTGTAGGTGGATCATCAGTGTTAGAGCTAAAATTAGCATGTTTAAAGTGATTTTCATGCTTCCAGGGGCCCAAAACACAAGATTTATGGAATGGTTAAAAGTGCATGAAAATGGCCAATTTACTCAATCTGAGTTCTCAAAAAGGGTTTCTTCACCCGGGAAGTTAATTAAATACCATTTGGAGGCATTTAATGTTAGAGCAAAAACGGCTGATTTTCGACAAAAGAGATAACACCCCCCCATTACGTCATTCTTCAGAAATGTGGAAAATGGTCCGTTTTCAAATGTTTTATTTTTGAACGTCAGTTCACATTTGTAGGTGGATCATCAGTGTTAGAGCTAAAATTAGCATGTTTAAAGTGATTTTCATGCTTCCAGGGGCCCAAAACACAAGATTTATGGAATGGTTAAAAGTGCATGAAAATGGCCAATTTACTCACTCTGAGTTCTCAAAAAGGGTTTCTTCACCCCGGGAAGTTAATTAAATACCATTTGGAGGCATTTAATGTTAGAGCAAAAACGGCTGATTTTCGACAAAAGAGATAACACCCCCCCATTACGTCATGCTTCAGAAATGTGGAAAATGGTCCGTTTTCAAATGTTTTATTTTTGAACGTCAGTTCACATTTTTAGGTGGATCATCAGTGTTAGAGCTAAAATTAGCATGTTTAAAGTGATTTTCATGCTTCCAGGGGCCCAAAACACAAGATTTATGGAATGGTTAAAAGTGCATGAAAATGGCCAATTTACTCACTCTGAGTTCTCAAAAAGGGTTTCTTCACCCCAGGAAGTTAATTAAATACCATTTGGAGGCATTTGATGTTCGAGCAAAAACGGCTGATTTTCGACAAAAGAGATAACACCCCCCAATTACGTCATGCTTCAGAAATGGGGAAAATGGTCCGTTTTCAAATGTTTTATTTTTGAACATCAGTTCACATTTGTAGGTGGATCATCAGTGTTAGAGCTAAAATTAGCATGTTTAAAGTGATTTTCATGCTTCCAGGGGCCCAAAACACAAGATTTATGGAATGGTTAAAAGTGCATGAAAATGGCCAATTTACTCACTCTGAGTTCTCAAAAAGGGTTTCTTCACCCCGGGAAGTTAATTAAATACCATTTGGAGGCATTTAATGTTCGAGCAAAAACGGCTGATTTTCGACAAAAGAGATAACACCCCCCCATTACGTCATGCTTCAGAAATGTGGAAAATGGTCCGTTTTCAAATGTTTTATTTTTGAAAGTCAGTTCACATTTGTAGGTGGATCATCAGTGTTAGAGCTAAAATTAGCATGTTTAAAGTGATTTTCATGCTTCCAGGGGCCCAAAACACAAGATTTATGGAATGGTTAAAAGTGCATGAAAAGTGGCCAATTTACTCACTCTGAGTTCTCAAAAAGGGTTTCTTCACCTCGGGAAGTTAATTAAATACCATTTGGAGGCATTTAATGTTCGAGCAAAAACGGCTGATTTTCGACAAAAGAGATAACACCCCCCCATTACGTCATGCTTCAGAAATGTGGAAAATGGTCCGTTTTCAAATGTTTTATTTTTGAACGTCAGTTCACATTTGTAGGTGGATCATCAGTGTTAGAGCTAAAATTAGCATGTTTAAAGTGATTTTCATGCTTCCAGGGGCTTGGGAAGTTAATTAAATACCATTTGGAGGCATTTAATGTTAGAGCAAAAACGGCTGATTTTCGACAAAAGAGATAACACCCCCCCATTACGTCATGCTTCAGAAATGTGGAAAATGGTCTGTTTTCAAATGTTTTATTTTTGAACGTCAGTTCACATTTGTAGGTGGATCATCAGTGTTAGAGCTAAAATTAGCATGTTTAAAGTGATTTTCATGCTTCCAGGGGCTCGGGAAGTGAAATAAATACCATTTGGAGGATTTTAATGTTCGAGCAAAAACGGCTGATTTTCGACGAAAGAGCTAACACCCCCCCATTACGTCATGCTTTAGAAATGTGGAAAATGGTCCGTTTTCAAATGTTTTATTTTTGAACGTCAGTTCACATTTGTAGGTGGATCATCAGTGTTAGAGCTAAAATTAGCATGTTTAAAGTGATTTTCATGCTTCCAGGGGCCCAAAACACAAGATTTATGGAATGGTTAAAAGTGCATGAAAATGGCCAATTTACTCAATCTGAGTTCTCAAAAAGGGTTTCTTCACCCCGGGAAGTTAATTAAATACCATTTGGAGGCATTTAATGTTAGAGCAAAAACGGCTGATTTTCGACAAAAGAGATAACACCCCCCCATTACGTCATGCTTCAGAAATGTGGAAAATGGTCCGTTTTCAAATGTTTTATTTTTGAACGTAAGTTCACATTTGTAGGTGGATCATCAGTGTTAGAGATAAAATTAGCATGTTTAAAGTGATTTTCATGCTTCCAGGGGCCCAAAACACAAGATTTATGGAATGGTTAAAAGTGCATGAAAATGGCCAATTTACTCACTCTGAGTTCTCAAAAAGGGTTTCTTCACCCCGGGAAGTTAATTAAATACCATTTGGAGGCATTTAATGTTCGAGCAAAAACGGCTGATTTTCGACAAAAGAGATAACACCCCCCCATTACGTCATGCTTCAGAAATGTGGAAAATGGTCCGTTTTCAAATGTTTTATTTTTGAACGTCAGTTCACATTTGTAGGTGGATCATCAGTGTTAGAGCTAAAATTAGCATGTTTAAAGTGATTTTCATGCTTCCAGGGGCACAAAACACAAGATTTATGGAATGGTTAAAAGTGCATGAAAATGGCCAATTTACTCACTCTGAGTTCTCAAAAAGGGTTTCTTCACCCCAGGAAGTTAATTAAATACCATTTGGAGGCATTTAATGTTCGAGCAAAAACGGCTGATTTTCGACAAAAGAGATAACACCCCCCCATTACGTCATGCTTCAGAAATGTGGAAAATGGTCCGTTTTCAAATGTTTTATTTTTGAACGTCAGTTCACATTTGTAGGTGGATCATCAGTGTTAGAGCTAAAATTAGCATGTTTAAAGTGATTTTCATGCTTCCAGGGGCTCGGGAAGTGAAATAAATACCATTTGGCGGCATTTAATGTTCGAGCAAAAACGGCTGATTTTCGACAAAAGAGATAACACCCCCCTATTACGTCATGCTTCAGAAATGTGGAAAATGGTCCGTTTTCAAATGTTTTATTTTTGAACGTCAGTTCACATTTGTAGGTGGATCATCAGTGTTAGAGCTAAAATTAGCATGTTTAAAGTGATTTTCATGCTTCCAGGGGCTCGGGAAGTGAAATAAATACCATTTGGAGGCATTTAATGTTCGGCAAAAACGGCTGATTTTCGACAAAAGAGATAACACCCCCCCATTACGTCATGCTTCAGAAATGTGGAAAATGGTCCGTTTTCAAATGTTTTATTTTTGAACGTCAGTTCACATTTGTAGGTGGATCATCAGTGTTAGAGCTAAAATTAGCATGTTTAAAGTGATTTTCATGCTTCTTGGGGCCCAAAACACAAGATTTATGGAATGGTTAAAAGTGCATGAAAATGGCCAATTTACTCACTCTGAGTTCTCAAAAAGGGTTTCTTCACCCCGGGAAGTTAATTAAATACCATTTGGAGGCATTTAATGTTCGAGCAAAAAAGGCTGATTTTCCACAAAAGAGACAACACCCCCCCATTACGTCATGCTTCAGAAATGTGGAAAATGGTCCGTTTTCAAATGTTTTATTTTTGAACGTCAGTTCACATTTGTAGGTGGATCATCAGTGTTAGAGCTAAAATTAGCATGTTTAAAGTGATTTTCATGCTTCTTGGGGCCCAAAACACAAGATTTATGGAATGGTTAAAAGTGCATGAAAATGGCCAATTTACTCACTCTGAGTTCTCAAAAAGGGTTTCTTCACCCCGGGAAGTTAATTAAATACCATTTGGAGGCATTTAATGTTCGAGCAAAAACGGCTGATTTTCGACAAAAGAGATAACACCCCCCCATTACGTCATGCTTCAGAAATGTGGAAAATGGTCCGTTTTCAAATGTTTTATTTTTGAACGTCAGTTCACATTTGTAGGTGGATCATCAGTGTTAGAGCTAAAATTAGCATGTTTAAAGTGATTTTCATGCTTCCAGGGGCCCAAAACACAAGATTTATGGAATAGTTAAAAGTGCATGAAAATGGCCAATTTACTCACTCTGAGTTCTCAAAAAGGGTTTCTTCACCCCGGGAAGTTAATTAAATACCATTTGGAGGCATTTAATGTTAGAGCAAAAACGGCTGATTTTCGACAAAAGAGATAACACCCCCCCATTACGTCATGCTTCAGAAATGTGGAAAATGGTCCGTTTTCAAATGTTTTATTTTTGAACGTCAGTTCACATTTGTACGTGGATCATCAGTGTTAGAGCTAAAATTAGCATGTTTAAAGTGATTTTCATGCTTCCAGGGGCCCAAAACACAAGATTTATGGAATGGTTAAAAGTGCATGAAAATGGCCAATTTACTCACTCTGAGTTCTCAAAAAGGGTTTCTTCACCCCGGGAATTTAATTAAATACCATTTGGAGGCATTTAATGTTCGAGCAAAAACGGCTGATTTTCGACAAAAGAGATAACACCCCCCCATTACGTCATGCTTCAGAAATGTGGAAAATGGTCCGTTTTCAAATGTTTTATTTTTGAACGTCAGTTCACATTTGTATGTGGATCATCAGTGTTAGAGCTAAAATTAGCATGTTTAAAGTGATTTTCATGCTTCCAGGGGCCCAAAACACAAGATTTATGGAATGGTTAAAAGTGCATGAAAATGGCCAATTTACTCACTCTGAGTTCTCAAAAAGGGTTTCTTCACCCCGGGAAGTTAATTAAATACCATTTGGAGGCATTTAATGTTAGAGCAAAAACGGCTGATTTTCGACAAAAGAGATAACACCCCCCCATTACGTCATGCTTCAGAAATGTGGAAAATGGTCCGTTTTCAAATGTTTTATTTTTGAACGTCAGTTCACATTTGTAGGTGGATCATCAGTGTTAGAGCTAAAATTAGCATGTTTAAAGTGATTTTCATGCTTCCAGGGGCCCAAAACACAAGATTTATGGAATGGTTAAAAGTGCATGAAAATGGCCAATTTACTCACTCTGAGTTCTCAAAAAGGGTTTCTTCACCCCGGGAAGTTAATTAAATACCATTTGGAGGCATTTAATGTTCGAGCAAAAACGGCTGATTTTCGACAAAAGAGCTAACACCCCCCCATTACGTCATGCTTTAGAAATGTGGAAAATGGTCCGTTTTCAAATGTTTTATTTTTGAACGTCAGTTCACATTTGTAGGTGGATCATCAGTGTTAGAGCTAAAATTAGCATGTTTAAAGTGATTTTCATGCTTCCAGGGGCTCGGGAAGTGAAATAAATACCATTTGGAGGCATTTAATGTTCGAGCAAAAACGGCTGATTTTCGACAAAAGAGATAACACCCCTCCATTACGTCATGCTTCAGAAATGTGGAAAATGGTCCGTTTTCAAATGTTTTATTTTTGAACGTCAGTTCACATTTGTAGGTGGATCATCAGTGTTAGAGCTAAAATTAGCATGTTTAAAGTGATTTTCATGCTTCCAGGGGCCCAAAACACAAGATTTATGGAATGGTTAAAAGTGCATGAAAAGTGGCCAATTTACTCACTCTGAGTTCTCAAAAAGGGTTTCTTCACCTCGGGAAGTTAATTAAATACCATTTGGAGAAATTTAATGTTAGAGCAAAAACGGCTGATTTTCGACAAAAGAGATAACACCCCCCCATTACGTCATGCTTCAGAAATGTGGAAAATGGTCCGTTTTCAAATGTTTTATTTTTGAACGTCAGTTCACATTTGTAGGTGGATCATCAGTGTTAGAGCTAAAATTAGCATGTTTAAAGTGATTTTCATGCTTCCAGGGGCTCGGGAAGTGAAATAAATACCATTTGGAGGATTTTAATGTTCGAGCAAAAACGGCTGATTTTCGACGAAAGAGCTAACACCCCCCCATTACGTCATGCTTTAGAAATGTGGAAAATGGTCCGTTTTCAAATGTTTTATTTTTGAACGTCAGTTCACATTTGTAGGTGGATCATCAGTGTTAGAGCTAAAATTAGCATGTTTAAAGTGATTTTCATGCTTCCAGGGGCCCAAAACACAAGATTTATGGAATGGTTAAAAGTGCATGAAAATGGCCAATTTACTCAATCTGAGTTCTCAAAAAGGGTTTCTTCACCCCGGGAAGTTAATTAAATACCATTTGGAGGCATTTAATGTTCGAGCAAAAACGGCTGATTTTCGACAAAAGAGATAACACCCCCCCATTACGCCATGCTTCAGAAATGTGGAAAATGGTCCGTTTTCAAATGTTTTATTTTTGAACGTCAGTTCACATTTGTAGGTGGATCATCAGTGTTAGAGCTAAAATTAGCACGTTTAAAGTGATTTTCATGCTTCCAGGGGCCCAAAACACAAGATTTATGGAATGGTTAAAAGTGCATGAAAATGGCCAATTTACTCACTCTGAGTTCTCAAAAAGGGTTTCTTCACCCCGGGAAGTTAATTAAATACCATTTGGAGGCATTTAATGTTCGAGCAAAAACGGCTGATTTTCGACAAAAGAGATAACACCCCCCCATTACGTCATGCTTCAGAAATGTGGAAAATGGTCCGTTTTCAAATGTTTTATTTTTGAACGTCAGTTCACATTTGTAGGTGGATCATCAGTGTTAGAGCTAAAATTAGCATGTTTAAAGTGATTTTCATGCTTCCAGGGGCACAAAACACAAGATTTATGGAATGGTTAAAAGTGCATGAAAATGGCCAATTTACTCACTCTGAGTTCTCAAAAAGGGTTTCTTCACCCCAGGAAGTTAATTAAATACCATTTGGAGGCATTTAATGTTCGAGCAAAAACGGCTGATTTTCGACAAAAGAGATAACACCCCCCCATTACGTCATGCTTCAGAAATGTGGAAAATGGTCCGTTTTCAAATGTTTTATTTTTGAACGTCAGTTAACATTTGTAGGTGGATCATCAGTGTTAGAGCTAAAATTAGCATGTTTAAAGTGATTTTCATGCTTCCAGGGGCCCAAAACACAAGATTTATGGAATGGTTAAAAGTGCATGAAAATGGCCAATTTACTCACTCTAAGTTCTCAAAAAGGGTTTCTTCATCCCGGGAAGTTAATTAAATACCATTTGGAGGCATTTAATGTTAGAGCAAAAACGGCTGATTTTCGACAAAAGAGACAACACCCCCCCCATTAAGTCATGCTTTAGAAATGTGGAAAATGGTCCGTTTTCAAATGTTTTATTTTTGAACGTCAGTTCACATTTGTAGGTGGATCATCAGTGTTAGAGCTAAAATTAGCATGTTTAAAGTGATTTTCATGCTTCTTGGGGCCCAAAACACAAGATTTATGGAATGGTTAAAAGTGCATGAAAATGGCCAATTTACTCACTCTGAGTTCTCAAAAAGGGTTTCTTCACCCCAGGAAGTTAATTAAATACCATTTGGAGGCATTTAATGTTCGAGCAAAAACGGCTGATTTTCGACAAAAGAGATAACACCCCCCCATTACGTCATGCTTCAGAAATGTGGAAAATGGTCCGTTTTCAAATTTTTTATTTTTGAACGTCAGTTCACATTTGTAGGTGGATCATCAGTGTTAGAGCTAAAATTAGCATGTTTAAAGTGATTTTCATGCTTCCAGGGGCTTGGGAAGTTAATTAAATACCATTTGGAGGCATTTAATGTTAGAGCAAAAACGGCTGATTTTCTACAAAAGAGATAACACCCCCCCATTACGTCATGCTTCAGAAATGTGGAAAATGGTCCGTTTTCAAATGTTTTATTTTTGAACGTCAGTTCACATTTGTAGGTGGATCATCAGTGTTAGAGCTAAAATTAGCATGTTTAAAGTGATTTTCATGCTTCCAGGGGCTCGGGAAGTGAAATAAATACCATTTGGCGGCATTTAATGTTCGAGCAAAAACGGCTGATTTTCGACAAAAGAGATAACACCCCCCCATTACGTCATGCTTCAGAAATGTGGAAAATGGTCCGTTTTCAAATGTTTTATTTTTGAACGTCAGTTCACATTTGTAGGTGGATCATCAGTGTTAGAGCTAAAATTAGCATGTTTAAAGTGATTTTCATGCTTCCAGGGGCTCGGGAAGTGAAATAAATACCATTTGGAGGCATTTAATGTTCGAGCAAAAACGGCTGATTTTCGACAAAAGAGATAACACCCCCCCATTACGTCATGCTTCAGAAATGTGGAAAATGGTCCGTTTTCAAATGTTTTATTTTTGAACATCAGTTCACATTTGTAGGTGGATCATCAGTGTTAGAGCTAAAATTAGCAGGTTTAAAGTGATTTTCATGCTTCCAGGGGCTCGGAAGTGAAATAAATACCATTTGGAGGCATTTAATGTTCAAGCAAAAAAGGCTGATTTTCCACAAAAGAGACAACACCCCCCCATTACGTCATGCTTCAGAAATGTGGAAAATGGTCCGTTTTCAAATGTTTTATTTTTGAACGTCAGTTCACATTTGTAGGTGGATCATCAGTGTTAGAGCTAAAATTAGCATGTTTAAAGTGATTTTCATGCTTCTTGGGGCCCAAAACACAAGATTTATGGAATGGTTAAAAGTGCATGAAAATGGCCAATTTACTCACTCTGAGTTCTCAAAAAGGGTTTCTTCACCCCGGGAAGTTAATTAAATACCATTTGGAGGCATTTAATGTTCGAGCAAAAACGGCTGATTTTCGACAAAAGAGATAACACCCCCCCATTACGTCATGCTTCAGAAATGTGGAAAATGGTCCGTTTTCAAATGTTTTATTTTTGAACGTCAGTTCACATTTGTAGGTGGATCATCAGTGTTAGAGCTAAAATTAGCATGTTTAAAGTGATTTTCATGCTTCCAGGGGCTCGGGAAGTGAAATAAATACCATTTGGAGGCATTTAATGTTCGAGCAAAAAAGGCTGATTTTCCACAAAAGAGATAACACCCCCCCCCCCATTACGTCATGCTTCAGAAATGTGGAAAATGGTCCGTTTTCAAATGTTTTATTTTTGAACGTCAGTTCACATTTGTAGGTGGATCATCAGTGTTAGAGCTAAAATTAGCATGTTTAAAGTGATTTTCATGCTTCCAGGGGCTCGGGAAGTGAAATAAATACCATTTGGAGGCATTTAATGTTCGAGCAAAAACGGCTGATTTTCGACAAAAGAGATAACACCCCCCCATTACGTCATGCTTCAGAAATGTGGAAAATGGTCCGTTTTCAAATGTTTTATTTTTGAACGTCAGTTCACATTTGTAGGTGGATCATCAGTGTTAGAGCTAAAATTAGCATGTTTAAAGTGATTTTCATGCTTCCAGTGGCTCGGAAAGTGAAATAAATACCATTTGGAGGCATTTAATGTTCGAGCAAAAAAGGCTGATTTCCCACAAAAGAGATAACACCCCCCCATTACGTCATGCTTCAGAAATGTGGAAAATGGTCCGTTTTCAAATGTTTTATTTTTGAACGTCAGTTCACATTTGTAGGTGGATCATCAGTGTTAGAGCTAAAATTAGCATGTTTAAAGTGATTTTCATGCTTCCAGGGGCTCGGGAAGTGAAATAAATACCATTTGGAGGCATTTAATGTTCGAGCAAAACCGGCTGATTTTCGACAAAAGAGATAACACCCCCCCCATTACGTCATGCTTCAGAAATGTGGAAAATGGTCCGTTTTCAAATGTTTTATTTTTGAACGTAAGTTCACATTTGTAGGTGGATCATCAGTGTTAGAGCTAAAATTAGCATGTTTAAAGTGATTTTCATGCTTCCAGGGGCTCGGGAAGTGAAATAAATACCATTTGGAGGCATTTAATGTTCGAGCAAAAACGGCTGATTTTCGACAAAAGAGATAACACCCCCTATTACGTCATGCTTCAGAAATGGGGAAAATGGTCCGTTTTCAAATGTTTTATTTTTGAACGTCAGTTCACATTTGTAGGTGGATCATCAGTGTTAGAGCTAAAATTAGCATGTTTAAAGTGATTTTCATGCTTCCAGGGGCTCGGGAAGTTAATTAAATACCATTTGGAGGCATTTAATGTTAGAGCAAAAACGGCTGATTTTCGACAAAAGAGATAACACCCCCCCATTACGTCATGCTTCAGAAATGTGGAAAATGGTCCGTTTTCAAATGTTTTATTTTTGAACGTCAGTTCACATTTGTAGGTGGATCATCAGTGTTAGAGCTAAAATTAGCATGTTTAAAGTGATTTTCATGCTTCCAGGGGCTCGGGAAGTGAAATAAATACCATTTGGAGGATTTTAATGTTCGAGCAAAAACGGCTGATTTTCGACGAAAGAGCTAACACCCCCCCATTACGTCATGCTTTAGAAATGTGGAAAATGGTCCTTTTTCAAATGTTTTATTTTTGAACGTCAGTTCACATTTGTAGGTGGATCATCAGTGTTAGAGCTAAAATTAGCATGTTTAAAGTGATTTTCATGCTTCCAGGGGCCCAAAACACAAGATTTATGGAATGGTTAAAAGTGCATGAAAATGGCCAATTTACTCAATCTGAGTTCTCAAAAAGGGTTTCTTCACCCCGGGAAGTTAATTAAATACCATTTGGAGGCATTTAATGTTAGAGCAAAAACGGCTGATTTTCGACAAAAGAGATAACACCCCCCCCATTACGTCATGCTTCAGAAATGTGGAAAATGGTCCGTTTTCAAATGTTTTATTTTTGAACGTCAGTTCACATTTGTAGGTGGATCATCAGTGTTAGAGCTAAAATTAGCATGTTTAAAGTGATTTTCATGCTTCCAGGGGCCCAAAACACAAGATTTATGGAATGGTTAAAAGTGCACGAAAATGGCCAATTTACTCACTCTGAGTTCTCAAAAAGGGTTTCTTCACCCCGGGAAGTTAATTAAATACCATTTGGAGGCATTTAATGTTCGAGCAAAAACGGCTGATTTTCGACAAAAGAGATAACACCCCCCCATTACGTCATGCTTCAGAAATGTGGAAAATGGTCCGTTTTCAAATGTTTTATTTTTGAACGTCAGTTCACATTTGTAGGTGGATCATCAGTGTTAGAGCTAAAATTAGCATGTTTAAAGTGATTTTCATGCTTCCAGGGGCTCGGAAGTGAAATAAATACCATTTGGAGGCATTTAATGTTCAAGCAAAAAAGGCTGATTTTCCACAAAAGAGACAACACCCCCCCATTACGTCATGCTTCAGAAATGTGGAAAATGGTCCGTTTTCAAATGTTTTATTTTTGAACGTCAGTTCACATTTGTAGGTGGATCATCAGTGTTAGAGCTAAAATTAGCATGTTTAAAGTGATTTTCATGCTTCTTGGGGCCCAAAACACAAGATTTATGGAATGGTTAAAAGTGCATGAAAATGGCCAATTTACTCACTCTGAGTTCTCAAAAAGGGTTTCTTCACCCCGGGAAGGTAATTAAATACCATTTGGAGGCATTTAATGTTCGAGCAAAAACGGCTGATTTTCGACAAAAGAGATAACACCCCCCCATTACGTCATGCTTCAGAAATGTGGAAAATGGTCCGTTTTCAAATGTTTTATTTTTGAACGTCAGTTCACATTTGTAGGTGGATCATCAGTGTTAGAGCTAAAATTAGCATGTTTAAAGTGATTTTCATGCTTCCAGGGGCCCAAAACACAAGATTTATGGAATAGTTAAAAGTGCATGAAAATGGCCAATTTACTCACTCTGAGTTCTCAAAAAGGGTTTCTTCACCCCGGGAAGTTAATTAAATACCATTTGGAGGCATTTAATGTTAGAGCAAAAACGGCTGATTTTCGACAAAAGAGATAACACCCCCCCATTACGTCATGCTTCAGAAATGTGGAAAATGGTCCGTTTTCAAATGTTTTATTTTTGAACGTCAGTTCACATTTGTAGGTGGATCATCAGTGTTAGAGCTAAAATTAGCATGTTTAAAGTGATTTTCATGCTTCCAGGGGCCCAAAACACAAGATTTATGGAATGGTTAAAAGTGCATGAAAATGGCCAATTTACTCACTCTGAGTTCTCAAAAAGGGTTTCTTCACCCCGGGAAGTTAATTAAATACCATTTGGAGGCATTTAATGTTCGAGCAAAAACGGCTGATTTTCGACAAAAGAGCTAACACCCCCCCATTACGTCATGCTTTAGAAATGTGGAAAATGGTCCGTTTTCAAATGTTTTATTTTTGAACGTCAGTTCACATTTGTAGGTGGATCATCAGTGTTAGAGCTAAACTTAGCATGTTTAAAGTGATTTTCATGCTTCCAGGGGCTCGGGAAGTGAAATAAATACCATTTGGAGGCATTTAATGTTCGAGCAAAAACGGCTGATTTTCGACAAAAGAGATAACACCCCTCCATTACGTCATGCTTCAGAAATGTGGAAAATGGTCCGTTTTCAAATGTTTTATTTTTGAACGTCAGTTCACATTTGTAGGTGGATCATCAGTGTTAGAGCTAAAATTAGCATGTTTAAAGTGATTTTCATGCTTCCAGGGGCCCAAAACACAAGATTTATGGAATGGTTAAAAGTGCATGAAAAGTGGCCAATTTACTCACTCTGAGTTCTCAAAAAGGGTTTCTTCACCTCGGGAAGTTAATTAAATACCATTTGGAGGCATTTAATGTTCGAGCAAAAACGGCCGATTTTCGACAAAAGAGATAACACCCCCCCATTACGTCATGCTTCAGAAATGTGGAAAATGGTCCGTTTTCAAATGTTTTATTTTTGAACGTCAGTTCACATTTGTAGGTGGATCATCAGTGTTAGAGCTAAAATTAGCATGTTTAAAGTGATTTTCATGCTTCCAGGGGCTCGGGAAGTTAATTAAATACCATTTGGAGGCATTTAATGTTAGAGCAAAAACGGCTGATTTTCGACAAAAGAGATAACACCCCCCCATTACGTCATGCTTCAGAAATGTGGAAAATGGTCCGTTTTCAAATGTTTTATTTTTGAACGTCAGTTCACATTTGTAGGTGGATCATCAGTGTTAGAGCTAAAATTAGCATGTTTAAAGTGATTTTCATGCTTCCAGGGGCTCGGGAAGTGAAATAAATACCATTTGGAGGATTTTAATGTTCGAGCAAAAACGGCTGATTTTCGACGAAAGAGCTAACACCCCCCCATTACGTCATGCTTTAGAAATGTGGAAAATGGTCCGTTTTCAAATGTTTTATTTTTGAACGTCAGTTCACATTTGTAGGTGGATCATCAGTGTTAGAGCTAAAATTAGCATGTTTAAAGTGATTTTCATGCTTCCAGGGGCCCAAAACACAAGATTTATGGAATGGTTAAAAGTGCATGAAAATGGCCAATTTACTCACTCTGAGTTCTCAAAAAGGGTTTCTTCACCCCGGGAAGTTAATTAAATACCATTTGGAGGCATTTAATGTTCGAGCAAAAACGGCTGATTTTCGACAAAAGAGATAACACCCCCCCCATTACGTCATGCTTCAGAAATGTGGAAAATGGTCCGTTTTCAAATGTTTTATTTTTGAACGTCAGTTCACATTTGTAGGTGGATCATCAGTGTTAGAGCTAAAATTAGCATGTTTAAAGTGATTTTCATGCTTCCAGGGGCACAAAACACAAGATTTATGGAATGGTTAAAAGTGCATGAAAATGGCCAATTTACTCACTCTGAGTTCTCAAAAAGGGTTTCTTCACCCCAGGAAGTTAATTAAATACCATTTGGAGGCATTTAATGTTCGAGCAAAAACGGCTGATTTTCGACAAAAGAGATAACACCCCCCCATTACGTCATGCTTCAGAAATGTGGAAAATGGTCCGTTTTCAAATGTTTTATTTTTGAACGTCAGTTCACATTTGTAGGTGGATCATCAGTGTTAGAGCTAAAATTAGCATGTTTAAAGTGATTTTCATGCTTCCAGGGGCCCAAAACACAAGATTTATGGAATGGTTAAAAGTGCATGAAAATGGCCAATTTACTCACTCTAAGTTCTCAAAAAGGGTTTCTTCATCCCGGGAAGTTAATTAAATACCATTTGGAGGCATTTAATGTTAGAGCAAAAACGGCTGATTTTCGACAAAAGAGATAACACCCCCCCCATTACGTCATGCTTTAGAAATGTGGAAAATGGTCCGTTTTCAAATGTTTTATTTTTGAACGTCAGTTCACATTTGTAGGTGGATCATCAGTGTTAGAGCTAAAATTAGCATGTTTAAAGTGATTTTCATGCTTCTTGGGGCCCAAAACACAAGATTTATGGAATGGTTAAAAGTGCATGAAAATGGCCAATTTACTCACTCTGAGTTCTCAAAAAGGGTTTCTTCACCCCAGGAAGTTAATTAAATACCATTTGGAGGCATTTAATGTTCGAGCAAAAACGGCTGATTTTCGACAAAAGAGATAACACCCCCCCATTACGTCATGCTTCAGAAATGTGGAAAATGGTCCGTTTTCAAATTTTTTATTTTTGAACGTCAGTTCACATTTGTAGGTGGATCATCAGTGTTAGAGCTAAAATTAGCATATTTAAAGTGATTTTCATGCTTCCAGGGGCTTGGGAAGTTAATTAAATACCATTTGGAGGCATTTAATGTTAGAGCAAAAACGGCTGATTTTCTACAAAAGAGATAACACCCCCCCATTACGTCATGCTTCAGAAATGTGGAAAATGGTCCGTTTTCAAATGTTTTATTTTTGAACGTCAGTTCACATTTGTAGGTGGATCATCAGTGTTAGAGCTAAAATTAGCATGTTTAAAGTGATTTTCATGCTTCCAGTGGCTCGGAAAGTGAAATAAATACCATTTGGAGGCATTTAATGTTCGAGCAAAAAAGGCTGATTTCCCACAAAAGAGATAACACCCCCCCATTACGTCATGCTTCAGAAATGTGGAAAATGGTCCGTTTTCAAATGTTTTATTTTTGAACGTCAGTTCACATTTGTAGGTGGATCATCAGTGTTAGAGCTAAAATTAGCATGTTTAAAGTGATTTTCATGCTTCCAGGGGCTCGGGAAGTGAAATAAATACCATTTGGAGGCATTTAATGTTCGAGCAAAACCGGCTGATTTTCGACAAAAGAGATAACACCCCCCCCATTACGTCATGCTTCAGAAATGTGGAAAATGGTCCGTTTTCAAATGTTTTATTTTTGAACGTAAGTTCACATTTGTAGGTGGATCATCAGTGTTAGAGCTAAAATTAGCATGTTTAAAGTGATTTTCATGCTTCCAGGGGCTCGGGAAGTGAAATAAATACCATTTGGAGGCATTTAATGTTCGAGCAAAAACGGCTGATTTTCGACAAAAGAGATAACACCCCCTATTACGTCATGCTTCAGAAATGGGGAAAATGGTCCGTTTTCAAATGTTTTATTTTTGAACGTCAGTTCACATTTGTAGGTGGATCATCAGTGTTAGAGCTAAAATTAGCATGTTTAAAGTGATTTTCATGCTTCCAGGGGCTCGGGAAGTTAATTAAATACCATTTGGAGGCATTTAATGTTAGAGCAAAAACGGCTGATTTTCGACAAAAGAGATAACACCCCCCCATTACGTCATGCTTCAGAAATGTGGAAAATGGTCCGTTTTCAAATGTTTTATTTTTGAACGTCAGTTCACATTTGTAGGTGGATCATCAGTGTTAGAGCTAAAATTAGCATGTTTAAAGTGATTTTCATGCTTCCAGGGGCTCGGGAAGTGAAATAAATACCATTTGGAGGATTTTAATGTTCGAGCAAAAACGGCTGATTTTCGACGAAAGAGCTAACACCCCCCCATTACGTCATGCTTTAGAAATGTGGAAAATGGTCCGTTTTCAAATGTTTTATTTTTGAACGTCAGTTCACATTTGTAGGTGGATCATCAGTGTTAGAGCTAAAATTAGCATGTTTAAAGTGATTTTCATGCTTCCAGGGGCCCAAAACACAAGATTTATGGAATGGTTAAAAGTGCATGAAAATGGCCAATTTACTCAATCTGAGTTCTCAAAAAGGGTTTCTTCACCCCGGGAAGTTAATTAAATACCATTTGGAGGCATTTAATGTTAGAGCAAAAACGGCTGATTTTCGACAAAAGAGATAACACCCCCCCCATTACGTCATGCTTCAGAAATGTGGAAAATGGTCCGTTTTCAAATGTTTTATTTTTGAACGTCAGTTCACATTTGTAGGTGGATCATCAGTGTTAGAGCAAAAATTAGCATGTTTAAAGTGATTTTCATGCTTCCAGGGGCCCAAAACACAAGATTTATGGAATGGTTAAAAGTGCACGAAAATGGCCAATTTACTCACTCTGAGTTCTCAAAAAGGGTTTCTTCACCCCGGGAAGTTAATTAAATACCATTTGGAGGCATTTAATGTTCGAGCAAAAACGGCTGATTTTCGACAAAAGAGATAACACCCCCCCATTACGTCATGCTTCAGAAATGTGGAAAATGGTCCGTTTTCAAATGTTTTATTTTTGAACGTCAGTTCACATTTGTAGGTGGATCATCAGTGTTAGAGCTAAAATTAGCATGTTTAAAGTGATTTTCATGCTTCCAGGGGCTCGGAAGTGAAATAAATACCATTTGGAGGCATTTAATGTTCAAGCAAAAAAGGCTGATTTTCCACAAAAGAGACAACACCCCCCCATTACGTCATGCTTCAGAAATGTGGAAAATGGTCCGTTTTCAAATGTTTTATTTTTGAACGTCAGTTCACATTTGTAGGTGGATCATCAGTGTTAGAGCTAAAATTAGCATGTTTAAAGTGATTTTCATGCTTCCAGGGGCCCAAAACACAAGATTTATGGAATGGTTAAAAGTGCATGAAAATGGCCAATTTACTCACTCTAAGTTCTCAAAAAGGGTTTCTTCATCCCGGGAAGTTAATTAAATACCATTTGGAGGCATTTAATGTTAGAGCAAAAACGGCTGATTTTCGACAAAAGAGATAACACCCCCCCCATTACGTCATGCTTTAGAAATGTGGAAAATGGTCCGTTTTCAAATGTTTTATTTTTGAACGTCAGTTCACATTTGTAGGTGGATCATCAGTGTTAGAGCTAAAATTAGCATGTTTAAAGTGATTTTCATGCTTCTTGGGGCCCAAAACACAAGATTTATGGAATGGTTAAAAGTGCATGAAAATGGCCAATTTACTCACTCTGAGTTCTCAAAAAGGGTTTCTTCACCCCAGGAAGTTAATTAAATACCATTTGGAGGCATTTAATGTTCGAGCAAAAACGGCTGATTTTCGACAAAAGAGATAACACCCCCCCATTACGTCATGCTTCAGAAATGTGGAAAATGGTCCGTTTTCAAATTTTTTATTTTTGAACGTCAGTTCACATTTGTAGGTGGATCATCAGTGTTAGAGCTAAAATTAGCATATTTAAAGTGATTTTCATGCTTCCAGGGGCTTGGGAAGTTAATTAAATACCATTTGGAGGCATTTAATGTTAGAGCAAAAACGGCTGATTTTCTACAAAAGAGATAACACCCCCCCATTACGTCATGCTTCAGAAATGTGGAAAATGGTCCGTTTTCAAATGTTTTATTTTTGAACGTCAGTTCACATTTGTAGGTGGATCATCAGTGTTAGAGCTAAAATTAGCATGTTTAAAGTGATTTTCATGCTTCCAGTGGCTCGGAAAGTGAAATAAATACCATTTGGAGGCATTTAATGTTCGAGCAAAAAAGGCTGATTTCCCACAAAAGAGATAACACCCCCCCATTACGTCATGCTTCAGAAATGTGGAAAATGGTCCGTTTTCAAATGTTTTATTTTTGAACGTCAGTTCACATTTGTAGGTGGATCATCAGTGTTAGAGCTAAAATTAGCATGTTTAAAGTGATTTTCATGCTTCCAGGGGCTCGGGAAGTGAAATAAATACCATTTGGAGGCATTTAATGTTCGAGCAAAACCGGCTGATTTTCGACAAAAGAGATAACACCCCCCCCATTACGTCATGCTTCAGAAATGTGGAAAATGGTCCGTTTTCAAATGTTTTATTTTTGAACGTAAGTTCACATTTGTAGGTGGATCATCAGTGTTAGAGCTAAAATTAGCATGTTTAAAGTGATTTTCATGCTTCCAGGGGCTCGGGAAGTGAAATAAATACCATTTGGAGGCATTTAATGTTCGAGCAAAAACGGCTGATTTTCGACAAAAGAGATAACACCCCCTATTACGTCATGCTTCAGAAATGGGGAAAATGGTCCGTTTTCAAATGTTTTATTTTTGAACGTCAGTTCACATTTGTAGGTGGATCATCAGTGTTAGAGCTAAAATTAGCATGTTTAAAGTGATTTTCATGCTTCCAGGGGCTCGGGAAGTTAATTAAATACCATTTGGAGGCATTTAATGTTAGAGCAAAAACGGCTGATTTTCGACAAAAGAGATAACACCCCCCCATTACGTCATGCTTCAGAAATGTGGAAAATGGTCCGTTTTCAAATGTTTTATTTTTGAACGTCAGTTCACATTTGTAGGTGGATCATCAGTGTTAGAGCTAAAATTAGCATGTTTAAAGTGATTTTCATGCTTCCAGGGGCTCGGGAAGTGAAATAAATACCATTTGGAGGATTTTAATGTTCGAGCAAAAACGGCTGATTTTCGACGAAAGAGCTAACACCCCCCCATTACGTCATGCTTTAGAAATGTGGAAAATGGTCCGTTTTCAAATGTTTTATTTTTGAACGTCAGTTCACATTTGTAGGTGGATCATCAGTGTTAGAGCTAAAATTAGCATGTTTAAAGTGATTTTCATGCTTCCAGGGGCCCAAAACACAAGATTTATGGAATGGTTAAAAGTGCATGAAAATGGCCAATTTACTCAATCTGAGTTCTCAAAAAGGGTTTCTTCACCCCGGGAAGTTAATTAAATACCATTTGGAGGCATTTAATGTTAGAGCAAAAACGGCTGATTTTCGACAAAAGAGATAACACCCCCCCCATTACGTCATGCTTCAGAAATGTGGAAAATGGTCCGTTTTCAAATGTTTTATTTTTGAACGTCAGTTCACATTTGTAGGTGGATCATCAGTGTTAGAGCTAAAATTAGCATGTTTAAAGTGATTTTCATGCTTCCAGGGGCCCAAAACACAAGATTTATGGAATGGTTAAAAGTGCACGAAAATGGCCAATTTACTCACTCTGAGTTCTCAAAAAGGGTTTCTTCACCCCGGGAAGTTAATTAAATACCATTTGGAGGCATTTAATGTTCGAGCAAAAACGGCTGATTTTCGACAAAAGAGATAACACCCCCCCATTACGTCATGCTTCAGAAATGTGGAAAATGGTCCGTTTTCAAATGTTTTATTTTTGAACGTCAGTTCACATTTGTAGGTGGATCATCAGTGTTAGAGCTAAAATTAGCATGTTTAAAGTGATTTTCATGCTTCCAGGGGCTCGGAAGTGAAATAAATACCATTTGGAGGCATTTAATGTTCAAGCAAAAAAGGCTGATTTTCCACAAAAGAGACAACACCCCCCCATTACGTCATGCTTCAGAAATGTGGAAAATGGTCCGTTTTCAAATGTTTTATTTTTGAACGTCAGTTCACATTTGTAGGTGGATCATCAGTGTTAGAGCTAAAATTAGCATGTTTAAAGTGATTTTCATGCTTCTTGGGGCCCAAAACACAAGATTTATGGAATGGTTAAAAGTGCATGAAAATGGCCAATTTACTCACTCTGAGTTCTCAAAAAGGGTTTCTTCACCCCGGGAAGGTAATTAAATACCATTTGGAGGCATTTAATGTTCGAGCAAAAACGGCTGATTTTCGACAAAAGAGATAACACCCCCCCATTACGTCATGCTTCAGAAATGTGGAAAATGGTCCGTTTTCAAATATTTTATTTTTGAACGTCAGTTCACATTTGTAGGTGGATCATCAGTGTTAGAGCTAAAATTAGCATGTTTAAAGTGATTTTCATGCTTCCAGGGGCCCAAAACACAAGATTTATGGAATAGTTAAAAGTGCATGAAAATGGCCAATTTACTCACTCTGAGTTCTCAAAAAGGGTTTCTTCACCCCGGGAAGTTAATTAAATACCATTTGGAGGCATTTAATGTTAGAGCAAAAACGGCTGATTTTCGACAAAAGAGATAACACCCCCCCATTACGTCATGCTTCAGAAATGTGGAAAATGGTCCGTTTTCAAATGTTTTATTTTTGAACGTCAGTTCACATTTGTAGGTGGATCATCAGTGTTAGAGCTAAAATTAGCATGTTTAAAGTGATTTTCATGCTTCCAGGGGCCAAAAAACAAGATTTATGGAATGGTTAAAAGTGCATGAAAATGGCCAATTTACTCACTCTGAGTTCTCAAAAAGGGTTTCTTCACCCCGGGAAGTTAATTAAATACCATTTGGAGGCATTTAATGTTCGAGCAAAAACGGATGATTTTCGACAAAAGAGATAACACCCCCCATTACGTCATGCTTCAGAAATGTGGAAAATGGTCCGTTTTCAAATGTTTTATTTTTGAACGTCAGTTCACATTTGTATGTGGATCATCAGTGTTAGAGCTAAAATTAGCATGTTTAAAGTGATTTTCATGCTTCCAGGGGCCCAAAACACAAGATTTATGGAATGGTTAAAAGTGCATGAAAATGGCCAATTTACTCACTCTGAGTTCTCAAAAAGGGTTTCTTCACCCCGGGAAGTTAATTAAATACCATTTGGAGGCATTTAATGTTAGAGCAAAAACTGCTGATTTTCGACAAAAGAGATAACACCCCCCCCATTACGTCATGCTTCAGAAATGTGGAAAATGGTCCGTTTTCAAATGTTTTATTTTTGAACGTCAGTTCACATTTGTAGGTGGATCATCAGTGTTAGAGCTAAAATTAGCATGTTTAAAGTGATTTTCATGCTTCCAGGGGCCCAAAACACAAGATTTATGGAATGGTTAAAAGTGCATGAAAATGGCCAATTTACTCACTCTGAGTTCTCAAAAAGGGTTTCTTCACCCCGGGAAGTTAATTAAATACCATTCGGAGGCATTTAATGTTCGAGCAAAAACGGCTGATTTTCGACAAAAGAGCTAACACCCCCCCATTACGTCATGCTTTAGAAATGTGGAAAATGGTCCGTTTTCAAATGTTTTATTTTTGAACGTCAGTTCACATTTGTAGGTGGATCATCAGTGTTAGAGCTAAACTTAGCATGTTTAAAGTGATTTTCATGCTTCCAGGGGCTCGGGAAGTGAAATAAATACCATTTGGAGGCATTTAATGTTCGAGCAAAAACGGCTGATTTTCGACAAAAGAGATAACACCCCTCCATTACGTCATGCTTCAGAAATGTGGAAAATGGTCCGTTTTCAAATGTTTTATTTTTGAACGTCAGTTCACATTTGTAGGTGGATCATCAGTGTTAGAGCTAAAATTAGCATGTTTAAAGTGATTTTCATGCTTCCAGGGGCCCAAAACACAAGATTTATGGAATGGTTAAAAGTGCATGAAAAGTGGCCAATTTACTCACTCTGAGTTCTCAAAAAGGGTTTCTTCACCCCGGGAAGGTAATTAAATACCATTTGGAGGCATTTAATGTTCGAGCAAAAACGGCTGATTTTCGACAAAAGAGATAACACCCCCCCATTACGTCATGCTTCAGAAATGTGGAAAATGGTCCGTTTTCAAATATTTTATTTTTGAAAGTCAGTTCACATTTGTAGGTGGATCATCAGTGTTAGAGCTAAAATTAGCATGTTTAAAGTGATTTTCATGCTTCCAGGGGCCCAAAACACAAGATTTATGGAATAGTTAAAAGTGCATGAAAATGGCCAATTTACTCACTCTGAGTTCTCAAAAAGGGTTTCTTCACCCCGGGAAGTTAATTAAATACCATTTGGAGGCATTTAATGTTAGAGCAAAAACGGCTGATTTTCGACAAAAGAGGTAACACCCCCCCATTACGTCATGCTTCAGAAATGTGGAAAATGGTCCGTTTTCAAATGTTTTATTTTTGAACGTCAGTTCACATTTGTAGGTGGATCATCAGTGTTAGAGCTAAAATTAGCATGTTTAAAGTGATTTTCATGCTTCCAGGGGCCAAAAAACAAGATTTATGGAATGGTTAAAAGTGCATGAAAATGGCCAATTTACTCACTCTGAGTTCTCAAAAAGGGTTTCTTCACCCCGGGAAGTTAATTAAATACCATTTGGAGGCATTTAATGTTCGAGCAAAAACGGATGATTTTCGACAAAAGAGATAACACCCCCCCATTACGTCATGCTTCAGAAATGTGGAAAATGGTCCGTTTTCAAATGTTTTATTTTTGAACGTCAGTTCACATTTGTATGTGGATCATCAGTGTTAGAGCTAAAATTAGCATGTTTAAAGTGATTTTCATGCTTCCAGGGGCCCAAAACACAAGATTTATGGAATGGTTAAAAGTGCATGAAAATGGCCAATTTACTCACTCTGAGTTCTCAAAAAGGGTTTCTTCACCCCGGGAAGTTAATTAAATACCATTTGGAGGCATTTAATGTTAGAGCAAAAACTGCTGATTTTCGACAAAAGAGATAACACCCCCCCCATTACGTCATGCTTCAGAAATGTGGAAAATGGTCCGTTTTCAAATGTTTTATTTTTGAACGTCAGTTCACATTTGTAGGTGGATCATCAGTGTTAGAGCTAAAATTAGCATGTTTAAAGTGATTTTCATGCTTCCAGGGGCCCAAAACACAAGATTTATGGAATGGTTAAAAGTGCATGAAAATGGCCAATTTACTCACTCTGAGTTCTCAAAAAGGGTTTCTTCACCCCGGGAAGTTAATTAAATACCATTCGGAGGCATTTAATGTTCGAGCAAAAACGGCTGATTTTCGACAAAAGAGCTAACACCCCCCCATTACGTCATGCTTTAGAAATGTGGAAAATGGTCCGTTTTCAAATGTTTTATTTTTGAACGTCAGTTCACATTTGTAGGTGGATCATCAGTGTTAGAGCTAAACTTAGCATGTTTAAAGTGATTTTCATGCTTCCAGGGGCTCGGGAAGTGAAATAAATACCATTTGGAGGCATTTAATGTTCGAGCAAAAACGGCTGATTTTCGACAAAAGAGATAACACCCCTCCATTACGTCATGCTTCAGAAATGTGGAAAATGGTCCGTTTTCAAATGTTTTATTTTTGAACGTCAGTTCACATTTGTAGGTGGATCATCAGTGTTAGAGCTAAAATTAGCATGTTTAAAGTGATTTTCATGCTTCCAGGGGCCCAAAACACAAGATTTATGGAATGGTTAAAAGTGCATGAAAAGTTGCCAATTTACTCACTCTGAGTTCTCAAAAAGGGTTTCTTCACCTCGGGAAGTTAATTAAATACCATTTGGAGGCATTTAATGTTCGAGCAAAAACGGCCGATTTTCGACAAAAGAGATAACACCCCCCCCCATTACGTCATGCTTCAGAAATGTGGAAAATGGTCCGTTTTCAAATGTTTTATTTTTGAACGTCAGTTCACATTTGTAGGTGGATCATCAGTGTTAGAGCTAAAATTAGCATGTTTAAAGTGATTTTCATGCTTCCAGGGGCTTGGGAAGTTAATTAAATACCATTTGGAGGCATTTAATGTTAGAGCAAAAACGGCTGATTTTCGACAAAAGAGATAACACCCCCCCATTACGTCATGCTTCAGAAATGTGGAAAATGGTCCGTTTTCAAATGTTTTATTTTTGAACGTCAGTTCACATTTGTAGGTGGATCATCAGTGTTAGAGCTAAAATTAGCATGTTTAAAGTGATTTTCATGCTTCCAGGGGCTCGGGAAGTGAAATAAATACCATTTGGAGGATTTTAATGTTCGAGCAAAAACGGCTGATTTTCGACGAAAGAGCTAACACCCCCCCATTACGTCATGCTTTAGAAATGTGGAAAATGGTCCGTTTTCAAATGTTTTATTTTTGAACGTCAGTTCACATTTGTAGGTGGATCATCAGTGTTAGAGCTAAAATTAGCATGTTTAAAGTGATTTTCATGCTTCCAGGGGCCCAAAACACAAGATTTATGGAATGGTTAAAAGTGCATGAAAATGGCCAATTTACTCAATCTGAGTTCTCAAAAAGGGTTTCTTCACCCCGGGAAGTTAATTAAATACCATTTGGAGGCATTTAATGTTAGAGCAAAAACGGCTGATTTTCGACAAAAGAGATAACACCCCCCATTACGTCATGCTTCAGAAATGTGGAAAATGGTCCGTTTTCAAATGTTTTATTTTTGAACGTAAGTTCACATTTGTAGGTGGATCATCAGTGTTAGAGCTAAAATTAGCATGTTTAAAGTGATTTTCATGCTTCCAGGGGCCCAAAACACAAGATTTATGGAATGGTTAAAAGTGCATGAAAATGGCCAATTTACTCACTCTGAGTTCTCAAAAAGGGTTTCTTCACCCCGGGAAGTTAATTAAATACCATTTGGAGGCATTTAATGTTCGAGCAAAAACGGCTGATTTTCGACAAAAGAGATAACACCCCCCCATTACGTCATGCTTCAGAAATGTGGAAAATGGTCCGTTTTCAAATGTTTTATTTTTGAACGTCAGTTCACATTTGTAGGTGGATCATCAGTGTTAGAGCTAAAATTAGCATGTTTAAAGTGATTTTCATGCTTCCAGGGGCACAAAACACAAGATTTATGGAATGGTTAAAAGTGCATGAAAATGGCCAATTTACTCACTCTGAGTTCTCAAAAAGGGTTTCTTCACCCCAGGAAGTTAATTAAATACCATTTGGAGGCATTTAATGTTCGAGCAAAAACGGCTGATTTTCGACAAAAGAGATAACACCCCCCCATTACGTCATGCTTCAGAAATGTGGAAAATGGTCCGTTTTCAAATGTTTTATTTTTGAACGTCAGTTCACATTTGTAGGTGGATCATCAGTGTTAGAGCTAAAATTAGCATATTTAAAGTGATTTTCATGCTTCCAGGGGCCCAAAACACAAGATTTATGGAATGGTTAAAAGTGCATGAAAATGGCCAATTTACTCACTCTAAGTTCTCAAAAAGGGTTTCTTCATCCCGGGAAGTTAATTAAATACCATTTGGAGGCATTTAATGTTAGAGCAAAAACGGCTGATTTTCGACAAAAGAGATAACACCCCCCCCATTACGTCATGCTTTAGAAATGTGGAAAATGGTCCGTTTTCAAATGTTTTATTTTTGAACGTCAGTTCACATTTGTAGGTGGATCATCAGTGTTAGAGCTAAAATTAGCATGTTTAAAGTGATTTTCATGCTTCTTGGGGCCCAAAACACAAGATTTATGGAATGGTTAAAAGTGCATGAAAATGGCCAATTTACTCACTCTGAGTTCTCAAAAAGGGTTTCTTCACCCCAGGAAGTTAATTAAATACCATTTGGAGGCATTTAATGTTCGAGCAAAAACGGCTGATTTTCGACAAAAGAGATAACACCCCCCCATTACGTCATGCTTCAGAAATGTGGAAAATGGTCCGTTTTCAAATTTTTTATTTTTGAACGTCAGTTCACATTTGTAGGTGGATCATCAGTGTTAGAGCTAAAATTAGCATATTTAAAGTGATTTTCATGCTTCCAGGGGCTTGGGAAGTTAATTAAATACCATTTGGAGGCATTTAATGTTAGAGCAAAAACGGCTGATTTTCTACAAAAGAGATAACACCCCCCCATTACGTCATGCTTCAGAAATGTGGAAAATGGTCCGTTTTCAAATGTTTTATTTTTGAACGTCAGTTCACATTTGTAGGTGGATCATCAGTGTTAGAGCTAAAATTAGCATGTTTAAAGTGATTTTCATGCTTCCAGGGGCTCGGGAAGTGAAATAAATACCATTTGGCGGCATTTAATGTTCGAGCAAAAACGGCTGATTTTCGACAAAAGAGATAACACCCCCCCATTACGTCATGCTTCAGAAATGTGGAAAATGGTCCGTTTTCAAATGTTTTATTTTTGAACGTCAATTCACATTTGTAGGTGGATCATCAGTGTTAGAGCTAAAATTAGCATGTTTAAAGTGATTTTCATGCTTCCAGGGGCTCGGGAAGTGAAATAAATACCATTTGGAGGCATTTAATGTTCGAGCAAAACCGGCTGATTTTCGACAAAAGAGATAACACCCCCCCATTACGTCATGCTTCAGAAATGTGGAAAATGGTCCGTTTTCAAATGTTTTATTTTTGAACGTCAGTTCACATTTGTAGGTGGATCATCAGTGTTAGAGCTAAAATTAGCATGTTTAAAGTGATTTTCATGCTTCCAGGGGCTCGGAAGTGAAATAAATACCATTTGGAGGCATTTAATGTTCAAGCAAAAAAGGCTGATTTTCCACAAAAGAGACAACACCCCCCCATTACGTCATGCTTCAGAAATGTGGAAAATGGTCCGTTTTCAAATGTTTTATTTTTGAACGTCAGTTCACATTTGTAGGTGGATCATCAGTGTTAGAGCTAAAATTAGCATGTTTAAAGTGATTTTCATGCTTCTTGGGGCCCAAAACACAAGATTTATGGAATGGTTAAAAGTGCATGAAAATGGCCAATTTACTCACTCTGAGTTCTCAAAAAGGGTTTCTTCACCCCGGGAAGTTAATTAAATACCATTTGGAGGCATTTAATGTTCGAGCAAAAACGGCTGATTTTCGACAAAAGAGATAACACCCCCCCATTACGTCATGCTTCAGAAATGTGGAAAATGGTCCGTTTTCAAATGTTTTATTTTTGAACGTCAGTTCACATTTGTAGGTGGATCATCAGTGTTAGAGCTAAAATTAGCATGTTTAAAGTGATTTTCATGCTTCCAGGGGCCCAAAACACAAGATTTATGGAATAGTTAAAAGTGCATGAAAATGGCCAATTTACTCACTCTGAGTTCTCAAAAAGGGTTTCTTCACCCCGGGAAGTTAATTAAATACCATTTGGAGGCATTTAATGTTAGAGCAAAAACGGCTGATTTTCGACAAAAGAGATAACACCCCCCCATTACGTCATGCTTCAGAAATGTGGAAAATGGTCCGTTTTCAAATGTTTTATTTTTGAACGTCAGTTCACATTTGTAGGTGGATCATCAGTGTTAGAGCTAAAATTAGCATGTTTAAAGTGATTTTCATGCTTCCAGGGGCTCGGGAAGTGAAATAAATACCATTTGGAGGCATTTAATGTTCGAGCAAAAAAGGCTGATTTTCCACAAAAGAGATAACACCCCCCCCCATTACGTCATGCTTCAGAAATGTGGAAAATGGTCCGTTTTCAAATGTTTCATTTTTGAACGTCAGTTCACATTTGTAGGTGGATCATCAGTGTTAGAGCTAAAATTAGCATGTTTAAAGTGATTTTCATGCTTCCAGGGGCTCGGGAAGATAAATAAATACCATTTGGAGGCATTTAATGTTCGAGCAAAAACGGCTGATTTTCGACAAAAGAGATAACACCCCCCCATTACGTCATGCTTCAGAAATGTGGAAAATGGTCCGTTTTCAAATGTTTTATTTTTGAACGTCAGTTCACATTTGTAGGTGGATCATCAGTGTTAGAGCTAAAATTAGCATGTTTAAAGTGATTTTCATGCTTCCAGGGGCTCGGAAAGTGAAATAAATACCATTTGGAGGCATTTAATGTTCGAGCAAAAAAGGCTGATTTCCCACAAAAGAGATAACACCCCCCCATTACGTCATGCTTCAGAAATGTGGAAAATGGTCCGTTTTCAAATGTTTTATTTTTGAACGTCAGTTCACATTTGTAGGTGGATCATCAGTGTTAGAGCTAAAATTAGCATGTTTAAAGTGATTTTCATGCTTCCAGGGGCTCGGGAAGTGAAATAAATACCATTTGGAGGCATTTAATGTTCGAACAAAACCGGCTGATTTTCGACAAAAGAGATAACACCCCCCCCCATTACGTCATGCTTCAGAAATGTGGAAAATGGTCCGTTTTCAAATGTTTTATTTTTGAACGTAAGTTCACATTTGTAGGTGGATCATCAGTGTTAGAGCTAAAATTAGCATGTTTAAAGTGATTTTCATGCTTCCAGGGGCCCAAAACACAAGATTTATGGAATGGTTAAAAGTGCATGAAAATGGCCAATTTACTCACTCTGAGTTCTCAAAAAGGGTTTCTTCACCCCGGGAAGGTAATTAAATACCATTTGGAGGCATTTAATGTTCGAGCAAAAACGGCTGATTTTCGACAAAAGAGATAACACCCCCCCATTACGTCATGCTTCAGAAATGTGGAAAATGGTCCGTTTTCAAATGTTTTATTTTTGAACGTCAGTTCACATTTGTAGGTGGATCATCAGTGTTAGAGCTAAAATTAGCATGTTTAAAGTGATTTTCATGCTTCCAGGGGCCCAAAACACAAGATTTATGGAATAGTTAAAAGTGCATGAAAATGGCCAATTTACTCACTCTGAGTTCTCAAAAAGGGTTTCTTCACCCCGGGAAGTTAATTAAATACCATTTGGAGGCATTTAATGTTAGAGCAAAAACGGCTGATTTTCGACAAAAGAGATAACACCCCCCCATTACGTCATGCTTCAGAAATGTGGAAAATGGTCCGTTTTCAAATGTTTTATTTTTGAACGTCAGTTCACATTTGTAGGTGGATCATCAGTGTTAGAGCTAAAATTAGCATGTTTAAAGTGATTTTCATGCTTCCAGGGGCCCAAAACACAAGATTTATGGAATGGTTAAAAGTGCATGAAAATGGCCAATTTACTCACTCTGAGTTCTCAAAAAGGGTTTCTTCACCCCGGGAAGGTAATTAAATACCATTTGGAGGCATTTAATGTTCGAGCAAAAACGGCTGATTTTCGACAAAAGAGATAACACCCCCCCATTACGTCATGCTTCAGAAATGTGGAAAATGGTCCGTTTTCAAATGTTTTATTTTTGAACGTCAGTTCACATTTGTAGGTGGATCATCAGTGTTAGAGCTAAAATTAGCATGTTTAAAGTGATTTTCATGCTTCCAGGGGCCCAAAACACAAGATTTATGGAATAGTTAAAAGTGCATGAAAATGGCCAATTTACTCACTCTGAGTTCTCAAAAAG
Organism: Lissotriton vulgaris; assembly: GCF_964263255.1. Classification (NCBI taxonomy): domain Eukaryota; kingdom Metazoa; phylum Chordata; class Amphibia; order Caudata; family Salamandridae; genus Lissotriton; species Lissotriton vulgaris. The sequence goes on along the minus strand of NW_028248558.1, from coordinate 204,034 downwards.
GGTTTCTTCACCCCGGGAAGTTAATTAAATACCATTTGGAGGCATTTAATGTTAGAGCAAAAACGGCTGATTTTCGACAAAAGAGATAACACCCCCCCATTACGTCATGCTTCAGAAATGTGGAAAATGGTCCGTTTTCAAATGTTTTATTTTTGAACGTCAGTTCACATTTGTAGGTGGATCATCAGTGTTAGAGCTAAAATTAGCATGTTTAAAGTGATTTTCATGCTTCCAGGGGCCCAAAACACAAGATTTATGGAATGGTTAAAAGTGCATGAAAATGGCCAATTTACTCACTCTGAGTTCTCAAAAAGGGTTTCTTCACCCCGGGAAGTTAATTAAATACCATTTGGAGGCATTTAATGTTAGAGCAAAAACTGCTGATTTTCGACAAAAGAGATAACACCCCCCCCATTACGTCATGCTTCAGAAATGTGGAAAATGGTCCGTTTTCAAATGTTTTATTTTTGAACGTCAGTTCACATTTGTAGGTGGATCATCAGTGTTAGAGCTAAAATTAGCATGTTTAAAGTGATTTTCATGCTTCCAGGGGCCCAAAACACAAGATTTATGGAATGGTTAAAAGTGCATGAAAATGGCCAATTTACTCACTCTGAGTTCTCAAAAAGGGTTTCTTCACCCCGGGAAGTTAATTAAATACCATTTGGAGGCATTTAATGTTCGAGCAAAAACGGCTGATTTTCGACAAAAGAGCTAACACCCCCCCATTACGTCATGCTTTAGAAATGTGGAAAATGGTCCGTTTTCAAATGTTTTATTTTTGAACGTCAGTTCACATTTGTAGGTGGATCATCAGTGTTAGAGCTAAACTTAGCATGTTTAAAGTGATTTTCATGCTTCCAGGGGCTCGGGAAGTGAAATAAATACCATTTGGAGGCATTTAATGTTCGAGCAAAAACGGCTGATTTTCGACAAAAGAGATAACACCCCTCCATTATGTCATGCTTCAGAAATGTGGAAAATGGTCCGTTTTCAAATGTTTTATTTTTGAACGTCAGTTCACATTTGTAGGTGGATCATCAGTGTTAGAGCTAAAATTAGCATGTTTAAAGTGATTTTCATGCTTCCAGGGGCCCAAAACACAAGATTTATGGAATGGTTAAAAGTGCATGAAAAGTGGCCAATTTACTCACTCTGAGTTCTCAAAAAGGGTTTCTTCACCTCGGGAAGTTAATTAAATACCATTTGGAGGCATTTAATGTTCGAGCAAAAACGGCTGATTTTCGACAAAAGAGATAACACCCCCCCATTACGTCATGCTTCAGAAATGTGGAAAATGGTCCGTTTTCAAATGTTTTATTTTTGAACGTCAGTTCACATTTGTAGGTGGATCATCAGTGTTAGAGCTAAAATTAGCATGTTTAAAGTGATTTTCATGCTTCCAGGGGCTCGGGAAGTTAATTAAATACCATTTGGAGGCATTTAATGTTAGAGCAAAAACGGCTGATTTTCGACAAAAGAGATAACACCCCCCCATTACGTCATGCTTCAGAAATGTGGAAAATGGTCCGTTTTCAAATGTTTTATTTTTGAACGTCAGTTCACATTTGTAGGTGGATCATCAGTGTTAGAGCTAAAATTAGCATGTTTAAAGTGATTTTCATGCTTCCAGGGGCTCGGGAAGTGAAATAAATACCATTTGGAGGATTTTAATGTTCGAGCAAAAACGGCTGATTTTCGACGAAAGAGCTAACACCCCCCCATTACGTCATGCTTTAGAAATGTGGAAAATGGTCCGTTTTCAAATGTTTTATTTTTGAACGTCAGTTCACATTTGTAGGTGGATCATCAGTGTTAGAGCTAAAATTAGCATGTTTAAAGTGATTTTCATGCTTCCAGGGGCCCAAAACACAAGATTTATGGAATGGTTAAAAGTGCATGAAAATGGCCAATTTACTCAATCTGAGTTCTCAAAAAGGGTTTCTTCACCCCGGGAAGTTAATTAAATACCATTTGGAGGCATTTAATGTTAGAGCAAAAACGGCTGATTTTCGACAAAAGAGATAACACCCCCCATTACGTCATGCTTCAGAAATGTGGAAAATGGTCCGTTTTCAAATGTTTTATTTTTGAACGTAAGTTCACATTTGTAGGTGGATCATCAGTGTTAGAGCTAAAATTAGCATGTTTAAAGTGATTTTCATGCTTCTAGGGGCCCAAAACACAAGATTTATGGAATGGTTAAAAGTGCATGAAAATGGCCAATTTACTCACTCTGAGTTCTCAAAAAGGGTTTCTTCACCCCGGGAAGTTAATTAAATACCATTTGGAGGCATTTAATGTTCGAGCAAAAACGGCTGATTTTCGACAAAAGAGATAACACCCCCCCATTACGTCATGCTTCAGAAATGTGGAAAATGGTCCGTTTTCAAATGTTTTATTTTTGAACGTCAGTTCACATTTGTAGGTGGATCATCAGTGTTAGAGCTAAAATTAGCATGTTTAAAGTGATTTTCATGCTTCCAGGGGCACAAAACACAAGATTTATGGAATGGTTAAAAGTGCATGAAAATGGCCAATTTACTCACTCTGAGTTCTCAAAAAGGGTTTCTTCACCCCAGGAAGTTAATTAAATACCATTTGGAGGCATTTAATGTTCGAGCAAAAACGGCTGATTTTCGACAAAAGAGATAACACCCCCCCATTACGTCATGCTTCAGAAATGTGGAAAATGGTCCGTTTTCAAATGTTTTATTTTTGAACGTCAGTTCACATTTGTAGGTGGATCATCAGTGTTAGAGCTAAAATTAGCATGTTTAAAGTGATTTTCATGCTTCCAGGGGCCCAAAACACAAGATTTATGGAATGGTTAAAAGTGCATGAAAATGGCCAATTTACTCACTCTAAGTTCTCAAAAAGGGTTTCTTCATCCCGGGAAGTTAATTAAATACCATTTGGAGGCATTTAATGTTAGAGCAAAAACGGCTGATTTTCGACAAAAGAGATAACACCCCCCCCATTACGTCATGCTTCAGAAATGTGGAAAATGGTCCGTTTTCAAATGTTTTATTTTTGAACGTCAGTTCACATTTGTAGGTGGATCATCAGTGTTAGAGCTAAAATTAGCATGTTTAAAGTGATTTTCATGCTTCTTGGGGCCCAAAACACAAGATTTATGGAATGGTTAAAAGTGCATGAAAATGGCCAATTTACTCACTCTGAGTTCTCAAAAAGGGTTTCTTCACCCCAGGAAGTTAATTAAATACCATTTGGAGGCATTTAATGTTCGAGCAAAAACGGCTGATTTTCGACAAAAGAGATAACACCCCCCCATTACGTCATGCTTCAGAAATGTGGAAAATGGTCCGTTTTCAAATTTTTTATTTTTGAACGTCAGTTCACATTTGTAGGTGGATCATCAGTGTTAGAGCTAAAATTAGCATGTTTAAAGTGATATTCATGCTTCCAGGGGCTTGGGAAGTTAATTAAATACCATTTGGAGGCATTTAATGTTAGAGCAAAAACGGCTGATTTTCTACAAAAGAGATAACACCCCCCCATTACGTCATGCTTCAGAAATGTGGAAAATGGTCCGTTTTCAAATGTTTTATTTTTGAACGTCAGTTCACATTTGTAGGTGGATCATCAGTGTTAGAGCTAAAATTAGCATGTTTAAAGTGATTTTCATGCTTCCAGGGGCTTGGGAAGTTAATTAAATACCATTTGGAGGCATTTAATGTTAGAGCAAAAACGGCTGATTTTCTACAAAAGAGATAACACCCCCCCATTACGTCATGCTTCAGAAATGTGGAAAATGGTCCGTTTTCAAATGTTTTCTTTTTGAACGTCAGTTCACATTTGTAGGTGGATCATCAGTGTTAGAGCTAAAATTAGCATGTTTAAAGTGATTTTCATGCTTCCAGGGGCTCGGGAAGTGAAATAAATACCATTTGGCGGCATTTAATGTTCGAGCAAAAACGGCTGATTTTCGACAAAAGAGATAACACCCCCCCATTACGTCATGCTTCAGAAATGTGGAAAATGGTCCGTTTTCAAATGTTTTATTTTTGAACGTCAGTTCACATTTGTAGGTGGATCATCAGTGTTAGAGCTAAAATTAGCATGTTTAAAGTGATTTTCATGCTTCCAGGGGCTCGGGAAGTGAAATAAATACCATTTGGAGGCATTTAATGTTCGAGCAAAAACGGCTGATTTTCGACAAAAGAGATAACACCCCCCCATTACGTCATGCTTCAGAAATGTGGAAAATGGTCCGTTTTCAAATGTTTTATTTTTGAACGTCAGTTCACATTTGTAGGTGGATCATCAGTGTTAGAGCTAAAATTAGCATGTTTAAAGTGATTTTCATGCTTCCAGGGGCTCGGAAGTGAAATAAATACCATTTGGAGGCATTTAATGTTCAAGCAAAAAAGGCTGATTTTCCACAAAAGAGACAACACCCCCCCATTACGTCATGCTTCAGAAATGTGGAAAATGGTCCGTTTTCAAATGTTTTATTTTTGAACGTCAGTTCACATTTGTAGGTGGATCATCAGTGTTAGAGCTAAAATTAGCATGTTTAAAGTGATTTTCATGCTTCTTGGGGCCCAAAACACAAGATTTATGGAATGGTTAAAAGTGCATGAAAATGGCCAATTTACTCACTCTGAGTTCTCAAAAAGGGTTTCTTCACCCCGGGAAGTTAATTAAATACCATTTGGAGGCATTTAATGTTCGCGCAAAAACGGCTGATTTTCGACAAAAGAGATAACACCCCCCCATTACGTCATGCTTCAGAAATGTGGAAAATGGTCCGTTTTCAAATGTTTTATTTTTGAACGTCAGTTCACATTTGTAGGTGGATCATCAGTGTTAGAGCTAAAATTAGCATGTTTAAAGTGATTTTCATGCTTCCAGGGGCCCAAAACACAAGATTTATGGAATAGTTAAAAGTGCATGAAAATGGCCAATTTACTCACTCTGAGTTCTCAAAAAGGGTTTCTTTACCCCGGGAAGTTAATTAAATACCATTTGGAGGCATTTAATGTTAGAGCAAAAACGGCTGATTTTCGACAAAAGAGATAACACCCCCCCATTACGTCATGCTTCAGAAATGTGGAAAATGGTCCGTTTTCAAATTTTTAATTTTTGAACGTCAGTTCACATTTGTAGGTGGATCATCAGTGTTAGAGCTAAAATTAGCATGTTTAAAGTGATTTTCATGCTTCCAGGGGCTTGGGAAGTTAATTAAATACCATTTGGAGGCATTTAATGTTAGAGCAAAAACGGCTGATTTTCTACAAAAGAGATAACACCCCCCCATTACGTCATGCTTCAGAAATGTGGAAAATGGTCCGTTTTCAAATGTTTTATTTTTGAACGTCAGTTCACATTTGTAGGTGGATCATCAGTGTTAGAGCTAAAATTAGCATGTTTAAAGTGATTTTCATGCTTCCAGGGGCCCAAAACACAAGATTTATGGAATAGTTAAAAGTGCATGAAAATGGCCAATTTACTCACTCTGAGTTCTCAAAAAGGGTTTCTTCACCCCGGGAAGTTAATTAAATACCATTTGGAGGCATTTAATGTTCGAGCAAAAACGGCTGATTTTCGACAAAAGAGATAACACCCCCCCATTACGTCATGCTTCAGAAATGTGGAAAATGGTCCGTTTTCAAATTTTTTATTTTTGAACGTCAGTTCACATTTGTAGGTGGATCATCAGTGTTAGAGCTAAAATTAGCATGTTTAAAGTGATTTTCATGCTTCCAGGGGCTTGGGAAGTTAATTAAATACCATTTGGAGGCATTTAATGTTAGAGCAAAAACGGCTGATTTTCTACAAAAGAGATAACACCCCCCCATTACGTCATGCTTCAGAAATGTGGAAAATGGTCCGTTTTCAAATGTTTTATTTTTGAACGTCAGTTCACATTTGTAGGTGGATCATCAGTGTTAGAGCTAAAATTAGCATGTTTAAAGTGATTTTCATGCTTCCAGGGGCTTGGGAAGTTAATTAAATACCATTTGGAGGCATTTAATGTTAGAGCAAAAACGGCTGATTTTCTACAAAAGAGATAACACCCCCCCATTACGTCATGCTTCAGAAATGTGGAAAATGGTCCGTTTTCAAATGTTTTCTTTTTGAACGTCAGTTCACATTTGTAGGTGGATCATCAGTGTTAGAGCTAAAATTAGCATGTTTAAAGTGATTTTCATGCTTCCAGGGGCTCGGGAAGTGAAATAAATACCATTTGGCGGCATTTAATGTTCGAGCAAAAACGGCTGATTTTCGACAAAAGAGATAACACCCCCCCATTACGTCATGCTTCAGAAATGTGGAAAATGGTCCGTTTTCAAATGTTTTATTTTTGAACGTCAGTTCACATTTGTAGGTGGATCATCAGTGTTAGAGCTAAAATTAGCATGTTTAAAGTGATTTTCATGCTTCCAGGGGCCCAAAACACAAGATTTATGGAATGGTTAAAAGTGCATGAAAATGGCCAATTTACTCAATCTGAGTTCTCAAAAAGGGTTTCTTCACCCCGGGAAGTTAATTAAATACCATTTGGAGGCATTTAATGTTAGAGCAAAAACGGCTGATTTTCGACAAAAGAGATAACACCCCCCATTACGTCATGCTTCAGAAATGTGGAAAATGGTCCGTTTTCAAATGTTTTATTTTTGAACGTAAGTTCACATTTGTAGGTGGATCATCAGTGTTAGAGCTAAAATTAGCATGTTTAAAGTGATTTTCATGCTTCTAGGGGCCCAAAACACAAGATTTATGGAATGGTTAAAAGTGCATGAAAATGGCCAATTTACTCACTCTGAGTTCTCAAAAAGGGTTTCTTCACCCCGGGAAGTTAATTAAATACCATTTGGAGGCATTTAATGTTCGAGCAAAAACGGCTGATTTTCGACAAAAGAGATAACACCCCCCCATTACGTCATGCTTCAGAAATGTGGAAAATGGTCCGTTTTCAAATGTTTTATTTTTGAACGTCAGTTCACATTTGTAGGTGGATCATCAGTGTTAGAGCTAAAATTAGCATGTTTAAAGTGATTTTCATGCTTCCAGGGGCACAAAACACAAGATTTATGGAATGGTTAAAAGTGCATGAAAATGGCCAATTTACTCACTCTGAGTTCTCAAAAAGGGTTTCTTCACCCCAGGAAGTTAATTAAATACCATTTGGAGGCATTTAATGTTCGAGCAAAAACGGCTGATTTTCGACAAAAGAGATAACACCCCCCCATTACGTCATGCTTCAGAAATGTGGAAAATGGTCCGTTTTCAAATGTTTTATTTTTGAACGTCAGTTCACATTTGTAGGTGGATCATCAGTGTTAGAGCTAAAATTAGCATGTTTAAAGTGATTTTCATGCTTCCAGGGGCCCAAAACACAAGATTTATGGAATGGTTAAAAGTGCATGAAAATGGCCAATTTACTCACTCTAAGTTCTCAAAAAGGGTTTCTTCATCCCGGGAAGTTAATTAAATACCATTTGGAGGCATTTAATGTTAGAGCAAAAACGGCTGATTTTCGACAAAAGAGATAACACCCCCCCCATTACGTCATGCTTCAGAAATGTGGAAAATGGTCCGTTTTCAAATGGTTTATTTTTGAACGTCAGTTCACATTTGTAGGTGGATCATCAGTGTTAGAGCTAAAATTAGCATGTTTAAAGTGATTTTCATGCTTCTTGGGGCCCAAAACACAAGATTTATGGAATGGTTAAAAGTGCATGAAAATGGCCAATTTACTCACTCTGAGTTCTCAAAAAGGGTTTCTTCACCCCAGGAAGTTAATTAAATACCATTTGGAGGCATTTAATGTTCGAGCAAAAACGGCTGATTTTCGACAAAAGAGATAACACCCCCCCATTACGTCATGCTTCAGAAATGTGGAAAATGGTCCGTTTTCAAATTTTTTATTTTTGAACGTCAGTTCACATTTGTAGGTGGATCATCAGTGTTAGAGCTAAAATTAGCATGTTTAAAGTGATATTCATGCTTCCAGGGGCTTGGGAAGTTAATTAAATACCATTTGGAGGCATTTAATGTTAGAGCAAAAACGGCTGATTTTCTACAAAAGAGATAACACCCCCCCATTACGTCATGCTTCAGAAATGTGGAAAATGGTCCGTTTTCAAATGTTTTATTTTTGAACGTCAGTTCACATTTGTAGGTGGATCATCAGTGTTAGAGCTAAAATTAGCATGTTTAAAGTGATTTTCATGCTTCCAGGGGCTTGGGAAGTTAATTAAATACCATTTGGAGGCATTTAATGTTAGAGCAAAAACGGCTGATTTTCTACAAAAGAGATAACACCCCCCCATTACGTCATGCTTCAGAAATGTGGAAAATGGTCCGTTTTCAAATGTTTTCTTTTTGAACGTCAGTTCACATTTGTAGGTGGATCATCAGTGTTAGAGCTAAAATTAGCATGTTTAAAGTGATTTTCATGCTTCCAGGGGCTCGGGAAGTGAAATAAATACCATTTGGCGGCATTTAATGTTCGAGCAAAAACGGCTGATTTTCGACAAAAGAGATAACACCCCCCCATTACGTCATGCTTCAGAAATGTGGAAAATGGTCCGTTTTCAAATGTTTTATTTTTGAACGTCAGTTCACATTTGTAGGTGGATCATCAGTGTTAGAGCTAAAATTAGCATGTTTAAAGTGATTTTCATGCTTCCAGGGGCTCGGGAAGTGAAATAAATACCATTTGGAGGCATTTAATGTTCGAGCAAAAACGGCTGATTTTCGACAAAAGAGATAACACCCCCCCATTACGTCATGCTTCAGAAATGTGGAAAATGGTCCGTTTTCAAATGTTTTATTTTTGAACGTCAGTTCACATTTGTAGGTGGATCATCAGTGTTAGAGCTAAAATTAGCATGTTTAAAGTGATTTTCATGCTTCTTGGGGCCCAAAACACAAGATTTATGGAATGGTTAAAAGTGCATGAAAATGGCCAATTTACTCACTCTGAGTTCTCAAAAAGGGTTTCTTCACCCCGGGAAGTTAATTAAATACCATTTGGAGGCATTTAATGTTCGAGCAAAAACGGCTGATTTTCGACAAAAGAGATAACACCCCCCCATTACGTCATGCTTCAGAAATGTGGAAAATGGTCCGTTTTCAAATGTTTTATTTTTGAACGTCAGTTCACATTTGTAGGTGGATCATCAGTGTTAGAGCTAAAATTAGCATGTTTAAAGTGATTTTCATGCTTCCAGGGGCCCAAAACACAAGATTTATGGAATAGTTAAAAGTGCATGAAAATGGCCAATTTACTCACTCTGAGTTCTCAAAAAGGGTTTCTTTACCCCGGGAAGTTAATTAAATACCATTTGGAGGCATTTAATGTTAGAGCAAAAACGGCTGATTTTCGACAAAAGAGATAACACCCCCCCATTACGTCATGCTTCAGAAATGTGGAAAATGGTCCGTTTTCAAATTTTTAATTTTTGAACGTCAGTTCACATTTGTAGGTGGATCATCAGTGTTAGAGCTAAAATTAGCATGTTTAAAGTGATTTTCATGCTTCCAGGGGCTTGGGAAGTTAATTAAATACCATTTGGAGGCATTTAATGTTAGAGCAAAAACGGCTGATTTTCTACAAAAGAGATAACACCCCCCCATTACGTCATGCTTCAGAAATGTGGAAAATGGTCCGTTTTCAAATGTTTTATTTTTGAACGTCAGTTCACATTTGTAGGTGGATCATCAGTGTTAGAGCTAAAATTAGCATGTTTAAAGTGATTTTCATGCTTCCAGGGGCCCAAAACACAAGATTTATGGAATAGTTAAAAGTGCATGAAAATGGCCAATTTACTCACTCTGAGTTCTCAAAAAGGGTTTCTTCACCCCGGGAAGTTAATTAAATACCATTTGGAGGCATTTAATGTTCGAGCAAAAACGGCTGATTTTCGACAAAAGAGATAACACCCCCCCATTACGTCATGCTTCAGAAATGTGGAAAATGGTCCGTTTTCAAATTTTTTATTTTTGAACGTCAGTTCACATTTGTAGGTGGATCATCAGTGTTAGAGCTAAAATTAGCATGTTTAAAGTGATTTTCATGCTTCCAGGGGCTTGGGAAGTTAATTAAATACCATTTGGAGGCATTTAATGTTAGAGCAAAAACGGCTGATTTTCTACAAAAGAGATAACACCCCCCCATTACGTCATGCTTCAGAAATGTGGAAAATGGTCCGTTTTCAAATGTTTTATTTTTGAACGTCAGTTCACATTTGTAGGTGGATCATCAGTGTTAGAGCTAAAATTAGCATGTTTAAAGTGATTTTCATGCTTCCAGGGGCTTGGGAAGTTAATTAAATACCATTTGGAGGCATTTAATGTTAGAGCAAAAACGGCTGATTTTCTACAAAAGAGATAACACCCCCCCATTACGTCATGCTTCAGAAATGTGGAAAATGGTCCGTTTTCAAATGTTTTCTTTTTGAACGTCAGTTCACATTTGTAGGTGGATCATCAGTGTTAGAGCTAAAATTAGCATGTTTAAAGTGATTTTCATGCTTCCAGGGGCTCGGGAAGTGAAATAAATACCATTTGGCGGCATTTAATGTTCGAGCAAAAACGGCTGATTTTCGACAAAAGAGATAACACCCCCCCATTACGTCATGCTTCAGAAATGTGGAAAATGGTCCGTTTTCAAATGTTTTATTTTTGAACGTCAGTTCACATTTGTAGGTGGATCATCAGTGTTAGAGCTAAAATTAGCATGTTTAAAGTGATTTTCATGCTTCCAGGGGCTCGGGAAGTGAAATAAATACCATTTGGAGGCATTTAATGTTCGAGCAAAAACGGCTGATTTTCGACAAAAGAGATAACACCCCCCCATTACGTCATGCTTCAGAAATGTGGAAAATGGTCCGTTTTCAAATGTTTTATTTTTGAACGTCAGTTCACATTTGTAGGTGGATCATCAGTGTTAGAGCTAAAATTAGCATGTTTAAAGTGATTTTCATGCTTCCAGGGGCTTGGAAGTGAAATAAATACCATTTGGAGGCATTTAATGTTCAAGCAAAAAAGGCTGATTTTCCACAAAAGAGACAACACCCCCCCATTACGTCATGCTTCAGAAATGTGGAAAATGGTCCGTTTTCAAATGTTTTATTTTTGAACGTCAGTTCACATTTGTAGGTGGATCATCAGTGTTAGAGCTAAAATTAGCATGTTTAAAGTGATTTTCATGCTTCTTGGGGCCCAAAACACAAGATTTATGGAATGATTAAAAGTGCATGAAAATGGCCAATTTACTCACTCTGAGTTCTCAAAAAGGGTTTCTTCACCCCGGGAAGTTAATTAAATACCATTTGGAGGCATTTAATGTTAGAGCAAAAACGGCTGATTTTCGACAAAAGAGATAACACCCCCCCATTACGTCATGCTTCAGAAATGTGGAAAATGGTCCGTTTTCAAATGTTTTATTTTTGAACGTCAGTTCACATTTGTAGGTGGATCATCAGTGTTAGAGCTAAAATTAGCATGTTTAAAGTGATTTTCATGCTTCCAGGGGCCCAAAACACAAGATTTATGGAATGGTTAAAAGTGCATGAAAATGGCCAATTTACTCACTCTGAGTTCTCAAAAAGGGTTTCTTCACCCCGGGAAGTTAATTAAATACCATTTGGAGGCATTTAATGTTCGAGCAAAAACGGCTGATTTTCGACAAAAGAGATAACACCCCCCCATTACGTCATGCTTCAGAAATGTGGAAAATGGTCCGTTTTCAAATGTTTTATTTTTGAACGTCAGTTCACATTTGTAGGTGGATCATCAGTGTTAGAGCTAAAATTAGCATGTTTAAAGTGATTTTCATGCTTCCAGGGGCCCAAAACACAAGATTTATGGAATGGTTAAAAGTGCATGAAAATGGCCAATTTACTCACTCTGAGTTCTCAAAAAGGGTTTCTTCACCCCGGGAAGTTAATTAAATACCATTTGGAGGCATTTAATGTTCGAGCAAAAACGGCTGATTTTCGACAAAAGAGATAACACCCCCCCATTATGTCATGCTTCAGAAATGTGGAAAATGGTCAGTTTTCAAATGTTTTATTTTTGAACGTAAGTTCACATTTGTAGGTGGATCATCAGTGTTAGAGCTAAAATTAGCATGTTTAAAGTGATTTTCATGCTTCCAGGGGCTCGGGAAGTGAAATAAATACCATTTGGAGGCATTTAATGTTCGAGCAAAAACGGCTGATTTTCGACAAAAGAGATAACACCCCCCCATTACGTCATGCTTCAGAAATGTGGAAAATGGTCCGTTTTCAAATGTTTTATTTTTGAACGTCAGTTCACATTTGTAGGTGGATCATCAGTGTTAGAGCTAAAATTAGCATGTTTAAAGTGATTTTCATGCTTCCAGGGGCCCAAAACACAAGATTTATGGAATAGTTAAAAGTGCATGAAAATGGCCAATTTACTCACTCTGAGTTCTCAAAAAGGGTTTCTTCACCCCGGGAAGTTAATTAAATACCATTTGGAGGCATTTAATGTTAGAGCAAAAACGGCTGATTTTCGACAAAAGAGATAACACCCCCCCATTACGTCATGCTTCAGAAATGTGGAAAATGGTCCGTTTTCAAATGTTTTATTTTTGAACGTCAGTTCACATTTGTAGGTGGATCATCAGTGTTAGAGCTAAAATTAGCATGTTTAAAGTGATTTTCATGCTTCCAGGGGCCAAAAAACAAGATTTATGGAATGGTTAAAAGTGCATGAAAATGGCCAATTTACTCACTCTGAGTTCTCAAAAAGGGTTTCTTCACCCCGGGAAGTTAATTAAATACCATTTGGAGGCATTTAATGTTCGAGCAAAAACGGCTGATTTTCGACAAAAGAGATAACACCCCCCCATTACGTCATGCTTCAGAAATGTGGAAAATGGTCAGTTTTCAAATGTTTTATTTTTGAACGTCAGTTCACATTTGTATGTGGATCATCAGTGTTAGAGCTAAAATTAGCATGTTTAAAGTGATTTTCATGCTTCCAGGGGCCCAAAACACAAGATTTATGGAATGGTTAAAAGTGCATGAAAATGGCCAATTTACTCACTCTGAGTTCTCAAAAAGGGTTTCTTCACCCCGGGAAGTTAATTAAATACCATTTGGAGGCATTTAATGTTAGAGCAAAAACTGCTGATTTTCGACAAAAGAGATAACACACCCCCCATTACGTCATGCTTCAGAAATGTGGAAAATGGTCCGTTTTCAAATGTTTTATTTTTGAACGTCAGTTCACATTTGTAGGTGGATCATCAGTGTTAGAGCTAAAATTAGCATGTTTAAAGTGATTTTCATGCTTCCAGGGGCCCAAAACACAAGATTTATGGAATGGTTAAAAGTGCATGAAAATGGCCAATTTACTCACTCTGAGTTCTCAAAAAGGGTTTCTTCACCCCGGGAAGTTAATTAAATACCATTTGGAGGCATTTAATGTTCGAGCAAAAACGGCTGATTTTCGACAAAAGAGCTAACACCCCCCCATTACGTCATGCTTTAGAAATGTGGAAAATGGTCCGTTTTCAAATGTTTTATTTTTGAACGTCAGTTCACATTTGTAGGTGGATCATCAGTGTTAGAGCTAAACTTAGCATGTTTAAAGTGATTTTCATGCTTCCAGGGGCTCGGGAAGTGAAATAAATACCATTTGGAGGCATTTAATGTTCGAGCAAAAACGACTGATTTTCGACTAAAGAGATAACACCCCTCCATTACGTCATGCTTCAGAAATGTGGAAAATGGTCCGTTTTCAAATGTTTTATTTTTGAACGTCAGTTCACATTTGTAGGTGGATCATCAGTGTTAGAGCTAAAATTAGCATGTTTAAAGTGATTTTCATGCTTCCAGGGGCTCGGGAAGTGAAATAAATACCATTTGGAGGCATTTAATGTTCGAGCAAAAACGGCTGATTTTCGACAAAAGAGATAACACCCCCCCATTACGTCATGCTTCAGAAATGTGGAAAATGGTCCGTTTTCAAATGTTTTATTTTTGAACGTCAGTTCACATTTGTAGGTGGATCATCAGTGTTAGAGCTAAAATTAGCATGTTTAAAGTGATTTTCATGCTTCCAGGGGCTTGGAAGTGAAATAAATACCATTTGGAGGCATTTAATGTTCAAGCAAAAAAGGCTGATTTTCCACAAAAGAGACAACACCCCCCCATTACGTCATGCTTCAGAAATGTGGAAAATGGTCCGTTTTCAAATGTTTTATTTTTGAACGTCAGTTCACATTTGTAGGTGGATCATCAGTGTTAGAGCTAAAATTAGCATGTTTAAAGTGATTTTCATGCTTCTTGGGGCCCAAAACACAAGATTTATGGAATGGTTAAAAGTGCATGAAAATGGCCAATTTACTCACTCTGAGTTCTCAAAAAGGGTTTCTTCACCCCGGGAAGTTAATTAAATACCATTTGGAGGCATTTAATGTTCGAGCAAAAACGGCTGATTTTCGACAAAAGAGATAACACCCCCCCCATTACGTCATGCTTCAGAAATGTGGAAAATGGTCCGTTTTCAAATGTTTTATTTTTGAACGTCAGTTTACATTTGTAGGTGGATCATCAGTGTTAGAGCTAAAATTAGCATGTTTAAAGTGATTTTCATGCTTCCAGGGGCTTGGGAAGTTAATTAAATACCATTTGGAGGCATTTAATGTTAGAGCAAAAACGGCTGATTTTCTACAAAAGAGATAACACCCCCCCATTACGTCATGCTTCAGAAATGTGGAAAATGGTCCGTTTTCAAATGTTTTCTTTTTGAACGTCAGTTCACATTTGTAGGTGGATCATCAGTGTTAGAGCTAAAATTAGCATGTTTAAAGTGATTTTCATGCTTCCAGGGGCTCGGGAAGTGAAATAAATACCATTTGGCGGCATTTAATGTTCGAGCAAAAACGGCTGATTTTCGACAAAAGAGATAACACCCCCCCATTACGTCATGCTTCAGAAATGTGGAAAATGGTCCGTTTTCAAATGTTTTATTTTTGAACGTCAGTTCACATTTGTAGGTGGATCATCAGTGTTAGAGCTAAAATTAGCATGTTTAAAGTGATTTTCATGCTTCCAGGGGCTCGGGAAGTGAAATAAATACCATTTGGAGGCATTTAATGTTCGAGCAAAAACGGCTGATTTTCGACAAAAGAGATAACACCCCCCCATTACGTCATGCTTCAGAAATGTGGAAAATGGTCCGTTTTCAAATGTTTTATTTTTGAACGTCAGTTCACATTTGTAGGTGGATCATCAGTGTTAGAGCTAAAATTAGCATGTTTAAAGTGATTTTCATGCTTCCAGGGGCTCGGAAGTGAAATAAATACCATTTGGAGGCATTTAATGTTCAAGCAAAAAAGGCTGATTTTCCACAAAAGAGACAACACCCCCCCATTACGTCATGCTTCAGAAATGTGGAAAATGGTCCGTTTTCAAATGTTTTATTTTTGAACGTCAGTTCACATTTGTAGGTGGATCATCAGTGTTAGAGCTAAAATTAGCATGTTTAAAGTGATTTTCATGCTTCTTGGGGCCCAAAACACAAGATTTATGGAATGGTTAAAAGTGCATGAAAATGGCCAATTTACTCACTCTGAGTTCTCAAAAAGGGTTTCTTCACCCCGGGAAGTTAATTAAATACCATTTGGAGGCATTTAATGTTCGCGCAAAAACGGCTGATTTTCGACAAAAGAGATAACACCCCCCCATTACGTCATGCTTCAGAAATGTGGAAAATGGTCCGTTTTCAAATGTTTTATTTTTGAACGTCAGTTCACATTTGTAGGTGGATCATCAGTGTTAGAGCTAAAATTAGCATGTTTAAAGTGATTTTCATGCTTCCAGGGGCCCAAAACACAAGATTTATGGAATAGTTAAAAGTGCATGAAAATGGCCAATTTACTCACTCTGAGTTCTCAAAAAGGGTTTCTTTACCCCGGGAAGTTAATTAAATACCATTTGGAGGCATTTAATGTTAGAGCAAAAACGGCTGATTTTCGACAAAAGAGATAACACCCCCCCATTACGTCATGCTTCAGAAATGTGGAAAATGGTCCGTTTTCAAATTTTTAATTTTTGAACGTCAGTTCACATTTGTAGGTGGATCATCAGTGTTAGAGCTAAAATTAGCATGTTTAAAGTGATTTTCATGCTTCCAGGGGCTTGGGAAGTTAATTAAATACCATTTGGAGGCATTTAATGTTAGAGCAAAAACGGCTGATTTTCTACAAAAGAGATAACACCCCCCCATTACGTCATGCTTCAGAAATGTGGAAAATGGTCCGTTTTCAAATGTTTTATTTTTGAACGTCAGTTCACATTTGTAGGTGGATCATCAGTGTTAGAGCTAAAATTAGCATGTTTAAAGTGATTTTCATGCTTCCAGGGGCCCAAAACACAAGATTTATGGAATAGTTAAAAGTGCATGAAAATGGCCAATTTACTCACTCTGAGTTCTCAAAAAGGGTTTCTTCACCCCGGGAAGTTAATTAAATACCATTTGGAGGCATTTAATGTTCGAGCAAAAACGGCTGATTTTCGACAAAAGAGATAACACCCCCCCATTACGTCATGCTTCAGAAATGTGGAAAATGGTCCGTTTTCAAATTTTTTATTTTTGAACGTCAGTTCACATTTGTAGGTGGATCATCAGTGTTAGAGCTAAAATTAGCATGTTTAAAGTGATTTTCATGCTTCCAGGGGCTTGGGAAGTTAATTAAATACCATTTGGAGGCATTTAATGTTAGAGCAAAAACGGCTGATTTTCTACAAAAGAGATAACACCCCCCCATTACGTCATGCTTCAGAAATGTGGAAAATGGTCCGTTTTCAAATGTTTTATTTTTGAACGTCAGTTCACATTTGTAGGTGGATCATCAGTGTTAGAGCTAAAATTAGCATGTTTAAAGTGATTTTCATGCTTCCAGGGGCTTGGGAAGTTAATTAAATACCATTTGGAGGCATTTAATGTTAGAGCAAAAACGGCTGATTTTCTACAAAAGAGATAACACCCCCCCATTACGTCATGCTTCAGAAATGTGGAAAATGGTCCGTTTTCAAATGTTTTCTTTTTGAACGTCAGTTCACATTTGTAGGTGGATCATCAGTGTTAGAGCTAAAATTAGCATGTTTAAAGTGATTTTCATGCTTCCAGGGGCTCGGGAAGTGAAATAAATACCATTTGGCGGCATTTAATGTTCGAGCAAAAACGGCTGATTTTCGACAAAAGAGATAACACCCCCCCATTACGTCATGCTTCAGAAATGTGGAAAATGGTCCGTTTTCAAATGTTTTATTTTTGAACGTCAGTTCACATTTGTAGGTGGATCATCAGTGTTAGAGCTAAAATTAGCATGTTTAAAGTGATTTTCATGCTTCCAGGGGCCCAAAACACAAGATTTATGGAATGGTTAAAAGTGCATGAAAATGGCCAATTTACTCAATCTGAGTTCTCAAAAAGGGTTTCTTCACCCCGGGAAGTTAATTAAATACCATTTGGAGGCATTTAATGTTAGAGCAAAAACGGCTGATTTTCGACAAAAGAGATAACACCCCCCATTACGTCATGCTTCAGAAATGTGGAAAATGGTCCGTTTTCAAATGTTTTATTTTTGAACGTAAGTTCACATTTGTAGGTGGATCATCAGTGTTAGAGCTAAAATTAGCATGTTTAAAGTGATTTTCATGCTTCTAGGGGCCCAAAACACAAGATTTATGGAATGGTTAAAAGTGCATGAAAATGGCCAATTTACTCACTCTGAGTTCTCAAAAAGGGTTTCTTCACCCCGGGAAGTTAATTAAATACCATTTGGAGGCATTTAATGTTCGAGCAAAAACGGCTGATTTTCGACAAAAGAGATAACACCCCCCCATTACGTCATGCTTCAGAAATGTGGAAAATGGTCCGTTTTCAAATGTTTTATTTTTGAACGTCAGTTCACATTTGTAGGTGGATCATCAGTGTTAGAGCTAAAATTAGCATGTTTAAAGTGATTTTCATGCTTCCAGGGGCACAAAACACAAGATTTATGGAATGGTTAAAAGTGCATGAAAATGGCCAATTTACTCACTCTGAGTTCTCAAAAAGGGTTTCTTCACCCCAGGAAGTTAATTAAATACTATTTGGAGGCATTTAATGTTCGAGCAAAAACGGCTGATTTTCGACAAAAGAGATAACACCCCCCCATTACGTCATGCTTCAGAAATGTGGAAAATGGTCCGTTTTCAAATGTTTTATTTTTGAACGTCAGTTCACATTTGTAGGTGGATCATCAGTGTTAGAGCTAAAATTAGCATGTTTAAAGTGATTTTCATGCTTCCAGGGGCCCAAAACACAAGATTTATGGAATGGTTAAAAGTGCATGAAAATGGCCAATTTACTCACTCTAAGTTCTCAAAAAGGGTTTCTTCATCCCGGGAAGTTAATTAAATACCATTTGGAGGCATTTAATGTTAGAGCAAAAACGGCTGATTTTCGACAAAAGAGATAACACCCCCCCCATTACGTCATGCTTCAGAAATGTGGAAAATGGTCCGTTTTCAAATGTTTTATTTTTGAACGTCAGTTCACATTTGTAGGTGGATCATCAGTGTTAGAGCTAAAATTAGCATGTTTAAAGTGATTTTCATGCTTCTTGGGGCCCAAAACACAAGATTTATGGAATGGTTAAAAGTGCATGAAAATGGCCAATTTACTCACTCTGAGTTCTCAAAAAGGGTTTCTTCACCCCAGGAAGTTAATTAAATACCATTTGGAGGCATTTAATGTTCGAGCAAAAACGGCTGATTTTCGACAAAAGAGATAACACCCCCCCATTACGTCATGCTTCAGAAATGTGGAAAATGGTCCGTTTTCAAATTTTTTATTTTTGAACGTCAGTTCACATTTGTAGGTGGATCATCAGTGTTAGAGCTAAAATTAGCATGTTTAAAGTGATATTCATGCTTCCAGGGGCTTGGGAAGTTAATTAAATACCATTTGGAGGCATTTAATGTTAGAGCAAAAACGGCTGATTTTCTACAAAAGAGATAACACCCCCCCATTACGTCATGCTTCAGAAATGTGGAAAATGGTCCGTTTTCAAATGTTTTATTTTTGAACGTCAGTTCACATTTGTAGGTGGATCATCAGTGTTAGAGCTAAAATTAGCATGTTTAAAGTGATTTTCATGCTTCCAGGGGCTTGGGAAGTTAATTAAATACCATTTGGAGGCATTTAATGTTAGAGCAAAAACGGCTGATTTTCTACAAAAGAGATAACACCCCCCCATTACGTCATGCTTCAGAAATGTGGAAAATGGTCCGTTTTCAAATGTTTTCTTTTTGAACGTCAGTTCACATTTGTAGGTGGATCATCAGTGTTAGAGCTAAAATTAGCATGTTTAAAGTGATTTTCATGCTTCCAGGGGCTCGGGAAGTGAAATAAATACCATTTGGCGGCATTTAATGTTCGAGCAAAAACGGCTGATTTTCGACAAAAGAGATAACACCCCCCCATTACGTCATGCTTCAGAAATGTGGAAAATGGTCCGTTTTCAAATGTTTTATTTTTGAACGTCAGTTCACATTTGTAGGTGGATCATCAGTGTTAGAGCTAAAATTAGCATGTTTAAAGTGATTTTCATGCTTCCAGGGGCTCGGGAAGTGAAATAAATACCATTTGGAGGCATTTAATGTTCGAGCAAAAACGGCTGATTTTCGACAAAAGAGATAACACCCCCCCATTACGTCATGCTTCAGAAATGTGGAAAATGGTCCGTTTTCAAATGTTTTATTTTTGAACGTCAGTTCACATTTGTAGGTGGATCATCAGTGTTAGAGCTAAAATTAGCATGTTTAAAGTGATTTTCATGCTTCTTGGGGCCCAAAACACAAGATTTATGGAATGGTTAAAAGTGCATGAAAATGGCCAATTTACTCACTCTGAGTTCTCAAAAAGGGTTTCTTCACCCCGGGAAGTTAATTAAATACCATTTGGAGGCATTTAATGTTCGAGCAAAAACGGCTGATTTTCGACAAAAGAGATAACACCCCCCCATTACGTCATGCTTCAGAAATGTGGAAAATGGTCCGTTTTCAAATGTTTTATTTTTGAACGTCAGTTCACATTTGTAGGTGGATCATCAGTGTTAGAGCTAAAATTAGCATGTTTAAAGTGATTTTCATGCTTCCAGGGGCCCAAAACACAAGATTTATGGAATAGTTAAAAGTGCATGAAAATGGCCAATTTACTCACTCTGAGTTCTCAAAAAGGGTTTCTTTACCCCGGGAAGTTAATTAAATACCATTTGGAGGCATTTAATGTTAGAGCAAAAACGGCTGATTTTCGACAAAAGAGATAACACCCCCCCATTACGTCATGCTTCAGAAATGTGGAAAATGGTCCGTTTTCAAATTTTTAATTTTTGAACGTCAGTTCACATTTGTAGGTGGATCATCAGTGTTAGAGCTAAAATTAGCATGTTTAAAGTGATTTTCATGCTTCCAGGGGCTTGGGAAGTTAATTAAATACCATTTGGAGGCATTTAATGTTAGAGCAAAAACGGCTGATTTTCTACAAAAGAGATAACACCCCCCCATTACGTCATGCTTCAGAAATGTGGAAAATGGTCCGTTTTCAAATGTTTTATTTTTGAACGTCAGTTCACATTTGTAGGTGGATCATCAGTGTTAGAGCTAAAATTAGCATGTTTAAAGTGATTTTCATGCTTCCAGGGGCCCAAAACACAAGATTTATGGAATAGTTAAAAGTGCATGAAAATGGCCAATTTACTCACTCTGAGTTCTCAAAAAGGGTTTCTTCACCCCGGGAAGTTAATTAAATACCATTTGGAGGCATTTAATGTTCGAGCAAAAACGGCTGATTTTCGACAAAAGAGATAACACCCCCCCATTACGTCATGCTTCAGAAATGTGGAAAATGGTCCGTTTTCAAATTTTTTATTTTTGAACGTCAGTTCACATTTGTAGGTGGATCATCAGTGTTAGAGCTAAAATTAGCATGTTTAAAGTGATTTTCATGCTTCCAGGGGCTTGGGAAGTTAATTAAATACCATTTGGAGGCATTTAATGTTAGAGCAAAAACGGCTGATTTTCTACAAAAGAGATAACACCCCCCCATTACGTCATGCTTCAGAAATGTGGAAAATGGTCCGTTTTCAAATGTTTTATTTTTGAACGTCAGTTCACATTTGTAGGTGGATCATCAGTGTTAGAGCTAAAATTAGCATGTTTAAAGTGATTTTCATGCTTCCAGGGGCTTGGGAAGTTAATTAAATACCATTTGGAGGCATTTAATGTTAGAGCAAAAACGGCTGATTTTCTACAAAAGAGATAACACCCCCCCATTACGTCATGCTTCAGAAATGTGGAAAATGGTCCGTTTTCAAATGTTTTCTTTTTGAACGTCAGTTCACATTTGTAGGTGGATCATCAGTGTTAGAGCTAAAATTAGCATGTTTAAAGTGATTTTCATGCTTCCAGGGGCTCGGGAAGTGAAATAAATACCATTTGGCGGCATTTAATGTTCGAGCAAAAACGGCTGATTTTCGACAAAAGAGATAACACCCCCCCATTACGTCATGCTTCAGAAATGTGGAAAATGGTCCGTTTTCAAATGTTTTATTTTTGAACGTCAGTTCACATTTGTAGGTGGATCATCAGTGTTAGAGCTAAAATTAGCATGTTTAAAGTGATTTTCATGCTTCCAGGGGCTCGGGAAGTGAAATAAATACCATTTGGAGGCATTTAATGTTCGAGCAAAAACGGCTGATTTTCGACAAAAGAGATAACACCCCCCCATTACGTCATGCTTCAGAAATGTGGAAAATGGTCCGTTTTCAAATGTTTTATTTTTGAACGTCAGTTCACATTTGTAGGTGGATCATCAGTGTTAGAGCTAAAATTAGCATGTTTAAAGTGATTTTCATGCTTCCAGGGGCTTGGAAGTGAAATAAATACCATTTGGAGGCATTTAATGTTCAAGCAAAAAAGGCTGATTTTCCACAAAAGAGACAACACCCCCCCATTACGTCATGCTTCAGAAATGTGGAAAATGGTCCGTTTTCAAATGTTTTATTTTTGAACGTCAGTTCACATTTGTAGGTGGATCATCAGTGTTAGAGCTAAAATTAGCATGTTTAAAGTGATTTTCATGCTTCTTGGGGCCCAAAACACAAGATTTATGGAATGATTAAAAGTGCATGAAAATGGCCAATTTACTCACTCTGAGTTCTCAAAAAGGGTTTCTTCACCCCGGGAAGTTAATTAAATACCATTTGGAGGCATTTAATGTTAGAGCAAAAACGGCTGATTTTCGACAAAAGAGATAACACCCCCCCATTACGTCATGCTTCAGAAATGTGGAAAATGGTCCGTTTTCAAATGTTTTATTTTTGAACGTCAGTTCACATTTGTAGGTGGATCATCAGTGTTAGAGCTAAAATTAGCATGTTTAAAGTGATTTTCATGCTTCCAGGGGCCCAAAACACAAGATTTATGGAATGGTTAAAAGTGCATGAAAATGGCCAATTTACTCACTCTGAGTTCTCAAAAAGGGTTTCTTCACCCCGGGAAGTTAATTAAATACCATTTGGAGGCATTTAATGTTCGAGCAAAAACGGCTGATTTTCGACAAAAGAGATAACACCCCCCCATTACGTCATGCTTCAGAAATGTGGAAAATGGTCCGTTTTCAAATGTTTTATTTTTGAACGTCAGTTCACATTTGTAGGTGGATCATCAGTGTTAGAGCTAAAATTAGCATGTTTAAAGTGATTTTCATGCTTCCAGGGGCCCAAAACACAAGATTTATGGAATGGTTAAAAGTGCATGAAAATGGCCAATTTACTCACTCTGAGTTCTCAAAAAGGGTTTCTTCACCCCGGGAAGTTAATTAAATACCATTTGGAGGCATTTAATGTTCGAGCAAAAACGGCTGATTTTCGACAAAAGAGATAACACCCCCCCATTATGTCATGCTTCAGAAATGTGGAAAATGGTCAGTTTTCAAATGTTTTATTTTTGAACGTAAGTTCACATTTGTAGGTGGATCATCAGTGTTAGAGCTAAAATTAGCATGTTTAAAGTGATTTTCATGCTTCCAGGGGCTCGGGAAGTGAAATAAATACCATTTGGAGGCATTTAATGTTCGAGCAAAAACGGCTGATTTTCGACAAAAGAGATAACACCCCCCCATTACGTCATGCTTCAGAAATGTGGAAAATGGTCCGTTTTCAAATGTTTTATTTTTGAACGTCAGTTCACATTTGTAGGTGGATCATCAGTGTTAGAGCTAAAATTAGCATGTTTAAAGTGATTTTCATGCTTCCAGGGGCCCAAAACACAAGATTTATGGAATAGTTAAAAGTGCATGAAAATGGCCAATTTACTCACTCTGAGTTCTCAAAAAGGGTTTCTTCACCCCGGGAAGTTAATTAAATACCATTTGGAGGCATTTAATGTTAGAGCAAAAACGGCTGATTTTCGACAAAAGAGATAACACCCCCCCATTACGTCATGCTTCAGAAATGTGGAAAATGGTCCGTTTTCAAATGTTTTATTTTTGAACGTCAGTTCACATTTGTAGGTGGATCATCAGTGTTAGAGCTAAAATTAGCATGTTTAAAGTGATTTTCATGCTTCCAGGGGCCAAAAAACAAGATTTATGGAATGGTTAAAAGTGCATGAAAATGGCCAATTTACTCACTCTGAGTTCTCAAAAAGGGTTTCTTCACCCCGGGAAGTTAATTAAATACCATTTGGAGGCATTTAATGTTCGAGCAAAAACGGCTGATTTTCGACAAAAGAGATAACACCCCCCCATTACGTCATGCTTCAGAAATGTGGAAAATGGTCAGTTTTCAAATGTTTTATTTTTGAACGTCAGTTCACATTTGTATGTGGATCATCAGTGTTAGAGCTAAAATTAGCATGTTTAAAGTGATTTTCATGCTTCCAGGGGCCCAAAACACAAGATTTATGGAATGGTTAAAAGTGCATGAAAATGGCCAATTTACTCACTCTGAGTTCTCAAAAAGGGTTTCTTCACCCCGGGAAGTTAATTAAATACCATTTGGAGGCATTTAATGTTAGAGCAAAAACTGCTGATTTTCGACAAAAGAGATAACACACCCCCCATTACGTCATGCTTCAGAAATGTGGAAAATGGTCCGTTTTCAAATGTTTTATTTTTGAACGTCAGTTCACATTTGTAGGTGGATCATCAGTGTTAGAGCTAAAATTAGCATGTTTAAAGTGATTTTCATGCTTCCAGGGGCCCAAAACACAAGATTTATGGAATGGTTAAAAGTGCATGAAAATGGCCAATTTACTCACTCTGAGTTCTCAAAAAGGGTTTCTTCACCCCGGGAAGTTAATTAAATACCATTTGGAGGCATTTAATGTTCGAGCAAAAACGGCTGATTTTCGACAAAAGAGCTAACACCCCCCCATTACGTCATGCTTTAGAAATGTGGAAAATGGTCCGTTTTCAAATGTTTTATTTTTGAACGTCAGTTCACATTTGTAGGTGGATCATCAGTGTTAGAGCTAAACTTAGCATGTTTAAAGTGATTTTCATGCTTCCAGGGGCTCGGGAAGTGAAATAAATACCATTTGGAGGCATTTAATGTTCGAGCAAAAACGACTGATTTTCGACTAAAGAGATAACACCCCTCCATTACGTCATGCTTCAGAAATGTGGAAAATGGTCCGTTTTCAAATGTTTTATTTTTGAACGTCAGTTCACATTTGTAGGTGGATCATCAGTGTTAGAGCTAAAATTAGCATGTTTAAAGTGATTTTCATGCTTCCAGGGGCTCGGGAAGTGAAATAAATACCATTTGGAGGCATTTAATGTTCGAGCAAAAACGGCTGATTTTCGACAAAAGAGATAACACCCCCCCATTACGTCATGCTTCAGAAATGTGGAAAATGGTCCGTTTTCAAATGTTTTATTTTTGAACGTCAGTTCACATTTGTAGGTGGATCATCAGTGTTAGAGCTAAAATTAGCATGTTTAAAGTGATTTTCATGCTTCCAGGGGCTTGGAAGTGAAATAAATACCATTTGGAGGCATTTAATGTTCAAGCAAAAAAGGCTGATTTTCCACAAAAGAGACAACACCCCCCCATTACGTCATGCTTCAGAAATGTGGAAAATGGTCCGTTTTCAAATGTTTTATTTTTGAACGTCAGTTCACATTTGTAGGTGGATCATCAGTGTTAGAGCTAAAATTAGCATGTTTAAAGTGATTTTCATGCTTCTTGGGGCCCAAAACACAAGATTTATGGAATGGTTAAAAGTGCATGAAAATGGCCAATTTACTCACTCTGAGTTCTCAAAAAGGGTTTCTTCACCCCGGGAAGTTAATTAAATACCATTTGGAGGCATTTAATGTTCGAGCAAAAACGGCTGATTTTCGACAAAAGAGATAACACCCCCCCATTACGTCATGCTTCAGAAATGTGGAAAATGGTCCGTTTTCAAATGTTTTATTTTTGAACGTCAGTTCACATTTGTAGGTGGATCATCAGTGTTAGAGCTAAAATTAGCATGTTTAAAGTGATTTTCATGCTTCCAGGGGCCCAAAACACAAGATTTATGGAATAGTTAAAAGTGCATGAAAATGGCCAATTTACTCACTCTGAGTTCTCAAAAAGGGTTTCTTCACCCCGGGAAGTTAATTAAATACCATTTGGAGGCATTTAATGTTAGAGCAAAAACGGCTGATTTTCGACAAAAGAGATAACACCCCCCCATTACGTCATGCTTCAGAAATGTGGAAAATGGTCCGTTTTCAAATGTTTTATTTTTGAACGTCAGTTCACATTTGTAGGTGGATCATCAGTGTTAGAGCTAAAATTAGCATGTTTAAAGTGATTTTCATGCTTCCAGGGGCTCGGGAAGTGAAATAAATACCATTTGGAGGCATTTAATGTTCGAGCAAAAAAGGCTGATTTTCCACAAAAGAGATAACACCCCCCCCCATTACGTCATGCTTCAGAAATGTGGAAAATGGTCCGTTTTCAAATGTTTCATTTTTGAACGTCAGTTCACATTTGTAGGTGGATCATCAGTGTTAGAGCTAAAATTAGCATGTTTAAAGTGATTTTCATGCTTCCAGGGGCTCGGGAAGTGAAATAAATACCATTTGGAGGCATTTAATGTTCGAGCAAAAACGGCTGATTTTCGACAAAAGAGATAACACCCCCCCATTACGTCATGCTTCAGAAATGTGGAAAATGGTCCGTTTTCAAATGTTTTATTTTTGAACGTCAGTTCACATTTGTAGGTGGATCATCAGTGTTAGAGCTAAAATTAGCATGTTTAAAGTGATTTTCATGCTTCCAGGGGCTCGGAAAGTGAAATAAATACCATTTGGAGGCATTTAATGTTCGAGCAAAAAAGGCTGATTTCCCACAAAAGAGATAACACCCCCCCATTACGTCATGCTTCAGAAATGTGGAAAATGGTCCGTTTTCAAATGTTTTATTTTTGAACGTCAGTTCACATTTGTAGGTGGATCATCAGTGTTAGAGCTAAAATTAGCATGTTTAAAGTGATTTTCATGCTTCCAGGGGCTCGGGAAGTGAAATAAATACCATTTGGAGGCATTTAATGTTCGAGCAAAACCGGCTGATTTTCGACAAAAGAGATAACACCCCCCCCATTACGTCATGCTTCAGAAATGTGGAAAATGGTCCGTTTTCAAATGTTTTATTTTTGAACGTAAGTTCACATTTGTAGGTGGATCATCAGTGTTAGAGCTAAAATTAGCATGTTTAAAGTGATTTTCATGCTTCCAGGGGCCCAAAACACAAGATTTATGGAATGGTTAAAAGTGCATGAAAATGGCCAATTTACTCACTCTGAGTTCTCAAAAAGGGTTTCTTCACCCCGGGAAGTTAATTAAATACCATTTGGAGGCATTTAATGTTAGAGCAAAAACGGCTGATTTTCGACAAAAGAGATAATACCCCCCCATTACGTCATGCTTCAGAAATGTGGAAAATGGTCCGTTTTCAAATGTTTTATTTTTGAACGTCAGTTCACATTTGTAGGTGGATCATCAGTGTTAGAGCTAAAATTAGCATGTTTAAAGTGATTTTCATGCTTCCAGGGGCTCGGGAAGTGAAATAAATACCATTTGGAGGATTTTAATGTTCAAGCAAAAACGGCTGATTTTCGACGAAAGAGCTAACACCCCCCCATTACGTCATGCTTTAGAAATGTGGAAAATGGTCCGTTTTCAAATGTTTTATTTTTGAACGTCAGTTCACATTTGTAGGTGGATCATCAGTGTTAGAGCTAAAATTAGCATGTTTAAAGTGATTTTCATGCTTCTTGGGGCCCAAAACACAAGATTTATGGAATGGTTAAAAGTGCATGAAAATGGCCAATTTACTCACTCTGAGTTCTCAAAAAGGGTTTCTTCACCCCGGGAAGGTAATTAAATACCATTTGGAGGCATTTAATGTTCGAGCAAAAACGGCTGATTTTCGACAAAAGAGATAACACCCCCCCATTACGTCATGCTTCAGAAATGTGGAAAATGGTCCGTTTTCAAATGTTTTATTTTTGAACGTCAGTTCACATTTGTAGGTGGATCATCAGTGTTAGAGCTAAAATTAGCATGTTTAAAGTGATTTTCATGCTTCCAGGGGCCCAAAACACAAGATTTATGGAATAGTTAAAAGTGCATGAAAATGGCCAATTTACTCACTCTGAGTTCTCAAAAAGGGTTTCTTCACCCCGGGAAGTTAATTAAATACCACTTGGAGGCATTTAATGTTAGAGCAAAAACGGCTGATTTTCGACAAAAGAGATAACACCCCCCCATTACGTCATGCTTCAGAAATGTGGAAAATGGTCCGTTTTCAAATGTTTTATTTTTGAACGTCAGTTCACATTTGTAGGTGGATCATCAGTGTTAGAGCTAAAATTAGCATGTTTAAAGTGATTTTCATGCTTCCAGGGGCCAAAAAACAAGATTTATGGAATGGTTAAAAGTGCATGAAAATGGCCAATTTACTCACTCTGAGTTCTCAAAAAGGGTTTCTTCACCCCGGGAAGTTAATTAAATACCATTTGGAGGCATTTAATGTTCGAGCAAAAACGGCTGATTTTCGACAAAAGAGATAACACCCCCCCATTACGTCATGCTTCAGAAATGTGGAAAATGGTCCGTTTTCAAATGTTTTATTTTTGAACGTCAGTTCACATTTGTAGGTGGATCATCAGTGTTAGAGCTAAAATTAGCATGTTTAAAGTGATTTTCATGCTTCCAGGGGCCCAAAACACAAGATTTATGGAATGGTTAAAAGTGCATGAAAATGGCCAATTTACTCACTCTGAGTTCTCAAAAAGGGTTTCTTCACCCCGGGAAGTTAATTAAATACCATTTGGAGGCATTTAATGTTAGAGCAAAAACGGCTGATTTTCGACAAAAGAGATAACACCCCCGCCATTACGTCATGCTTCAGAAATGTGGAAAATGGTCCGTTTTCAAATGTTTCATTTTTGAACGTCAGTTCACATTTGTAGGTGGATCATCAGTGTTAGAGCTAAAATTAGCATGTTTAAAGTGATTTTCATGCTTCCAGGGGCCCAAAACACAAGATTTATGGAATGGTTAAAAGTGCATGAAAATGGCCAATTTACTCACTCTGAGTTCTCAAAAAGGGTTTCTTCACCCCGGGAAGTTAATTAAATACCATTTGGAGGCATTTAATGTTAGAGCAAAAACGGCTGATTTTCGACAAAAGAGATAACACCCCCCCATTACGTCATGCTTCAGAAATGTGGAAAATGGTCCGTTTTCAAATGTTTTATTTTTGAACGTAAGTTCACACTTGTAGGTGGATCATCAGTGTTAGAGCTAAAATTAGCATGTTTAAAGTGATTTTCATGCTTCCAGGGGCTCGGGAAGGTAATTAAATACCATTTGGAGGCATTTAATGTTCGAGCAAAAACAGCTGATTTTCGACAAAAGAGATAACACCCCCCCATTACGTCATGCTTCAGAAATGTGGAAAATGGTCCGTTTTCAAATGTTTTATTTTTGAACGTCAGTTCACATTTGTAGGTGGATCATCAGTGTTAGAGCTAAAATTAGCATGTTTAAAGTGATTTTCATGCTTCCAGGGGCTCGGGAAGTTAATTAAATACCATTTGGAGGCATTTAATGTTTGAGCAAAAACGGCTGATTTTCGACAAAAGAGATAACACCCCCCATTACGTCATGCGTCAGAAATGTGGAAAATGGTCTGTTTTCAAATGTTTTATTTTTGAACGTCAGTTCACATTTGTAGGTGGATCATCAGTGTTAGAGCTAAAATTAGCATGTTTAAAGTGATTTTCATGCTTCCAGGGGCCCAAAACACAAGATTTATGGAATGGTTAAAAGTGCATGAAAATGGCCAATTTACTCACTCTGAGTTCTCAAAAAGGGTTTCTTCACCCCGGGAAGTTAATTAAATACCATTTGGAGGCATTTAATGTTCGAGCAAAAACGGCTGATTTTCGACAAAAGAGATAACACCCCCCAAAACGTCATGCTTCAGAAATGTGGAAAATGGTCTGTTTTCAAATGTTTTATTTTTGAACGTCAGTTCACATTTGTAGGTGGATCATCAGTGTTAGAGCTAAAATTAGCATGTTTAAAGTGATTTTCATGCTTCCAGGGGCCTAAAACACAAGATTTATGGAATGGTTAAAAGTGCATGAAAATGGCCAATTTACTCACTCTGAGTTCTCAAAAAGGGTTTCTTCACCCCGGGAAGTTAATTAAATACCATTTGGAGGCATTTAATGTTCGAGCAAAAACGGCTGATTTTCGACAAAAGAGATAACACCCGCCCATTACGTCATGCTTCAGAAATGTGGAAAATGGTCCGTTTTCAAATGTTTTATTTTTGAACGTCAGTTCACATTTGTAGGTGGATCATCAGTGTTAGAGCTAAAATTAGCATGTTTAAAGTTATTTTCATGCTTCCAGGGGCCCAAAACACAAGATTTATGGAATGGTTAAAAGTGCATGAAAATGGCCAATTTACTCACTCTGAGTTCTCAAAAAGGGTTTCTTCACCCCGGGAAGTTAATTAAATACCATTTGGAGGCATTTAATGTTCGAGCAAAAATGGCTGATTTTCGACAAAAGAGATAACACCCCTCCATTACGTCATGCTTCAGAAATGTGGAAAATGGTCCGTTTTCAAATGTTTTATTTTTGAACGTCAGTTCACATTTGTAGGTGGATCATCAGTGTTAGAGCTAAAATTAGCATGTTTAAAGTGATTTTCATGCTTCCAGGGGCTCGGGAAGTTAATTAAATACCATTTGGAGGCATTTAATGTTTGAGCAAAAACGGCTGATTTTCGACAAAAGAGATAACACCCCCCATTACGTCATGCGTCAGAAATGTGGAAAATGGTCTGTTTTCAAATGTTTTATTTTTGAACGTCAGTTCACATTTGTAGGTGGATCATCAGTGTTAGAGCTAAAATTAGCATGTTTAAAGTGATTTTCATGCTTCCAGGGGCCCAAAAGACAAGATTTATGGAATGGTTAAAAGTGCATGAAAATGGCCAATTTACTCACTCTGAGTTCTCAAAAAGGGTTTCTTCACCCCGGGAAGTTAATTAAATACCATTTGGAGGCATTTAATGTTCGAGCAAAAACGGCTGATTTTCGACAAAAGAGATAACACCCCCCCATTACGTCATGCTTCAGAAATGTGGAAAATGGTCCGTTTTCAAATGTTTTATTTTTGAACGTCAGTTCACATTTGTAGGTGGATCATCAGTGTTAGAGCTAAAATTAGCATGTTTAAAGTGATTTTCATGCTTCCAGGGGCCCAAAACACAAGATTTATGGAATGGTTAAAAGTGCATGAAAATGGCCAATTTACTCACTCTGAGTTCTCAAAAAGGGTTTCTTCACCCCGGGAAGTTAATTAAATACCATTTGGAGGCATTTAATGTTAGAGCAAAAACGGCTGATTTTCGACAAAAGAGATAACACCCCCCCATTACGTCATGCTTCAGAAATGTGGAAAATGGTCCGTTTTCAAATGTTTTATTTTTGAACGTCAGTTCACATTTGTAGGTGGATCATCAGTGTTAGAGCTAAAATTAGCATGTTTAAAGTGATTTTCATGCTTCCAGGGGCCCAAAACACAAGATTTATGGAATGGTTAAAAGTGCATGAAAATGGCCAATTTACTCACTCTGAGTTCTCAAAAAGGGTTTCTTCACCCCGGGAAGTTAATTAAATACCATTTGGAGGCATTTAATGTTCGAGCAAAAACGGCTGATTTTCGACAAAAGAGATAACACCCCCCCCCATTACGTCATGCTTCAGAAATGTGGAAAATGGTCCGTTTTCAAATGTTTCATTTTTGAACGTCAGTTCACATTTGTAGGTGGATCATCAGTGTTAGAGCTAAAATTAGCATGTTTAAAGTGATTTTCATGCTTCCAGGGGCCCAAAACACAAGATTTATGGAATGGTTAAAAGTGCATGAAAATGGCCAATTTACTCACTCTGAGTTCTCAAAAAGGGTTTCTTCACCCCGGGAAGTTAATTAAATACCATTTGGAGGCATTTAATGTTAGAGCAAAAACGGCTGATTTTCGACAAAAGAGATAACACCCCCCCATTACGTCATGCTTCAGAAATGTGGAAAATGGTCCGTTTTCAAATGTTTTATTTTTGAACGTAAGTTCACATTTGTAGGTGGATCATCAGTGTTAGAGCTAAAATTAGCATGTTTAAAGTGATTTTCATGCTTCCAGGGGCTCGGGAAGTGAAATAAATACCATTTGGAGGCATTTAATGTTCGAGCAAAAACGGCTGATTTTCGACAAAAGAGATAACACCCCCCCATTACGTCATGCTTAAGAAATGTGGAAAATGGTCCGTTTTCAAATGTTTTATTTTTGAACGTCAGTTCACATTTGTAGGTGGATCATCAGTGTTAGAGCTAAAATTAGCATGTTTAAAGTGATTTTCATGCTTCCAGGGGCCCAAAACACAAGATTTATGGAATGGTTAAAAGTGCATGAAAATGGCCAATTTACTCACTCTGAGTTCTCAAAAAGGGTTTCTTCACCCCGGGAAGTTAATTAAATACCATTTGGAGGCATTTAATGTTAGAGCAAAAACGGCTGATTTTCGACAAAAGAGATAACACCCCCCCATTACGTCATGCTTCAGAAATGTGGAAAATGGTCCGTTTTCAAATGTTTTATTTTTGAACGTAAGTTCACATTTGTAGGTGGATCATCAGTGTTAGAGCTAAAATTAGCATGTTTAAAGTGATTTTCATGCTTCCAGGGGCTCGGGAAGTTAATTAAATACCATTTGGAGGCATTTAATGTTCGAGCAAAAACGGCTGATTTTCGACAAAAGAGATAACACCCCCCCATTACGTCATGCTTCAGAAATGTGGAAAATGGTCCGTTTTCAAATGTTTTATTTTTGAACGTCAGTTCACATTTGTAGGTGGATCATCAGTGTTAGAGCTAAAATTAGGATGTTTAAAGTGATTTTCATGCTTCCAGGGGCTCGGGAAGTTAATTAAATACCATTTGGAGGCATTTAATGTTTGAGCAAAAACGGCTGATTTTCGACAAAAGAGATAACACCCCCCATTACGTCATGCGTCAGAAATGTGGAAAATGGTCTGTTTTCAAATGTTTTATTTTTGAACGTCAGTTCACATTTGTAGGTGGATCATCAGTGTTAGAGCTAAAATTAGCATGTTTAAAGTGATTTTCATGCTTCCAGGGGCCCAAAAGACAAGATTTATGGAATGGTTAAAAGTGCATGAAAATGGCCAATTTACTCACTCTGAGTTCTCAAAAAGGGTTTCTTCACCCCGGGAAGTTAATTAAATACCATTTGGAGGCATTTAATGTTCGAGCAAAAACGGCTGATTTTTGACAAAAGAGATAACACCCCCCCATTACGTCATGCTTCAGAAATGTGGAAAATGGTCCGTTTTCAAATGTTTTATTTTTGAACGTCAGTTCACATTTGTAGGTGGATCATCAGTGTTAGAGCTAAAATTAGCATGTTTAAAGTGATTTTCATGCTTCCAGGTGCCCAAAACACAAGATTTATGGAATGGTTAAAAGTGCATGAAAATGGCCAATTTACTCACTCTGAGTTCTCAAAAAGGGTTTCTTCACCCCGGGAAGTTAATTAAATACCATTTGGAGGCATTTAATGTTCGAGCAAAAACGGCTGATTTTCGACAAAAGAGATAACACCCCCCATTACGTCATGCTTCAGAAATGTGGAAAATGGTCCGTTTTCAAATGTTTTATTTTTGAACGTCAGTTCACATTTGTAGGTGGATCATCAGTGTTAGAGCTAAAATTAGCATGTTTAAAGTGATTTTCATGCTTCCAGGGGCCCAAAACACAAGATTTATGGAATGGTTAAAAGTGCATGAAAATGGCCAATTTACTCACTCTGAGTTCTCAAAAAGGGTTTCTTCACCCCGGGAAGTTAATTAAATACCATTTGAAGGCATTTAATGTTCGAGCAAAAACGGCTGATTTTCGACAAAAGAGATAACACCCGCCCATTACGTCATGCTTCAGAAATGTGGAAAATGGTCCGTTTTCAAATGTTTTATTTTTGAACGTCAGTTCACATTTGTAGGTGGATCATCAGTGTTAGAGCTAAAATTAGCATGTTTAAAGTTATTTTCATGCTTCCAGGGGCCCAAAACACAAGATTTATGGAATGGTTAAAAGTGCATGAAAATGGCCAATTTACTCACTCTGAGTTCTCAAAAAGGGTTTCTTCACCCCGGGAAGTTAATTAAATACCATTTGGAGGCATTTAATGTTCGAGCAAAAATGGCTGATTTTCGACAAAAGAGATAACACCCCCCATTACGTCATGCTTCAGAAATGTGGAAAATGGTCCGTTTTCAAATGTTTTATTTTTGAACGTCAGTTCACATTTGTAGGTGGATCATCAGTGTTAGAGCTAAAATTAGCATGTTTAAAGTGATTTTCATGCTTCCAGGGGCTCGGGAAGTTAATTAAATACCATTTGGAGGCATTTAATGTTCGAGCAAAAACGGCTGATTTTCGACAAAAGAGATAACACCCCCCCATTACGTCATGCTTCAGAAATGTGGAAAATGGTCCGTTTTCAAATGTTTTATTTTTGAACGTCAGTTCACATTTGTAGGTGGATCATCAGTGTTAGAGCTAAAATTAGCATGTTTAAAGTGATTTTCATGCTTCCAGGGGCCCAAAACACAAGATTTATGGAATGGTTAAAAGTGCATGAAAATGGCCAATTTACTCACTCTGAGTTCTCAAAAAGGGTTTCTTCACCCCGGGAAGTTAATTAAATACCATTTGGAGGCATTTAATGTTAGAGCAAAAACGGCTGATTTTCGACAAAAGAGATAACACCCCCCCATTACGTCATGCTTCAGAAATGTGGAAAATAGTCCGTTTTCAAATGTTTTATTTTTGAACGTCAGTTCACATTTGTAGGTGGATCATCAGTGTTAGAGCTAAAATTAGCATGTTTAAAGTGATTTTCATGCTTCCAGGGGCTCGGGAAGTGAAATAAATACCATTTGGAGGCATTTAATGTTCGAGCAAAAACGGATGATTTTCGACAAAAGAGATAACACCCCCCCATTACGTCATGCTTCAGAAATGTGGAAAATGGTCCGTTTTCAAATGTTTTATTTTTGAACGTCAGTTCACATTTGTAGGTGGATCATCAGTGTTAGAGCTAAAATTAGCATGTTTAAAGTGATTTTCATGCTTCCAGGGGCCCAAAACACAAGATTTATGGAATGGTTAAAAGTGCATGAAAATGGCCAATTTACTCACTCTGAGTTCTCAAAAAGGGTTTCTTCACCCCGGGAAGTTAATTAAATACCATTTGGAGGCATTTAATGTTCGAGCAAAAACGGCTGATTTTCGACAAAAGAGATAACACCCCCCCATTACGTCATGCTTCAGAAATGTGGAAAATGGTCCGTTTTCAAATGTTTTATTTTTGAACGTAAGTTCACATTTGTAGGTGGATCATCAGTGTTAGAGCTAAAATTAGCATGTTTAAAGTGATTTTCATGCTTCCAGGGGCTCGGGAAGTGAAATAAATACCATTTGGAGGCATTTAATGTTCGAGCAAAAACGGCTGATTTTCGACAAAAGAGATAACACCCCCCCATTACGTCATGCTTCAGAAATGTGGAAAATGG
The DNA here is from genome assembly GCF_964263255.1 of Lissotriton vulgaris. Lineage (NCBI taxonomy): Eukaryota > Metazoa > Chordata > Amphibia > Caudata > Salamandridae > Lissotriton > Lissotriton vulgaris. The sequence continues at coordinate 168,796 of NW_028248558.1, read as the reverse complement.
TCCGTTTTCAAATGTTTTATTTTTGAACGTCAGTTCACATTTGTAGGTGGATCATCAGTGTTAGAGCTAAAATTAGCATGTTTAAAGTGATTTTCATGCTTCCAGGGGCCCAAAACACAAGATTTATGGAATGGTTAAAAGTGCATGAAAATGGCCAATTTACTCACTCTGAGTTCTCAAAAAGGGTTTCTTCACCCCGGGAAGTTAATTAAATACCATTTGGAGGCATTTAATGTTCGAGCAAAAACGGCTGATTTTCGACAAAAGAGATAACACCCCCCCATTACGTCATGCTTCAGAAATGTGGAAAATGGTCCGTTTTCAAATGTTTTATTTTTGAACGTCAGTTCACATTTGTAGGTGGATCATCAGTGTTAGGGCTAAAATTAGCATGTTTAAAGTGATTTTCATGCTTCCAGGGGCCCAAAACACAAGATTTATGGAATGGTTAAAAGTGCATGAAAATGGCCAATTTACTCACTCTGAGTTCTCAAAAAGGGTTTCTTCACCCCGGGAAGTAAATTAAATACCATTTGGAGGCATTTAATGTTCGAGCAAAAACGGCTGATTTTCGACAAAAGAGATAACACCCCCCCATTACGTCATGCTTCAGAAATGTGGAAAATGGTCAGTTTTCAAATGTTTTATTTTTGAACGTAAGTTCACATTTGTAGGTGGATCATCAGTGTTAGAGCTAAAATTAGCATGTTTAAAGTGATTTTCATGCTTCCAGGGGCTCGGGAAGTGAAATAAATACCATTTGGAGGCATTTAATGTTCGAGCAAAAACGGCTGATTTTCGACAAAAGAGATAACACCCCCCCATTACGTCATGCTTCAGAAATGTGGAAAATGGTCCGTTTTCAAATGTTTTATTTTTGAACGTCAGTTCACATTTGTAGGTGGATCATCAGTGTTAGAGCTAAAATTAGCATGTTTAAAGTGATTTTCATGCTTCCAGGGGCCCAAAACACAAAATATGGAATGGTTAAAAGTGCATGAAAATGGCCAATTTACTCACTCTGAGTTCTCAAAAAGGGTTTCTTCACCCCGGGAAGTTAATTAAATACCATTTGGAGGCATTTAATGTTAGAGCAAAAACGGCTGATTTTCGACAAAAGAGATAACACCCCCCCATTACGTCATGCTTCAGAAATGTGGAAAATGGTCCGTTTTCAAATGTTTTATTTTTGAACGTAAGTTCACATTTGTAGGTGGATCATCAGTGTTAGAGCTAAAATTAGCATGTTTAAAGTGATTTTCATGCTTCCAGGGGCTCGGGAAGTTAATTAAATACCATTTGGAGGCATTTAATGTTCGAGCAAAAACGGCTGATTTTCGACAAAAGAGATAACACCCCCCCATTACGTCATGCTTCAGAAATGTGGAAAATGGTCCGTTTTCAAATGTTTTATTTTTGAACGTCAGTTCACATTTGTAGGTGGATCATCAGTGTTAGAGCTAAAATTAGGATGTTTAAAGTGATTTTCATGCTTCCAGGGGCTCGGGAAGTTAATTAAATACCATTTGGAGGCATTTAATGTTTGAGCAAAAACGGCTGATTTTCGACAAAAGAGATAACACCCCCCATTACGTCATGCGTCAGAAATGTGGAAAATGGTCTGTTTTCAAATGTTTTATTTTTGAACGTCAGTTCACATTTGTAGGTGGATCATCAGTGTTAGAGCTAAAATTAGCATGTTTAAAGTGATTTTCATGCTTCCAGGGGCCCAAAAGACAAGATTTATGGAATGGTTAAAAGTGCATGAAAATGGCCAATTTACTCACTCTGAGTTCTCAAAAAGGGTTTCTTCACCCCGGGAAGTTAATTAAATACCATTTGGAGGCATTTAATGTTCGAGCAAAAACGGCTGATTTTTGACAAAAGAGATAACACCCCCCCATTACGTCATGCTTCAGAAATGTGGAAAATGGTCCGTTTTCAAATGTTTTATTTTTGAACGTCAGTTCACATTTGTAGGTGGATCATCAGTGTTAGAGCTAAAATTAGCATGTTTAAAGTGATTTTCATGCTTCCAGGTGCCCAAAACACAAGATTTATGGAATGGTTAAAAGTGCATGAAAATGGCCAATTTACTCACTCTGAGTTCTCAAAAAGGGTTTCTTCACCCCGGGAAGTTAATTAAATACCATTTGGAGGCATTTAATGTTCGAGCAAAAACGGCTGATTTTCGACAAAAGAGATAACACCCCCCATTACGTCATGCTTCAGAAATGTGGAAAATGGTCCGTTTTCAAATGTTTTATTTTTGAACGTCAGTTCACATTTGTAGGTGGATCATCAGTGTTAGAGCTAAAATTAGCATGTTTAAAGTGATTTTCATGCTTCCAGGGGCCCAAAACACAAGATTTATGGAATGGTTAAAAGTGCATGAAAATGGCCAATTTACTCACTCTGAGTTCTCAAAAAGGGTTTCTTCACCCCGGGAAGTTAATTAAATACCATTTGAAGGCATTTAATGTTCGAGCAAAAACGGCTGATTTTCGACAAAAGAGATAACACCCGCCCATTACGTCATGCTTCAGAAATGTGGAAAATGGTCCGTTTTCAAATGTTTTATTTTTGAACGTCAGTTCACATTTGTAGGTGGATCATCAGTGTTAGAGCTAAAATTAGCATGTTTAAAGTTATTTTCATGCTTCCAGGGGCCCAAAACACAAGATTTATGGAATGGTTAAAAGTGCATGAAAATGGCCAATTTACTCACTCTGAGTTCTCAAAAAGGGTTTCTTCACCCCGGGAAGTTAATTAAATACCATTTGGAGGCATTTAATGTTCGAGCAAAAATGGCTGATTTTCGACAAAAGAGATAACACCCCCCATTACGTCATGCTTCAGAAATGTGGAAAATGGTCCGTTTTCAAATGTTTTATTTTTGAACGTCAGTTCACATTTGTAGGTGGATCATCAGTGTTAGAGCTAAAATTAGCATGTTTAAAGTGATTTTCATGCTTCCAGGGGCTCGGGAAGTTAATTAAATACCATTTGGAGGCATTTAATGTTCGAGCAAAAACGGCTGATTTTCGACAAAAGAGATAACACCCCCCCATTACGTCATGCTTCAGAAATGTGGAAAATGGTCCGTTTTCAAATGTTTTATTTTTGAACGTCAGTTCACATTTGTAGGTGGATCATCAGTGTTAGAGCTAAAATTAGCATGTTTAAAGTGATTTTCATGCTTCCAGGGGCCCAAAACACAAGATTTATGGAATGGTTAAAAGTGCATGAAAATGGCCAATTTACTCACTCTGAGTTCTCAAAAAGGGTTTCTTCACCCCGGGAAGTTAATTAAATACCATTTGGAGGCATTTAATGTTAGAGCAAAAACGGCTGATTTTCGACAAAAGAGATAACACCCCCCCATTACGTCATGCTTCAGAAATGTGGAAAATAGTCCGTTTTCAAATGTTTTATTTTTGAACGTCAGTTCACATTTGTAGGTGGATCATCAGTGTTAGAGCTAAAATTAGCATGTTTAAAGTGATTTTCATGCTTCCAGGGGCTCGGGAAGTGAAATAAATACCATTTGGAGGCATTTAATGTTCGAGCAAAAACGGATGATTTTCGACAAAAGAGATAACACCCCCCCATTACGTCATGCTTCAGAAATGTGGAAAATGGTCCGTTTTCAAATGTTTTATTTTTGAACGTCAGTTCACATTTGTAGGTGGATCATCAGTGTTAGAGCTAAAATTAGCATGTTTAAAGTGATTTTCATGCTTCCAGGGGCCCAAAACACAAGATTTATGGAATGGTTAAAAGTGCATGAAAATGGCCAATTTACTCACTCTGAGTTCTCAAAAAGGGTTTCTTCACCCCGGGAAGTTAATTAAATACCATTTGGAGGCATTTAATGTTCGAGCAAAAACGGCTGATTTTCGACAAAAGAGATAACACCCCCCCATTACGTCATGCTTCAGAAATGTGGAAAATGGTCCGTTTTCAAATGTTTTATTTTTGAACGTAAGTTCACATTTGTAGGTGGATCATCAGTGTTAGAGCTAAAATTAGCATGTTTAAAGTGATTTTCATGCTTCCAGGGGCCCAAAACACAAGATTTATGGAATGGTTAAAAGTGCATGAAAATGGCCAATTTACTCACTCTGAGTTCTCAAAAAGGGTTTCTTCACCCCGGGAAGTTAATTAAATACCATTTGGAGGCATTTAATGTTCGAGCAAAAACGGCTGATTTTCGACAAAAGAGATAACACCCCCCCATTACGTCATGCTTCAGAAATGTGGAAAATGGTCCGTTTTCAAATGTTTTATTTTTGAACGTCAGTTCACATTTGTAGGTGGATCATCAGTGTTAGGGCTAAAATTAGCATGTTTAAAGTGATTTTCATGCTTCCAGGGGCCCAAAACACAAGATTTATGGAATGGTTAAAAGTGCATGAAAATGGCCAATTTACTCACTCTGAGTTCTCAAAAAGGGTTTCTTCACCCCGGGAAGTTAATTAAATACCATTTGGAGGCATTTAATGTTCGAGCAAAAACGGCTGATTTTCGACAAAAGAGATAACACCCCCCCATTACGTCATGCTTCAGAAATGTGGAAAATGGTCAGTTTTCAAATGTTTTATTTTTGAACGTAAGTTCACATTTGTAGGTGGATCATCAGTGTTAGAGCTAAAATTAGCATGTTTAAAGTGATTTTCATGCTTCCAGGGGCTCGGGAAGTGAAATAAATACCATTTGGAGGCATTTAATGTTCGAGCAAAAATGGCTGATTTTCGACAAAAGAGATAACACCCCCCCATTACGTCATGCTTCAGAAATGTGGAAAATGGTCCGTTTTCAAATGTTTTATTTTTGAACGTCAGTTCACATTTGTAGGTGGATCATCAGTGTTAGAGCTAAAATTAGCATGTTTAAAGTGATTTTCATGCTTCCAGGGGCTCGGGAAGTTAATTAAATACCATTTGGAGGCATTTAATGTTCGAGCAAAAACTGCTGATTTTCGACAAAAGAGATAACACCCCCCATTACGTCATGCTTCAGAAATGTGGAAAATGGTCCGTTTCAAATGTTTTATTTTTGAACGTCAGTTCACATTTGTAGGTGGATCATCAGTGTTAGAGCTAAAATTAGCATGTTTAAAGTGATTTTCATGCTTCCAGGGGCCCAAAACACAATATTTATGGAATGGTTAAAAGTGCATGAAAATGGCCAATTTACTCACTCTGAGTTCTCAAAAAGGGTTTCTTCACCCCGGGAAGTTAATTAAATACCATTTGGAGGCATTTAATGTTCGAGCAAAAACGGCTGATTTTCGACAAAAGAGATAACACCCCCCCATTACGTCATGCTTCAGAAATGTGGAAAATGGTCCGTTTTCAAATGTTTTATTTTTGTTCGTCAGTTCACATTTGTAGGTGGATCATCAGTGTTAGAGCTAAAATTAGCATGTTTAAAGTGATTTTCATGCTTCCAGGGGCTCGGGAAGTGAAATAAATACCATTTGGAGGCATTTAATGTTCGAGCAAAAACGGCTGATTTTCGACAAAAGAGATAACACCCCCCCATTACGTCATGCTTCAGAAATGTGGAAAATGGTCCGTTTTCAAATGTTTTATTTTTGAACGTCAGTTCACATTTGTAGGTGGATCATCAGTGTTAGAGCTAAAATTAGCATGTTTAAAGTGATTTTCATGCTTCCAGGGGCCCAAAACACAAGATTCATAGAATGGTTAAAAGTGCATGAAAATGGCCAATTTACTCACTCTGAGTTCTCAAAAAGGGTTTCTTCACCCCGGGAAGTTAATTAAATACCATTTGGAGGCATTTAATGTTAGAGCAAAAACGGCTGATTTTCGACAAAAGAGATAACACCCCCCCATTACGTCATGCTTCAGAAATGTGGAAAATGGTCCGTTTTCAAATGTTTTATTTTTGAACGTCAGTTCACATTTGTAGGTGGATCATCAGTGTTAGAGCTAAAATTAGCATGTTTAAAGTGATTTTCATGCTTCCAGGGGCCCAAAACACAAGATTTATGGAATGGTTAAAAGTGCATGAAAATGGCCAATTTACTCACTCTGAGTTCTCAAAAAGGGTTTCTTCACCCCGGGAAGTTAATTAAATACCATTTGGAGGCATTTAATGTTCGAGCAAAAACGGCTGATTTTCGACAAAAGAGATAACACCCGCCCATTACGTCATGCTTCAGAAATGTGGAAAATGGTCCGTTTTCAAATGTTTTATTTTTGAACGTCAGTTCACATTTGTAGGTGGATCATCAGTGTTAGAGCTAAAATTAGCATGTTTAAAGTTATTTTCATGCTTCCAGGGGCCCAAAACACAAGATTTATGGAATGGTTAAAAGTGCATGAAAATGGCCAATTTACTCACTCTGAGTTCTCAAAAAGGGTTTCTTCACCCCGGGAAGTTAATTAAATACCATTTGGAGGCATTTAATGTTCGAGCAAAAATGGCTGATTTTCGACAAAAGAGATAACACCCCCCATTACGTCATGCTTCAGAAATGTGGAAAATGGTCCGTTTTCAAATGTTTTATTTTTGAACGTCAGTTCACATTTGTAGGTGGATCATCAGTGTTAGAGCTAAAATTAGCATGTTTAAAGTGATTTTCATGCTTCCAGGGGCTCGGGAAGTTAATTAAATACCATTTGGAGGCATTTAATGTTCGAGCAAAAACGGCTGATTTTCGACAAAAGAGATAACACCCCCCCATTACGTCATGCTTCAGAAATGTGGAAAATGGTCCGTTTTCAAATGTTTTATTTTTGAACGTCAGTTCACATTTGTAGGTGGATCATCAGTGTTAGAGCTAAAATTAGCATGTTTAAAGTGATTTTCATGCTTCCAGGGGCCCAAAACACAAGATTTATGGAATGGTTAAAAGTGCATGAAAATGGCCAATTTACTCACTCTGAGTTCTCAAAAAGGGTTTCTTCACCCCGGGAAGTTAATTAAATACCATTTGGAGGCATTTAATGTTAGAGCAAAAACGGCTGATTTTCGACAAAAGAGATAACACCCCCCCATTACGTCATGCTTCAGAAATGTGGAAAATAGTCCGTTTTCAAATGTTTTATTTTTGAACGTCAGTTCACATTTGTAGGTGGATCATCAGTGTTAGAGCTAAAATTAGCATGTTTAAAGTGATTTTCATGCTTCCAGGGGCTCGGGAAGTGAAATAAATACCATTTGGAGGCATTTAATGTTCGAGCAAAAACGGATGATTTTCGACAAAAGAGATAACACCCCCCCATTACGTCATGCTTCAGAAATGTGGAAAATGGTCCGTTTTCAAATGTTTTATTTTTGAACGTCAGTTCACATTTGTAGGTGGATCATCAGTGTTAGAGCTAAAATTAGCATGTTTAAAGTGATTTTCATGCTTCCAGGGGCCCAAAACACAAGATTTATGGAATGGTTAAAAGTGCATGAAAATGGCCAATTTACTCACTCTGAGTTCTCAAAAAGGGTTTCTTCACCCCGGGAAGTTAATTAAATACCATTTGGAGGCATTTAATGTTCGAGCAAAAACGGCTGATTTTCGACAAAAGAGATAACACCCCCCCATTACGTCATGCTTCAGAAATGTGGAAAATGGTCCGTTTTCAAATGTTTTATTTTTGAACGTAAGTTCACATTTGTAGGTGGATCATCAGTGTTAGAGCTAAAATTAGCATGTTTAAAGTGATTTTCATGCTTCCAGGGGCCCAAAACACAAGATTTATGGAATGGTTAAAAGTGCATGAAAATGGCCAATTTACTCACTCTGAGTTCTCAAAAAGGGTTTCTTCACCCCGGGAAGTTAATTAAATACCATTTGGAGGCATTTAATGTTCGAGCAAAAACGGCTGATTTTCGACAAAAGAGATAACACCCCCCCATTACGTCATGCTTCAGAAATGTGGAAAATGGTCCGTTTTCAAATGTTTTATTTTTGAACGTCAGTTCACATTTGTAGGTGGATCATCAGTGTTAGGGCTAAAATTAGCATGTTTAAAGTGATTTTCATGCTTCCAGGGGCCCAAAACACAAGATTTATGGAATGGTTAAAAGTGCATGAAAATGGCCAATTTACTCACTCTGAGTTCTCAAAAAGGGTTTCTTCACCCCGGGAAGTTAATTAAATACCATTTGGAGGCATTTAATGTTCGAGCAAAAACGGCTGATTTTCGACAAAAGAGATAACACCCCCCCATTACGTCATGCTTCAGAAATGTGGAAAATGGTCAGTTTTCAAATGTTTTATTTTTGAACGTAAGTTCACATTTGTAGGTGGATCATCAGTGTTAGAGCTAAAATTAGCATGTTTAAAGTGATTTTCATGCTTCCAGGGGCTCGGGAAGTGAAATAAATACCATTTGGAGGCATTTAATGTTCGAGCAAAAATGGCTGATTTTCGACAAAAGAGATAACACCCCCCCATTACGTCATGCTTCAGAAATGTGGAAAATGGTCCGTTTTCAAATGTTTTATTTTTGAACGTCAGTTCACATTTGTAGGTGGATCATCAGTGTTAGAGCTAAAATTAGCATGTTTAAAGTGATTTTCATGCTTCCAGGGGCTCGGGAAGTTAATTAAATACCATTTGGAGGCATTTAATGTTCGAGCAAAAACTGCTGATTTTCGACAAAAGAGATAACACCCCCCATTACGTCATGCTTCAGAAATGTGGAAAATGGTCCGTTTCAAATGTTTTATTTTTGAACGTCAGTTCACATTTGTAGGTGGATCATCAGTGTTAGAGCTAAAATTAGCATGTTTAAAGTGATTTTCATGCTTCCAGGGGCCCAAAACACAATATTTATGGAATGGTTAAAAGTGCATGAAAATGGCCAATTTACTCACTCTGAGTTCTCAAAAAGGGTTTCTTCACCCCGGGAAGTTAATTAAATACCATTTGGAGGCATTTAATGTTCGAGCAAAAACGGCTGATTTTCGACAAAAGAGATAACACCCCCCCATTACGTCATGCTTCAGAAATGTGGAAAATGGTCCGTTTTCAAATGTTTTATTTTTGTTCGTCAGTTCACATTTGTAGGTGGATCATCAGTGTTAGAGCTAAAATTAGCATGTTTAAAGTGATTTTCATGCTTCCAGGGGCTCGGGAAGTGAAATAAATACCATTTGGAGGCATTTAATGTTCGAGCAAAAACGGCTGATTTTCGACAAAAGAGATAACACCCCCCCATTACGTCATGCTTCAGAAATGTGGAAAATGGTCCGTTTTCAAATGTTTTATTTTTGAACGTCAGTTCACATTTGTAGGTGGATCATCAGTGTTAGAGCTAAAATTAGCATGTTTAAAGTGATTTTCATGCTTCCAGGGGCCCAAAACACAAGATTCATAGAATGGTTAAAAGTGCATGAAAATGGCCAATTTACTCACTCTGAGTTCTCAAAAAGGGTTTCTTCACCCCGGGAAGTTAATTAAATACCATTTGGAGGCATTTAATGTTAGAGCAAAAACGGCTGATTTTCGACAAAAGAGATAACACCCCCCCATTACGTCATGCTTCAGAAATGTGGAAAATGGTCCGTTTTCAAATGTTTTATTTTTGAACGTCAGTTCACATTTGTAGGTGGATCATCAGTGTTAGAGCTAAAATTAGCATGTTTAAAGTGATTTTCATGCTTCCAGGGGCCCAAAACACAAGATTTATGGAATGGTTAAAAGTGCATGAAAATGGCCAATTTACTCACTCTGAGTTCTCAAAAAGGGTTTCTTCACCCCGGGAAGTTAATTAAATACCATTTGGAGGCATTTAATGTTCGAGCAAAAACGGCTGATTTTCGACAAAAGAGATAACACCCCCGCCATTACGTCATGCTTCAGAAATGTGGAAAATGGTCCGTTTTCAAATGTTTCATTTTTGAACGTCAGTTCACATTTGTAGGTGGATCATCAGTGTTAGAGCTAAAATTAGCATGTTTAAAGTGATTTTCATGCTTCCAGGGGCCCAAAACACAAGATTTATGGAATGGTTAAAAGTGCATGAAAATGGCCAATTTACTCACTCTGAGTTCTCAAAAAGGGTTTCTTCACCCCGGGAAGTTAATTAAATACCATTTGGAGGCATTTAATGTTAGAGCAAAAACGGCTGATTTTCGACAAAAGAGATAACACCCCCCCATTACGTCATGCTTCAGAAATGTGGAAAATGGTCCGTTTTCAAATGTTTTATTTTTGAACGTAAGTTCACATTTGTAGGTGGATCATCAGTGTTAGAGCTAAAATTAGCATGTTTAAAGTGATTTTCATGCTTCCAGGGGCTCGGGAAGTGAAATAAATACCATTTGGAGGCATTTAATGTTCGAGCAAAAACGGCTGATTTTCGACAAAAGAGATAACACCCCCCCATTACGTCATGCTTCAGAAATGTGGAAAATGGTCCGTTTTCAAATGTTTTATTTTTGAACGTCAGTTCACATTTGTAGGTGGATCATCAGTGTTAGAGCTAAAATTAGCATGTTTAAAGTGATTTTCATGCTTCCAGGGGCCCAAAACACAAGATTTATGGAATGGTTAAAAGTGCATGAAAATGGCCAATTTACTCACTCTGAGTTCTCAAAAAGGGTTTCTTCACCCCGGGAAGTTAATTAAATACCATTTGGAGGCATTTAATGTTAGAGCAAAAACGGCTGATTTTCGACAAAAGAGATAACACCCCCCCATTACGTCATGCTTCAGAAATGTGGAAAATGGTCCGTTTTCAAATGTTTTATTTTTGAACGTAAGTTCACATTTGTAGGTGGATCATCAGTGTTAGAGCTAAAATTAGCATGTTTAAAGTGATTTTCATGCTTCCAGGGGCTCGGGAAGTTAATTAAATACCATTTGGAGGCATTTAATGTTCGAGCAAAAACAGCTGATTTTCGACAAAAGAGATAACACCCCCCCATTACGTCATGCTTCAGAAATGTGGAAAATGGTCCGTTTTCAAATGTTTTATTTTTGAACGTCAGTTCACATTTGTAGGTGGATCATCAGTGTTAGAGCTAAAATTAGCATGTTTAAAGTGATTTTCATGCTTCCAGGGGCTCGGGAAGTTAATTAAATACCATTTGGAGGCATTTAATGTTTGAGCAAAAACGGCTGATTTTCGACAAAAGAGATAACACCCCCCATTACGTCATGCGTCAGAAATGTGGAAAATGGTCTGTTTTCAAATGTTTTATTTTTGAACGTCAGTTCACGTTTGTAGGTGGATCATCAGTGTTAGAGCTAAAATTAGCATGTTTAAAGTGATTTTCATGCTTCCAGGGGCCCAAAAGACAAGATTTATGGAATGGTTAAAAGTGCATGAAAATGGCCAATTTACTCACTCTGAGTTCTCAAAAAGGGTTTCTTCACCCCGGGAAGTTAATTAAATACCATTTGGAGGCATTTAATGTTCGAGCAAAAACGGCTGATTTTCGACAAAAGAGATAACACCCCCCCATTACGTCATGCTTCAGAAATGTGGAAAATGGTCCGTTTTCAAAAGTTTTATTTTTGAACGTCAGTTCACATTTGTAGGTGGATCATCAGTGTTAGAGCTAAAATTAGCATGTTTAAAGTGATTTTCATGCTTCCAGGGGCCCAAAACACAAGATTTATGGAATGGTTAAAAGTGCATGAAAATGGCCAATTTACTCACTCTGAGTTCTCAAAAAGGGTTTCTTCACCCCGGGAAGTTAATTAAATACCATTTGGAGGCATTTAATGTTCGAGCAAAAACGGCTGATTTTCGACAAAAGAGATAACACCCCCCAAAACGTCATGCTTCAGAAATGTGGAAAATGGTCCGTTTTCAAATGTTTTATTTTTGAACGTCAGTTCACATTTGTAGGTGGATCATCAGTGTTAGAGCTAAAATTAGCATGTTTAAAGTGATTTTCATGCTTCCAGGGGCCCAAAACACAAGATTTATGGAATGGTTAAAAGTGCATGAAAATGGCCAATTTACTCACTCTGAGTTCTCAAAAAGGGTTAATTCACCCCGGGAAGTTAATTAAATACCATTTGGAGGCATTTAATGTTCGAGCAAAAACGGCTGATTTTCGACAAAAGAGATAACACCCGCCCATTACGTCATGCTTCAGAAATGTGGAAAATGGTCCGTTTTCAAATGTTTTATTTTTGAACGTCAGTTCACATTTGTAGGTGGATCATCAGTGTTAGAGCTAAAATTAGCATGTTTAAAGTTATTTTCATGCTTCCAGGGGCCCAAAACACAAGATTTATGGAATGGTTAAAAGTGCATGAAAATGGCCAATTTACTCACTCTGAGTTCTCAAAAAGGGTTTCTTCACCCCGGGAAGTTAATTAAATACCATTTGGAGGCATTTAATGTTCGAGCAAAAATGGCTGATTTTCGACAAAAGAGATAACACCCCTCCATTACGTCATGCTTCAGAAATGTGGAAAATGGTCCGTTTTCAAATGTTTTATTTTTGAACGTCAGTTCACATTTGTAGGTGGATCATCAGTGTTAGAGCTAAAATTAGCATGTTTAAAGTGATTTTCATGCTTCCAGGGGCTCGGGAAGTTAATTAAATACCATTTGGAGGCATTTAATGTTCGAGCAAAAACGGCTGATTTTCGACAAAAGAGATAACACCCCCCATTACGTCATGCTTCAGAAATGTGGAAAATGGTCCGTTTTCAAATGTTTTATTTTTGAACGTCAGTTCACATTTGTAGGTGGATCATCAGTGTTAGAGCTAAAATTAGCATGTTTAAAGTGATTTTCATGCTTCCAGGGGCCCAAAACACAAGATTTATGGAATGGTTAAAAGTGCATGAAAATGGCCAATTTACTCACTCTGAGTTCTCAAAAAGGGTTTCTTCACCCCGGGAAGTTAATTAAATACCATTTGGAGGCATTTAATGTTCGAGCAAAAACGGCTGATTTTCGACAAAAGAGATAACACCCGCCCATTACGTCATGCTTCAGAAATGTGGAAAATGGTCCCTTTTCAAATGTTTTATTTTTGAACGTCAGTTCACATTTGTAGGTGGATCATCAGTGTTAGAGCTAAAATTAGCATGTTTAAAGTTATTTTCATGCTTCCAGGGGCCCAAAACACAAGATTTATGGAATGGTTAAAAGTGCATGAAAATGGCCAATTTACTCACTCTGAGTTCTCAAAAAGGGTTTCTTCACCCCGGGAAGTTAATTAAATACCATTTGGAGGCATTTAATGTTCGAGCAAAAATGGCTGATTTTCGACAAAAGAGATAACACCCCCCCATTACGTCATGCTTCAGAAATGTGGAAAATGGTCCGTTTTCAAATGTTTTATTTTTGAACGTCAGTTCACATTTGTAGGTGGATCATCAGTGTTAGAGCTAAAATTAGCATGTTTAAAGTGATTTTCATGCTTCCAGGGGCTCGGGAAGTTAATTAAATACCATTTGGAGGCATTTAATGTTCGAGCAAAAACGGCTGATTTTCGACAAAAGAGATAACACCCCCCCATTACGTCATGCTTCAGAAATGTGGAAAATGGTCCGTTTTCAAATGTTTTATTTTTGAACGTCAGTTCACATTTGTAGGTGGATCATCAGTGTTAGAGCTAAAATTAGCATGTTTAAAGTGATTTTCATGCTTCCAGGGGCCCAAAACACAAGATTTATGGAATGGATAAAAGTGCATGAAAATGGCCAATTTACTCACTCTGAGTTCTCAAAAAGGGTTTCTTCACCCCGGGAAGTTAATTAAATACCATTTGGAGGCATTTAATGTTCGAGCAAAAACGGCTGATTTTCGACAAAAGAGATAACACCCCCCCATTACGTCATGCTTCAGAAATGTGGAAAATGGTCCGTTTTCAAATGTTTTATTTTTGAACGTCAGTTCACATTTGTAGGTGGATCATCAGTGTTAGAGCTAAAATTAGCATGTTTAAAGTGATTTTCATGCTTCCAGGGGCCCAAAACACAAGATTTATGGAATGGTAAAAAGTGCATGAAAATGGCCAATTTACTCACTCTGAGTTCTCAAAAAGGGTTTCTTCACCCCGGGAAGTTAATTAAATACCATTTGGAGGCATTTAATGTTCGAGCAAAAACGGCTGATTTTCGACAAAAGAGATAACACCCCCCCCATTACGTCATGCTTCAAAAATGTGGAAAATGGTCCGTTTTCAAATGTTATATTTTTGAACGTAAGTTCACATTTGTAGGTGGATCATCAGTGTTAGAGCTAAAATTAGCATGTTTAAAGTGATTTTCATGCTTCCAGGGGCTCGGGAAGTGAAATAAATGCCATTTGGAGGCATTTAATGTTCGAGCAAAAACGGCTGATTTTCGACAAAAGAGATAACACCCCCCCATTACGTCATGCTTCAGAAATGTGGAAAATGGTCCGTTTTCAAATGTTTTATTTTTGAACGTCAGTTCACATTTGTAGGTGGATCATCAGTGTTAGAGCTAAAATTAGCATGTTTAAAGTGATTTTCATGCTTCCAGGGGCCCAAAACACAAGATTTATGGAATGGTTAAAAGTGCATGAAAATGGCCAATTTACTCACTCTGAGTTCTCAAAAAGGGTTTCTTCACCCCGGGAAGTTAATTAAATACCATTTGGAGGCATTTAATGTTAGAGCAAAAACGGCTGATTTTCGACAAAAGAGATAACACCCCCCCATTACGTCATGCTTCAGAAATGTGGAAAATGGTCCGTTTTCAAATGTTTTATTTTTGAACGTCAGTTCACATTTGTAGGTGGATCATCAGTGTTAGAGCTAAAATTAGCATGTTTAAAGTGATTTTCATGCTTCCAGGGGCCCAAAACACAAGATTTATGGAATGGTTAAAAGTGCATGAAAATGGCCAATTTACTCACTCTGAGTTCTCAAAAAGGGTTTCTTCAGCCCGGGAAGTTAATTAAATACCATTTGGAGGCATTTAATGTTCGAGCAAAAACGGCTGATTTTCGACAAAAGAGATAACACCCCCCCCCAATACGTCATGCTTCAGAAATGTGGAAAATGGTCCGTTTTCAAATGTTTCATTTTTGAACGTCAGTTCACATTTGTAGGTGGATCATCAGTGTTAGAGCTAAAATTAGCATGTTTAAAGTGATTTTCATGCTTCCAGGGGCCCAAAACACAAGATTTATGGAATGTTAATGTTAATGTTAATTTGGATTTATTGAGCGCTCGTACGCCCGAAGGCTTCATGGCGCTATAGAAAGAACCAGGCAGAGCAGTCGAGGAACAGAGTGGTGCTGTCAGTGGTAAGCTTGAGAAAACAACCAGGTTTTCAAAGATCGTCTAAAGCTGAGGATGTTATCATTCTGCTTTATATGAAGAGGAAAAGAATTCCAAAGAGCAGCAGCTTGATGGTCGAAGCAGCTGCCACCGAGGCGTTTCCTTTTGAATGAGGGCACAATCAAGAGTGATTTGTGGGTAGATCGAAGGTGACGCGAGGGGCAGTATTTTTTAAATAGATCTCTGACAAAAGAAGGGCCAGAGTCATTCAGGGACCTAAACAGAATGCACCCAGCCTTGAAGGCCACACGTTGCTCAACTGGCAGCCAGTGTAGCTGCTTGAGGCCAGGTCTGATTGATTGCCTCCTGGATATGTTCAGGAGGAGCCTAGCGGCTTGGTTCTGGACAAGCTGGAGACGTTTCATCTCACCAATTTGGAGACCGAGGTAAAGGCTGTTAGAGAAGTCCAGCCTGGACAGAACCAAGGAGAGGACGATCTGAGTGAGCGCTGTTGAGGAAAAGAACCGAGCAATTTTTCTAATTTTCTTCAGTTGAAAGATGCTGGAAGATACCACCGCTCCAACCTGTCTTTTTAGAGAGAGATCCTCACTGATGAGAATGCCTAGGCTTTTAACCACGGGGGACTTAGTAGGAGGCGCTCCCATGTTGGTGGGCCAGAAGTTGGCATTCCAACTAAGTGGGCTCTGTCCGGGCAGGACCAGCTCAGTCTTGCCCGGGTTGAGCTTCAGATGATTGGAATGGTTAAAAGTGCATGAAAATGGCCAATTTACTCACTCTGAGTTCTCAAAAAGGGTTTCTTCACCCCGGGAAGTTAATTAAATACCATTTGGAGGCATTTAATGTTAGAGCAAAAACGGCTGATTTTCGACAAAAGAGATAACACCCCCCCATTACGTCATGCTTCAGAAATGTGGAAAATGGTCCGTTTTCAAATGTTTTATTTTTGAACGTTAGTTCACATTTGTAGGTGGATCATCAGTGTTAGAGCTAAAATTAGCATGTTTAAAGTGATTTTCATGCTTCCAGGGGCGCGGGAAGTGAAATAAATACCATTTGGAGGCATTTAATGTTCGAGCAAAAACGGCTGATTTTCGACAAAAGAGATAACACCCCCCCATTACGTCATGCTTCAGAAATGTGGAAAATGGTCCGTTTTCAAATGTTTTATTTTTGAACGTCAGTTCACATTTGTAGGTGGATCATCAGTGTTAGAGCTAAAATTAGCATGTTTAAAGTGATTTTCATGCTTCCAGGGGCCCAAAACACAAGATTTATGGAATGGTTAAAAGTGCATGAAAATGGCCAATTTACTCACTCTGAGTTCTCAAAAAGGGTTTCTTCACCCCGGGAAGTTAATTAAATACCATTTGGAGGCATTTAATGTTAGAGCAAAAACGGCTGATTTTCGACAAAAGAGATAACACCCCCCCATTACGTCATGCTTCAGAAATGTGGAAAATGGTCCGTTTTCAAATGTTTTATTTTTGAACGTAAGTTCACATTTGTAGGTGGATCATCAGTGTTAGAGCTAAAATTAGCATGTTTAAAGTGATTTTCATGCTTCCAGGGGCTCGGGAAGTTAATTAAATACCATTTGGAGGCATTTAATGTTCGAGCAAAAACGGCTGATTTTCGACAAAAGAGATAACACCCCCCCATTACGTCATGCTTCAGAAATGTGGAAAATGGTCCGTTTTCAAATGTTTTATTTTTGAACGTCAGTTCACATTTGTAGGTGGATCATCAGTGTTAGAGCTAAAATTAGCATGTTTAAAGTGATTTTCATGCTTCCAGGGGCTCGGGAAGTTAATTAAATACCATTTGGAGGCATTTAATGTTTGAGCAAAAACGGCTGATTTTCGACAAAAGAGATAACACCCCCCATTACGTCATGCGTCAGAAATGTGGAAAATGGTCTGTTTTCAAATGTTTTATTTTTGAACGTCAGTTCACATTTGTAGGTGGATCATCAGTGTTAGAGCTAAAATTAGCATGTTTAAAGTGATTTTCATGCTTCCAGGGGCCCAAAAGACAAGATTTATGGAATGGTTAAAAGTGCATGAAAATGGCCAATTTACTCACTCTGAGTTCTCAAAAAGGGTTTCTTCACCCCGGGAAGTTAATTAAATACCATTTGGAGGCATTTAATGTTCGAGCAAAAACGGCTGATTTTTGACAAAAGAGATAACACCCCCCCATTACGTCATGCTTCAGAAATGTGGAAAATGGTCCGTTTTCAAATGTTTTATTTTTGAACGTCAGTTCACATTTGTAGGTGGATCATCAGTGTTAGAGCTAAAATTAGCATGTTTAAAGTGATTTTCATGCTTCCAGGGGCCCAAAACACAAGATTTATGGAATGGTTAAAAGTGCATGAAAATGGCCAATCTACTCACTCTGAGTTCTCAAAAAGGGTTTCTTCACCCCGGGAAGTTAATTAAATACCATTTGGAGGCATTTAATGTTCGAGCAAAAACGGCTGATTTTCGACAAAAGAGATAACACCCCCCATTACGTCATGCTTCAGAAATGTGGAAAATGGTACGTTTTCAAATGTTTTATTTTTGAACGTCAGTTCACATTTGTAGGTGGATCATCAGTGTTAGAGCTAAAATTAGCATGTTTAAAGTGATTTTCATGCTTCCAGGGGCCCAAAACACAGGATTTATGGAATGGTTAAAAGTGCATGAAAATGGGCAATTTACTCACTCTGAGTTCTCAAAAAGGGTTTCTTCACCCCGGGAAGTTAATTAAATACCATTTGGAGGCATTTAATGTTCGAGCAAAAACGGCTGATTTTCGACAAAAGAGATAACACCCGCCCATTACGTCATGCTTCAGAAATGTGGAAAATGGTCCGTTTTCAAATGTTTTATTTTTGAACGTCAGTTCACATTTGTAGGTGGATCATCAGTGTTAGAGCTAAAATTAGCATGTTTAAAGTTATTTTCATGCTTCCAGGGGCCCAAAACACAAGATTTATGGAATGGTTAAAAGTGCATGAAAATGGCCAATTTACTCACTCTGAGTTCTCAAAAAGGGTTTCTTCACCCCGGGAAGTTAATTAAATACCATTTGGAGGCATTTAATGTTCGAGCAAAAATGGCTGATTTTCGACAAAAGAGATAACACCCCCCAATTACGTCATGCTTCAGAAATGTGGAAAATGGTCCGTTTTCAAATGTTTTATTTTTGAACGTCAGTTCACATTTGTAGGTGGATCATCAGTGTTAGAGCTAAAATTAGCATGTTTAAAGTGATTTTCATGCTTCCAGGGGCTCGGGAAGTTAATTAAATACCATTTGGAGGCATTTAATGTTCGAGCAAAAACGGCTGATTTTCGACAAAAGAGATAACACCCCCCCATTACGTCATGCTTCAGAAATGTGGAAAATGGTCCGTTTTCAAATGTTTTATTTTTGAACGTCAGTTCACATTTGTAGGTGGATCATCAGTGTTAGAGCTAAAATTAGCATGTTTAAAGTGATTTTCATGCTTCCAGGGGCCCAAAAGACAAGATTTATGGAATGGTTAAAAGTGCATGAAAATGGCCAATTTACTCACTCTGAGTTCTCAAAAAGGGTTTCTTCACCCCGGGAAGTTAATTAAATACCATTTGGAGGCATTTAATGTTCGAGCAAAAACGGCTGATTTTCGACAAAAGAGATAACACCCCCCCATTACGTCATGCTTCAGAAATGTGGAAAATGGTCCGTTTTCAAATGTTTTATTTTTGAACGTCAGTTCACATTTGTAGGTGGATCATCAGTGTTAGAGCTAAAATTAGCATGTTTAAAGTGATTTTCATGCTTCCAGGGGCCCAAAACACAAGATTTATGGAATGGTTAAAAGTGCATGAAAATGGCCAATTTACTCACTCTGAGTTCTCAAAAAGGGTTTCTTCACCCCGGGAAGTTAATTAAATACCATTTGGAGGCATTTAATGTTCGAGCAAAAACGGCTGATTTTCGACAAAAGAGATAACACCCCCCATTACGTCATGCTTCAGAAATGTGGAAAATGGTCCGTTTTCAAATGTTTTATTTTTGAACGTCAGTTCACATTTGTAGGTGGATCATCAGTGTTAGAGCTAAAATTAGCATGTTTAAAGTGATTTTCATGCTTCCAGGGGCCCAAAACACAAGATTTATGGAATGGTTAAAAGTGCATGAAAATGGCCAATTTACTCACTCTGAGTTCTCAAAAAGGGTTTCTTCACCCCGGGAAGTTAATTAAATACCATTTGGAGGCATTTAATGTTCGAGCAAAAACGGCTGATTTTCGACAAAAGAGATAACACCCGCCCATTACGTCATGCTTCAGAAATGTGGAAAATGGTCCGTTTTCAAATGTTTTATTTTTGAACGTCAGTTCACATTTGTAGGTGGATCATCAGTGTTAGAGCTAAAATTAGCATGTTTAAAGTTATTTTCATGCTTCCAGGGGCCCAAAACACAAGATTTATGGAATGGTTAAAAGTGCATGAAAATGGCCAATTTACTCACTCTGAGTTCTCAAAAAGGGTTTCTTCACCCCGGGAAGTTAATTAAATACCATTTGGAGGCATTTAATGTTCGAGCAAAAATGGCTGATTTTCGACAAAAGAGATAACACCCCCCAATTACGTCATGCTTCAGAAATGTGGAAAATGGTCCGTTTTCAAATGTTTTATTTTTGAACGTCAGTTCACATTTGTAGTTGGATCATCAGTGTTAGAGCTAAAATTAGCATGTTTAAAGTGATTTTCATGCTTCCAGGGGCTCGGGAAGTTAATTAAATACCATTTGGAGGCATTTAATGTTCGAGCAAAAACGGCTGATTTTCGACAAAAGAGATAACACCCCCCCATTACGTCATGCTTCAGAAATGTGGAAAATGGTCCGTTTTCAAATGTTTTATTTTTGAACGTCAGTTCACATTTGTAGGTGGATCATCAGTGTTAGAGCTAAAATTAGCATGTTTAAAGTGATTTTCATGCTTCCAGGGGCCCAAAACACAAGATTTATGGAATGGTTAAAAGTGCATGAAAATGGCCAATTTACTCACTCTGAGTTCTCAAAAAGGGTTTCTTCACCCCGGGAAGTTAATTAAATACCATTTGGAGGCATTTAATGTTAGAGCAAAAACGGCTGATTTTCGACAAAAGAGATAACACCCCCCCATTACGTCATGCTTCAGAAATGTGGAAAATGGTCCGTTTTCAAATGTTTTATTTTTGAACGTCAGTTCACATTTGGAGGTGGATCATCAGTGTTAGAGCTAAAATTAGCATGTTTAAAGTGATTTTCATGCTTCCAGGGGCTCGGGAAGTGAAATAAATACCATTTGGAGGCATTTAATGTTCGAGCAAAAACGGATGATTTTCGACAAAAGAGATAACACCCCCCCATTACGTCATGCTTCAGAAATGTGGAAAATGGTCCGTTTTCAAATGTTTTATTTTTGAACGTCAGTTCACATTTGTAGGTGGATCATCAGTGTTAGAGCTAAAATTAGCATGTTTAAAGTGATTTTCATGCTTCCAGGGGCCCAAAACACAAGATTTATGGAATGGTTAAAAGTGCATGAAAATGGCCAATTTACTCACTCTGAGTTCTCAAAAAGGGTTTCTTCACCCCGGGAAGTTAATTAAATACCATTTGGAGGCATTTAATGTTCGAGCAAAAACGGCTGATTTTCGACAAAAGAGATAACAACCCCCCATTACGTCATGCTTCAGAAATGTGGAAAATGGTCCGTTTTCAAATGTTTTATTTTTGAACGTAAGTTCGCATTTGTAGGTGGATCATCAGTGTTAGAGCTAAAATTAGCATGTTTAAAGTGATTTTCATGCTTCCAGGGGCTCGGGAAGTGAAAAAAATACCATTTGGAGGCATTTAATGTTCGAGCAAAAACGGCTGATTTTCGACAAAAGAGATAACACCCCCCCATTACGTCATGCTTCAGAAATGTGGAAAATGGTCCGTTTTCAAATGTTTTATTTTTGAACGTCAGTTCACATTTGTAGGTGGATCATCAGTGTTAGAGCTAAAATTAGCATGTTTAAAGTGATTTTCATGCTTCCAGGGGCCCAAAACACAAGATTTATGGAATGGTTAAAAGTGCATGAAAATGGCCAATTTACTCACTCTGAGTTCTCAAAAAGGGTTTCTTCACCCCGGGAAGTTAATTAAATACCATTTGGAGGCATTTAATGTTTGAGCAAAAACGGCTGATTTTCGACAAAAGAGATAACACCCCCCCATTACGTCATGCTTCAGAAATGTGGAAAATGGTCCGTTTTCAAATGTTTTATTTTTGAACGTCAGTTCACATTTGTAGGTGGATCATCAGTGTTAGAGCTAAAATTAGCATGTTTGAAGTGATTTTCATGCTTCCAGGGGCCCAAAACACAAGATTTATGGAATGGTTAAAAGTGCATGAAAATGGCCAATTTACTCACTCTGAGTTCTCAAAAAGGGTTTCTTCACCCCGGGAAGTTAATTAAATACCATTTGGAGGCATTTAATGTTAGAGCAAAAACGGCTGATTTTCGACAAAAGAGATAACACCCCCCCATTACGTCATGCTTCAGAAATGTGGAAAATGGTCCGTTTTCAAATGTTTTATTTTTGAACGTCAGTTCACATTTGGAGGTGGATCATCAGTGTTAGAGCTAAAATTAGCATGTTTAAAGTGATTTTCATGCTTCCAGGGGCTCGGGAAGTGAAATAAATACCATTTGGAGGCATTTAATGTTCGAGCAAAAATGGATGATTTTCGACAAAAGAGATAACACCCCCCCATTACGTCATGCTTCAGAAATGTGGAAAATGGTCCGTTTTCAAATGTTTTATTTTTGAACGTCAGTTCACATTTGTAGGTGGATCATCAGTGTTAGAGCTAAAATTAGCATGTTTAAAGTGATTTTCATGCTTCCAGGGGCCCAAAACACAAGATTTATGGAATGGTTAAAAGTGCATGAAAATGGCCAATTTACTCACTCTGAGTTCTCAAAAAGGGTTTCTTCACCCCGGGAAGTTAATTAAATACCATTTGGAGGCATTTAATGTTCGAGCAAAAACGGCTGATTTTCGACAAAAGAGATAACACCCCCCCATTACGTCATGCTTCAGAAATGTGGAAAATGGTCCGTTTTCAAATGTTTTATTTTTGAACGTAAGTTCACATTTGTAGGTGGATCATCAGTGTTAGAGCTAAAATTAGCATGTTTAAAGTGATTTTCATGCTTCCAGGGGCTCGGGAAGTGAAATAAATACCATTTGGAGGCATTTAATGTTCGAGCAAAAACGGCTGATTTTCGACAAAAGAGATAACACCCCCACATTACGTCATGCTTCAGAAATGTGGAAAATGGTCCGTTTTCAAATGTTTTATTTTTGAACGTCAGTTCAAATTTGTAGGTGGATCATCAGTGTTAGAGCTAAAATTAGCATGTTTAAAGTGATTTTCATGCTTCCAGGGGCCCAAAACACAAGATTTATGGAATGGTTAAAAGTGCATGAAAATGGCCAATTTACTCACTCTGAGTTCTCAAAAAGGGTTTCTTCACCCCGGGAAGTTAATTAAATACCATTTGGAGGCATTTAATGTTCGAGCAAAAACGGCTGATTTTCGACAAAAGAGATAACACCCCCCATTACGTCATGCTTCAGAAATGTGGAAAATGGTCCGTTTTCAAATGTTTTATTTTTGAACGTCAGTTCACATTTGTAGGTGGATCATCAGTGTTAGAGCTAAAATTAGCATGTTTAAAGTGATTTTCATGCTTCCAGGGGCCCAAAACACAAGATTTATGGAATGGTTAAAAGTGCATGAAAATGGCCAATTTACTCACTCTGAGTTCTCAAAAAGGGTTTCTTCACCCCGGGAAGTTAATTAAATACCATTTGGAGGCATTTAATGTTAGAGCAAAAACGGCTGATTTTCGACAAAAGAGATAACACCCCCCCATTACGTCATGCTTCAGAAATGTGGAAAATGGTCCGTTTTCAAATGTTTTATTTTTGAACGTCAGTTCACATTTGGAGGTGGATCATCAGTGTTAGAGCTAAAATTAGCATGTTTAAAGTGATTTTCATGCTTCCAGGGGCTCGGGAAGTGAAATAAATACCATTTGGAGGCATTTAATGTTCGAGCAAAAACGGATGATTTTCGACAAAAGAGATAACACCCCCCCATTACGTCATGCTTCAGAAATGTGGAAAATGGTCCGTTTTCAAATGTTTTATTTTTGAACGTCAGTTCACATTTGTAGGTGGATCATCAGTGTTAGAGCTAAAATTAGCATGTTTAAAGTGATTTTCATGCTTCCAGGGGCCCAAAACACAAGATTTATGGAATGGTTAAAAGTGCATGAAAATGGCCAATTTACTCACTCTGAGTTCTCAAAAAGGGTTTCTTCACCCCGGGAAGTTAATTAAATACCATTTGGAGGCATTTAATGTTCGAGCAAAAACGGCTGATTTTCGACAAAAGAGATAACAACCCCCCATTACGTCATGCTTCAGAAATGTGGAAAATGGTCCGTTTTCAAATGTTTTATTTTTGAACGTAAGTTCGCATTTGTAGGTGGATCATCAGTGTTAGAGCTAAAATTAGCATGTTTAAAGTGATTTTCATGCTTCCAGGGGCTCGGGAAGTGAAATAAATACCATTTGGAGGCATTTAATGTTCGAGCAAAAACGGCTGATTTTCGACAAAAGAGATAACACCCCCCCATTACGTCATGCTTCAGAAATGTGGAAAATGGTCCGTTTTCAAATGTTTTATTTTTGAACGTCAGTTCACATTTGTAGGTGGATCATCAGTGTTAGAGCTAAAATTAGCATGTTTGAAGTGATTTTCATGCTTCCAGGGGCCCAAAACACAAGATTTATGGAATGGTTAAAAGTGCATGAAAATGGCCAATTTACTCACTCTGAGTTCTCAAAAAGGGTTTCTTCACCCCGGGAAGTTAATTAAATACCATTTGGAGGCATTTAATGTTAGAGCAAAAACGGCTGATTTTCGACAAAAGAGATAACACCCCCCCATTACGTCATGCTTCAGAAATGTGGAAAATGGTCCGTTTTCAAATGTTTTATTTTTGAACGTCAGTTCACATTTGGAGGTGGATCATCAGTGTTAGAGCTAAAATTAGCATGTTTAAAGTGATTTTCATGCTTCCAGGGGCTCGGGAAGTGAAATAAATACCATTTGGAGGCATTTAATGTTCGAGCAAAAATGGATGATTTTCGACAAAAGAGATAACACCCCCCCATTACGTCATGCTTCAGAAATGTGGAAAATGGTCCGTTTTCAAATGTTTTATTTTTGAACGTCAGTTCACATTTGTAGGTGGATCATCAGTGTTAGAGCTAAAATTAGCATGTTTAAAGTGATTTTCATGCTTCCAGGGGCCCAAAACACAAGATTTATGGAATGGTTAAAAGTGCATGAAAATGGCCAATTTACTCACTCTGAGTTCTCAAAAAGGGTTTCTTCACCCCGGGAAGTTAATTAAATACCATTTGGAGGCATTTAATGTTCGAGCAAAAACGGCTGATTTTCGACAAAAGAGATAACACCCCCCCATTACGTCATGCTTCAGAAATGTGGAAAATGGTCCGTTTTCAAATGTTTTATTTTTGAACGTAAGTTCACATTTGTAGGTGGATCATCAGTGTTAGAGCTAAAATTAGCATGTTTAAAGTGATTTTCATGCTTCCAGGGGCTCGGGAAGTGAAATAAATACCATTTGGAGGCATTTAATGTTCGAGCAAAAACGGCTGATTTTCGACAAAAGAGATAACACCCCCCCATTACGTCATGCTTCAGAAATGTGGAAAATGGTCCGTTTTCAAATGTTTTATTTTTGAACGTCAGTTCACATTTGTAGGTGGATCATCAGTGTTAGAGCTAAAATTAGCATGTTTAAAGTGATTTTCATGCTTCCAGGGGCTCGGGAAGTTAATTAAATACCATTTGGAGGCATTTAATGTTCGAGCAAAAACGGCTGATTTTCGACAAAAGAGATAACACCCCCCCATTACGTCATGCTTCAGAAATGTGGAAAATGGTCCGTTTTCAAATGTTTTATTTTTGAACGTCAGTTCACATTTGTAGGTGGATCATCAGTGTTAGAGCTAAAATTAGCATGTTTAAAGTGATTTTCATGCTTCCAGGGGCTCGGGAAGTTAATTAAATACCATTTGGAGGCATTTAATGTTTGAGCAAAAACGGCTGATTTTCGACAAAAGAGATAACACCCCCCATTACGTCATGCGTCAGAAATGTGGAAAATGGTCTGTTTTCAAATGTTTTATTTTTGAACGTCAGTTCACATTTGTAGGTGGATCATCAGTGTTAGAGCTAAAATTAGCATGTTTAAAGTGATTTTCATGCTTCCAGGGGCCCAAAAGACAAGATTTATGGAATGGTTAAAAGTGCATGAAAATGGCCAATTTACTCACTCTGAGTTCTCAAAAAGGGTTTCTTCACCCCGGGAAGTTAATTAAATACCATTTGGAGGCATTTAATGTTCGAGCAAAAACGGCTGATTTTTGACAAAAGAGATAACACCCCCCCATTACGTCATGCTTCAGAAATGTGGAAAATGGTCCGTTTTCAAATGTTTTATTTTTGAACGTCAGTTCACATTTGTAGGTGGATCATCAGTGTTAGAGCTAAAATTAGCATGTTTAAAGTGATTTTCATGCTTCCAGGGGCCCAAAACACAAGATTTATGGAATGGTTAAAAGTGCATGAAAATGGCCAATTTACTCACTCTGAGTTCTCAAAAAGGGTTTCTTCACCCCGGGAAGTTAATTAAATACCATTTGGAGGCATTTAATGTTCGAGCAAAAACGGCTGATTTTCGACAAAAGAGATAACACCCCCCATTACGTCATGCTTCAGAAATGTGGAAAATGGTACGTTTTCAAATGTTTTATTTTTGAACGTCAGTTCACATTTGTAGGTGGATCATCAGTGTTAGAGCTAAAATTAGCATGTTTAAAGTGATTTTCATGCTTCCAGGGGCCCAAAACACAGGATTTATGGAATGGTTAAAAGTGCATGAAAATGGGCAATTTACTCACTCTGAGTTCTCAAAAAGGGTTTCTTCACCCCGGGAAGTTAATTAAATACCATTTGGAGGCATTTAATGTTCGAGCAAAAACGGCTGATTTTCGACAAAAGAGATAACACCCGCCCATTACGTCATGCTTCAGAAATGTGGAAAATGGTCCGTTTTCAAATGTTTTATTTTTGAACGTCAGTTCACATTTGTAGGTGGATCATCAGTGTTAGAGCTAAAATTAGCATGTTTAAAGTTATTTTCATGCTTCCAGGGGCCCAAAACACAAGATTTATGGAATGGTTAAAAGTGCATGAAAATGGCCAATTTACTCACTCTGAGTTCTCAAAAAGGGTTTCTTCACCCCGGGAAGTTAATTAAATACCATTTGGAGGCATTTAATGTTCGAGCAAAAATGGCTGATTTTCGACAAAAGAGATAACACCCCCCAATTACGTCATGCTTCAGAAATGTGGAAAATGGTCCGTTTTCAAATGTTTTATTTTTGAACGTCAGTTCACATTTGTAGGTGGATCATCAGTGTTAGAGCTAAAATTAGCATGTTTAAAGTGATTTTCATGCTTCCAGGGGCTCGGGAAGTTAATTAAATACCATTTGGAGGCATTTAATGTTCGAGCAAAAACGGCTGATTTTCGACAAAAGAGATAACACCCCCCCATTACGTCATGCTTCAGAAATGTGGAAAATGGTCCGTTTTCAAATGTTTTATTTTTGAACGTCAGTTCACATTTGTAGGTGGATCATCAGTGTTAGAGCTAAAATTAGCATGTTTAAAGTGATTTTCATGCTTCCAGGGGCCCAAAAGACAAGATTTATGGAATGGTTAAAAGTGCATGAAAATGGCCAATTTACTCACTCTGAGTTCTCAAAAAGGGTTTCTTCACCCCGGGAAGTTAATTAAATACCATTTGGAGGCATTTAATGTTCGAGCAAAAACGGCTGATTTTCGACAAAAGAGATAACACCCCCCCATTACGTCATGCTTCAGAAATGTGGAAAATGGTCCGTTTTCAAATGTTTTATTTTTGAACGTCAGTTCACATTTGTAGGTGGATCATCAGTGTTAGAGCTAAAATTAGCATGTTTAAAGTGATTTTCATGCTTCCAGGGGCCCAAAACACAAGATTTATGGAATGGTTAAAAGTGCATGAAAATGGCCAATTTACTCACTCTGAGTTCTCAAAAAGGGTTTCTTCACCCCGGGAAGTTAATTAAATACCATTTGGAGGCATTTAATGTTCGAGCAAAAACGGCTGATTTTCGACAAAAGAGATAACACCCCCCATTACGTCATGCTTCAGAAATGTGGAAAATGGTCCGTTTTCAAATGTTTTATTTTTGAACGTCAGTTCACATTTGTAGGTGGATCATCAGTGTTAGAGCTAAAATTAGCATGTTTAAAGTGATTTTCATGCTTCCAGGGGCCCAAAACACAAGATTTATGGAATGGTTAAAAGTGCATGAAAATGGCCAATTTACTCACTCTGAGTTCTCAAAAAGGGTTTCTTCACCCCGGGAAGTTAATTAAATACCATTTGGAGGCATTTAATGTTCGAGCAAAAACGGCTGATTTTCGACAAAAGAGATAACACCCGCCCATTACGTCATGCTTCAGAAATGTGGAAAATGGTCCGTTTTCAAATGTTTTATTTTTGAACGTCAGTTCACATTTGTAGGTGGATCATCAGTGTTAGAGCTAAAATTAGCATGTTTAAAGTTATTTTCATGCTTCCAGGGGCCCAAAACACAAGATTTATGGAATGGTTAAAAGTGCATGAAAATGGCCAATTTACTCACTCTGAGTTCTCAAAAAGGGTTTCTTCACCCCGGGAAGTTAATTAAATACCATTTGGAGGCATTTAATGTTCGAGCAAAAATGGCTGATTTTCGACAAAAGAGATAACACCCCCCAATTACGTCATGCTTCAGAAATGTGGAAAATGGTCCGTTTTCAAATGTTTTATTTTTGAACGTCAGTTCACATTTGTAGTTGAATCATCAGTGTTAGAGCTAAAATTAGCATGTTTAAAGTGATTTTCATGCTTCCAGGGGCTCGGGAAGTTAATTAAATACCATTTGGAGGCATTTAATGTTCGAGCAAAAACGGCTGATTTTCGACAAAAGAGATAACACCCCCCCATTACGTCATGCTTCAGAAATGTGGAAAATGGTCCGTTTTCAAATGTTTTATTTTTGAACGTCAGTTCACATTTGTAGGTGGATCATCAGTGTTAGAGCTAAAATTAGCATGTTTAAAGTGATTTTCATGCTTCCAGGGGCCCAAAACACAAGATTTATGGAATGGTTAAAAGTGCATGAAAATGGCCAATTTACTCACTCTGAGTTCTCAAAAAGGGTTTCTTCACCCCGGGAAGTTAATTAAATACCATTTGGAGGCATTTAATGTTAGAGCAAAAACGGCTGATTTTCGACAAAAGAGATAACACCCCCCCATTACGTCATGCTTCAGAAATGTGGAAAATGGTCCGTTTTCAAATGTTTTATTTTTGAACGTCAGTTCACATTTGGAGGTGGATCATCAGTGTTAGAGCTAAAATTAGCATGTTTAAAGTGATTTTCATGCTTCCAGGGGCTCGGGAAGTGAAATAAATACCATTTGGAGGCATTTAATGTTCGAGCAAAAACGGATGATTTTCGACAAAAGAGATAACACCCCCCCATTACGTCATGCTTCAGAAATGTGGAAAATGGTCCGTTTTCAAATGTTTTATTTTTGAACGTCAGTTCACATTTGTAGGTGGATCATCAGTGTTAGAGCTAAAATTAGCATGTTTAAAGTGATTTTCATGCTTCCAGGGGCCCAAAACACAAGATTTATGGAATGGTTAAAAGTGCATGAAAATGGCCAATTTACTCACTCTGAGTTCTCAAAAAGGGTTTCTTCACCCCGGGAAGTTAATTAAATACCATTTGGAGGCATTTAATGTTCGAGCAAAAACGGCTGATTTTCGACAAAAGAGATAACAACCCCCCATTACGTCATGCTTCAGAAATGTGGAAAATGGTCCGTTTTCAAATGTTTTATTTTTGAACGTAAGTTCGCATTTGTAGGTGGATCATCAGTGTTAGAGCTAAAATTAGCATGTTTAAAGTGATTTTCATGCTTCCAGGGGCTCGGGAAGTGAAAAAAATACCATTTGGAGGCATTTAATGTTCGAGCAAAAACGGCTGATTTTCGACAAAAGAGATAACACCCCCCCATTACGTCATGCTTCAGAAATGTGGAAAATGGTCCGTTTTCAAATGTTTTATTTTTGAACGTCAGTTCACATTTGTAGGTGGATCATCAGTGTTAGAGCTAAAATTAGCATGTTTAAAGTGATTTTCATGCTTCCAGGGGCCCAAAACACAAGATTTATGGAATGGTTAAAAGTGCATGAAAATGGCCAATTTACTCACTCTGAGTTCTCAAAAAGGGTTTCTTCACCCCGGGAAGTTAATTAAATACCATTTGGAGGCATTTAATGTTTGAGCAAAAACGGCTGATTTTCGACAAAAGAGATAACACCCCCCCATTACGTCATGCTTCAGAAATGTGGAAAATGGTCCGTTTTCAAATGTTTTATTTTTGAACGTCAGTTCACATTTGTAGGTGGATCATCAGTGTTAGAGCTAAAATTAGCATGTTTGAAGTGATTTTCATGCTTCCAGGGGCCCAAAACACAAGATTTATGGAATGGTTAAAAGTGCATGAAAATGGCCAATTTACTCACTCTGAGTTCTCAAAAAGGGTTTCTTCACCCCGGGAAGTTAATTAAATACCATTTGGAGGCATTTAATGTTAGAGCAAAAACGGCTGATTTTCGACAAAAGAGATAACACCCCCCCATTACGTCATGCTTCAGAAATGTGGAAAATGGTCCGTTTTCAAATGTTTTATTTTTGAACGTCAGTTCACATTTGGAGGTGGATCATCAGTGTTAGAGCTAAAATTAGCATGTTTAAAGTGATTTTCATGCTTCCAGGGGCTCGGGAAGTGAAATAAATACCATTTGGAGGCATTTAATGTTCGAGCAAAAATGGATGATTTTCGACAAAAGAGATAACACCCCCCCATTACGTCATGCTTCAGAAATGTGGAAAATGGTCCGTTTTCAAATGTTTTATTTTTGAACGTCAGTTCACATTTGTAGGTGGATCATCAGTGTTAGAGCTAAAATTAGCATGTTTAAAGTGATTTTCATGCTTCCAGGGGCCCAAAACACAAGATTTATGGAATGGTTAAAAGTGCATGAAAATGGCCAATTTACTCACTCTGAGTTCTCAAAAAGGGTTTCTTCACCCCGGGAAGTTAATTAAATACCATTTGGAGGCATTTAATGTTCGAGCAAAAACGGCTGATTTTCGACAAAAGAGATAACACCCCCCCATTACGTCATGCTTCAGAAATGTGGAAAATGGTCCGTTTTCAAATGTTTTATTTTTGAACGTAAGTTCACATTTGTAGGTGGATCATCAGTGTTAGAGCTAAAATTAGCATGTTTAAAGTGATTTTCATGCTTCCAGGGGCTCGGGAAGTGAAATAAATACCATTTGGAGGCATTTAATGTTCGAGCAAAAACGGCTGATTTTCGACAAAAGAGATAACACCCCCACATTACGTCATGCTTCAGAAATGTGGAAAATGGTCCGTTTTCAAATGTTTTATTTTTGAACGTCAGTTCAAATTTGTAGGTGGATCATCAGTGTTAGAGCTAAAATTAGCATGTTTAAAGTGATTTTCATGCTTCCAGGGGCCCAAAACACAAGATTTATGGAATGGTTAAAAGTGCATGAAAATGGCCAATTTACTCACTCTGAGTTCTCAAAAAGGGTTTCTTCACCCCGGGAAGTTAATTAAATACCATTTGGAGGCATTTAATGTTCGAGCAAAAACGGCTGATTTTCGACAAAAGAGATAACACCCCCCATTACGTCATGCTTCAGAAATGTGGAAAATGGTCCGTTTTCAAATGTTTTATTTTTGAACGTCAGTTCACATTTGTAGGTGGATCATCAGTGTTAGAGCTAAAATTAGCATGTTTAAAGTGATTTTCATGCTTCCAGGGGCCCAAAACACAAGATTTATGGAATGGTTAAAAGTGCATGAAAATGGCCAATTTACTCACTCTGAGTTCTCAAAAAGGGTTTCTTCACCCCGGGAAGTTAATTAAATACCATTTGGAGGCATTTAATGTTAGAGCAAAAACGGCTGATTTTCGACAAAAGAGATAACACCCCCCCATTACGTCATGCTTCAGAAATGTGGAAAATGGTCCGTTTTCAAATGTTTTATTTTTGAACGTCAGTTCACATTTGGAGGTGGATCATCAGTGTTAGAGCTAAAATTAGCATGTTTAAAGTGATTTTCATGCTTCCAGGGGCTCGGGAAGTGAAATAAATACCATTTGGAGGCATTTAATGTTCGAGCAAAAACGGATGATTTTCGACAAAAGAGATAACACCCCCCCATTACGTCATGCTTCAGAAATGTGGAAAATGGTCCGTTTTCAAATGTTTTATTTTTGAACGTCAGTTCACATTTGTAGGTGGATCATCAGTGTTAGAGCTAAAATTAGCATGTTTAAAGTGATTTTCATGCTTCCAGGGGCCCAAAACACAAGATTTATGGAATGGTTAAAAGTGCATGAAAATGGCCAATTTACTCACTCTGAGTTCTCAAAAAGGGTTTCTTCACCCCGGGAAGTTAATTAAATACCATTTGGAGGCATTTAATGTTCGAGCAAAAACGGCTGATTTTCGACAAAAGAGATAACAACCCCCCATTACGTCATGCTTCAGAAATGTGGAAAATGGTCCGTTTTCAAATGTTTTATTTTTGAACGTAAGTTCGCATTTGTAGGTGGATCATCAGTGTTAGAGCTAAAATTAGCATGTTTAAAGTGATTTTCATGCTTCCAGGGGCTCGGGAAGTGAAATAAATACCATTTGGAGGCATTTAATGTTCGAGCAAAAACGGCTGATTTTCGACAAAAGAGATAACACCCCCCCATTACGTCATGCTTCAGAAATGTGGAAAATGGTCCGTTTTCAAATGTTTTATTTTTGAACGTCAGTTCACATTTGTAGGTGGATCATCAGTGTTAGAGCTAAAATTAGCATGTTTGAAGTGATTTTCATGCTTCCAGGGGCCCAAAACACAAGATTTATGGAATGGTTAAAAGTGCATGAAAATGGCCAATTTACTCACTCTGAGTTCTCAAAAAGGGTTTCTTCACCCCGGGAAGTTAATTAAATACCATTTGGAGGCATTTAATGTTAGAGCAAAAACGGCTGATTTTCGACAAAAGAGATAACACCCCCCCATTACGTCATGCTTCAGAAATGTGGAAAATGGTCCGTTTTCAAATGTTTTATTTTTGAACGTCAGTTCACATTTGGAGGTGGATCATCAGTGTTAGAGCTAAAATTAGCATGTTTAAAGTGATTTTCATGCTTCCAGGGGCTCGGGAAGTGAAATAAATACCATTTGGAGGCATTTAATGTTCGAGCAAAAATGGATGATTTTCGACAAAAGAGATAACACCCCCCCATTACGTCATGCTTCAGAAATGTGGAAAATGGTCCGTTTTCAAATGTTTTATTTTTGAACGTCAGTTCACATTTGTAGGTGGATCATCAGTGTTAGAGCTAAAATTAGCATGTTTAAAGTGATTTTCATGCTTCCAGGGGCCCAAAACACAAGATTTATGGAATGGTTAAAAGTGCATGAAAATGGCCAATTTACTCACTCTGAGTTCTCAAAAAGGGTTTCTTCACCCCGGGAAGTTAATTAAATACCATTTGGAGGCATTTAATGTTCGAGCAAAAACGGCTGATTTTCGACAAAAGAGATAACACCCCCCCATTACGTCATGCTTCAGAAATGTGGAAAATGGTCCGTTTTCAAATGTTTTATTTTTGAACGTAAGTTCACATTTGTAGGTGGATCATCAGTGTTAGAGCTAAAATTAGCATGTTTAAAGTGATTTTCATGCTTCCAGGGGCTCGGGAAGTGAAATAAATACCATTTGGAGGCATTTAATGTTCGAGCAAAAACGGCTGATTTTCGACAAAAGAGATAACACCCCCCCATTACGTCATGCTTCAGAAATGTGGAAAATGGTCCGTTTTCAAATGTTTTATTTTTGAACGTCAGTTCACATTTGTAGGTGGATCATCAGTGTTAGAGCTAAAATTAGCATGTTTAAAGTGATTTTCATGCTTCCAGGGGCCCAAAACACAAGATTTATGGAATGGTTAAAAGTGCATGAAAATGGCCAATTTACTCACTCTGAGTTCTCAAAAAGGGTTTCTTCACCCCGGGAAGTTAATTAAATACCATTTGGAGGCATTTAATGTTCGAGCAAAAACAGCTGATTTTCGACAAAAGAGATAACACCCCCCCATTACGTCATGCTTCAGAAATGTGGAAAATGGTCAGTTTTCAAATGTTTTATTTTTGAACGTCAGTTCACATTTGTAGGTGGATCATCAGTGTTAGAGCTAAAATTAGCATGTTTAAAGTGATTTTCATGCTTCCAGGGGCTCGGGAAGTGAAATAAATACAATTTGGAGGCATATAATGTTCGAGCAAAAACGGCTGATTTTCGACAAAAGAGATAACACCCCCCCATTACGTCATGCTTCAGAAATGTGGAAAATGGTCCGTTTTCAAATGTTTTATTTTTGAACGTCAGTTCACATTTGTAGGTGGATCATCAGTGTTAGAGCTAAAATTAGCATGTTTAAAGTGATTTTCATGCTTCCAGGGGCCCAAAACACAAGATTCATGGAATGGTTAAAAGTGCATGAAAATGGCCAATTTACTCACTCTGAGTTCTCAAAAAGGGTTTCTTCACCCCGGGAAGTTAATTAAATACCATTTGGAGGCATTTAATGTTAGAGCAAAAACGGCTGATTTTCGACAAAAGAGATAACACCCCCCCATTACGTCATGCTTCAGAATTGTGGAAAATGGTCCGTTTTCAAATGTTTTATTTTTGAACGTCAGTTCACATTTGTAGGTGGATCATCAGTGTTAGAGCTAAAATTAGCATGTTTAAAGTGATTTTCATGCTTCCAGGGGCCCAAAACACAAGATTTATGGAATGGTTAAAAGTGCATGAAAATGGCCAATTTACTCACTCTGAGTTCTCAAAAAGGGTTTCTTCACCCCGGGAAGTTAATTAAATACCATTTGGAGGCATTTAATGTTCGAGCAAAAACGGCTGATTTTCGACAAAAGAGATAACACCCCCCCCATTACGTCATGCTTCAGAAATGTGGAAAATGGTCCGTTTTCAAATGTTTCATTTTTGAACGTCAGTTCACATTTGTAGGTGGATCATCAGTGTTAGAGCTAAAATTAGCATGTTTAAAGTTATTTTCATGCTTCCAGGGGCCCAAAACACAAGATTTATGGAATGGTTAAAAGTGCATGAAAATGGCCAATTTACTCACTCTGAGTTCTCAAAAAGGGTTTCTTCACCCCGGGAAGTTAATTAAATACCATTTGGAGGCATTTAATGTTCGAGCAAAAATGGCTGATTTTCGACAAAAGAGATAACACCCCCCAATTACGTCATGCTTCAGAAATGTGGAAAATGGTCCGTTTTCAAATGTTTTATTTTTGAACGTCAGTTCACATTTGTAGGTGGATCATCAGTGTTAGAGCTAAAATTAGCATGTTTAACCCCTTCGAGGCTATTGACGAGCTGGGCTCGTCATCGCGCTTACCTGTCCTGCGCGGATGACAAGGCCAGCTCGTCACGTAACGCGGTAATTTTGAAATTGCCGCGCACAGCGGGAAAAGCCGCCGCGGCGAAGCGGTTAAAGTGATTTTCATGCTTCCAGGGGCTCGGGAAGTTAATTAAATACCATTTGGAGGCATTTAATGTTCGAGCAAAAACGGCTGATTTTCGACAAAAGAGATAACACCCCCCCATTACGTCATGCTTCAGAAATGTGGAAAATGGTCCGTTTTCAAATGTTTTATTTTTGAACGTCAGTTCACATTTGTAGGTGGATCATCAGTGTTAGAGCTAAAATTAGCATGTTTAAAGTGATTTTCATGCTTCCAGGGGCCCAAAACACAAGATTTATGGAATGGTTAAAAGTGCATGAAAATGGCCAATTTACTCACTCTGAGTTCTCAAAAAGGGTTTCTTCACCCCGGGAAGTTAATTAAATACCATTTGGAGGCATTTAATGTTAGAGCAAAAACGGCTGATTTTCGACAAAAGAGATAACACCCCCCCATTACGTCATGCTTCAGAAATGTGGAAAATGGTCCGTTTTCAAATGTTTTATTTTTGAACGTCAGTTCACATTTGGAGGTGGATCATCAGTGTTAGAGCTAAAATTAGCATGTTTAAAGTGATTTTCATGCTTCCAGGGGCTCGGGAAGTGAAATAAATACCATTTGGAGGGATTTAATGTTCGAGCAAAAACGGATGATTTTCGACAAAAGAGATAACACCCCCCCATTACGTCATGCTTCAGAAATGTGGAAAATGGTCCGTTTTCAAATGTTTTATTTTTGAACGTCAGTTCACATTTGTAGGTGGATCATCAGTGTTAGAGCTAAAATTAGCATGTTTAAAGTGATTTTCATGCTTCCAGGGGCCCAAAACACAAGATTTATGGAATGGTTAAAAGTGCATGAAAATGGCCAATTTACTCACTCTGAGTTCTCAAAAAGGGTTTCTTCACCCCGGGAAGTTAATTAAATACCATTTGGAGGCATTTAATGTTCGAGCAAAAACGGCTGATTTTCGACAAAAGAGATAACACCCCCCCATTACGTCATGCTTCAGAAATGTGGAAAATGGTCCGTTTTCAAATGTTTTATTTTTGAACGTAAGTTCACATTTGTAGGTGGATCATCAGTGTTAGAGCTAAAATTAGCATGTTTAAAGTGATTTTCATGCTTCCAGGGGCTCGGGAAGTGAAATAAATACCATTTGGAGGCATTTAATGTTCGAGCAAAAACGGCTGATTTTCGACAAAAGAGATAACACCCCCCATTACGTCATGCTTCAGAAATGTGGAAAATGGTCCGTTTTCAAATGTTTTATTTTTGAACGTCAGTTCACATTTGTAGGTGGATCATCAGTGTTAGAGCTAAAATTAGCATGTTTAAAGTGATTTTCATGCTTCCAGGGGCCCAAAACACAAGATTTATGGAATGGTTAAAAGTGCATGAAAATGGCCAATTTACTCACTCTGAGTTCTCAAAAAGGGTTTCTTCACCCCGGGAAGTTAATTAAATACCATTTGGAGGCATTTAATGTTCGAGCAAAAACGGCTGATTTTCGACAAAAGAGATAACACCCCCCCATTACGTCATGCTTCAGAAATGTGGAAAATGGTCCGTTTTCAAATGTTTTATTTTTGAACGTCAGTTCACATTTGTAGGTGGATCATCAGTGTTAGAGCTAAAATTAGCATGTTTAAAGTGATTTTCATGCTTCCAGGGGCCCAAAACACAAGATTTATGGAATGGTTAAAAGTGCATGAAAATGGCCAATTTACTCACTCTGAGTTCTCAAAAAGGGTTTCTTCACCCCGGGAAGTTAATTAAATACCATTTGGAGGCATTTAATGTTCGAGCAAAAACGGCTGATTTTCGACAAAAGAGATAACACCCCCCCATTACGTCATGCTTCAGAAATGTGGAAAATGGTCCGTTTTCAAATGTTTTATTTTTGAACGTCAGTTCACATTTGTAGGTGGATCATCAGTGTTAGAGCTAAAATTAGCATGTTTAAAGTGATTTTCATGCTTCCAGGGGCCCAAAACACAAGATTTATGGAATGGTTAAAAGTGCATGAAAATGGCCAATTTACTCACTCTGAGTTCTCAAAAAGGGTTTCTTCACCCCGGGAAGTTAATTAAATACCATTTGGAGGCATTTAATGTTAGAGCAAAAACGGCTGATTTTCGACAAAAGAGATAACACCCCCCCATTACGTCATGCTTCAGAAATGTGGAAAATGGTCCGTTTTCAAATGTTTTATTTTTGAACGTCAGTTCACATTTGGAGGTGGATCATCAGTGTTAGAGCTAAAATTAGCATGTTTAAAGTGATTTTCATGCTTCCAGGGGCTCGGGAAGTGAAATAAATACCATTTGGAGGCATTTAATGTTCGAGCAAAAACGGATGATTTTCGACAAAAGAGATAACACCCCCCCATTACGTCATGCTTCAGAAATGTGGAAAATGGTCCGTTTTCAAATGTTTTATTTTTGAACGTCAGTTCACATTTGTAGGTGGATCATCAGTGTTAGAGCTAAAATTAGCATGTTTAAAGTGATTTTCATGCTTCCAGGGGCCCAAAACACAAGATTTATGGAATGGTTAAAAGTGCATGAAAATGGCCAATTTACTCACTCTGAGTTCTCAAAAAGGGTTTCTTCACCCCGGGAAGTTAATTAAATACCATTTGGAGGCATTTAATGTTCGAGCAAAAACGGCTGATTTTCGACAAAAGAGATAACACCCCCCCATTACGTCATGCTTCAGAAATGTGGAAAATGGTCCGTTTTCAAATGTTTTATTTTTGAACGTCAGTTCACATATGTAGGTGGATCATCAGTGTTAGAGCTAAAATTAGCATGTTTAAAGTGATTTTCATGCTTCCAGGGGCTCGGGAAGTGAAATAAATACCATTTGGAGGCATTTAATGTTCGAGCAAAAACGGATGATTTTCGACAAAAGAGATAACACCCCCCCATTACGTCATGCTTCAGAAATGTGGAAAATGGTCCGTTTTCAAATGTTTTATTTTTGAACGTCAGTTCACATTTGTAGGTGGATCATCAGTGTTAGAGCTAAAATTAGCATGTTTAAAGTGATTTTCATGCTTCCAGGGGCCCAAAACACAAGATTTATGGAATGGTTAAAAGTGCATGAAAATGGCCAATTTACTCACTCTGAGTTCTCAAAAAGGGTTTCTTCACCCCGGGAAGTTAATTAAATACCATTTGGAGGCATTTAATGTTCGAGCAAAAACGGCTGATTTTCGACAAAAGAGATAACACCCCCCCATTACGTCATGCTTCAGAAATGTGGAAAATGGTCCGTTTTCAAATGTTTTATTTTTGAACGTAAGTTCACATTTGTAGGTGGATCATCAGTGTTAGAGCTAAAATTAGCATGTTTAAAGTGATTTTCATGCTTCCAGGGGCTCGGGAAGTGAAATAAATACCATTTGGAGGCATTTAATGTTCGAGCAAAAACGGCTGATTTTCGACAAAAGAGATAACACCCCCCCATTACGTCATGCTTCAGAAATGTGGAAAATGGTCCGTTTTCAAATGTTTTATTTTTGAACGTCAGTTCACATTTGTAGGTGGATCATCAGTGTTAGAGCTAAAATTAGCATGTTTAAAGTGATTTTCATGCTTCCAGGGGCCCAAAACACAAGATTTATGGAATGGTTAAAAGTGCATGAAAATGGCCAATTTACTCACTCTGAGTTCTCAAAAAGGGTTTCTTCACCCCGGGAAGTTAATTAAATACCATTTGGAGGCATTTAATGTTCGAGCAAAAACGGCTGATTTTCGACAAAAGAGATAACACCCCCCCATTACGTCATGCTTCAGAAATGTGGAAAATGGTCCGTTTTCAAATGTTTTATTTTTGAACGTCAGTTCACATTTGTAGGTGGATCATCAGTGTTAGAGCTAAAATTAGCATGTTTAAAGTGATTTTCATGCTTCCAGGGGCCCAAAACACAAGATTTATGGAATGGTTAAAAGTGCATGAAAATGGCCAATTTACTCACTCTGAGTTCTCAAAAAGGGTTTCTTCACCCCGGGAAGTTAATTAAATACCATTTGGAGGCATTTAATGTTCGAGCAAAAACGGCTGATTTTCGACAAAAGAGATAACACCCCCCCATTACGTCATGCTTCAGAAATGTGGAAAATGGTCAGTTTTCAAATGTTTTATTTTTGAACGTCAGTTCACATTTGTAGGTGGATCATCAGTGTTAGAGCTAAAATTAGCATGTTTAAAGTGATTTTCATGCTTCCAGGGGCTCTGGAAGTGAAATAAATACAATTTGGAGGCATA
The DNA here is from genome assembly GCF_964263255.1 of Lissotriton vulgaris. NCBI lineage: Eukaryota > Metazoa > Chordata > Amphibia > Caudata > Salamandridae > Lissotriton > Lissotriton vulgaris. The sequence goes on along the minus strand of NW_028248558.1, from coordinate 129,416 downwards.
TAATGTTCGAGCAAAAACGGATGATTTTCGACAAAAGAGATAACACCCCCCCATTACGTCATGCTTCAGAAATGTGGAAAATGGTCCGTTTTCAAATGTTTTATTTTTGAACGTCAGTTCACATTTGTAGGTGGATCATCAGTGTTAGAGCTAAAATTAGCATGTTTAAAGTGATTTTCATGCTTCCAGGGGCCCAAAACACAAGATTTATGGAATGGTTAAAAGTGCATGAAAATGGCCAATTTACTCACTCTGAGTTCTCAAAAAGGGTTTCTTCACCCCGGGAAGTTAATTAAATACCATTTGGAGGCATTTAATGTTCGAGCAAAAACGGCTGATTTTCGACAAAAGAGATAACACCCCCCCATTACGTCATGCTTCAGAAATGTGGAAAATGGTCCGTTTTCAAATGTTTTATTTTTGTTCGTCAGTTCACATTTGTAGGTGGATCATCAGTGTTAGAGCTAAAATTAGCATGTTTAAAGTGATTTTCATGCTTCCAGGGGCTCGGGAAGTGAAATAAATACCATTTGGAGGCATTTAATGTTCGAGCAAAAACGGCTGATTTTCGACAAAAGAGATAACACCCCCCCATTACGTCATGCTTCAGAAATGTGGAAAATGGTCCGTTTTCAAATGTTTTATTTTTGAACGTCAGTTCACATTTGTAGGTGGATCATCAGTGTTAGAGCTAAAATTAGCATGTTTAAAGTGATTTTCATGCTTCCAGGGGCCCAAAACACAAGATTTATGGAATGGTTAAAAGTGCATGAAAATGGCCAATTTACTCACTCTGAGTTCTCAAAAAGGGTTTCTTCACCCCGGGAAGTTAATTAAATACCATTTGGAGGCATTTAATGTTCGAGCAAAAACGGCTGATTTTCGACAAAAGAGATAACACCCCCCCATTACGTCATGCTTCAGAAATGTGGAAAATGGTCCGTTTTCAAATGTTTTATTTTTGAACGTCAGTTCACATTTGTAGGTGGATCATCAGTGTTAGAGCTAAAATTAGCATGTTTAAAGTGATTTTCATGCTTCCAGGGGCCCAAAACACAAGATTTATGGAATGGTTAAAAGTGCATGAAAATGGCCAATTTACTCACTCTGAGTTCTCAAAAAGGGTTTCTTCACCCCGGGAAGTTAATTAAATACCATTTGGAGGCATTTAATGTTAGAGCAAAAACGGCTGATTTTCGACAAAAGAGATAACACCCCCCCATTACGTCATGCTTCAGAAATGTGGAAAATGGTCCGTTTTCAAATGTTTTATTTTTGAACGTCAGTTCACATTTGGAGGTGGATCATCAGTGTTAGAGCTAAAATTAGCATGTTTAAAGTGATTTTCATGCTTCCAGGGGCTCGGGAAGTGAAATAAATACCATTTGGAGGCATTTAATGTTCGAGCAAAAACGGATGATTTTCGACAAAAGAGATAACACCCCCCCATTACGTCATGCTTCAGAAATGTGGAAAATGGTCCGTTTTCAAATGTTTTATTTTTGAACGTCAGTTCACATTTGTAGGTGGATCATCAGTGTTAGAGCTAAAATTAGCATGTTTAAAGTGATTTTCATGCTTCCAGGGGCCCAAAACACAAGATTTATGGAATGGTTAAAAGTGCATGAAAATGGCCAATTTACTCACTCTGAGTTCTCAAAAAGGGTTTCTTCACCCCGGGAAGTTAATTAAATACCATTTGGAGGCATTTAATGTTCGAGCAAAAACGGCTGATTTTCGACAAAAGAGATAACACCCCCCCATTACGTCATGCTTCAGAAATGTGGAAAATGGTCCGTTTTCAAATGTTTTATTTTTGAACGTAAGTTCACATTTGTAGGTGGATCATCAGTGTTAGAGCTAAAATTAGCATGTTTAAAGTGATTTTCATGCTTCCAGGGGCTCGGGAAGTGAAATAAATACCATTTGGAGGCATTTAATGTTCGAGCAAAAACGGCTGATTTTCGACAAAAGAGATAACACCCCCCCATTACGTCATGCTTCAGAAATGTGGAAAATGGTCCGTTTTCAAATGTTTTATTTTTGAACGTCAGTTCACATTTGTAGGTGGATCATCAGTGTTAGAGCTAAAATTAGCATGTTTAAAGTGATTTTCATGCTTCCAGGGGCCCAAAACACAAGATTTATGGAATGGTTAAAAGTGCATGAAAATGGCCAATTTACTCACTCTGAGTTCTCAAAAAGGGTTTCTTCACCCCGGGAAGTTAATTAAATACCATTTGGAGGCATTTAATGTTCGAGCAAAAACGGCTGATTTTCGACAAAAGAGATAACACCCCCCCATTACGTCATGCTTCAGAAATGTGGAAAATGGTCCGTTTTCAAATGTTTTATTTTTGAACGTCAGTTCACATTTGTAGGTGGATCATCAGTGTTAGAGCTAAAATTAGCATGTTTAAAGTGATTTTCATGCTTCCAGGGGCCCAAAACACAAGATTTATGGAATGGTTAAAAGTGCATGAAAATGGCCAATTTACTCACTCTGAGTTCTCAAAAAGGGTTTCTTCACCCCGGGAAGTTAATTAAATACCATTTGGAGGCATTTAATGTTCGAGCAAAAACGGCTGATTTTCGACAAAAGAGATAACACCCCCCCATTACGTCATGCTTCAGAAATGTGGAAAATGGTCAGTTTTCAAATGTTTTATTTTTGAACGTCAGTTCACATTTGTAGGTGGATCATCAGTGTTAGAGCTAAAATTAGCATGTTTAAAGTGATTTTCATGCTTCCAGGGGCTCGGGAAGTGAAATAAATACAATTTGGAGGCATATAATGTTCGAGCAAAAACGGATGATTTTCGACAAAAGAGATAACACCCCCCCATTACGTCATGCTTCAGAAATGTGGAAAATGGTCCGTTTTCAAATGTTTTATTTTTGAACGTCAGTTCACATTTGTAGGTGGATCATCAGTGTTAGAGCTAAAATTAGCATGTTTAAAGTGATTTTCATGCTTCCAGGGGCCCAAAACACAAGATTTATGGAATGGTTAAAAGTGCATGAAAATGGCCAATTTACTCACTCTGAGTTCTCAAAAAGGGTTTCTTCACCCCGGGAAGTTAATTAAATACCATTTGGAGGCATTTAATGTTCGAGCAAAAACGGCTGATTTTCGACAAAAGAGATAACACCCCCCCATTACGTCATGCTTCAGAAATGTGGAAAATGGTCCGTTTTCAAATGTTTTATTTTTGTTCGTCAGTTCACATTTGTAGGTGGATCATCAGTGTTAGAGCTAAAATTAGCATGTTTAAAGTGATTTTCATGCTTCCAGGGGCTCGGGAAGTGAAATAAATACCATTTGGAGGCATTTAATGTTCGAGCAAAAACGGCTGATTTTCGACAAAAGAGATAACACCCCCCCATTACGTCATGCTTCAGAAATGTGGAAAATGGTCCGTTTTCAAATGTTTTATTTTTGAACGTCAGTTCACATTTGTAGGTGGATCATCAGTGTTAGAGCTAAAATTAGCATGTTTAAAGTGATTTTCATGCTTCCAGGGGCCCAAAACACAAGATTCATGGAATGGTTAAAAGTGCATGAAAATGGCCAATTTACTCACTCTGAGTTCTCAAAAAGGGTTTCTTCACCCCGGGAAGTTAATTAAATACCATTTGGAGGCATTTAATGTTAGAGCAAAAACGGCTGATTTTCGACAAAAGAGATAACACCCCCCCATTACGTCATGCTTCAGAAATGTGGAAAATGGTCCGTTTTCAAATGTTTCATTTTTGAACGTCAGTTCACATTTGTAGGTGGATCATCAGTGTTAGAGCTAAAATTAGCATGTTTAAAGTGATTTTCATGCTTCCAGGGGCCCAAAACACAAGATTCATGGAATGGTTAAAAGTGCATGAAAATGGCCAATTTACTCACTCTGAGTTCTCAAAAAGGGTTTCTTCACCCCGGGAAGTTAATTAAATACCATTTGGAGGCATTTAATGTTAGAGCAAAAACGGCTGATTTTCGACAAAAGAGATAACACCCCCCCATTACGTCATGCTTCAGAATTGTGGAAAATGGTCCGTTTTCAAATGTTTTATTTTTGAACGTCAGTTCACATTTGTAGGTGGATCATCAGTGTTAGAGCTAAAATTAGCATGTTTAAAGTGATTTTCATGCTTCCAGGGGCCCAAAACACAAGATTTATGGAATGGTTAAAAGTGCATGAAAATGGCCAATTTACTCACTCTGAGTTCTCAAAAAGGGTTTCTTCACCCCGGGAAGTTAATTAAATACCATTTGGAGGCATTTAATGTTCGAGCAAAAACGGCTGATTTTCGACAAAAGAGATAACACCCCCCCCATTACGTCATGCTTCAGAAATGTGGAAAATGGTCCGTTTTCAAATGTTTCATTTTTGAACGTCAGTTCACATTTGTAGGTGGATCATCAGTGTTAGAGCTAAAATTAGCATGTTTAAAGTTATTTTCATGCTTCCAGGGGCCCAAAACACAAGATTTATGGAATGGTTAAAAGTGCATGAAAATGGCCAATTTACTCACTCTGAGTTCTCAAAAAGGGTTTCTTCACCCCGGGAAGTTAATTAAATACCATTTGGAGGCATTTAATGTTCGAGCAAAAATGGCTGATTTTCGACAAAAGAGATAACACCCCCCAATTACGTCATGCTTCAGAAATGTGGAAAATGGTCCGTTTTCAAATGTTTTATTTTTGAACGTCAGTTCACATTTGTAGGTGGATCATCAGTGTTAGAGCTAAAATTAGCATGTTTAACCCCTTCGAGGCTATTGACGAGCTGGGCTCGTCATCGCGCTTACCTGTCCTGCGCGGATGACAAGGCCAGCTCGTCACGTAACGCGGTAATTTTGAAATTGCCGCGCACAGCGGGAAAAGCCGCCGCGGCGAAGCGGTTAAAGTGATTTTCATGCTTCCAGGGGCTCGGGAAGTTAATTAAATACCATTTGGAGGCATTTAATGTTCGAGCAAAAACGGCTGATTTTCGACAAAAGAGATAACACCCCCCCATTACGTCATGCTTCAGAAATGTGGAAAATAGTCCGTTTTCAAATGTTTTATTTTTGAACGTCAGTTCACATTTGTAGGTGGATCATCAGTGTTAGAGCTAAAATTAGCATGTTTAAAGTGATTTTCATGCTTCCAGGGGCCCAAAACACAAGATTTATGGAATGGTTAAAAGTGCATGAAAATGGCCAATTTACTCACTCTGAGTTCTCAAAAAGGGTTTCTTCACCCCGGGAAGTTAATTAAATACCATTTGGAGGCATTTAATGTTAGAGCAAAAACGGCTGATTTTCGACAAAAGAGATAACACCCCCCCATTACGTCATGCTTCAGAAATGTGGAAAATGGTCCGTTTTCAAATGTTTTATTTTTGAACGTCAGTTCACATTTGGAGGTGGATCATCAGTGTTAGAGCTAAAATTAGCATGTTTAAAGTGATTTTCATGCTTCCAGGGGCTCGGGAAGTGAAATAAATACCATTTGGAGGCATTTAATGTTCGAGCAAAAACGGATGATTTTCGACAAAAGAGATAACACCCCCCCATTACGTCATGCTTCAGAAATGTGGAAAATGGTCCGTTTTCAAATGTTTTATTTTTGAACGTCAGTTCACATTTGTAGGTGGATCATCAGTGTTAGAGCTAAAATTAGCATGTTTAAAGTGATTTTCATGCTTCCAGGGGCCCAAAACACAAGATTTATGGAATGGTTAAAAGTGCATGAAAATGGCCAATTTACTCACTCTGAGTTCTCAAAAAGGGTTTCTTCACCCCGGGAAGTTAATTAAATACCATTTGGAGGCATTTAATGTTCGAGCAAAAACGGCTGATTTTCGACAAAAGAGATAACACCCCCCCATTACGTCATGCTTCAGAAATGTGGAAAATGGTCCGTTTTCAAATGTTTTATTTTTGAACGTAAGTTCACATTTGTAGGTGGATCATCAGTGTTAGAGCTAAAATTAGCATGTTTAAAGTGATTTTCATGCTTCCAGGGGCTCGGGAAGTGAAATAAATACCATTTGGAGGCATTTAATGTTCGAGCAAAAACGGCTGATTTTCGACAAAAGAGATAACACCCCCCATTACGTCATGCTTCAGAAATGTGGAAAATGGTCCGTTTTCAAATGTTTTATTTTTGAACGTCAGTTCACATTTGTAGGTGGATCATCAGTGTTAGAGCTAAAATTAGCATGTTTAAAGTGATTTTCATGCTTCCAGGGGCCCAAAACACAAGATTTATGGAATGGTTAAAAGTGCATGAAAATGGCCAATTTACTCACTCTGAGTTCTCAAAAAGGGTTTCTTCACCCCGGGAAGTTAATTAAATACCATTTGGAGGCATTTAATGTTCGAGCAAAAACGGCTGATTTTCGACAAAAGAGATAACACCCCCCCATTACGTCATGCTTCAGAAATGTGGAAAATGGTCCGTTTTCAAATGTTTTATTTTTGAACGTCAGTTCACATTTGTAGGTGGATCATCAGTGTTAGAGCTAAAATTAGCATGTTTAAAGTGATTTTCATGCTTCCAGGGGCCCAAAACACAAGATTTATGGAATGGTTAAAAGTGCATGAAAATGGCCAATTTACTCACTCTGAGTTCTCAAAAAGGGTTTCTTCACCCCGGGAAGTTAATTAAATACCATTTGGAGGCATTTAATGTTCGAGCAAAAACGGCTGATTTTCGACAAAAGAGATAACACCCCCCCATTACGTCATGCTTCAGAAATGTGGAAAATGGTCCGTTTTCAAATGTTTTATTTTTGAACGTCAGTTCACATTTGTAGGTGGATCATCAGTGTTAGAGCTAAAATTAGCATGTTTAAAGTGATTTTCATGCTTCCAGGGGCCCAAAACACAAGATTTATGGAATGGTTAAAAGTGCATGAAAATGGCCAATTTACTCACTCTGAGTTCTCAAAAAGGGTTTCTTCACCCCGGGAAGTTAATTAAATACCATTTGGAGGCATTTAATGTTAGAGCAAAAACGGCTGATTTTCGACAAAAGAGATAACACCCCCCCATTACGTCATGCTTCAGAAATGTGGAAAATGGTCCGTTTTCAAATGTTTTATTTTTGAACGTCAGTTCACATTTGGAGGTGGATCATCAGTGTTAGAGCTAAAATTAGCATGTTTAAAGTGATTTTCATGCTTCCAGGGGCTCGGGAAGTGAAATAAATACCATTTGGAGGCATTTAATGTTCGAGCAAAAACGGATGATTTTCGACAAAAGAGATAACACCCCCCCATTACGTCATGCTTCAGAAATGTGGAAAATGGTCCGTTTTCAAATGTTTTATTTTTGAACGTCAGTTCACATTTGTAGGTGGATCATCAGTGTTAGAGCTAAAATTAGCATGTTTAAAGTGATTTTCATGCTTCCAGGGGCCCAAAACACAAGATTTATGGAATGGTTAAAAGTGCATGAAAATGGCCAATTTACTCACTCTGAGTTCTCAAAAAGGGTTTCTTCACCCCGGGAAGTTAATTAAATACCATTTGGAGGCATTTAATGTTCGAGCAAAAACGGCTGATTTTCGACAAAAGAGATAACACCCCCCCATTACGTCATGCTTCAGAAATGTGGAAAATGGTCCGTTTTCAAATGTTTTATTTTTGAACGTCAGTTCACATATGTAGGTGGATCATCAGTGTTAGAGCTAAAATTAGCATGTTTAAAGTGATTTTCATGCTTCCAGGGGCTCGGGAAGTGAAATAAATACCATTTGGAGGCATTTAATGTTCGAGCAAAAACGGATGATTTTCGACAAAAGAGATAACACCCCCCCATTACGTCATGCTTCAGAAATGTGGAAAATGGTCCGTTTTCAAATGTTTTATTTTTGAACGTCAGTTCACATTTGTAGGTGGATCATCAGTGTTAGAGCTAAAATTAGCATGTTTAAAGTGATTTTCATGCTTCCAGGGGCCCAAAACACAAGATTTATGGAATGGTTAAAAGTGCATGAAAATGGCCAATTTACTCACTCTGAGTTCTCAAAAAGGGTTTCTTCACCCCGGGAAGTTAATTAAATACCATTTGGAGGCATTTAATGTTCGAGCAAAAACGGCTGATTTTCGACAAAAGAGATAACACCCCCCCATTACGTCATGCTTCAGAAATGTGGAAAATGGTCCGTTTTCAAATGTTTTATTTTTGAACGTAAGTTCACATTTGTAGGTGGATCATCAGTGTTAGAGCTAAAATTAGCATGTTTAAAGTGATTTTCATGCTTCCAGGGGCTCGGGAAGTGAAATAAATACCATTTGGAGGCATTTAATGTTCGAGCAAAAACGGCTGATTTTCGACAAAAGAGATAACACCCCCCCATTACGTCATGCTTCAGAAATGTGGAAAATGGTCCGTTTTCAAATGTTTTATTTTTGAACGTCAGTTCACATTTGTAGGTGGATCATCAGTGTTAGAGCTAAAATTAGCATGTTTAAAGTGATTTTCATGCTTCCAGGGGCCCAAAACACAAGATTTATGGAATGGTTAAAAGTGCATGAAAATGGCCAATTTACTCACTCTGAGTTCTCAAAAAGGGTTTCTTCACCCCGGGAAGTTAATTAAATACCATTTGGAGGCATTTAATGTTCGAGCAAAAACGGCTGATTTTCGACAAAAGAGATAACACCCCCCCATTACGTCATGCTTCAGAAATGTGGAAAATGGTCCGTTTTCAAATGTTTTATTTTTGAACGTCAGTTCACATTTGTAGGTGGATCATCAGTGTTAGAGCTAAAATTAGCATGTTTAAAGTGATTTTCATGCTTCCAGGGGCCCAAAACACAAGATTTATGGAATGGTTAAAAGTGCATGAAAATGGCCAATTTACTCACTCTGAGTTCTCAAAAAGGGTTTCTTCACCCCGGGAAGTTAATTAAATACCATTTGGAGGCATTTAATGTTCGAGCAAAAACGGCTGATTTTCGACAAAAGAGATAACACCCCCCCATTACGTCATGCTTCAGAAATGTGGAAAATGGTCAGTTTTCAAATGTTTTATTTTTGAACGTCAGTTCACATTTGTAGGTGGATCATCAGTGTTAGAGCTAAAATTAGCATGTTTAAAGTGATTTTCATGCTTCCAGGGGCTCTGGAAGTGAAATAAATACAATTTGGAGGCATATAATGTTCGAGCAAAAACGGATGATTTTCGACAAAAGAGATAACACCCCCCCATTACGTCATGCTTCAGAAATGTGGAAAATGGTCCGTTTTCAAATGTTTTATTTTTGAACGTCAGTTCACATTTGTAGGTGGATCATCAGTGTTAGAGCTAAAATTAGCATGTTTAAAGTGATTTTCATGCTTCCAGGGGCCCAAAACACAAGATTTATGGAATGGTTAAAAGTGCATGAAAATGGCCAATTTACTCACTCTGAGTTCTCAAAAAGGGTTTCTTCACCCCGGGAAGTTAATTAAATACCATTTGGAGGCATTTAATGTTCGAGCAAAAACGGCTGATTTTCGACAAAAGAGATAACACCCCCCCATTACGTCATGCTTCAGAAATGTGGAAAATGGTCCGTTTTCAAATGTTTTATTTTTGTTCGTCAGTTCACATTTGTAGGTGGATCATCAGTGTTAGAGCTAAAATTAGCATGTTTAAAGTGATTTTCATGCTTCCAGGGGCTCGGGAAGTGAAATAAATACCATTTGGAGGCATTTAATGTTCGAGCAAAAACGGCTGATTTTCGACAAAAGAGATAACACCCCCCCATTACGTCATGCTTCAGAAATGTGGAAAATGGTCCGTTTTCAAATGTTTTATTTTTGAACGTCAGTTCACATTTGTAGGTGGATCATCAGTGTTAGAGCTAAAATTAGCATGTTTAAAGTGATTTTCATGCTTCCAGGGGCCCAAAACACAAGATTTATGGAATGGTTAAAAGTGCATGAAAATGGCCAATTTACTCACTCTGAGTTCTCAAAAAGGGTTTCTTCACCCCGGGAAGTTAATTAAATACCATTTGGAGGCATTTAATGTTCGAGCAAAAACGGCTGATTTTCGACAAAAGAGATAACACCCCCCCATTACGTCATGCTTCAGAAATGTGGAAAATGGTCCGTTTTCAAATGTTTTATTTTTGAACGTCAGTTCACATTTGTAGGTGGATCATCAGTGTTAGAGCTAAAATTAGCATGTTTAAAGTGATTTTCATGCTTCCAGGGGCCCAAAACACAAGATTTATGGAATGGTTAAAAGTGCATGAAAATGGCCAATTTACTCACTCTGAGTTCTCAAAAAGGGTTTCTTCACCCCGGGAAGTTAATTAAATACCATTTGGAGGCATTTAATGTTAGAGCAAAAACGGCTGATTTTCGACAAAAGAGATAACACCCCCCCATTACGTCATGCTTCAGAAATGTGGAAAATGGTCCGTTTTCAAATGTTTTATTTTTGAACGTCAGTTCACATTTGGAGGTGGATCATCAGTGTTAGAGCTAAAATTAGCATGTTTAAAGTGATTTTCATGCTTCCAGGGGCTCGGGAAGTGAAATAAATACCATTTGGAGGCATTTAATGTTCGAGCAAAAACGGATGATTTTCGACAAAAGAGATAACACCCCCCCATTACGTCATGCTTCAGAAATGTGGAAAATGGTCCGTTTTCAAATGTTTTATTTTTGAACGTCAGTTCACATTTGTAGGTGGATCATCAGTGTTAGAGCTAAAATTAGCATGTTTAAAGTGATTTTCATGCTTCCAGGGGCCCAAAACACAAGATTTATGGAATGGTTAAAAGTGCATGAAAATGGCCAATTTACTCACTCTGAGTTCTCAAAAAGGGTTTCTTCACCCCGGGAAGTTAATTAAATACCATTTGGAGGCATTTAATGTTCGAGCAAAAACGGCTGATTTTCGACAAAAGAGATAACACCCCCCCATTACGTCATGCTTCAGAAATGTGGAAAATGGTCCGTTTTCAAATGTTTTATTTTTGAACGTAAGTTCACATTTGTAGGTGGATCATCAGTGTTAGAGCTAAAATTAGCATGTTTAAAGTGATTTTCATGCTTCCAGGGGCTCGGGAAGTGAAATAAATACCATTTGGAGGCATTTAATGTTCGAGCAAAAACGGCTGATTTTCGACAAAAGAGATAACACCCCCCCATTACGTCATGCTTCAGAAATGTGGAAAATGGTCCGTTTTCAAATGTTTTATTTTTGAACGTCAGTTCACATTTGTAGGTGGATCATCAGTGTTAGAGCTAAAATTAGCATGTTTAAAGTGATTTTCATGCTTCCAGGGGCCCAAAACACAAGATTTATGGAATGGTTAAAAGTGCATGAAAATGGCCAATTTACTCACTCTGAGTTCTCAAAAAGGGTTTCTTCACCCCGGGAAGTTAATTAAATACCATTTGGAGGCATTTAATGTTCGAGCAAAAACGGCTGATTTTCGACAAAAGAGATAACACCCCCCCATTACGTCATGCTTCAGAAATGTGGAAAATGGTCCGTTTTCAAATGTTTTATTTTTGAACGTCAGTTCACATTTGTAGGTGGATCATCAGTGTTAGAGCTAAAATTAGCATGTTTAAAGTGATTTTCATGCTTCCAGGGGCCCAAAACACAAGATTTATGGAATGGTTAAAAGTGCATGAAAATGGCCAATTTACTCACTCTGAGTTCTCAAAAAGGGTTTCTTCACCCCGGGAAGTTAATTAAATACCATTTGGAGGCATTTAATGTTCGAGCAAAAACGGCTGATTTTCGACAAAAGAGATAACACCCCCCCATTACGTCATGCTTCAGAAATGTGGAAAATGGTCAGTTTTCAAATGTTTTATTTTTGAACGTCAGTTCACATTTGTAGGTGGATCATCAGTGTTAGAGCTAAAATTAGCATGTTTAAAGTGATTTTCATGCTTCCAGGGGCTCGGGAAGTGAAATAAATACAATTTGGAGGCATATAATGTTCGAGCAAAAACGGATGATTTTCGACAAAAGAGATAACACCCCCCCATTACGTCATGCTTCAGAAATGTGGAAAATGGTCCGTTTTCAAATGTTTTATTTTTGAACGTCAGTTCACATTTGTAGGTGGATCATCAGTGTTAGAGCTAAAATTAGCATGTTTAAAGTGATTTTCATGCTTCCAGGGGCCCAAAACACAAGATTTATGGAATGGTTAAAAGTGCATGAAAATGGCCAATTTACTCACTCTGAGTTCTCAAAAAGGGTTTCTTCACCCCGGGAAGTTAATTAAATACCATTTGGAGGCATTTAATGTTCGAGCAAAAATGGCTGATTTTCGACAAAAGAGATAACACCCCCCCATTACGTCATGCTTCAGAAATGTGGAAAATGGTCCGTTTTCAAATGTTTTATTTTTGTTCGTCAGTTCACATTTGTAGGTGGATCATCAGTGTTAGAGCTAAAATTAGCATGTTTAAAGTGATTTTCATGCTTCCAGGGGCTCGGGAAGTGAAATAAATACCATTTGGAGGCATTTAATGTTCGAGCAAAAACGGCTGATTTTCGACAAAAGAGATAACACCCCCCCATTACGTCATGCTTCAGAAATGTGGAAAATGGTCCGTTTTCAAATGTTTTATTTTTGAACGTCAGTTCACATTTGTAGGTGGATCATCAGTGTTAGAGCTAAAATTAGCATGTTTAAAGTGATTTTCATGCTTCCAGGGGCCCAAAACACAAGATTCATGGAATGGTTAAAAGTGCATGAAAATGGCCAATTTACTCACTCTGAGTTCTCAAAAAGGGTTTCTTCACCCCGGGAAGTTAATTAAATACCATTTGGAGGCATTTAATGTTAGAGCAAAAACGGCTGATTTTCGACAAAAGAGATAACACCCCCCCATTACGTCATGCTTCAGAAATGTGGAAAATGGTCCGTTTTCAAATGTTTCATTTTTGAACGTCAGTTCACATTTGTAGGTGGATCATCAGTGTTAGAGCTAAAATTAGCATGTTTAAAGTGATTTTCATGCTTCCAGGGGCCCAAAACACAAGATTTATGGAATGGTTAAAAGTGCATGAAAATGGCCAATTTACTCACTCTGAGTTCTCAAAAAGGGTTTCTTCACCCCGGGAAGTTAATTAAATACCATTTGGAGGCATTTAATGTTCGAGCAAAAACGGCTGATTTTCGACAAAAGAGATAACACCCCCCCCATTACGTCATGCTTCAGAAATGTGGAAAATGGTCCGTTTTCAAATGTTTCATTTTTGAACGTCAGTTCACATTTGTAGGTGGATCATCAGTGTTAGAGCTAAAATTAGCATGTTTAAAGTGATTTTCATGCTTCCAGGGGCCCAAAACACAAGATTTATGGAATGGTTAAAAGTGCATGAAAATGGCCAATTTACTCACTCTGAGTTCTCAAAAAGGGTTTCTTCACCCCGGGAAGTTAATTAAATACCATTTGGAGGCATTTAATGTTAGAGCAAAAACGGCTGATTTTCGACAAAAGAGATAACACCCCCCCATTACGTCATGCTTCAGAAATGTGGAAAATGGTCCGTTTTCAAATGTTTTATTTTTGAACGTAAGTTCACATTTGTAGGTGGATCATCAGTGTTAGAGCTAAAATTAGCATGTTTAAAGTGATTTTCATGCTTCCAGGGGCTCGGGAAGTGAAATAAATATCATTTGAGGCATTTAATGTTCGAGCAAAAACGGCTGATTTTCGACAAAAGAGATAACACCCCCCCATTACGTCATGCTTCAGAAATGTGGAAAATGGTCCGTTTTCAAATGTTTTATTTTTGAACGTCAGTTCACATTTGTAGGTGGATCATCAGTGTTAGAGCTAAAATTAGCATGTTTAAAGTGATTTTCATGCTTCCAGGGGCCCAAAACACAAGATTTATGGAATGGTTAAAAGTGCATGAAAATGGCCAATTTACTCACTCTGAGTTCTCAAAAAGGGTTTCTTCACCCCGGGAAGTTAATTAAATACCATTTGGAGGCATTTAATGTTAGAGCAAAAACGGCTGATTTTCGACAAAAGAGATAACACCCCCCCATTACGTCATGCTTCAGAAATGTGGAAAATGGTCCGTTTTCAAATGTTTTATTTTTGAAGGTAAGTTCACATTTGTAGGTGGATCATCAGTGTTAGAGCTAAAATTAGCATGTTTAAAGTGATTTTCATGCTTCCAGGGGCTCGGGAAGTTAATTAAATACCATTTGGAGGCATTTAATGTTTGAGCAAAAACGGCTGATTTTCGACAAAAGAGATAACACCCCCCCATTACGTCATGCTTCAGAAATGTGGAAAATGGTCCGTTTTCAAATGTTTTATTTTTGAACGTCAGTTCACATTTGTAGGTGGATCATCAGTGTTAGAGCTAAAATTAGCATGTTTAAAGTGATTTCCATGCTTCCAGGGGCTCGGGAAGTTAATTAAATACCATTTGGAGGCATTTAATGTTCGAGCAAAAACGGCTGATTTTCGACAAAAGAGATAACACCCCCCATTACGTCATGCGTCAGAAATGTGAAAAATGGTCTGTTTTCAAATGTTTTATTTTTGAACGTCAGTTCACATTTGTAGGTGGGTCATCAGTGTTAGAGCTAAAATTAGCATGTTTAAAGTGATTTTCATGCTTCCAGGGGCCCAAAAGACAAGATTTATGGAATGGTTAAAAGTGCATGAAAATGGCCAATTTACTCACTCTGAGTTCTCAAAAAGGGTTTCTTCACCCCGGGAAGTTAATTAAATACCATTTGGAGGCATTTAATGTTCGAGCAAAAACGGCTGATTTTCGACAAAAGAGATAACACCCCCCCATTACGTCATGCTTCAGAAATGTGGAAAATGGTCCGTTTTCAAATGTTTTATTTTTGAACGTCAGTTCACATTTGTAGGTGGATCATCAGTGTTAGAGCTAAAATTAGCATGTTTAAAGTGATTTTCATGCTTCCAGGGGCCCAAAACACAAGATTTATGGAATGGTTAAAAGTGCATGAAAATGGCCAATTTACTCACTCTGAGTTCTCAAAAAGGGTTTCTTCACCCCGGGAAGTTAATTAAATACATTTGGAGGCATTTAATGTTCGAGCAAAAACGGCTGATTTTCGACAAAAGAGATAACACCCCCCCATTACGTCATGCTTCAGAAATGTGGAAAATGGTCCGTTTTCAAATGTTTTATTTTTGAACGTCAGTTCACATTTGTAGGTGGATCATCAGTGTTAGAGCTAAAATTAGCATGTTTAAAGTGATTTTCATGCTTCTTGGGGCCCAAAACACAAGATTTATGGAATGGTTAAAAGTGCATGAAAATGGCCAATTTACTCACTCTGAGTTCTCAAAAAGGGTTTCTTCACCCCGGGAAGTTAATTAAATACCATTTGGAGGCATTTAATGTTCGAGCAAAAACGGCTGATTTTCGACAAAAGAGATAACACCCCCCCATTACGTCATGCTTCAGAAATGTGGAAAATGGTCCGTTTTCAAATGTTTTATTTTTGAACGTAAGTTCACATTTGTAGGTGGATCATCAGTGTTAGAGCTAAAATTAGCATGTTTAAAGTGATTTTCATGCTTCCAGGGGCTCGGGAAGTTAATTAAATACCATTTGGAGGCATTTAATGTTTGAGCAAAAACGGCTGATTTTCGACAAAAGAGATAACACCCCCCCATTACGTCATGCTTCAGAAATGTGGAAAATGGTCCGTTTTCAAATGTTTTATTTTTGAACGTCAGTTCACATTTGTAGGTGGATCATCAGTGTTAGAGCTAAAATTAGCATGTTTAAAGTGATTTCCATGCTTCCAGGGGCTCGGGAAGTTAATTAAATACCATTTGGAGGCATTTAATGTTCGAGCAAAAACGGCTGATTTTCGACAAAAGAGATAACACCCCCCATTACGTCATGCGTCAGAAATGTGGAAAATGGTCTGTTTTCAAATGTTTTATTTTTGAACGTCAGTTCACATTTGTAGGTGGATCATCAGTGCTAGAGCTAAAATTAGCATGTTTAAAGTGATTTTCATGCTTCCAGGGGCCCAAAACACAAGATTTATGGAATGGTTAAAAGTGCATGAAAATGGCCAATTTACTCACTCTGAGTTCTCAAAAAGGGTTTCTTCACCCCGGGAAGTTAATTAAATACCATTTGGAGGCATTTAATGTTCGAGCAAAAACGGCTGATTTTCGACAAAAGAGATAACACCCCCCATTACGTCATGCGTCAGAAATGTGAAAAATGGTCTGTTTTCAAATGTTTTATTTTTGAACGTCAGTTCACATTTGTAGGTGGGTCATCAGTGTTAGAGCTAAAATTAGCATGTTTAAAGTGATTTTCATGCTTCCAGGGGCCCAAAAGACAAGATTTATGGAATGGTTAAAAGTGCATGAAAATGGCCAATTTACTCACTCTGAGTTCTCAAAAAGGGTTTCTTCACCCCGGGAAGTTAATTAAATACCATTTGGAGGCATTTAATGTTCGAGCAAAAACGGCTGATTTTCGACAAAAGAGATAACACCCCCCCATTACGTCATGCTTCAGAAATGTGGAAAATGGTCCGTTTTCAAATGTTTTATTTTTGAACGTCAGTTCACATTTGTAGGTGGATCATCAGTGTTAGAGCTAAAATTAGCATGTTTAAAGTGATTTTCATGCTTCCAGGGGCCCAAAACACAAGATTTATGGAATGGTTAAAAGTGCATGAAAATGGCCAATTTACTCACTCTGAGTTCTCAAAAAGGGTTTCTTCACCCCGGGAAGTTAATTAAATACATTTGGAGGCATTTAATGTTCGAGCAAAAACGGCTGATTTTCGACAAAAGAGATAACACCCCCCCATTACGTCATGCTTCAGAAATGTGGAAAATGGTCCGTTTTCAAATGTTTTATTTTTGAACGTCAGTTCACATTTGTAGGTGGATCATCAGTGTTAGAGCTAAAATTAGCATGTTTAAAGTGATTTTCATGCTTCTTGGGGCCCAAAACACAAGATTTATGGAATGGTTAAAAGTGCATGAAAATGGCCAATTTACTCACTCTGAGTTCTCAAAAAGGGTTTCTTCACCCCGGGAAGTTAATTAAATACCATTTGGAGGCATTTAATGTTCGAGCAAAAACGGCTGATTTTCGACAAAAGAGATAACACCCCCCCATTACGTCATGCTTCAGAAATGTGGAAAATGGTCCGTTTTCAAATGTTTTATTTTTGAACGTAAGTTCACATTTGTAGGTGGATCATCAGTGTTAGAGCTAAAATTAGCATGTTTAAAGTGATTTTCATGCTTCCAGGGGCTCGGGAAGTTAATTAAATACCATTTGGAGGCATTTAATGTTTGAGCAAAAACGGCTGATTTTCGACAAAAGAGATAACACCCCCCCATTACGTCATGCTTCAGAAATGTGGAAAATGGTCCGTTTTCAAATGTTTTATTTTTGAACGTCAGTTCACATTTGTAGGTGGATCATCAGTGTTAGAGCTAAAATTAGCATGTTTAAAGTGATTTCCATGCTTCCAGGGGCTCGGGAAGTTAATTAAATACCATTTGGAGGCATTTAATGTTCGAGCAAAAACGGCTGATTTTCGACAAAAGAGATAACACCCCCCATTACGTCATGCGTCAGAAATGTGGAAAATGGTCTGTTTTCAAATGTTTTATTTTTGAACGTCAGTTCACATTTGTAGGTGGATCATCAGTGTTAGAGCTAAAATTAGCATGTTTAAAGTGATTTTCATGCTTCCAGGGGCCCAAAAGACAAGATTTATGGAATGGTTAAAAGTGCATGAAAATGGCCAATTTACTCACTCTGAGTTCTCAAAAAGGGTTTCTTCACCCCGGGAAGTTAATTAAATACCATTTGGAGGCATTTAATGTTCGAGCAAAAACGGCTGATTTTCGACAAAAGAGATAACACCCCCCCATTACGTCATGCTTCAGAAATATGGAAAATGGTCCATTTCCAAATGTTTTATTTTTGAACGTCAGTTCACATTTGTAGGTGGATCATCAGTGTTAGAGCTAAAATTAGCATGTTTAAAGTGATTTTCATGCTTCCAGGGGCCCAAAACACAAGATTTATGGAATGGTTAAAAGTGCATGAAAATGGCCAATTTACTCACTCTGAGTTCTCAAAAAGGGTTTCTTCACCCCGGGAAGTTAATTAAATACCACTTGGAGGCATTTAATGTTCGAGCAAAAACGGCTGATTTTCGACAAAAGAGATAACACCCCCCCATTACGTCATGCTTCAGAAATGTGGAAAATGGTCCGTTTTCAAATGTTTTATTTTTGAACGTCAGTTCACATTTGTAGGTGGATCATCAGTGTTAGAGCTAAAATTAGCATGTTTAAAGTGATTTTCATGCGTCTTGGGGCCCAAAACACAAGATTTATGGAATGGTTAAAAGTGCATGAAAATGGCCAATTTACTCACTCTGAGTTCTCAAAAAGGGTTTCTTCACCCCGGGAAGTTAATTAAATACCATTTGGAGGCATTTAATGTTCGAGCAAAAACGGCTGATTTTCGACAAAAGAGATAACACCCCCCATTACGTCATGCTTCAGAAATGTGGAAAATGGTCCGTTTTCAAATGTTTTATTTTTGAACGTCAGTTCACATTTGTAGGTGGATCATCAGTGTTAGAGCTAAAATTAGCATGTTTAAAGTTATTTTCATGCTTCCAGGGGCCCAAAACACAAGATTTATGGAATGGTTAAAAGTGCATGAAAATGGCCAATTTACTCACTCTGAGTTCTCAAAAAGGGTTTCTTCACCCCGGGAAGTTAATTAAATACCATTTGGAGGCATTTAATGTTCGAGCAAAAATGGCTGATTTTCGACAAAAGAGATAACACCCCCCCATTACGTCATGCTTCAGAAATGTGGAAAATGGTCCGTTTTCAAATGTTTTATTTTTGAACGTCAGTTCACATTTGTAGGTGGATCATCAGTGTTAGAGCTAAAATTAGCATGTTTAAAGTGATTTTCATGCTTCCAGGGGCTCGGGAAGTTAATTAAATACCATTTGGAGGCATTTAATGTTCGAGCAAAAACGGCTGATTTTCGACAAAAGAGATAACACCCCCCCATTACGTCATGCTTCAGAAATGTGGAAAATGGTCCGTTTTCAAATGTTTTATTTTTGAACGTCAGTTCACATTTGTAGGTGGATCATCAGTGTTAGAGCTAAAATTAGCATGTTTAAAGTGATTTTCATGCTTCCAGGGGCCCAAAACACAAGATTTATGGAATGGTTAAAAGTGCATGAAAATGGCCAATTTACTCACTCTGAGTTCTCAAAAATGGTTTCTTCACCCCGGGAAGTTAATTAAATACCATTTGGAGGCATTTAATGTTCGAGCAAAAACGGCTGATTTTCGACAAAAGAGATAACACCCCCCCCATTACGTCATGCTTCAGAAATGTGGAAAATGGTCCGTTTTCAAATGTTTTATTTTTGAACGTCAGTTCACATTTGTAGGTGGATCATCAGTGTTAGAGCTAAAATTAGCATGTTTAAAGTGATTTTCATGCTTCCAGGGGCCCAAAACACAAGATTTATGGAATGGTTAAAAGTGCATGAAAATGGCCAATTTACTCACTCTGAGTTCTCAAAAAGGGTTTCTTCACCCCGGGAAGTTAATTAAATACCATTTGGAGGCATTTAATGTTCGAGCAAAAACGGCTGATTTTCGACAAAAGAGATAACACCCCCCCATTACGTCATGCTTCAGAAATGTGGAAAATGGTCCGTTTTCAAATGTTTTATTTTTGATCGTAAGTTCACATTTGTAGGTGGATCATCAGTGTTAGAGCTAAAATTAGCATGTTTAAAGTGATTTTCATGCTTCCAGGGGCTCGGGAAGTGAAATAAATACCATTTGGAGGCATTTAATGTTCGAGCAAAAACGGCTGATTTTCGAGAAAAGAGATAACACCCCCCCATTACGTCATGCTTCAGAAATGTGGAAAATGGTCCGTTTTCAAATGTTTTATTTTTGAACGTCAGTTCACATTTGTAGGTGGATCATCAGTGTTAGAGCTAAAATTAGCATGTTTAAAGTGATTTTCATGCTTCCAGGGGCTCGGGAAGTTAATTAAATACCATTTGGAGGCATTTAATGTTCGAGCAAAAACGGCTGATTTTCGACAAAAGAGATAACACCCCCCCATTACGTCATGCTTCAGAAATGTGGAAAATGGTCCGTTTTCAAATGTTTTATTTTTGAACGTCAGTTCACATTTGTAGGTGGATCATCAGTGTTAGAGCTAAAATTAGCATGTTTAAAGTGATTTTCATGCTTCCAGGGGCCCAAAACACAATATATATGGAATGGTTAAAAGTGCATGAAAATGGCCAATTTACTCACTCTGAGTTCTCAAAAAGGGTTTCTTCACCCCGGGAAGTTAATTAAATACCATTTGGAGGCATTTAATGTTAGAGCAAAAACAGCTGATATTCGACAAAAGAGATAACACCCCCCCATTACGTCATGCTTCAGAAATGTGGAAAATGGTCCGTTTTCAAATGTTTTATTTTTGAACGTCAGTTCACATTTGTAGGTGGATCATCAGTGTTAGAGCTAAAATTAGCATGTTTAAAGTGATTTTCATGCTTCCAGGGGCCCAAAACACAAGATTTATGGAATGGTTAAAAGTGCATGAAAATGGCCAATTTACTCACTCTGAGTTCTCAAAAAGGGTTTCTTCACCCCGGGAAGTTAATTAAATACCATTTGGAGGCATTTAATGTTAGAGCAAAAACAGCTGATATTCGACAAAAGAGATAACACCCCCCCATTACGTCATGCTTCAGAAATGTGGAAAATGGTCCGTTTTCAAATGTTTTATTTTTGAACGTCAGTTCACATTTGTAGGTGGATCATCAGTGTTAGAGCTAAAATTAGCATGTTTAAAGTGATTTTCATGCTTCCAGGGGCCCAAAACACAAGATTTATGGAATGGTTAAAAGTGCATGAAAATGGCCAATTTACTCACTCTGAGTTCTCAAAAAGGGTTTCTTCACCCCGGGAAGTTAATTAAATACCATTTGGAGGATTTTAATGTTCGAGCAAAAACGGCTGATTTTCGACGAAAGAGCTAACACCCCCCCATTACGTCATGCTTTAGAAATGAGGAAAATGGTCCGTTTTCAAATGTTTTATTTTTGAACGTCAGTTCACATTTGTAGGTGGATCATCAGTGTTAGAGCTAAAATTAGCATGTTTAAAGTGATTTTCATGCTTCCAGGGGCCCAAAACACAAGATTTATGGAATGGTTAAAAGCGCATGAAAATGGCCAATTTACTCACTCTGAGTTCTCAAAAAGGGTTTCTTCACCCCGGGAAGTTAATTAAATACCATTTGGAGGCATTTAATGTTCGAGCAAAAACGGCTGATTTTCGACAAAAGAGATAACACCCCCCCATTACGTCATGCTTCAGAAATGTGGAAAATGGTCCGTTTTCAAATGTTTTATTTTTGAACGTCAGTTCACATTTGTAGGTGGATCATCAGTGTTAGAGCTAAAATTAGCATGTTTAAAGTGATTTTCATGCTTCCAGGGGCTCGGGAAGTTAATTAAATACTATTTGGAGGCATTTAATGTTCGAGCAAAAACGGCAGATTTTCGACAAAAGATATAACACCCCCCCATTACGTCATGCTTCAGAAATGTGGAAAATGGTCCGTTTTCAAATGTTTTATTTTTGAACGTCAGTTCACATTTGTATGTGGATCATCAGTGTTAGAGCTAAAATTGGCATGTTTAAAGTGATTTTCATGCTTCCAGGGGCCCAAAACACAAGATTTATGGAATGGTTAAAAGTGCATGAAAATGGCCAATTTACTCACTCTGAGTTCTCAAAAAGGGTTTCTTCACCCCGGGAAGTTAATTAAATACCATTTGGAGGCATTTAATGTTAGAGCAAAAACGGCTGATTTTCGACAAAAGAGATAACACCCCCCCATTACGTCATGCTTCAGAAATGTGGAAAATGGTCCGTTTTCAAATGTTTTATTTTTGAACGTCAGTTCACATTTGTAGGTGGATCATCAGTGTTAGAGCTAAAATTAGCATGTTTAAAGTGATTTTCATGCTTCCAGGGGCCCAAAACACAAGATTTATGGAATGGTTAAAAGTGCATGAAAATGGCCAATTTACTCACTCTGAGTTCTCAAAAAGGGTTTCTTCACCCCGGGAAGTTAATTAAATACCATTTGGAGGCATTTAATGTTCGAGCAAAAACGGCTGATTTTCGACAAAAGAGATAACACCCCCCCATTACGTCATGCTTCAGAAATGTGGAAAATGGTCCGTTTTCAAATGTTTTATTTTTGAACGTCAGTTCACATTTGTAGGTGGATCATCAGTGTTAGAGCTAAAATTAGCATGTTTAAAGTGATTTTCATGCTTCCAGGGGCTCGGGAAGTGAAATAAATACCATTTGGAGGCATTTAATGTTCGAGCAAAAACGGCTGATTTTCGAGAAAAGAGATAACACCCCCCCATTACGTCATGCTTCAGAAATGTGGAAAATGGTCCGTTTTCAAATGTTTTATTTTTGAACGTCAGTTCACATTTGTAGGTGGATCATCAGTGTTAGAGCTAAAATTAGCATGTTTAAAGTGATTTTCATGCTTCCAGGGGCTCGGGAAGTTAATTAAATACCATTTGGAGGCATTTAATGTTCGAGCAAAAACGGCTGATTTTCGACAAAAGAGATAACACCCCCCCATTACGTCATGCTTCAGAAATGTGGAAAATGGTCCGTTTTCAAATGTTTTATTTTTGAACGTCAGTTCACATTTGTAGGTGGATCATCAGTGTTAGAGCTAAAATTAGCATGTTTAAAGTGATTTTCATGCTTCCAGGGGCCCAAAACACAATATATATGGAATGGTTAAAAGTGCATGAAAATGGCCAATTTACTCACTCTGAGTTCTCAAAAAGGGTTTCTTCACCCCGGGAAGTTAATTAAATACCATTTGGAGGCATTTAATGTTAGAGCAAAAACGGCTGATTTTCGACAAAAGAGATAACACCCCCCCATTACGTCATGCTTCAGAAATGTGGAAAATGGTCCGTTTTCAAATGTTTTATTTTTGAACGTCAGTTCACATTTGTAGGTGGATCATCAGTGTTAGAGCTAAAATTAGCATGTTTAAAGTGATTTTCATGCTTCCAGGGGCCCAAAACACAAGATTTATGGAATGGTTAAAAGTGCATGAAAATGGCCAATTTACTCACTCTGAGTTCTCAAAAAGGGTTTCTTCACCCCGGGAAGTTAATTAAATACCATTTGGAGGATTTTAATGTTCGAGCAAAAACGGCTGATTTTCGACGAAAGAGCTAACACCCCCCCATTACGTCATGCTTTAGAAATGAGGAAAATGGTCCGTTTTCAAATGTTTTATTTTTGAACGTCAGTTCACATTTGTAGGTGGATCATCAGTGTTAGAGCTAAAATTAGCATGTTTAAAGTGATTTTCATGCTTCCAGGGGCTCGGGAAGTGAAATAAATACAATTTGGAGGCATTTAATGTTCGAGCAAAAACGGCTGATTTGCGACAAAAGAGATAACACCCCCCCATTACGTCATGCTTCAGAAATGTGGAAAATGGTCCGTTTTCAAATGTTTCATTTTTGAACGTCAGTTCACATTTGTAGGTGGATCATCAGTGTTAGAGCTAAAATTAGCATGTTTAAAGTGATTTTCATGCTTCCAGGGGCCCAAAACACAAGATTTATGGAATGGTTAAAAGTGCATGAAAATGGCCAATTTACTCACTCTGAGTTCTCAAAAAGGGTTTCTTCACCCCGGGAAGTTAATTAAATACCATTTAGAGGCATTTAATGTTCGAGCAAAAACGGCTGATTTTCGACAAAAGAGATAACACCCCCCCATTACGTCATGCTTCAGAAATGTGGAAAATGGTCCGTTTTCAAATGTTTTATTTTTGAACGTCAGTTCACATTTGTAGGTGGATCATCAGTGTTAGAGCTAAAATTAGCATGTTTAAAGTGATTTTCATGCTTCCAGGGGCCCAAAACACAAGATTTATGGAATGGTTAAAAGCGCATGAAAATGGCCAATTTACTCACTCTGAGTTCTCAAAAAGGGTTTCTTCACCCCGGGAAGTTAATTAAATACCATTTGGAGGCATTTAAT
Organism: Lissotriton vulgaris; assembly: GCF_964263255.1. Taxonomy (NCBI): domain Eukaryota; kingdom Metazoa; phylum Chordata; class Amphibia; order Caudata; family Salamandridae; genus Lissotriton; species Lissotriton vulgaris. The sequence continues at coordinate 105,284 of NW_028248558.1, read as the reverse complement.
GTTCGAGCAAAAACGGCTGATTTTCGACAAAAGAGATAACACCCCCCCATTACGTCATGCTTCAGAAATGTGGAAAATGGTCCGTTTTCAAATGTTTTATTTTTGAACGTCAGTTCACATTTGTAGGTGGATCATCAGTGTTAGAGCTAAAATTAGCATGTTTAAAGTGATTTTCATGCTTCCAGGGGCTCGGGAAGTTAATTAAATACTATTTGGAGGCATTTAATGTTCGAGCAAAAACGGCAGATTTTCGACAAAAGAGATAACACCCCCCCATTACGTCATGCTTCAGAAATGTGGAAAATGGTCCGTTTTCAAATGTTTTATTTTTGAACGTCAGTTCACATTTGTAGGTGGATCATCAGTGTTAGAGCTAAAATTAGCATGTTTAAAGTGATTTTCATGCTTCCAGGGGCCCAAAACACAAGATTTATGGAATGGTTAAAAGTGCATGAAAATGGCCAATTTACTCACTCTGAGTTCTCAAAAAGGGTTTCTTCACCCCGGGAAGTTAATTAAATACCATTTAGAGGCATTTAATGTTCGAGCAAAAACGGCTGATTTTCGACAAAAGAGATAACACCCCCCCATTACGTCATGCTTCAGAAATGTGGAAAATGGTCCGTTTTCAAATGTTTTATTTTTGAACGTCAGTTCACATTTGTAGGTGGATCATCAGTGTTAGAGCTAAAATTAGCATGTTTAAAGTGATTTTCATGCTTCCAGGGGCCCAAAACACAAGATTTATGGAATGGTTAAAAGTGCATGAAAATGGCCAATTTACTCACTCTGAGTTCTCAAAAAGGGTTTCTTCACCCCGGGAAGTTAATTAAATACCATTTGGAGGCATTTAATGTTCGAGCAAAAACGGCTGATTTTCGACAAAAGAGATAACACCCCCCCATTACGTCATGCTTCAGAAATGTGGAAAATGGTCCGTTTTCAAATGTTTTATTTTTGAACGTCAGTTCACATTTGTAGGTGGATCATCAGTGTTAGAGCTAAAATTAGCATGTTTAAAGTGATTTTCATGCTTCCAGGGGCTCGGGAAGTTAATTAAATACCATTTGGAGGCATTTAATGTTCGAGCAAAAACGGCAGATTTTCGACAAAAGAGATAACACCCCCCCATTACGTCATGCTTCAGAAATGTGGAAAATGGTCCGTTTTCAAATGTTTTATTTTTGAACATCAGTTCACATTTGTAGGTGGATCATCAGTGTTAGAGCTAAAATTAGCATGTTTAAAGTGATTTTCATGCTTCCAGGGGCTCGGGAAGTGAAATAAATACCATTTGGAGGCATTTAATGTTCGAGCAAAAACGGCTGATTTTCGACAAAAGAGATAACACCCCCCCATTACGTCATGCTTCAGAAATGTGGAAAATGGTCCGTTTTCAAATGTTTTATTTTTGAACGTCAGTTCACATTTGTAGGTGGATCATCAGTGTAAGAGCTAAAATTAGCATGTTTAAAGTGATTGTCATGCTTCCAGGGGCTCGGGAAGTGAAATAAATACCATTTGGAGGCATTTAATGTTCGAGCAAAAACGGCTGATTTTCGACAAAAGAGATAACACCCCCCCATTACGTCATGCTTCAGAAATGTGGAAAATGGTCCGTTTTCAAATGTTTCATTTTTGAACGTCAGTTCACATTTGTAGGTGGATCATCAGTGTTAGAGCTAAAATTAGCATGTTTAAAGTGATTTTCATGCTTCCAGGGGCCCAAAACACAAGATTTATGGAATGGTTAAAAGTGCATGAAAATGGCCAATTTACTCACTCTGAGTTCTCAAAAAGGGTTTTTTCACCCCGGGAAGTTAATTAAATACCATTTGGAGGCATTTAATGTTCGAGCAAAAACGGCTGATTTTCGACAAAAGAGATAACACCCCCCCATTACGTCATGCTTCAGAAAGGTGGAAAATGGTCCGTTTTCAAATGTTTTATTTTTGAACGTCAGTTCACATTTGTAGGTGGATCATCAGTGTTAGAGCTAAAATTAGCATGTTTAAAGTGATTTTCATGCTTCCAGGGGCCCAAAACACAAGATTTATGGAATGGTTAAAAGTGCATGAAAATGGCCAATTTACTCACTCTGAGTTCTCAAAAAGGGTTTCTTCACCCCGGGAAGTTAATTAAATACCATTTGGAGGCATTTAATGTTCGAGCAAAAACGGCTGATTTTCGACAAAAGAGATAACACCCCCCCATTACGTCATGCTTCAGAAATGTGGAAAATGGTCCGTTTTCAAATGTTTTATTTTTGAACGTCAGTTCACATTTGTAGGTGGATCATCAGTGTTAGAGCTAAAATTAGCATGTTTAAAGTGATTTTCATGCTTCCAGGGGCTCGGGAAGTGAAATAAATACCATTTGGAGGCATTTAATGTTCGAGCAAAAACGGCTGATTTTCGAGAAAAGAGATAACACCCCCCCATTACGTCATGCTTCAGAAATGTGGAAAATGGTCCGTTTTCAAATGTTTTATTTTTGAACGTCAGTTCACATTTGTAGGTGGATCATCAGTGTTAGAGCTAAAATTAGCATGTTTAAAGTGATTTTCATGCTTCCAGGGGCTCGGGAAGTTAATTAAATACCATTTGGAGGCATTTAATGTTCGAGCAAAAACGGCTGATTTTCGACAAAAGAGATAACACCCCCCCATTACGTCATGCTTCAGAAATGTGGAAAATGGTCCGTTTTCAAATGTTTTATTTTTGAACGTCAGTTCACATTTGTAGGTGGATCATCAGTGTTAGAGCTAAAATTAGCATGTTTAAAGTGATTTTCATGCTTCCAGGGGCCCAAAACACAATATATATGGAATGGTTAAAAGTGCATGAAAATGGCCAATTTACTCACTCTGAGTTCTCAAAAAGGGTTTCTTCACCCCGGGAAGTTAATTAAATACCATTTGGAGGCATTTAATGTTAGAGCAAAAACGGCTGATTTTCGACAAAAGAGATAACACCCCCCCATTACGTCATGCTTCAGAAATGTGGAAAATGGTCCGTTTTCAAATGTTTTATTTTTGAACGTCAGTTCACATTTGTAGGTGGATCATCAGTGTTAGAGCTAAAATTAGCATGTTTAAAGTGATTTTCATGCTTCCAGGGGCCCAAAACACAAGATTTATGGAATGGTTAAAAGTGCATGAAAATGGCCAATTTACTCACTCTGAGTTCTCAAAAAGGGTTTCTTCACCCCGGGAAGTTAATTAAATACCATTTGGAGGATTTTAATGTTCGAGCAAAAACGGCTGATTTTCGACGAAAGAGCTAACACCCCCCCATTACGTCATGCTTTAGAAATGAGGAAAATGGTCCGTTTTCAAATGTTTTATTTTTGAACGTCAGTTCACATTTGTAGGTGGATCATCAGTGTTAGAGCTAAAATTAGCATGTTTAAAGTGATTTTCATGCTTCCAGGGGCTCGGGAAGTGAAATAAATACAATTTGGAGGCATTTAATGTTCGAGCAAAAACGGCTGATTTGCGACAAAAGAGATAACACCCCCCCATTACGTCATGCTTCAGAAATGTGGAAAATGGTCCGTTTTCAAATGTTTCATTTTTGAACGTCAGTTCACATTTGTAGGTGGATCATCAGTGTTAGAGCTAAAATTAGCATGTTTAAAGTGATTTTCATGCTTCCAGGGGCCCAAAACACAAGATTTATGGAATGGTTAAAAGTGCATGAAAATGGCCAATTTACTCACTCTGAGTTCTCAAAAAGGGTTTCTTCACCCCGGGAAGTTAATTAAATACCATTTAGAGGCATTTAATGTTCGAGCAAAAACGGCTGATTTTCGACAAAAGAGATAACACCCCCCCATTACGTCATGCTTCAGAAATGTGGAAAATGGTCCGTTTTCAAATGTTTTATTTTTGAACGTCAGTTCACATTTGTAGGTGGATCATCAGTGTTAGAGCTAAAATTAGCATGTTTAAACTGATTTTCATGCTTCCAGGGGCCCAAAACACAAGATTTATGGAATGGTTAAAAGCGCATGAAAATGGCCAATTTACTCACTCTGAGTTCTCAAAAAGGGTTTCTTCACCCCGGGAAGTTAATTAAATACCATTTGGAGGCATTTAATGTTCGAGCAAAAACGGCTGATTTTCGACAAAAGAGATAACACCCCCCCATTACGTCATGCTTCAGAAATGTGGAAAATGGTCCGTTTTCAAATGTTTTATTTTTGAACGTCAGTTCACATTTGTAGGTGGATCATCAGTGTTAGAGCTAAAATTAGCATGTTTAAAGTGATTTTCATGCTTCCAGGGGCTCGGGAAGTTAATTAAATACTATTTGGAGGCATTTAATGTTCGAGCAAAAACGGCAGATTTTCGACAAAAGAGATAACACCCCCCCATTACGTCATGCTTCAGAAATGTGGAAAATGGTCCGTTTTCAAATGTTTTATTTTTGAACGTCAGTTCACATTTGTAGGTGGATCATCAGTGTTAGAGCTAAAATTAGCATGTTTAAAGTGATTTTCATGCTTCCAGGGGCCCAAAACACAAGATTTATGGAATGGTTAAAAGTGCATGAAAATGGCCAATTTACTCACTCTGAGTTCTCAAAAAGGGTTTCTTCACCCCGGGAAGTTAATTAAATACCATTTAGAGGCATTTAATGTTCGAGCAAAAACGGCTGATTTTCGACAAAAGAGATAACACCCCCCCATTACGTCATGCTTCAGAAATGTGGAAAATGGTCCGTTTTCAAATGTTTTATTTTTGAACGTCAGTTCACATTTGTAGGTGGATCATCAGTGTTAGAGCTAAAATTAGCATGTTTAAAGTGATTTTCATGCTTCCAGGGGCCCAAAACACAAGATTTATGGAATGGTTAAAAGTGCATGAAAATGGCCAATTTACTCACTCTGAGTTCTCAAAAAGGGTTTCTTCACCCCGGGAAGTTAATTAAATACCATTTGGAGGCATTTAATGTTCGAGCAAAAACGGCTGATTTTCGACAAAAGAGATAACACCCCCCCATTACGTCATGCTTCAGAAATGTGGAAAATGGTCCGTTTTCAAATGTTTTATTTTTGAACGTCAGTTCACATTTGTAGGTGGATCATCAGTGTTAGAGCTAAAATTAGCATGTTTAAAGTGATTTTCATGCTTCCAGGGGCTCGGGAAGTTAATTAAATACCATTTGGAGGCATTTAATGTTCGAGCAAAAACGGCAGATTTTCGACAAAAGAGATAACACCCCCCCATTACGTCATGCTTCAGAAATGTGGAAAATGGTCCGTTTTCAAATGTTTTATTTTTGAACATCAGTTCACATTTGTAGGTGGATCATCAGTGTTAGAGCTAAAATTAGCATGTTTAAAGTGATTTTCATGCTTCCAGGGGCTCGGGAAGTGAAATAAATACCATTTGGAGGCATTTAATGTTCGAGCAAAAACGGCTGATTTTCGACAAAAGAGATAACACCCCCCATTACGTCATGCTTCAGAAATGTGGAAAATGGTCCGTTTTCAAATGTTTTATTTTTGAACGTCAGTTCACATTTGTAGGTGGATCATCAGTGTAAGAGCTAAAATTAGCATGTTTAAAGTGATTGTCATGCTTCCAGGGGCTCGGGAAGTGAAATAAATACCATTTGGAGGCATTTAATGTTCGAGCAAAAACGGCTGATTTTCGACAAAAGAGATAACACCCCCCCATTACGTCATGCTTCAGAAATGTGGAAAATGGTCCGTTTTCAAATGTTTCATTTTTGAACGTCAGTTCACATTTGTAGGTGGATCATCAGTGTTAGAGCTAAAATTAGCATGTTTAAAGTGATTTTCATGCTTCCAGGGGCCCAAAACACAAGATTTATGGAATGGTTAAAAGTGCATGAAAATGGCCAATTTACTCACTCTGAGTTCTCAAAAAGGGTTTTTTCACCCCGGGAAGTTAATTAAATACCATTTGGAGGCATTTAATGTTCGAGCAAAAACGGCTGATTTTCGACAAAAGAGATAACACCCCCCCATTACGTCATGCTTCAGAAAGGTGGAAAATGGTCCGTTTTCAAATGTTTTATTTTTGAACGTCAGTTCACATTTGTAGGTGGATCATCAGTGTTAGAGCTAAAATTAGCATGTTTAAAGTGATTTTCATGCTTCCAGGGGCCCAAAACACAAGATTTATGGAATGGTTAAAAGTGCATGAAAATGGCCAATTTACTCACTCTGAGTTCTCAAAAAGGGTTTCTTCACCCCGGGAAGTTAATTAAATACCATTTGGAGGCATTTAATGTTCGAGCAAAAACGGCTGATTTTCGACAAAAGAGATAACACCCCCCATTACGTCATGCTTCAGAAATGTGGAAAATGGTCCGTTTTGAAATGTTTTATTTTTGAACGTCAGTTCACATTTGTAGGTGGATCATCAGTGTTAGAGCTAAAATTAGCATGTTTAAAGTGATTTTCACGCTTCCAGGGGCTCGGGAAGTTAATTAAATACCATTTGGAGGCATTTAATGTTCGAGCAAAAACGGCTGATTTTCGACAAAAGAGATAACACCCCCCCATTACGTCATGCTTCAGAAATGTGGAAAATGGTCCGTTTTCAAATGTTTTATTTTTGAACGTCAGTTCACATTTGTAGGTGGATCATCAGTGTTAGAGCTAAAATTAGCATGTGTAAAGTGATTTTCATGCTTCCAGGGGCTCGGGAAGTGAAATAAATACCATTTGGAGGCATTTAATGTTCGAGCAAAAACGGCTGATTTTCGACAAAAGAGATAACACCCCCCCATTACGTCATGCTTCAGAAATGTGGAAAATGTTCCGTTTTCAAATGTTTTATTTTTGAACGTCAGTTCACATTTGTAGGTGGATCATCAGTGTTAGAGCTAAAATTAGCATGTTTAATGTGATTTTCATGCTTCCAGGGGCTCGGGAAGTGAAATAAATACCATTTGGAGGCATTTAATGTTCGAGCAAAAACGGCTGATTTTCGACAAAAGAGATAACACCCCCCCATTACGTCATGCTTCAGAAATGTGGAAAATGGTCCGTTTTCAAATGTTTTATTTTTGAACGTCAGTTCACATTTGTAGGTGGATCATCAGTGTTAGAGCTAAAATTAGCATGTTTAAAGTGATTTTCATGCTTCCAGGGGCTCGGGAAGTGAAATAAATACCATTTGGAGGCATTTAATGTTCGAGCAAAAACGGCTGATTTTCGACAAAAGAGATAACACCCCCCCATTACGTCATGCTTCAGAAATGTGGAAAATGGTCCGTTTTCAAATGTTTTATTTTTGAACGTAAGTTCACATTTGTAGGTGGATCATCAGTGTTAGAGCTAAAATTAGCATGTTTAAAGTGATTTTCATGCTTCCAGGGGCTCGGGAAGTTAATTAAATACCATTTGGAGGCATTTAATGTTCGAGCAAAAACGGCTGATTTTCAACAAAAGAGATAACACCCCCCCATTACGTCATGCTTCAGAAATGTGGAAAATGGTCCGTTTTCAAATGTTTTATTTTTGAACGTCAGTTCACATTTGTAGGTGGATCATCAGTGTTAGAGCTAAAATTAGCATGTTTAAAGTGATTTTCATGCTTCCAGGGGCCCAAAACACAAGATTTATGGAATGGTTAAAAGTGCATGAAAATGGCCAATTTACTCACTCTGAGTTCTCAAAAAGGGTTTCTTCACCCCGGGAAGTTAATTAAATACCATTTGGAGGCATTTAATGTTAGAGCAAAAACGGCTGATTTTCGACAAAAGAGATAACACCCCCCCATTACGTCATGCTTCAGAAATGTGGAAAATGGTCAGTTTTCAAATGTTTTATTTTTGAACGTCAGTTCACATTTGTAGGTGGATCATCAGTGTTAGAGCTAAAATTAGCATGTTTAAAGTGATTTTCATGCTTCTTGGGGCCCAAAACACAAGATTTATGGAATGGTTAAAAGTGCATGAAAATGGCCAATTTACTCACTCTGAGTTCTCAAAAAGGGTTTCTTCACCCCGGGAAGTTAATTAAATACCATTTGGAGGCATTTAATGTTAGAGCAAAAACGGCTGATTTTCGACAAAAGAGATAACACCCCCCCATTACGTCATGCTTCAGAAATGTGGAAAATGGTCCGTTTTCAAATGTTTTATTTTTGAACGTCAGTTCACATTTGTAGGTGGATCATCAGTGTTAGAGCTAAAATTAGCATGTTTAAAGTGATTTTCATGCTTCCAGGGGCCTAAAACACAAGATTTATGGAATGGTTAAAAGTGCATGAAAATGGCCAATTTACTCACTCTGAGTTCTCAAAAAGGGTTTCTTCACCCCGGGAAGTTAATTAAATACCATTTGGAGGCATTTAATGTTCGAGCAAAAACGGCTGATTTTCGACAAAAGAGATAACACCCCCCCATTACGTCATGCTTCAGAAATGTGGAAAATGGTCCGTTTTCAAATGTTTTATTTTTGAACGTCAGTTCACATTTGTAGGTGGATCATCAGTGTTAGAGCTAAAATTAGCATGTTTAAAGTGATTTTCATGCTTCCAGGGGCTCGGGAAGTTAATTAAATACCATTTGGAGGCATTTAATGTTCGAGCAAAAACGGCAGATTTTCGACAAAAGAGATAACACCCCCCCATTACGTCATGCTTCAGAAATGTGGAAAATGGTCCGTTTTCAAATGTTTTATTTTTGAACATCAGTTCACATTTGTAGGTGGATCATCAGTGTTAGAGCTAAAATTAGCATGTTTAAAGTGATTTTCATGCTTCCAGGGGCTCGGGAAGTGAAATAAATACCATTTGGAGGCATTTAATGTTCGAGCAAAAACGGCTGATTTTCGACAAAAGAGATAACACCCCCCCATTACGTCATGCTTCAGAAATGTGGAAAATGGTCCGTTTTCAAATGTTTTATTTTTGAACGTCAGTTCACATTTGTAGGTGGATCATCAGTGTAAGAGCTAAAATTAGCATGTTTAAAGTGATTGTCATGCTTCCAGGGGCTCGGGAAGTGAAATAAATACCATTTGGAGGCATTTAATGTTCGAGCAAAAACGGCTGATTTTCGACAAAAGAGATAACACCCCCCCATTACGTCATGCTTCAGAAATGTGGAAAATGGTCCGTTTTCAAATGTTTCATTTTTGAACGTCAGTTCACATTTGTAGGTGGATCATCAGTGTTAGAGCTAAAATTAGCATGTTTAAAGTGATTTTCATGCTTCCAGGGGCCCAAAACACAAGATTTATGGAATGGTTAAAAGTGCATGAAAATGGCCAATTTACTCACTCTGAGTTCTCAAAAAGGGTTTTTTCACCCCGGGAAGTTAATTAAATACCATTTGGAGGCATTTAATGTTCGAGCAAAAACGGCTGATTTTCGACAAAAGAGATAACACCCCCCCATTACGTCATGCTTCAGAAAGGTGGAAAATGGTCCGTTTTCAAATGTTTTATTTTTGAACGTCAGTTCACATTTGTAGGTGGATCATCAGTGTTAGAGCTAAAATTAGCATGTTTAAAGTGATTTTCATGCTTCCAGGGGCCCAAAACACAAGATTTATGGAATGGTTAAAAGTGCATGAAAATGGCCAATTTACTCACTCTGAGTTCTCAAAAAGGGTTTCTTCACCCCGGGAAGTTAATTAAATACCATTTGGAGGCATTTAATGTTCGAGCAAAAACGGCTGATTTTCGACAAAAGAGATAACACCCCCCCATTACGTCATGCTTCAGAAATGTGGAAAATGGTCCGTTTTCAAATGTTTTATTTTTGAACGTCAGTTCACATTTGTAGGTGGATCATCAGTGTTAGAGCTAAAATTAGCATGTTTAAAGTGATTTTCATGCTTCCAGGGGCTCGGGAAGTGAAATAAATACCATTTGGAGGCATTTAATGTTCGAGCAAAAACGGCTGATTTTCGAGAAAAGAGATAACACCCCCCCATTACGTCATGCTTCAGAAATGTGGAAAATGGTCCGTTTTCAAATGTTTTATTTTTGAACGTCAGTTCACATTTGTAGGTGGATCATCAGTGTTAGAGCTAAAATTAGCATGTTTAAAGTGATTTTCATGCTTCCAGGGGCTCGGGAAGTTAATTAAATACCATTTGGAGGCATTTAATGTTCGAGCAAAAACGGCTGATTTTCGACAAAAGAGATAACACCCCCCCATTACGTCATGCTTCAGAAATGTGGAAAATGGTCCGTTTTCAAATGTTTTATTTTTGAACGTCAGTTCACATTTGTAGGTGGATCATCAGTGTTAGAGCTAAAATTAGCATGTTTAAAGTGATTTTCATGCTTCCAGGGGCCCAAAACACAATATATATGGAATGGTTAAAAGTGCATGAAAATGGCCAATTTACTCACTCTGAGTTCTCAAAAAGGGTTTCTTCACCCCGGGAAGTTAATTAAATACCATTTGGAGGCATTTAATGTTAGAGCAAAAACGGCTGATTTTCGACAAAAGAGATAACACCCCCCCATTACGTCATGCTTCAGAAATGTGGAAAATGGTCCGTTTTCAAATGTTTTATTTTTGAACGTCAGTTCACATTTGTAGGTGGATCATCAGTGTTAGAGCTAAAATTAGCATGTTTAAAGTGATTTTCATGCTTCCAGGGGCCCAAAACACAAGATTTATGGAATGGTTAAAAGTGCATGAAAATGGCCAATTTACTCACTCTGAGTTCTCAAAAAGGGTTTCTTCACCCCGGGAAGTTAATTAAATACCATTTGGAGGATTTTAATGTTCGAGCAAAAACGGCTGATTTTCGACGAAAGAGCTAACACCCCCCCATTACGTCATGCTTTAGAAATGAGGAAAATGGTCCGTTTTCAAATGTTTTATTTTTGAACGTCAGTTCACATTTGTAGGTGGATCATCAGTGTTAGAGCTAAAATTAGCATGTTTAAAGTGATTTTCATGCTTCCAGGGGCTCGGGAAGTGAAATAAATACAATTTGGAGGCATTTAATGTTCGAGCAAAAACGGCTGATTTGCGACAAAAGAGATAACACCCCCCCATTACGTCATGCTTCAGAAATGTGGAAAATGGTCCGTTTTCAAATGTTTCATTTTTGAACGTCAGTTCACATTTGTAGGTGGATCATCAGTGTTAGAGCTAAAATTAGCATGTTTAAAGTGATTTTCATGCTTCCAGGGGCCCAAAACACAAGATTTATGGAATGGTTAAAAGTGCATGAAAATGGCCAATTTACTCACTCTGAGTTCTCAAAAAGGGTTTCTTCACCCCGGGAAGTTAATTAAATACCATTTAGAGGCATTTAATGTTCGAGCAAAAACGGCTGATTTTCGACAAAAGAGATAACACCCCCCCATTACGTCATGCTTCAGAAATGTGGAAAATGGTCCGTTTTCAAATGTTTTATTTTTGAACGTCAGTTCACATTTGTAGGTGGATCATCAGTGTTAGAGCTAAAATTAGCATGTTTAAACTGATTTTCATGCTTCCAGGGGCCCAAAACACAAGATTTATGGAATGGTTAAAAGCGCATGAAAATGGCCAATTTACTCACTCTGAGTTCTCAAAAAGGGTTTCTTCACCCCGGGAAGTTAATTAAATACCATTTGGAGGCATTTAATGTTCGAGCAAAAACGGCTGATTTTCGACAAAAGAGATAACACCCCCCCATTACGTCATGCTTCAGAAATGTGGAAAATGGTCCGTTTTCAAATGTTTTATTTTTGAACGTCAGTTCACATTTGTAGGTGGATCATCAGTGTTAGAGCTAAAATTAGCATGTTTAAAGTGATTTTCATGCTTCCAGGGGCTCGGGAAGTTAATTAAATACTATTTGGAGGCATTTAATGTTCGAGCAAAAACGGCTGATTTTCGACAAAAGAGATAACACCCCCCATTACGTCATGCTTCAGAAATGTGGAAAATGGTCCGTTTTCAAATGTTTTATTTTTGAACGTCAGTTCACATTTGTAGGTGGATCATCAGTGTTAGAGCTAAAATTAGCATGTTTAAAGTGATTTTCATGCTTCCAGGGGCCCAAAACACAAGATTTATGGAATGGTTAAAAGTGCATGAAAATGGCCAATTTACTCACTCTGAGTTCTCAAAAAGGGTTTCTTCACCCCGGGAAGTTAATTAAATACCATTTGGAGGCATTTAATGTTCGAGCAAAAACGGCTGATTTTCGACAAAAGAGATAACACCCCCCCATTACGTCATGCTTCAGAAATGTGGAAAATGGTCCGTTTTCAAATGTTTTATTTTTGAACGTCAGTTCACATTTGTAGGTGGATCATCAGTGTTAGAGCTAAAATTAGCATGTTTAAAGTGATTTTCATGCTTCCAGGGGCTCGGGAAGTTAATTAAATACCATTTGGAGGCATTTAATGTTCGAGCAAAAACGGCAGATTTTCGACAAAAGAGATAACACCCCCCCATTACGTCATGCTTCAGAAATGTGGAAAATGGTCCGTTTTCAAATGTTTTATTTTTGAACATCAGTTCACATTTGTAGGTGGATCATCAGTGTTAGAGCTAAAATTAGCATGTTTAAAGTGATTTTCATGCTTCCAGGGGCTCGGGAAGTGAAATAAATACCATTTGGAGGCATTTAATGTTCGAGCAAAAACGGCTGATTTTCGACAAAAGAGATAACACCCCCCATTACGTCATGCTTCAGAAATGTGGAAAATGGTCCGTTTTCAAATGTTTTATTTTTGAACGTCAGTTCACATTTGTAGGTGGATCATCAGTGTAAGAGCTAAAATTAGCATGTTTAAAGTGATTGTCATGCTTCCAGGGGCTCGGGAAGTGAAATAAATACCATTTGGAGGCATTTAATGTTCGAGCAAAAACGGCTGATTTTCGACAAAAGAGATAACACCCCCCCATTACGTCATGCTTCAGAAATGTGGAAAATGGTCCGTTTTCAAATGTTTCATTTTTGAACGTCAGTTCACATTTGTAGGTGGATCATCAGTGTTAGAGCTAAAATTAGCATGTTTAAAGTGATTTTCATGCTTCCAGGGGCCCAAAACACAAGATTTATGGAATGGTTAAAAGTGCATGAAAATGGCCAATTTACTCACTCTGAGTTCTCAAAAAGGGTTTTTTCACCCCGGGAAGTTAATTAAATACCATTTGGAGGCATTTAATGTTCGAGCAAAAACGGCTGATTTTCGACAAAAGAGATAACACCCCCCCATTACGTCATGCTTCAGAAAGGTGGAAAATGGTCCGTTTTCAAATGTTTTATTTTTGAACGTCAGTTCACATTTGTAGGTGGATCATCAGTGTTAGAGCTAAAATTAGCATGTTTAAAGTGATTTTCATGCTTCCAGGGGCCCAAAACACAAGATTTATGGAATGGTTAAAAGTGCATGAAAATGGCCAATTTACTCACTCTGAGTTCTCAAAAAGGGTTTCTTCACCCCGGGAAGTTAATTAAATACCATTTGGAGGCATTTAATGTTCGAGCAAAAACGGCTGATTTTCGACAAAAGAGATAACACCCCCCATTACGTCATGCTTCAGAAATGTGGAAAATGGTCCGTTTTGAAATGTTTTATTTTTGAACGTCAGTTCACATTTGTAGGTGGATCATCAGTGTTAGAGCTAAAATTAGCATGTTTAAAGTGATTTTCACGCTTCCAGGGGCTCGGGAAGTTAATTAAATACCATTTGGAGGCATTTAATGTTCGAGCAAAAACGGCTGATTTTCGACAAAAGAGATAACACCCCCCCATTACGTCATGCTTCAGAAATGTGGAAAATGGTCCGTTTTCAAATGTTTTATTTTTGAACGTCAGTTCACATTTGTAGGTGGATCATCAGTGTTAGAGCTAAAATTAGCATGTGTAAAGTGATTTTCATGCTTCCAGGGGCTCGGGAAGTGAAATAAATACCATTTGGAGGCATTTAATGTTCGAGCAAAAACGGCTGATTTTCGACAAAAGAGATAACACCCCCCCATTACGTCATGCTTCAGAAATGTGGAAAATGGTCCGTTTTCAAATGTTTTATTTTTGAACGTCAGTTCACATTTGTAGGTGGATCATCAGTGTTAGAGCTAAAATTAGCATGTTTAATGTGATTTTCATGCTTCCAGGGGCTCGGGAAGTGAAATAAATACCATTTGGAGGCATTTAATGTTCGAGCAAAAACGGCTGATTTTCGACAAAAGAGATAACACCCCCCCATTACGTCATGCTTCAGAAATGTGGAAAATGGTCCGTTTTCAAATGTTTTATTTTTGAACGTCAGTTCACATTTGTAGGTGGATCATCAGTGTTAGAGCTAAAATTAGCATGTTTAAAGTGATTTTCATGCTTCCAGGGGCTCGGGAAGTGAAATAAATACCATTTGGAGGCATTTAATGTTCGAGCAAAAACGGCTGATTTTCGACAAAAGAGATAACACCCCCCCATTACGTCATGCTTCAGAAATGTGGAAAATGGTCCGTTTTCAAATGTTTTATTTTTGAACGTAAGTTCACATTTGTAGGTGGATCATCAGTGTTAGAGCTAAAATTAGCATGTTTAAAGTGATTTTCATGCTTCCAGGGGCTCGGGAAGTTAATTAAATACCATTTGGAGGCATTTAATGTTCGAGCAAAAACGGCTGATTTTCAACAAAAGAGATAACACCCCCCCATTACGTCATGCTTCAGAAATGTGGAAAATGGTCCGTTTTCAAATGTTTTATTTTTGAACGTCAGTTCACATTTGTAGGTGGATCATCAGTGTTAGAGCTAAAATTAGCATGTTTAAAGTGATTTTCATGCTTCCAGGGGCCCAAAACACAAGATTTATGGAATGGTTAAAAGTGCATGAAAATGGCCAATTTACTCACTCTGAGTTCTCAAAAAGGGTTTCTTCACCCCGGGAAGTTAATTAAATACCATTTGGAGGCATTTAATGTTAGAGCAAAAACGGCTGATTTTCGACAAAAGAGATAACACCCCCCCATTACGTCATGCTTCAGAAATGTGGAAAATGGTCAGTTTTCAAATGTTTTATTTTTGAACGTCAGTTCACATTTGTAGGTGGATCATCAGTGTTAGAGCTAAAATTAGCATGTTTAAAGTGATTTTCATGCTTCTTGGGGCCCAAAACACAAGATTTATGGAATGGTTAAAAGTGCATGAAAATGGCCAATTTACTCACTCTGAGTTCTCAAAAAGGGTTTCTTCACCCCGGGAAGTTAATTAAATACCATTTGGAGGCATTTAATGTTAGAGCAAAAACGGCTGATTTTCGACAAAAGAGATAACACCCCCCCATTACGTCATGCTTCAGAAATGTGGAAAATGGTCCGTTTTCAAATGTTTTATTTTTGAACGTCAGTTCACATTTGTAGGTGGATCATCAGTGTTAGAGCTAAAATTAGCATGTTTAAAGTGATTTTCATGCTTCCAGGGGCCTAAAACACAAGATTTATGGAATGGTTAAAAGTGCATGAAAATGGCCAATTTACTCACTCTGAGTTCTCAAAAAGGGTTTCTTCACCCCGGGAAGTTAATTAAATACCATTTGGAGGCATTTAATGTTCGAGCAAAAACGGCTGATTTTCGACAAAAGAGATAACACCCCCCCATTACGTCATGCTTCAGAAATGTGGAAAATGGTCCGTTTTCAAATGTTTTAATTTTTGAACGTCAATTCACATTTGTAGGTGGATCATCAGTGTTAGAGCTAAAATTAGCATGTTTAAAGTGATTTTCATGCTTCCAGGGGCTCGGGAAGTTAATTAAATACCATTTGGAGGCATATAATGTTCGAGCAAAAACGGCTGATTTTCGACAAAAGAGATAACACCCCCCCATTACGTCATGCTTCAGAAATGTGGAAAATGGTCCGTTTTCAAATGTTTTATTTTTGAACGTCAGTTCACATTTGTAGGTGGATCATCAGTGTTAGAGCTAAAATTAGCATGTTTAAAGTGATTTTCATGCTTCCAGGGGCTCGGGAAGTGAAATAAATACCATTTGGAGGCATTTAATGTTCGAGCAAAAACGGCTGATTTTCGACAAAAGAGATAACACCCCCCCATTACGTCATGCTTCAGAAATGTGGAAAATGGTCCGTTTTCAAATGCTTTATTTTTGAACGTCAGTTCACATTTGTAGGTGGATCATCAGTGTTAGAGCTAAAATTAGCATGTTTAAAGTGATTTTCATGCTTCCAGGGGCTCGGGAAGTGAAATAAATACCATTTGGAGGCATTTAATGTTCGAGCAAAAACGGCTGATTTTCGACAAAAGAGATAACACCCCCCCATTACGTCATGCTTCAGAAATGTGGAAAATGGTCCGTTTTCAAATGTTTTATTTTTGAACGTCAGTTCACATTTGTAGGTGGATCATCAGTGTTAGAGCTAAAATTAGCACGTTTAAAGTGATTTTCATGCTTCCAGGGGCTCGGGAAGTGAAATAAATACCATTTGGAGGCATTTAATGTTCGAGCAAAAACGGCTGATTTTCGACAAAAGAGATAACACCCCCCCATTACGTCATGCTTCAGAAATGTGGAAAATGGTCCGTTTTTAAATGTTTTATTTTTGAACGTAAGTTCACATTTGTAGGTGGATCATCAGTGTTAGAGCTAAAATTAGCATGTTTAAAGTGATTGTCATGCTTCCAGGGGCTCGGGAAGTTAATTAAATACCATTTGGAGGCATTTAATGTTCGAGCAAAAACGGCTGATTTTCGACAAAAGAGATAACACCCCCCCATTACGTCATGCTTCAGAAATGTGGAAAATGGTCCGTTTTCAAATGTTTTATTTTTGAACGTCAGTTCACATTTGTAGGTGGATCATCAGTGTTAGAGCTAAAATTAGCATGTTTAAAGTGATTTTCATGCTTCCAGGGGCCCAAAACACAAGATTTATGGAATGGTTAAAAGTGCATGAAAATGGCCAATTTACTCACTCTGAGTTCTCAAAAAGGGTTTCTTCACCCCGGGAAGTTAATTAAATACCATTTGGAGGCATTTAATGTTAGAGCAAAAACGGCTGATTTTCGACAAAAGAGATAACACCCCCCCATTACGTCATGCTTCAGAAATGTGGAAAATGGTCCGTTTTCAAATGTTTTATTTTTGAACGTCAGTTCACATTTGTAGGTGGATCATCAGTGTTAGAGCTAAAATTAGCATGTTTAAAGTGATTTTCATGCTTCTTGGGGCCCAAAACACAAGATTTATGGAATGGTTAAAAGTGCATGAAAATGGCCAATTTACTCACTCTGAGTTCTCAAAAAGGGTTTCTTCACCCCGGGAAGTTAATTAAATACCATTTGGAGGCATTTAATGTTAGAGCAAAAACTGCTGATTTTCGACAAAAGAGATAACACCCCCCCATTACGTCATGCTTCAGAAATGTGGAAAATGGTCCGTTTTCAAATGTTTTATTTTTGAACGTCAGTTCACATTTGTAGGTGGATCATCAGTGTTAGAGCTAAAATTAGCATGTTTAAAGTGATTTTCATGCTTCCAGGGGCCCAAAACACAAGATTTATGGAATGGTTAAAAGTGCATGAAAATGGCCAATTTACTCACTCTGAGTTCTCAAAAAGGGTTTCTTCACCCCGGGAAGTTAATTAAATACCATTTGGAGGATTTTAATGTTCGAGCAAAAACGGCTGATTTTCGACGAACGAGCTAACACCCCCCCATTACGTCATGCTTTAGAAATGTGGAAAATGGTCCGTTTTCAAATGTTTTATTTTTGAACGTCAGTTCACATTTGTAGGTGGATCATCAGTGTTAGAGCTAAAATTAGCATGTTTAAAGTGATTTTCATGCTTCCAGGGGCTCGGGAAGTGAAATAAATACCATTTGGAGGCATTTAATGTTCGAGCAAAAACGGCTGATTTTCGACAAAAGAGATAACACCCCCCCATTACGTCATGCTTCAGAAATGTGGAAAATGGTCCGTTTTCAAATGTTTCATTTTTGAACGTCAGTTCACATTTGTAGGGTGGATCATCAGTGTTAGAGCTAAAATTAGCATGTTTAAAGTGATTTTCATGCTTCCAGGGGCTCGGGAAGTTAATTAAATACCATTTGGAGGCATTTAATGTTCTTGCAAAAACGGCTGATTTTCGACAAAAGAGATAACACCCCCCCATTACGTCATGCTTCAGAAATGTGGAAAATGGTCCGTTTCCAAATGTTTTATTTTTGAACGTCAGTTCACATTTGTAGGTGGATCATCAGTGTTAGAGCTAAAATTAGCATGTTTAAAGTGATTTTCATGCTTCCAGGGGCCCAAAACACAAGATTTATGGAATGGTTAAAAGTGCATGAAAATGGCCAATTTACTCACTCTGAGTTCTCAAAAAGGGTTTCTTCACCCCGGGAAGTTAATTAAATACCATTTGGAGGCATTTAATGTTAGAGCAAAAACGGCTGATTTTCGACAAAAGAGATAACACCCCCCCATTACGTCATGCTTCAGAAATGTGGAAAATGGGCCGTTTTCAAATGTTTTATTTTTGAATGTCAGTTCACATTTGTAGGTGGATCATCAGTGTTAGAGCTAACATTAGCATGTTTAAAGTGATTTTCATGCTTCCAGGGGCCCAAAACACAAGATTTATGGAATGGTTAAAAGTGCATGAAAATGGCCAATTTACTCACTCTGAGTTCTCAAAAAGGGTTTCTTCACCCCGGGAAGTTAATTAAATACCATTTGGAGGCATTTAATGTTCGAGCAAAAACGGCTGATTTTCGACAAAAGAGATAACACCCCCCCATTACGTCATGCTTCAGAAATGTGGAAAATGGTCCGTTTTCAAATGTTTTATTTTTGAACGTCAGTTCACATTTGTAGGTGGATCATCAGTGTTAGAGCTAAAATTAGCATGTTTAAAGTGATTTTCATGCTTCCAGGGGCCCAAAACACAAGATTTATGGAATGGTTAAAAGTGCATGAAAATGGCCAATTTACTCACTCTGAGTTCTCAAAAAGGGTTTCTTCACCCCGGGAAGTTAATTAAATACCATTTAGAGGCATTTAATGTTCGAGCAAAAACGGCTGATTTTCGACAAAAGAGATAACACCCCCCCATTACGTCATGCTTCAGAAATGTGGAAAATGGTCCGTTTTCAAATGTTTTATTTTTGAACGTCAGTTCACATTTGTAGGTGGATCATCAGTGTTAGAGCTAAAATTAGCATGTTTAAAGTGATTTTCATGCTTCCAGGGGCCCAAAACACAAGATTTATGGAATGGTTAAAAGTGCATGAAAATGGCCAATTTACTCACTCTGAGTTCTCAAAAAGGGTTTCTTCACCCCGGGAAGTTAATTAAATACCATTTGGAGGCATTTAATGTTCGAGCAAAAACGGCTGATTTTCGACAAAAGAGATAACACCCCCCATTACGTCATGCTTCAGAAATGTGGAAAATGGTCCGTTTTCAAATGTTTTATTTTTGAACGTCAGTTCACATTTGTAGGTGGATCATCAGTGTTAGAGCTAAAATTAGCATGTTTAAAGTGATTTTCATGCTTCCAGGGGCCCAAAACACAAGATTTATGGAATGGTTAAAAGTGCATGAAAATGGCCAATTTACTCACTCTGAGTTCTCAAAAAGGGTTTCTTCACCCCGGGAAGTTAATTAAATACCATTTGGAGGCATTTAATGTTCGAGCAAAAACGGCTGATTTTCGACAAAAGAGATAACACCCCCCCATTACGTCATGCTTCAGAAATGTGGAAAATGGTCCGTTTTCAAATGTTTTATTTTTGAACGTCAGTTCACATTTGTAGGTGGATCATCAGTGTTAGAGCTAAAATTAGCATGTTTAAAGTGATTTTCATGCTTCCAGGGGCTCGGGAAGTTAATTAAATACCATTTGGAGGCATTTAATGTTCGAGCAAAAACTGCAGATTTTCGACAAAAGAGATAACACCCCCCCATTACGTCATGCTTCAGAAATGTGGAAAATGGTCCGTTTTCAAATGTTTTATTTTTGAACATCAGTTCACATTTGTAGGTGGATCATCAGTGTTAGAGCTAAAATTAGCATGTTTAAAGTGATTTTCATGCTTCCAGGGGCTCGGGAAGTTAATTAAATACTATTTGGAGGCATTTAATGTTCGAGCAAAAACGGCAGATTTTCGACAAAAGAGATAACACCCCCCCATTACGTCATGCTTCAGAAATGTGGAAAATGGTCCGTTTTCAAATGTTTTATTTTTGAACGTCAGTTCACATTTGTAGGTGGATCATCAGTGTTAGAGCTAAAATTAGCATGTTTAAAGTGATTTTCATGCTTCCAGGGGCCCAAAACACAAGATTTATGGAATGGTTAAAAGTGCATGAAAATGGCCAATTTACTCACTCTGAGTTCTCAAAAAGGGTTTCTTCACCCCGGGAAGTTAATTAAATACCATTTAGAGGCATTTAATGTTCGAGCAAAAACGGCTGATTTTCGACAAAAGAGATAACACCCCCCCATTACGTCATGCTTCAGAAATGTGGAAAATGGTCCGTTTTCAAATGTTTTATTTTTGAACGTCAGTTCACATTTGTAGGTGGATCATCAGTGTTAGAGCTAAAATTAGCATGTTTAAAGTGATTTTCATGCTTCCAGGGGCCCAAAACACAAGATTTATGGAATGGTTAAAAGTGCATGAAAATGGCCAATTTACTCACTCTGAGTTCTCAAAAAGGGTTTCTTCACCCCGGGAAGTTAATTAAATACCATTTGGAGGCATTTAATGTTCGAGCAAAAACGGCTGATTTTCGACAAAAGAGATAACACCCCCCCATTACGTCATGCTTCAGAAATGTGGAAAATGGTCCGTTTTCAAATGTTTTATTTTTGAACGTCAGTTCACATTTGTAGGTGGATCATCAGTGTTAGAGCTAAAATTAGCATGTTTAAAGTGATTTTCATGCTTCCAGGGGCTCGGGAAGTTAATTAAATACCATTTGGAGGCATTTAATGTTCGAGCAAAAACGGCAGATTTTCGACAAAAGAGATAACACCCCCCCATTACGTCATGCTTCAGAAATGTGGAAAATGGTCCGTTTTCAAATGTTTTATTTTTGAACATCAGTTCACATTTGTAGGTGGATCATCAGTGTTAGAGCTAAAATTAGCATGTTTAAAGTGATTTTCATGCTTCCAGGGGCTCGGGAAGTGAAATAAATACCATTTGGAGGCATTTAATGTTCGAGCAAAAACGGCTGATTTTCGACAAAAGAGATAACACCCCCCCATTACGTCATGCTTCAGAAATGTGGAAAATGGTCCGTTTTCAAATGTTTTATTTTTGAACGTCAGTTCACATTTGTAGGTGGATCATCAGTGTAAGAGCTAAAATTAGCATGTTTAAAGTGATTGTCATGCTTCCAGGGGCTCGGGAAGTGAAATAAATACCATTTGGAGGCATTTAATGTTCGAGCAAAAACGGCTGATTTTCGACAAAAGAGATAACACCCCCCCATTACGTCATGCTTCAGAAATGTGGAAAATGGTCCGTTTTCAAATGTTTCATTTTTGAACGTCAGTTCACATTTGTAGGTGGATCATCAGTGTTAGAGCTAAAATTAGCATGTTTAAAGTGATTTTCATGCTTCCAGGGGCCCAAAACACAAGATTTATGGAATGGTTAAAAGTGCATGAAAATGGCCAATTTACTCACTCTGAGTTCTCAAAAAGGGTTTTTTCACCCCGGGAAGTTAATTAAATACCATTTGGAGGCATTTAATGTTCGAGCAAAAACGGCTGATTTTCGACAAAAGAGATAACACCCCCCCATTACGTCATGCTTCAGAAAGGTGGAAAATGGTCCGTTTTCAAATGTTTTATTTTTGAACGTCAGTTCACATTTGTAGGTGGATCATCAGTGTTAGAGCTAAAATTAGCATGTTTAAAGTGATTTTCATGCTTCCAGGGGCCCAAAACACAAGATTTATGGAATGGTTAAAAGTGCATGAAAATGGCCAATTTACTCACTCTGAGTTCTCAAAAAGGGTTTCTTCACCCCGGGAAGTTAATTAAATACCATTTGGAGGCATTTAATGTTCGAGCAAAAACGGCTGATTTTCGACAAAAGAGATAACACCCCCCCATTACGTCATGCTTCAGAAATGTGGAAAATGGTCCGTTTTCAAATGTTTTATTTTTGAACGTCAGTTCACATTTGTAGGTGGATCATCAGTGTTAGAGCTAAAATTAGCATGTTTAAAGTGATTTTCATGCCTCCAGGGGCTCGGGAAGTGAAATAAATACCATTTGGAGGCATTTAATGTTCGAGCAAAAACGGCTGATTTTCGAGAAAAGAGATAACACCCCCCCATTACGTCATGCTTCAGAAATGTGGAAAATGGTCCGTTTTCAAATGTTTTATTTTTGAACGTCAGTTCACATTTGTAGGTGGATCATCAGTGTTAGAGCTAAAATTAGCATGTTTAAAGTGATTTTCATGCTTCCAGGGGCTCGGGAAGTTAATTAAATACCATTTGGAGGCATTTAATGTTCGAGCAAAAACGGCTGATTTTCGACAAAAGAGATAACACCCCCCCATTACGTCATGCTTCAGAAATGTGGAAAATGGTCCGTTTTCAAATGTTTTATTTTTGAACGTCAGTTCACATTTGTAGGTGGATCATCAGTGTTAGAGCTAAAATTAGCATGTTTAAAGTGATTTTCATGCTTCCAGGGGCCCAAAACACAATATATATGGAATGGTTAAAAGTGCATGAAAATGGCCAATTTACTCACTCTGAGTTCTCAAAAAGGGTTTCTTCACCCCGGGAAGTTAATTAAATACCATTTGGAGGCATTTAATGTTAGAGCAAAAACGGCTGATTTTCGACAAAAGAGATAACACCCCCCCATTACGTCATGCTTCAGAAATGTGGAAAATGGTCCGTTTTCAAATGTTTTATTTTTGAACGTCAGTTCACATTTGTAGGTGGATCATCAGTGTTAGAGCTAAAATTAGCATGTTTAAAGTGATTTTCATGCTTCCAGGGGCCCAAAACACAAGATTTTTGGAATGGTTAAAAGTGCATGAAAATGGCCAATTTACTCACTCTGAGTTCTCAAAAAGGGTTTCTTCACCCCGGGAAGTTAATTAAATACCATTTGGAGGATTTTAATGTTCGAGCAAAAACGGCTGATTTTCGACGAAAGAGCTAACACCCCCCCATTACGTCATGCTTTAGAAATGAGGAAAATGGTCCGTTTTCAAATGTTTTATTTTTGAACGTCAGTTCACATTTGTAGGTGGATCATCAGTGTTAGAGCTAAAATTAGCATGTTTAAAGTGATTTTCATGCTTCCAGGGGCTCGGGAAGTGAAATAAATACAATTTGGAGGCATTTAATGTTCGAGCAAAAACGGCTGATTTGCGACAAAAGAGATAACACCCCCCCATTACGTCATGCTTCAGAAATGTGGAAAATGGTCCGTTTTCAAATGTTTCATTTTTGAACGTCAGTTCACATTTGTAGGTGGATCATCAGTGTTAGAGCTAAAATTAGCATGTTTAAAGTGATTTTCATGCTTCCAGGGGCCCAAAACACAAGATTTATGGAATGGTTAAAAGTGCATGAAAATGGCCAATTTACTCACTCTGAGTTCTCAAAAAGGGTTTCTTCACCCCGGGAAGTTAATTAAATACCATTTAGAGGCATTTAATGTTCGAGCAAAAACGGCTGATTTTCGACAAAAGAGATAACACCCCCCCATTACGTCATGATTCAGAAATGTGGAAAATGGTCCGTTTTCAAATGTTTTATTTTTGAACGTCAGTTCACATTTGTAGGTGGATCATCAGTGTTAGAGCTAAAATTAGCATGTTTAAAGTGATTTTCATGCTCCCAGGGGCCCAAAACACAAGATTTATGGAATGGTTAAAAGCGCATGAAAATGGCCAATTTACTCACTCTGAGTTCTCAAAAAGGGTTTCTTCACCCCGGGAAGTTAATTAAATACCATTTGGAGGCATTTAATCTTCGAGCAAAAACGGCTGATTTTCGACAAAAGAGATAACACCCCCCCATTACGTCATGCTTCAGAAATGTGGAAAATGGTCCGTTTTCAAATGTTTTATTTTTGAACGTCAGTTCACATTTGTAGGTGGATCATCAGTGTTAGAGCTAAAATTAGCATGTTTAAAGTGATTTTCATGCTTCCAGGGGCTCGGGAAGTTAATTAAATACTATTTGGAGGCATTTAATGTTCGAGCAAAAACGGCAGATTTTCGACAAAAGAGATAACACCCCCCCATTACGTCATGCTTCAGAAATGTGGAAAATGGTCCGTTTTCAAATGTTTTATTTTTGAACGTCAGTTCACATTTGTAGGTGGATCATCAGTGTTAGAGCTAAAATTAGCATGTTTAAAGTGATTTTCATGCTTCCAGGGGCCCAAAACACAAGATTTATGGAATGGTTAAAAGTGCATGAAAATGGCCAATTTACTCACTCTGAGTTCTCAAAAAGGGTTTCTTCACCCCGGGAAGTTAATTAAATACCATTTAGAGGCATTTAATGTTCGAGCAAAAACGGCTGATTTTCGACAAAAGAGATAACACCCCCCCATTACGTCATGCTTCAGAAATGTGGAAAATGGTCCGTTTTCAAATGTTTTATTTTTGAACGTCAGTTCACATTTGTAGGTGGATCATCAGTGTTAGAGCTAAAATTAGCATGTTTAAAGTGATTTTCATGCTTCCAGGGGCCCAAAACACAAGATTTATGGAATGGTTAAAAGTGCATGAAAATGGCCAATTTACTCACTCTGAGTTCTCAAAAAGGGTTTCTTCACCCCGGGAAGTTAATTAAATACCATTTGGAGGCATTTAATGTTCGAGCAAAAACGGCTGATTTTCGACAAAAGAGATAACACCCCCCCATTACGTCATGCTTCAGAAATGTGGAAAATGGTCCGTTTTCAAATGTTTTTTTTTTGAACGTCAGTTCACATTTGTAGGTGGATCATCAGTGTTAGAGCTAAAATTAGCATGTTTAAAGTGATTTTCATGCTTCCAGGGGCTCGGGAAGTTAATTAAATACCATTTGGAGGCATTTAATGTTCGAGCAAAAACGGCAGACTTTCGACAAAAGAGATAACACCCCCCCATTACGTCATGCTTCAGAAATGTGGAAAATGGTCCGTTTTCAAATGTTTTATTTTTGAACATCAGTTCACATTTGTAGGTGGATCATCAGTGTTAGAGCTAAAATTAGCATGTTTAAAGTGATTTTCATGCTTCCAGGGGCTCGGGAAGTGAAATAAATACCATTTGGAGGCATTTAATGTTCGAGCAAAAACGGCTGATTTTCGACAAAAGAGATAACACCCCCCCATTACGTCATGCTTCAGAAATGTGGAAAATGGTCCGTTTTCAAATGTTTTATTTTTGAACGTCAGTTCACATTTGTAGGTGGATCATCAGTGTAAGAGCTAAAATTAGCATGTTTAAAGTGATTGTCATGCTTCCAGGGGCTCGGGAAGTGAAATAAATACCATTTGGAGGCATTTAATGTTCGAGCAAAAACGGCTGATTTTCGACAAAAGAGATAACACCCCCCCATTACGTCATGCTTCAGAAATGTGGAAAATGGTCCGTTTTCAAATGTTTCATTTTTGAACGTCAGTTCACATTTGTAGGTGGATCATCAGTGTTAGAGCTAAAATTAGCATGTTTAAAGTGATTTTCATGCTTCCAGGGGCCCAAAACACAAGATTTATGGAATGGTTAAAAGTGCATGAAAATGGCCAATTTACTCACTCTGAGTTCTCAAAAAGGGTTTTTTCACCCCGGGAAGTTAATTAAATACCATTTGGAGGCATTTAATGTTCGAGCAAAAACGGCTGATTTTCGACAAAAGAGATAACACCCCCCCATTACGTCATGCTTCAGAAAGGTGGAAAATGGTCCGTTTTCAAATGTTTTATTTTTGAACGTCAGTTCACATTTGTAGGTGGATCATCAGTGTTAGAGCTAAAATTAGCATGTTTAAAGTGATTTTCATGCTTCCAGGGGCCCAAAACACAAGATTTATGGAATGGTTAAAAGTGCATGAAAATGGCCAATTTACTCACTCTGAGTTCTCAAAAAGGGTTTCTTCACCCCGGGAAGTTAATTAAATACCATTTGGAGGCATTTAATGTTCGAGCAAAAACGGCTGATTTTCGACAAAAGAGATAACACCCCCCCATTACGTCATGCTTCAGAAATGTGGAAAATGGTCCGTTTTGAAATGTTTTATTTTTGAACGTCAGTTCACATTTGTAGGTGGATCATCAGTGTTAGAGCTAAAATTAGCATGTTTAAAGTGATTTTCACGCTTCCAGGGGCTCGGGAAGTTAATTAAATACCATTTGGAGGCATTTAATGTTCGAGCAAAAACGGCTGATTTTCGACAAAAGAGATAACACCCCCCCATTACGTCATGCTTCAGAAATGTGGAAAATGGTCCGTTTTCAAATGTTTTATTTTTGAACGTCAGTTCACATTTGTAGGTGGATCATCAGTGTTAGAGCTAAAATTAGCATGTGTAAAGTGATTTTCATGCTTCCAGGGGCTCGGGAAGTGAAATAAATACCATTTGGAGGCATTTAATGTTCGAGCAAAAACGGCTGATTTTCGACAAAAGAGATAACACCCCCCCATTACGTCATGCTTCAGAAATGTGGAAAATGGTCCGTTTTCAAATGTTTTATTTTTGAACGTCAGTTCACATTTGTAGGTGGATCATCAGTGTTAGAGCTAAAATTAGCATGTTTAATGTGATTTTCATGCTTCCAGGGGCTCGGGAAGTGAAATAAATACCATTTGGAGGCATTTAATGTTCGAGCAAAAACGGCTGATTTTCGACAAAAGAGATAACACCCCCCCCATTACGTCATGCTTCAGAAATGTGGAAAATGGTCCGTTTTCAAATGTTTTATTTTTGAACGTCAGTTCACATTTGTAGGTGGATCATCAGTGTTAGAGCTAAAATTAGCATGTTTAAAGTGATTTTCATGCTTCCAGGGGCTCGGGAAGTGAAATAAATACCATTTGGAGGCATTTAATGTTCGAGCAAAAACGGCTGATTTTCGACAAAAGAGATAACACCCCCCCATTACGTCATGCTTCAGAAATGTGGAAAATGGTCCGTTTTCAAATGTTTTATTTTTGAACGTAAGTTCACATTTGTAGGTGGATCATCAGTGTTAGAGCTAAAATTAGCATGTTTAAAGTGATTTTCATGCTTCCAGGGGCTCGGGAAGTTAATTAAATACCATTTGGAGGCATTTAATGTTCGAGCAAAAACGGCTGATTTTCAACAAAAGAGATAACACCCCCCCATTACGTCATGCTTCAGAAATGTGGAAAATGGTCCGTTTTCAAATGTTTTATTTTTGAACGTCAGTTCACATTTGTAGGTGGATCATCAGTGTTAGAGCTAAAATTAGCATGTTTAAAGTGATTTTCATGCTTCCAGGGGCCCAAAACACAAGATTTATGGAATGGTTAAAAGTGCATGAAAATGGCCAATTTACTCACTCTGAGTTCTCAAAAAGGGTTTCTTCACCCCGGGAAGTTAATTAAATACCATTTGGAGGCATTTAATGTTAGAGCAAAAACGGCTGATTTTCGACAAAAGAGATAACACCCCCCCATTACGTCATGCTTCAGAAATGTGGAAAATGGTCCGTTTTCAAATGTTTTATTTTTGAACGTCAGTTCACATTTGTAGGTGGATCATCAGTGTTAGAGCTAAAATTAGCATGTTTAAAGTGATTTCATGCTTCTTGGGGCCCAAAACACAAGATTTATGGAATGGTTAAAAGTGCATGAAAATTGCCAATTTACTCACTCTGAGTTCTCAAAAAGGGTTTCTTCACCCCGGGAAGTTAATTAAATACCATTTGGAGGCATTTAATGTTAGAGCAAAAACGGCTGATTTTCGACAAAAGAGATAACACCCCCCCATTACGTCATGCTTCAGAAATGTGGAAAATGGTCCGTTTTCAAATGTTTTTTTTTTGAACGTCAGTTCACATTTGTAGGTGGATCATCAGTGTTAGAGCTAAAATTAGCATGTTTAAAGTGATTTTCATGCTTCCAGGGGCCTAAAACACAAGATTTATGGAATGGTTAAAAGTGCATGAAAATGGCCAATTTACTCACTCTGAGTTCTCAAAAAGGGTTTCTTCACCCCGGGAAGTTAATTAAATACCATTTGGAGGCATTTAATGTTCGAGCAAAAACGGCTGATTTTCGACAAAAGAGATAACACCCCCCCATTACGTCATGCTTCAGAAATGTGGAAAATGGTCCGTTTTCAAATGTTTTAATTTTTGAACGTCAGTTCACATTTGTAGGTGGATCATCAGTGTTAGAGCTAAAATTAGCATGTTTAAAGTGATTTTCATGCTTCCAGGGGCTCGGGAAGTTAATTAAATACCATTTGGAGGCATATAATGTTCGAGCAAAAACGGCTGATTTTCGACAAAAGAGATAACACCCCCCCATTACGTCATGCTTCAGAAATGTGGAAAATGGGCCGTTTTCAAATGTTTTATTTTTGAACGTCAGTTCACATTTGTAGGTGGATCATCAGTGTTAGAGCTAAAATTAGCATGTTTAAAGTGATTTTCATGCTTCCAGGGGCTCGGGAAGTGAAATAAATACAATTTGGAGGCATTTAATGTTCGAGCAAAAACGGCTGATTTGCGACAAAAGAGATAACACCCCCCCATTACGTCATGCTTCAGAAATGTGGAAAATGGTCCGTTTTCAAATGTTTTATTTTTGAACGTCAGTTCACATTTGTAGGTGGATCATCAGTGTTAGAGCTAAAATTAGCATGTTTAAAGTGATTTTCATGCTTCCAGGGGCTCGGGAAGTGAAATAAATACAATTTGGAGGCATTTAATGTTCGAGCAAAAACGGCTGATTTTCGACAAAAGAGATAACACCCCCCCATTACGTCATGCTTCAGAAATGTGGAAAATGGTCCGTTTTCAAATGTTTCATTTTTGAACGTCAGTTCACATTTGTAGGTGGATCATCAGTGTTAGAGCTAAAATTAGCATGTTTAAAGTGATTTTCATGCTTCCAGGGGCCCAAAACACAAGATTTATGGAATGGTTAAAAGTGCATGAAAATGGCCAATTTACTCACTCTGAGTTCTCAAAAAGGGTTTCTTCACCCCGGGAAGTTAATTAAATACCATTTAGAGGCATTTAATGTTCGAGCAAAAACGGCTGATTTTCGACAAAAGAGATAACACCCCCCCATTACGTCATGCTTCAGAAATGTGGAAAATGGTCCGTTTTCAAATGTTTTATTTTTGAACGTCAGTTCACATTTGTAGGTGGATCATCAGTGTTAGAGCTAAAATTAGCATGTTTAAAGTGATTTTCATGCTTCCAGGGGCCCAAAACACAAGATTTATGGAATGGTTAAAAGCGCATGAAAATGGCCAATTTACTCACTCTGAGTTCTCAAAAAGGGTTTCTTCACCCCGGGAAGTTAATTAAATACCATTTGGAGGCATTTAATGTTCGAGCAAAAACGGCTGATTTTCGACAAAAGAGATAACACCCCCCCATTACGTCATGCTTCAGAAATGTGGAAAATGGTCCGTTTTCAAATGTTTTATTTTTGAACGTCAGTTCACATTTGTAGGTGGATCATCAGTGTTAGAGCTAAAATTAGCATGTTTAAAGTGATTTTCATGCTTCCAGGGGCTCGGGAAGTTAATTAAATACTATTTGGAGGCATTTAATGTTCGAGCAAAAACGGCAGATTTTCGACAAAAGAGATAACACCCCCCATTACGTCATGCTTCAGAAATGTGGAAAATGGTCCGTTTTCAAATGTTTTATTTTTGAACGTCAGTTCACATTTGTAGGTGGATCATCAGTGTTAGAGCTAAAATTAGCATGTTTAAAGTGATTTTCATGCTTCCAGGGGCCCAAAACACAAGATTTATGGAATGGTTAAAAGTGCATGAAAATGGCCAATTTACTCACTCTGAGTTCTCAAAAAGGGTTTCTTCACCCCGGGAAGTTAATTAAATACCATTTAGAGGCATTTAATGTTCGAGCAAAAACGGCTGATTTTCGACAAAAGAGATAACACCCCCCCATTACGTCATGCTTCAGAAATGTGGAAAATGGTCCGTTTTCAAATGTTTTATTTTTGAACGTCAGTTCACATTTGTAGGTGGATCATCAGTGTTAGAGCTAAAATTAGCATGTTTAAAGTGATTTTCATGCTTCCAGGGGCCCAAAACACAAGATTTATGGAATGGTTAAAAGTGCATGAAAATGGCCAATTTACTCACTCTGAGTTCTCAAAAAGGGTTTCTTCACCCCGGGAAGTTAATTAAATACCATTTGGAGGCATTTAATGTTCGAGCAAAAACGGCTGATTTTCGACAAAAGAGATAACACCCCCCCATTACGTCATGCTTCAGAAATGTGGAAAATGGTCCGTTTTCAAATGTTTTATTTTTGAACGTCAGTTCACATTTGTAGGTGGATCATCAGTGTTAGAGCTAAAATTAGCATGTTTAAAGTGATTTTCATGCTTCCAGGGGCTCGGGAAGTTAATTAAATACCATTTGGAGGCATTTAATGTTCGAGCAAAAACGGCAGATTTTCGACAAAAGAGATAACACCCCCCCATTACGTCATGCTTCAGAAATGTGGAAAATGGTCCGTTTTCAAATGTTTTATTTTTGAACATCAGTTCACATTTGTAGGTGGATCATCAGTGTTAGAGCTAAAATTAGCATGTTTAAAGTGATTTTCATGCTTCCAGGGGCTCGGGAAGTGAAATAAATACCATTTGGAGGCATTTAATGTTCGAGCAAAAACGGCTGATTTTCGACAAAAGAGATAACACCCCCCCATTACGTCATGCTTCAGAAATGTGGAAAATGGTCCGTTTTCAAATGTTTTATTTTTGAACGTCAGTTCACATTTGTAGGTGGATCATCAGTGTAAGAGCTAAAATTAGCATGTTTAAAGTGATTGTCATGCTTCCAGGGGCTCGGGAAGTGAAATAAATACCATTTGGAGGCATTTAATGTTCGAGCAAAAACGGCTGATTTTCGACAAAAGAGATAACACCCCCCCATTACGTCATGCTTCAGAAATGTGGAAAATGGTCCGTTTTCAAATGTTTCATTTTTGAACGTCAGTTCACATTTGTAGGTGGATCATCAGTGTTAGAGCTAAAATTAGCATGTTTAAAGTGATTTTCATGCTTCCAGGGGCCCAAAACACAAGATTTATGGAATGGTTAAAAGTGCATGAAAATGGCCAATTTACTCACTCTGAGTTCTCAAAAAGGGTTTTTTCACCCCGGGAAGTTAATTAAATACCATTTGGAGGCATTTAATGTTCGAGCAAAAACGGCTGATTTTCGACAAAAGAGATAACACCCCCCCATTACGTCATGCTTCAGAAAGGTGGAAAATGGTCCGTTTTCAAATGTTTTATTTTTGAACGTCAGTTCACATTTGTAGGTGGATCATCAGTGTTAGAGCTAAAATTAGCATGTTTAAAGTGATTTTCATGCTTCCAGGGGCCCAAAACACAAGATTTATGGAATGGTTAAAAGTGCATGAAAATGGCCAATTTACTCACTCTGAGTTCTCAAAAAGGGTTTCTTCACCCCGGGAAGTTAATTAAATACCATTTGGAGGCATTTAATGTTCGAGCAAAAACGGCTGATTTTCGACAAAAGAGATAACACCCCCCCATTACGTCATGCTTCAGAAATGTGGAAAATGGTCCGTTTTGAAATGTTTTATTTTTGAACGTCAGTTCACATTTGTAGGTGGATCATCAGTGTTAGAGCTAAAATTAGCATGTTTAAAGTGATTTTCACGCTTCCAGGGGCTCGGGAAGTTAATTAAATACCATTTGGAGGCATTTAATGTTCGAGCAAAAACGGCTGATTTTCGACAAAAGAGATAACACCCCCCCATTACGTCATGCTTCAGAAATGTGGAAAATGGTCCGTTTTCAAATGTTTTATTTTTGAACGTCAGTTCACATTTGTAGGTGGATCATCAGTGTTAGAGCTAAAATTAGCATGTGTAAAGTGATTTTCATGCTTCCAGGGGCTCGGGAAGTGAAATAAATACCATTTGGAGGCATTTAATGTTCGAGCAAAAACGGCTGATTTTCGACAAAAGAGATAACACCCCCCCATTACGTCATGCTTCAGAAATGTGGAAAATGGTCCGTTTTCAAATGTTTTATTTTTGAACGTCAGTTCACATTTGTAGGTGGATCATCAGTGTTAGAGCTAAAATTAGCATGTTTAATGTGATTTTCATGCTTCCAGGGGCTCGGGAAGTGAAATAAATACCATTTGGAGGCATTTAATGTTCGAGCAAAAACGGCTGATTTTCGACAAAAGAGATAACACCCCCCCATTACGTCATGCTTCAGAAATGTGGAAAATGGTCCGTTTTCAAATGTTTTATTTTTGAACGTCAGTTCACATTTGTAGGTGGATCATCAGTGTTAGAGCTAAAATTAGCATGTTTAAAGTGATTTTCATGCTTCCAGGGGCTCGGGAAGTGAAATAAATACCATTTGGAGGCATTTAATGTTCGAGCAAAAACGGCTGATTTTCGACAAAAGAGATAACACCCCCCCATTACGTCATGCTTCAGAAATGTGGAAAATGGTCCGTTTTCAAATGTTTTATTTTTGAACGTAAGTTCACATTTGTAGGTGGATCATCAGTGTTAGAGCTAAAATTAGCATGTTTAAAGTGATTTTCATGCTTCCAGGGGCTCGGGAAGTTAATTAAATACCATTTGGAGGCATTTAATGTTCGAGCAAAAACGGCTGATTTTCAACAAAAGAGATAACACCCCCCCATTACGTCATGCTTCAGAAATGTGGAAAATGGTCCGTTTTCAAATGTTTTATTTTTGAACGTCAGTTCACATTTGTAGGTGGATCATCAGTGTTAGAGCTAAAATTAGCATGTTTAAAGTGATTTTCATGCTTCCAGGGGCCCAAAACACAAGATTTATGGAATGGTTAAAAGTGCATGAAAATGGCCAATTTACTCACTCTGAGTTCTCAAAAAGGGTTTCTTCACCCCGGGAAGTTAATTAAATACCATTTGGAGGCATTTAATGTTAGAGCAAAAACGGCTGATTTTCGACAAAAGAGATAACACCCCCCCATTACGTCATGCTTCAGAAATGTGGAAAATGGTCCGTTTTCAAATGTTTTATTTTTGAACGTCAGTTCACATTTGTAGGTGGATCATCAGTGTTAGAGCTAAAATTAGCATGTTTAAAGTGATTTTCATGCTTCTTGGGGCCCAAAACACAAGATTTATGGAATGGTTAAAAGTGCATGAAAATGGCCAATTTACTCACTCTGAGTTCTCAAAAAGGGTTTCTTCACCCCGGGAAGTTAATTAAATACCATTTGGAGGCATTTAATGTTAGAGCAAAAACGGCTGATTTTCGACAAAAGAGATAACACCCCCCCATTACGTCATGCTTCAGAAATGTGGAAAATGGTCCGTTTTCAAATGTTTTATTTTTGAACGTCAGTTCACATTTGTAGGTGGATCATCAGTGTTAGAGCTAAAATTAGCATGTTTAAAGTGATTTTCATGCTTCCAGGGGCCTAAAACACAAGATTTATGGAATGGTTAAAAGTGCATGAAAATGGCCAATTTACTCACTCTGAGTTCTCAAAAAGGGTTTCTTCACCCCGGGAAGTTAATTAAATACCATTTGGAGGCATTTAATGTTCGAGCAAAAACGGCTGATTTTCGACAAAAGAGATAACACCCCCCCATTACGTCATGCTTCAGAAATGTGGAAAATGGTCCGTTTTCAAATATTTTAATTTTTGAACGTCAGTTCACATTTGTAGGTGGATCATCAGTGTTAGAGCTAAAATTAGCATGTTTAAAGTGATTTTCATGCTTCCAGGGGCTCGGGAAGTTAATTAAATACCATTTGGAGGCATATAATGTTCGAGCAAAAACGGCTGATTTTCGACAAAAGAGATAACACCCCCCCATTACGTCATGCTTCAGAAATGTGGAAAATGGTCCGTTTTCAAATGTTTTATTTTTGAACGTCAGTTCACATTTGTAGGTGGATCATCAGTGTTAGAGCTAAAATTAGCATGTTTAAAGTGATTTTCATGCTTCCAGGGGCTCGGGAAGTGAAATAAATACCATTTGGAGGCATTTAATGTTCGAGCAAAAACGGCTGATTTTCGACAAAAGAGATAACACCCCCCCATTACGTCATGCTTCAGAAATGTGGAAAATGGTCCGTTTTCAAATGCTTTATTTTTGAACGTCAGTTCACATTTGTAGGTGGATCATCAGTGTTAGAGCTAAAATTAGCATGTTTAAAGTGATTTTCATGCTTCCAGGGGCTCGGGAAGTGAAATAAATACCATTTGGAGGCATTTAATGTTCGAGCAAAAACGGCTGATTTTCGACAAAAGAGATAACACCCCCCCATTACGTCATGCTTCAGAAATGTGGAAAATGGTCCGTTTTCAAATGTTTTATTTTTGAACGTCAGTTCACATTTGTAGGTGGATCATCAGTGTTAGAGCTAAAATTAGCACGTTTAAAGTGATTTTCATGCTTCCAGGGGCTCGGGAAGTGAAATAAATACCATTTGGAGGCATTTAATGTTCGAGCAAAAACGGCTGATTTTCGACAAAAGAGATAACACCCCCCCATTACGTCATGCTTCAGAAATGTGGAAAATGGTCCGTTTTTAAATGTTTTATTTTTGAACGTAAGTTCACATTTGTAGGTGGATCATCAGTGTTAGAGCTAAAATTAGCATGTTTAAAGTGATTGTCATGCTTCCAGGGGCTCGGGAAGTTAATTAAATACCATTTGGAGGCATTTAATGTTCGAGCAAAAACGGCTGATTTTCGACAAAAGAGATAACACCCCCCCATTACGTCATGCTTCAGAAATGTGGAAAATGGTCCGTTTTCAAATATTTTATTTTTGAACGTCAGTTCACATTTGTAGGTGGATCATCAGTGTTAGAGCTAAAATTAGCATGTTTAAAGTGATTTTCATGCTTCCAGGGGCCCAAAACACAAGATTTATGGAATGGTTAAAAGTGCATGAAAATGGCCAATTTACTCACTCTGAGTTCTCAAAAAGGGTTTCTTCACCCCGGGAAGTTAATTAAATACCATTTGGAGGCATTTAATGTTAGAGCAAAAACGGCTGATTTTCGACAAAAGAGATAACACCCCCCCATTACGTCATGCTTCAGAAATGTGGAAAATGGTCCGTTTTCAAATGTTTTATTTTTGAACGTCAGTTCACATTTGTAGGTGGATCATCAGTGTTAGAGCTAAAATTAGCATGTTTAAAGTGATTTTCATGCTTCTTGGGGCCCAAAACACAAGATTTATGGAATGGTTAAAAGTGCATGAAAATGGCCAATTTACTCACTCTGAGTTCTCAAAAAGGGTTTCTTCACCCCGGGAAGTTAATTAAATACCATTTGGAGGCATTTAATGTTAGAGCAAAAACTGCTGATTTTCGACAAAAGAGATAACACCCCCCCATTACGTCATGCTTCAGAAATGTGGAAAATGGTCCGTTTTCAAATGTTTTATTTTTGAATGTCAGTTCACATTTGTAGGTGGATCATCAGTGTTAGAGCTAAAATTAGCATGTTTAAAGTGATTTTCATGCTTCCAGGGGCCCAAAACACAAGATTTATGGAATGGTTAAAAGTGCATGAAAATGGCCAATTTACTCACTCTGAGTTCTCAAAAAGGGTTTCTTCACCCCGGGAAGTTAATTAAATACCATTTGGAGGATTTTAATGTTCGAGCAAAAACGGCTGATTTTCGACGAAAGAGCTAACACCCCCCCATTACGTCATGCTTTAGAAATGTGGAAAATGGTCCGTTTTCAAATGTTTTATTTTTGAACGTCAGTTCACATTTGTAGGTGGATCATCAGTGTTAGAGCTAAAATTAGCATGTTTAAAGTGATTTTCATGCTTCCAGGGGCTCGGGAAGTGAAATAAATACCATTTGGAGGCATTTAATGTTCGAGCAAAAACGGCTGATTTTCGACAAAAGAGATAACACCCCCCCATTACGTCATGCTTCAGAAATGTGGAAAATGGTCCGTTTTCAAATGTTTCATTTTTGAACGTCAGTTCACATTTGTAGGGTGGATCATCAGTGTTAGAGCTAAAATTAGCATGTTTAAAGTGATTTTCATGCTTCCAGGGGCTCGGGAAGTTAATTAAATACCATTTGGAGGCATTTAATGTTCTTGCAAAAACGGCTGATTTTCGACAAAAGAGATAACACCCCCCCATTACGTCATGCTTCAGAAATGTGGAAAAAGGTCCGTTTCCAAATGTTTTATTTTTGAACGTCAGTTCACATTTGTAGGTGGATCATCAGTGTTAGAGCTAAAATTAGCATGTTTAAAGTGATTTTCATGCTTCCAGGGGCCCAAAACACAAGATTTATGGAATGGTTAAAAGTGCATGAAAATGGCCAATTTACTCACTCTGAGTTCTCAAAAAGGGTTTCTTCACCCCGGGAAGTTAATTAAATACCATTTGGAGGCATTTAATGTTAGAGCAAAAACGGCTGATTTTCGACAAAAGAGATAACACCCCCCCATTACGTCATGCTTCAGAAATGTGGAAAATGGGCCGTTTTCAAATGTTTTATTTTTGAATGTCAGTTCACATTTGTAGGTGGATCATCAGTGTTAGAGCTAACATTAGCATGTTTAAAGTGATTTTCATGCTTCCAGGGGCCCAAAACACAAGATTTATGGAATGGTTAAAAGTGCATGAAAATGGCCAATTTACTCACTCTGAGTTCTCAAAAAGGGTTTCTTCACCCCGGGAAGTTAATTAAATACCATTTGGAGGCATTTAATGTTCGAGCAAAAACGGCTGATTTTCGACAAAAGAGATAACACCCCCCCATTACGTCATGCTTCAGAAATGTGGAAAATGGTCCGTTTTCAAATGTTTTATTTTTGAACGTCAGTTCACATTTGTAGGTGGATCATCAGTGTTAGAGCTAAAATTAGCATGTTTAAAGTGATTTTCATGCTTCCAGGGGCCCAAAACACAAGATTTATGGAATGGTTAAAAGTGCATGAAAATGGCCAATTTACTCACTCTGAGTTCTCAAAAAGGGTTTCTTCACCCCGGGAAGTTAATTAAATACCATTTGGAGGCATTTAATGTTAGAGCAAAAACGGCTGATTTTCGACAAAAGAGATAACACGCCCCCATTACGCCATGCTTCAGAAATGTGGAAAATGGTCCGTTTTCAAATGTTTTATTTTTGTTCGTCAGTTCACATTTGTAGGTGGATCATCAGTGTTAGAGCTAAAATTAGCATGTTTAAAGTGATTTTCATGCTTCCAGGGGCTCGGGAAGTGAAATAAATACCATTTGGAGGCATTTAATGTTCGAGCAAAAACGGCTGATTTGTGACAAAAGAGATAACACCCCCCCATTACGTCATGCTTCAGAAATGTGGAAAATGGTCCGTTTTCAAATGTTTTATTTTTGAACGTCAGTTCACATTTGTAGGTGGATCATCAGTGTTAGAGCTAAAATTAGCATGTTTAAAGTGATTTTCATGCTTCCAGGGGCCCAAAACACAAGATTTATGGAATGGTTAAAAGTGCATGAAAATGGCCAATTTACTCACTCTGAGTTCTCAAAAAGGGTTTCTTCACCCCGGGAAGTTAATTAAATACCATTTGGAGGCATTTAATGTTAGAGCAAAAACGGCTGATTTTCGACAAAAGAGATAACACCCCCCCATTACGTCATGCTTCAGAAATGTGAAAAATGGTCCGTTTTCAAATGTTTTATTTTTGAACGTCAGTTCACATTTGTAGGTGGATCATCAGTGTTAGAGCTAAAATTAGCATGTTTAAAGTGATTTTCATGCTTCCAGGGGCCCAAAACACAAGATTTATGGAATGGTTAAAAGTGCATGAAAATGGCCAATTTACTCACTCTGAGTTCTCAAAAAGGGTTTCTTCACCCCGGGAAGTTAATTAAATACCATTTGGAGGCATTTAATGTTCGAGAAAAAACGGCTGATTTTCGACAAAAGAGATAACACCCCCCCCATTACGTCATGCTTCAGAAATGTGGAAAATGGTCCGTTTTCAAATGTTTCATTTTTGAACATCAGTTCACATTTGTAGGTGGATCATCAGTGTTAGAGCTAAAATTAGCATGTTTAAAGTGATTTTCATGCTTCCAGGGGCCCAAAACACAAGATTTATGGAATGGTTAAAAGTGCATGAAAATGGCCAATTTACTCACTCTGAGTTCTCAAAAAGGGTTTCTTCACCCCGGGAAGTTAATTAAATACCATTTGGAGGCATTTAATGTTCGAGCAAAAACGGCTGATTTTCGACAAAAGAGATAACACCCCCCCATTACGTCATGCTTCAGAAATGTGGAAAATGGTCCGTTTTCAAATGTTTTATTTTTGAACGTAAGTTCACATTTGTAGGTGGATCAGCAGTGTTAGAGCTAAAATTAGCATGTTTAAAGTGATTTTCATGCTTCCAGGGGCTCGGGAAGTTAATTAAATACCATTTGGAGGCATTTAATGTTCGAGCAAAAACGGCTGATTTTCGACAAAAGAGATAACACCCGCCCATTACGTCATGCTTCAGAAATGTGGAAAATGGTCCGTTTTCAAATGTTTTATTTTTGAACGTCAGTTCACATTTGTAGGTGGATCATCAGTGTTAGAGCTAAAATTAGCATGTTTAAAGTGATTTTCATGCTTCCAGGGGCTCGGGAAGTTAATTAAATACCATTTGGAGGCATTTAATGTTCGAGCAAAAACGGCTGATTTTCGACAAAAGAGATAACACCCCCCATTACGTCATGCGTCAGAAATGTGGAAAATGGTCTGTTTTCAAATGTTTTATTTTTGAACGTCAGTTCACATTTGTAGGTGGATCATCAGTGTTAGAGCTAAAATTAGCATGTTTAAAGTGATTTTCATGCTTCCAGGGGCCCAAAAGACAAGATTTATGGAATGGTTAAAAGTGCATGAAAATGGCCAATTTACTCACTCTGAGTTCTCAAAAAGGGTTTCTTCACCCCGGGAAGTTAATTAAATACCATTTGGAGGCATTTAATGTTCGAGCAAAAACGGATGATTTTCGACAAAAGAGATAACACCCCCCCATTACGTCATGCTTCAGAAATGTGGAAAATGGTCCGTTTTCAAATGTTTTATTTTTGAACGTCAGTTCACATTTGTAGGTGGATCATCAGTGTTAGAGCTAAAATTAGCATGTTTAAAGTGATTTTCATGCTTCAAGGGGCCCAAAACACAAGATTTATGGAATGGTTAAAAGTGCATGAAAATGGCCAATTTACTCACTCTGAGTTCTCAAAAAGGGTTTCTTCACCCCGGGAAGTTAATTAAATACCATTTGGAGGCATTTAATGTTCGAGCAAAAATGGCTGATTTTCGACAAAAGAGATAACACCCCCCCATTACGTCATGCTTCAGAAATGTGGAAAATGGTCCGTTTTCAAATGTTTTATTTTTGAACGTCAGTTCACATTTGTAGGTGGATCATCAGTGTTAGAGCTAAAATTAGCATGTTTAAAGTGATTTTCATGCTTCCAGGGGCTCGGGAAGTTAATTAAATACCATTTGGAGGCATTTAATGTTCGAGCAAAAACGGCTGATTTTCGACAAAAGAGATAACACCCCCCCATTACGTCATGCTTCAGAAATGTGGAAAATGGTCCGTTTTCAAATGTTTTATTTTTGAACGTCAGTTCACATTTGTAGGTGGATCATCAGTGTTAGAGCTAAAATTAGCATGTTTAAAGTGATTTTCATGC
Source organism: Lissotriton vulgaris (assembly GCF_964263255.1). Classification (NCBI taxonomy): domain Eukaryota; kingdom Metazoa; phylum Chordata; class Amphibia; order Caudata; family Salamandridae; genus Lissotriton; species Lissotriton vulgaris. Next base: position 65,421 of record NW_028248558.1, on the reverse strand, counting down.
TTCCAGGGGCCCAAAACACAAGATTTATGGAATGGTTAAAAGTGCATGAAAATGGCCAATTTACTCACTCTGAGTTCTCAAAAAGGGTTTCTTCACCCCGGGAAGTTAATTAAATACCATTTGGAGGCATTTAATGTTCGAGCAAAAACGGCTGATTTTCGACAAAAGAGATAACACCCCCCCATTACGTCATGCTTCAGAAATGTGGAAAATGGTCCGTTTTCAAATGTTTTATTTTTGAACGTCAGTTCACATTTGTAGGTGGATCATCAGTGTTAGAGCTAAAATTAGCATGTTTAAAGTGATTTTCATGCTTCCAGGGGCCCAAAACACAAGATTTATGGAATGGTTAAAAGTGCATGAAAATGGCCAATTTACTCACTCTGAGTTCTCAAAAAGGGTTTCTTCACCCCGGGAAGTTAATTAAATACCATTTGGAGGCATTTAATGTTCGAGCAAAAACGGCTGATTTTCGACAAAAGAGATAACACCCCCCCATTACGTCATGCTTCAGAAATGTGGAAAATGGTCCGTTTTCAAATGTTTTATTTTTGAACGTCAGTTCACATTTGTAGGTGGATCATCAGTGTTAGAGCTAAAATTAGCATGTTTAAAGTGATTTTCATGCTTCCAGGGGCCCAAAACACAAGATTTATGGAATGGTTAAAAGTGCATGAAAATGGCCAATTTACTCACTCTGAGTTCTCAAAAAGGGTTTCTTCACCCCGGGAAGTTAATTAAATACCATTTGGAGGCATTTAATGTTCGAGCAAAAACGGCTGATTTTCGACAAAAGAGATAACACCCCCCATTACGTCATGCTTCAGAAATGTGGAAAATGGTCCGTTTTCAAATGTTTTATTTTTGAACGTAAGTTCACATTTGTAGGTGGATCATCAGTGTTAGAGCTAAAATTAGCATGTTTAAAGTGATTTTCATGCTTCCAGGGGCTCGGGAAGTGAAATAAATACCATTTGGAGGCATTTAATGTTCGAGCAAAAACGGCTGATTTTCGAGAAAAGAGATAACACCCCCCCATTACGTCATGCTTCAGAAATGTGGAAAATGGTCCGTTTTCAAATGTTTTATTTTTGAACGTCAGTTCACATTTGTAGGTGGATCATCAGTGTTAGAGCTAAAATTAGCATGTTTAAAGTGATTTTCATGCTTCCAGGGGCTCGGGAAGTGAAATAAATACCATTTGGAGGCATTTAATGTTCGAGCAAAAACGGCTGATTTGCGACAAAAGAGATAACACCCCCCCATTACGTCATGCTTCAGAAATGTGGAAAATGGTCCGTTTTCAAATGTTTCATTTTTGAACGTCAGTTCACATTTGTAGGTGGATCATCAGTGTTAGAGCTAAAATTAGCATGTTTAAAGTGATTTTCATGCTTCCAGGGGCCCAAAGTACAAGATTTATGGAATGGTTAAAAGTGCATGAAAATGGCCAATTTACTCACTCTGAGTTCTCAAAAAGGGTTTCTTCACCCCGGGAAGTTAATTAAATACCATTTGGAGGCATTTAATGTTCGAGCAAAAACGGCTGATTTTCGACAAAAGAGATAACACCCCCCCATTACGTCATGCTTCAGAAATGTGGAAAATGGTCCGTTTTCAAATGTTTTATTTTTGAACGTCAGTTCACATTTGTAGGTGGATCATCAGTGTTAGAGCTAAAATTAGCATGTTTAAAGTGATTTTCATGCTTCCAGGGGCCCAAAACACAAGATTTATGGAATGGTTAAAAGTGCATGAAAATGGCCAATTTACTCACTCTGAGTTCTCAAAAAGGGTTTCTTCACCCCGGGAAGTTAATTAAATACCATTTGGAGGCATTTAATGTTCGAGCAAAAACGGCTGATTTTCGACAAAAGAGATAACACCCCCCCATTACGTCATGCTTCAGAAATGTGGAAAATGGTCCGTTTTCAAATGTTTTATTTTTGAACGTCAGTTCACATTTGTAGGTGGATCATCAGTGTTAGAGCTAAAATTAGCATGTTTAAAGTGATTTTCATGCTTCCAGGGGCTCGGGAAGTTAATTAAATACCATTTGGAGGCATTTAATGTTCGAGCAAAAACGGCAGATTTTCGACAAAAGAGATAACACCCCCCCCTTACGTCATGCTTCAGAAATGTGGAAAATGGTCCGTTTTCAAATGTTTTATTTTTGAACGTCAGTTCACATTTGTAGGTGGATCATCAGTGTTAGAGCTAAAATTAGCATGTTTAAAGTGATTTTCATGCTTCCAGGGGCCCAAAACACAAGATTTATGGAATGGTTAAAAGTGCATGAAAATGGCCAATTTACTCACTCTGAGTTCTCAAAAAGGGTTTCTTCACCCCGGGAAGTTAATTAAATACCATTTGGAGGCATTTAATGTTAGAGCAAAAACGGCTGATTTTCGACAAAAGAGATAACACCCCCCCATTACGTCATGCTTCAGAAATGTGGAAAATGGTCCGTTTTCAAATGTTTTATTTTTGAACGTCAGTTCACATTTGTAGGTGGATCATCAGTGTTAGAGCTAAAATTAGCATGTTTAAAGTGATTTTCATGCTTCCAGGGGCCCAAAACACAAGATTTATGGAATGGTTAAAAGTGCATGAAAATGGCCAATTTACTCACTCTGAGTTCTCAAAAAGGGTTTCTTCACCCCGGGAAGTTAATTAAATACCATTTGGAGGATTTTAATGTTCGAGCAAAAACGGCTGATTTTCGACGAAAGAGCTAACACCCCCCATTACGTCATGCTTTAGAAATGAGGAAAATGGTCCGTTTTCAAATGTTTTATTTTTGAACATCAGTTCACATTTGTAGGTGGATCATCAGTGTTAGAGCTAAAATTAGCATGTTTAAAGTGATTTTCATGCTTCCAGGGGCTCGGGAAGTGAAATAAATACCATTTGGAGGCATTTAATGTTCGAGCAAAAACGGCTGATTTTCGACAAAAGAGATAACACCCCCCCATTACGTCATGCTTCAGAAATGTGGAAAATGGTCCGTTTTCAAAAGTTTTATTTTTGAACGTCAGTTCACATTTGTAGGTGGATCATCAGTGTAAGAGCTAAAATTAGCATGTTTAAAGTGATTGTCATGCTTCCAGGGGCTCAGGAAGTGAAATAAATACCATTTGGAGGCATTTAATGTTCGAGCAAAAACGGCTGATTTTCGACAAAAGAGATAACACCCCCCCATTACGTCATGCTTCAGAAATGTGGAAAATGGTCCGTTTTCAAATGTTTTATTTTTGAACGTCAGTTCACATTTGTAGGTGGATCATCAGTGTTAGAGCTAAAATTAGCATGTTTAAAGTGATTTTCATGCTTCCAGGGGCCCAAAACACAAGATTTATGGAATGGTTAAAAGTGCATGAAAATGGCCAATTTACTCACTCTGAGTTCTCAAAAAGGGTTTCTTCACCCCGGGAAGTTAATTAAATACCATTTGGAGGCATTTAATGTTAGAGCAAAAACGGCTGATTTTCGACAAAAGAGATAACACCCCCCCATTACGTCATGCTTCAGAAATGTGGAAAATGGTCCGTTTTCAAATGTTTTATTTTTGAACGTCAGTTCACATTTGTAGGTGGATCATCAGTGTTAGAGCTAAAATTAGCATGTTTAAAGTGATTTTCATGCTTCCAGGGGCTCGGGAAGTTAATTAAATACCATTTGGAGGCATTTAATGTTCTTGCAAAAACGGCTGATTTTCGACAAAAGAGATAACACCCCCCCATTACGTCATGCTTCAGAAATGTGGAAAATGGTCCGTTTCCAAATGTTTTATTTTTGAACGTCAGATCACATTTGTAGGTGGATCATCAGTGTTAGAGCTAAAATTAGCATGTTTAAAGTGATTTTCATGCTTCCAGGGGCCCAAAACACAAGATTTATGGAATGGTTAAAAGTGCATGAAAATGGCCAATTTACTCACTCTGAGTTCTCAAAAAGGGTTTCTTCACCCCGGGAAGTTAATTAAATACCATTTGGAGGCATTTAATGTTAGAGCAAAAACGGCTGATTTTCGACAAAAGAGATAACACCCCCCCATTACGTCATGCTTCAGAAATGTGGAAAATGGTCCGTTTTCAAATGTTTTATTTTTGAACGTCAGTTCACATTTGTAGGTGGATCATCAGTGTTAGAGCTAAAATTAGCATGTTTAAAGTGATTTTCATGCTTCCAGGGGCCCAAAACACAAGATTTATGGAATGGTTAAAAGTGCATGAAAATGGCCAATTTACTCACTCTGAGTTCTCAAAAAGGGTTTCTTCACCCCGGGAAGTTAATTAAATACCATTTGGAGGCATTTAATGTTAGAGCAAAAACGGCTGATTTTCGACAAAAGAGATAACACCCCCCCATTACGTCATGCTTCAGAAATGTGGAAAATGGTCCGTTTTCAAATGTTTTATTTTTGAACGTCAGTTCACATTTGTAGGTGGATCATCAGTGTTAGAGCTAAAATTAGCATGTTTAAAGTGATTTTCATGCTTCCAGGGGCCCAAAACACAAGATTTATGGAATGGTTAAAAGTGCATGAAAATGGCCAATTTACTCACTCTGAGTTCTCAAAAAGGGTTTCTTCACCCCGGGAAGTTAATTAAATACCATTTGGAGGCATTTAATGTTCGAGAAAAAACGGCTGATTTTCGACAAAAGAGATAACACCCCCCCCCATTACGTCATGCTTCAGAAATGTGGAAAATGGTCCGTTTTCAAATGTTTCATTTTTGAACGTCAGTTCACATTTGTAGGTGGATCATCAGTGTTAGAGCTAAAATTAGCATGTTTAAAGTGATTTTCATGCTTCTTGGGGCCCAAAACACAAGATTTATGGAATGGTTAAAAGTGCATGAAAATGGCCAATTTACTCACTCTGAGTTCTCAAAAAGGGTTTCTTCACCCCGGGAAGTTAATTAAATACCATTTGGAGGCATTTAATGTTAGAGCAAAAACGGCTGATTTTCGACAAAAGAGATAACACCCCCCCATTACGTCATGCTTCAGAAATGTGGAAAATGGTCCGTTTTCAAATGTTTTATTTTTGAACGTCAGTTCACATTTGTAGGTGGATCATCAGTGTTAGAGCTAAAATTAGCATGTTTAAAGTGATTTTCATGCTTCCAGGGGCCTAAAACACAAGATTTATGGAATGGTTAAAAGTGCATGAAAATGGCCAATTTACTCACTCTGAGTTCTCAAAAAGGGTTTCTTCACCCCGGGAAGTTAATTAAATACCATTTGGAGGCATTTAATGTTCGAGCAAAAACGGCTGATTTTCGACAAAAGAGATAACACCCCCCCATTACGTCATGCTTCAGAAATGTGGAAAATGGTCCGTTTTCAAATATTTTAATTTTTGAACGTCAGTTCACATTTGTAGGTGGATCATCAGTGTTAGAGCTAAAATTAGCATGTTTAAAGTGATTTTCATGCTTCCAGGGGCTCGGGAAGTTAATTAAATACCATTTGGAGGCATATAATGTTCGAGCAAAAACGGCTGATTTTCGACAAAAGAGATAACACCCCCCCATTACGTCATGCTTCAGAAATGTGGAAAATGGTCCGTTTTCAAGTGTTTTATTTTTGAACGTCAGTTCACATTTGTAGGTGGATCATCAGTGTTAGAGCTAAAATTAGCATGTTTAAAGTGATTTTCATGCTTCCAGGGGCTCGGGAAGTGAAATAAATACCATTTGGAGGCATTTAATGTTCGAGCAAAAACGGCTGATTTTCGACAAAAGAGATAACACCCCCCCATTACGTCATGCTTCAGAAATGTGGAAAATGGTCCGTTTTCAAATGCTTTATTTTTGAACGTCAGTTCACATTTGTAGGTGGATCATCAGTGTTAGAGCTAAAATTAGCATGTTTAAAGTGATTTTCATGCTTCCAGGGGCTCGGGAAGTGAAATAAATACCATTTGGAGGCATTTAATGTTCGAGCAAAAACAGCTGATTTTCGACAAAAGAGATAACACCCCCCCATTACGTCATGCTTCAGAAATGTGGAAAATGGTCCGTTTTCAAATGTTTTATTTTTGAACGTCAGTTCACATTTGTAGGTGGATCATCAGTGTTAGAGCTAAAATTAGCACGTTTAAAGTGATTTTCATGCTTCCAGGGGCTCGGGAAGTGAAATAAATACCATTTGGAGGCATTTAATGTTCGAGCAAAAACGGCTGATTTTCGACAAAAGAGATAACACCCCCCCATTACGTCATGCTTCAGAAATGTGGAAAATGGTCCGTTTTTAAATGTTTTATTTTTGAACGTAAGTTCACATTTGTAGGTGGATCATCAGTGTTAGAGCTAAAATTAGCATGTTTAAAGTGATTGTCATGCTTCCAGGGGCTCGGGAAGTTAATTAAATACCATTTGGAGGCATTTAATGTTCGAGCAAAAACGGCTGATTTTCGACAAAAGAGATAACACCCCCCCATTACGTCATGCTTCAGAAATGTGGAAAATGGTCCGTTTTCAAATGTTTTATTTTTGAACGTCAGTTCACATTTGTAGGTGGATCATCAGTGTTAGAGCTAAAATTAGCATGTTTAAAGTGATTTTCATGCTTCCAGGGGCCCAAAACACAAGATTTATGGAATGGTTAAAAGTGCATGAAAATGGCCAATTTACTCACTCTGAGTTCTCAAAAAGGGTTTCTTCACCCCGGGAAGTTAATTAAATACCATTTGGAGGCATTTAATGTTAGAGCAAAAACGGCTGATTTTCGACAAAAGAGATAACACCCCCCCATTACGTCATGCTTCAGAAATGTGGAAAATGGTCCGTTTTCAAATGTTTTATTTTTGAACGTCAGTTCACATTTGTAGGTGGATCATCAGTGTTAGAGCTAAAATTAGCATGTTTAAAGTGATTTTCATGCTTCTTGGGGCCCAAAACACAAGATTTATGGAATGGTTAAAAGTGCATGAAAATGGCCAATTTACTCACTCTGAGTTCTCAAAAAGGGTTTCTTCACCCCGGGAAGTTAATTAAATACCATTTGGAGGCATTTAATGTTAGAGCAAAAACTGCTGATTTTCGACAAAAGAGATAACACCCCCCCATTACGTCATGCTTCAGAAATGTGGAAAATGGTCCGTTTTCAAATGTTTTATTTTTGAATGTCAGTTCACATTTGTAGGTGGATCATCAGTGTTAGAGCTAAAATTAGCATGTTTAAAGTGATTTTCATGCTTCCAGGGGCCCAAAACACAAGATTTATGGAATGGTTAAAAGTGCATGAAAATGGCCAATTTACTCACTCTGAGTTCTCAAAAAGGGTTTCTTCACCCCGGGAAGTTAATTAAATACCATTTGGAGGATTTTAATGTTCGAGCAAAAACGGCTGATTTTCGACGAAAGAGCTAACACCCCCCCATTACGTCATGCTTCAGAAATGTGGAAAATGGTCCGTTTTCAAATGTTTTATTTTTGAACGTAAGTTCACATTTGTAGGTGGATCATCAGTGTTAGAGCTAAAATTAGCATGTTTAAAGTGATTTTCATGCTTCCAGGGGCTCGGGAAGTGAAATAAATACCATTTGGAGGCATTTAATGTTCGAGCAAAAACGGCTGATTTTCGAGAAAAGAGATAACACCCCCCCATTACGTCATGCTTCAGAAATGTGGAAAATGGTCCGTTTTCAAATGTTTTATTTTTGAACGTCAGTTCACATTTGTAGGTGGATCATCAGTGTTAGAGCTAAAATTAGCATGTTTAAAGTGATTTTCATGCTTCCAGGGGCTCGGGAAGTGAAATAAATACCATTTGGAGGCATTTAATGTTCGAGCAAAAACGGCTGATTTGCGACAAAAGAGATAACACCCCCCCATTACGTCATGCTTCAGAAATGTGGAAAATGGTCCGTTTTCAAATGTTTCATTTTTGAACGTCAGTTCACATTTGTAGGTGGATCATCAGTGTTAGAGCTAAAATTAGCATGTTTAAAGTGATTTTCATGCTTCCAGGGGCCCAAAACACAAGATTTATGGAATGGTTAAAAGTGCATGAAAATGGCCAATTTACTCACTCTGAGTTCTCAAAAAGGGTTTCTTCACCCCGGGAAGTTAATTAAATACCATTTGGAGGCATTTAATGTTCGAGCAAAAACGGCTGATTTTTGACAAAAGAGATAACACCCCCCCATTACGTCATGCTTCAGAAATGTGGAAAATGGTCCGTTTTCAAATGTTTTATTTTTGAACGTCAGTTCACATTTGTAGGTGGATCATCAGTGTTAGAGCTAAAATTAGCATGTTTAAAGTGATTTTCATGCTTCCAGGGGCCCAAAACACAAGATTTATGGAATGGTTAAAAGTGCATGGAAATGGCCAATTTACTCACTCTGAGTTCTCAAAAAGGGTTTCTTCACCCCGGGAAGTTAATTAAATACCATTTGGAGGCATTTAATGTTAGAGCAAAAACGGCTGATTTTCGACAAAAGAGATAACACCCCCCCATTACGTCATGCTTCAGAAATGTGGAAAATGGTCCGTTTTCAAATGTTTTATTTTTGAACGTCAGTTCACATTTGTAGGTGGATCATCAGTGTTAGAGCTAAAATTAGCATGTTTAAAGTGATTTTCATGCTTCCAGGGGCCCAAAACACAAGATTTATGGAATGGTTAAAAGTGCATGAAAATGGCCAATTTACTCACTCTGAGTTCTCAAAAAGGGTTTCTTCACCCCGGGAAGTTAATTAAATACCATTTGGAGGCATTTAATGTTAGAGCAAAAACGGCTGATTTTCGACAAAAGAGATAACACCCCCCCATTACGTCATGCTTCAGAAATGTGGAAAATGGTCCGTTTTCAAATGTTTTATTTTTGAACGTCAGTTCACATTTGTAGGTGGATCATCAGTGTTAGAGCTAAAATTAGCATGTTTAAAGTGATTTTCATGCTTCTTGGGGCCCAAAACACAAGATTTATGGAATGGTTAAAAGTGCATGAAAATGGCCAATTTACTCACTCTGAGTTCTCAAAAAGGGTTTCTTCACCCCGGGAAGTTAATTAAATACCATTTGGAGGCATTTAATGTTAGAGCAAAAACTGCTGATTTTCGACAAAAGAGATAACACCCCCCCATTACGTCATGCTTCAGAAATGTGGAAAATGGTCCGTTTTCAAATGTTTTATTTTTGAATGTCAGTTCACATTTGTAGGTGGATCATCAGTGTTAGAGCTAAAATTAGCATGTTTAAAGTGATTTTCATGCTTCCAGGAGCCCAAAACACAAGATTTATGGAATGGTTAAAAGTGCATGAAAATGGCCAATTTACTCACTCTGAGTTCTCAAAAAGGGTTTCTTCACCCCGGGAAGTTAATTAAATACCATTTGGAGGATTTTAATGTTCGAGCAAAAACGGCTGATTTTCGACGAAAGAGCTAACACCCCCCCATTACGTCATGCTTCAGAAATGTGGAAAATGGTCCGTTTTCAAATGTTTTATTTTTGAACGTAAGTTCACATTTGTAGGTGGATCATCAGTGTTAGAGCTAAAATTAGCATGTTTAAAGTGATTTTCATGCTTCCAGGGGCTCGGGAAGTGAAATAAATACCATTTGGAGGCATTTAATGTTCGAGCAAAAACGGCTGATTTTCGAGAAAAGAGATAACACCCCCCCATTACGTCATGCTTCAGAAATGTGGAAAATGGTCCGTTTTCAAATGTTTTATTTTTGAACGTCAGTTCACATTTGTAGGTGGATCATCAGTGTTAGAGCTAAAATTAGCATGTTTAAAGTGATTTTCATGCTTCCAGGGGCTCGGGAAGTGAAATAAATACCATTTGGAGGCATTTAATGTTCGAGCAAAAACGGCTGATTTGCGACAAAAGAGATAACACCCCCCCATTACGTCATGCTTCAGAAATGTGGAAAATGGTCCGTTTTCAAATGTTTCATTTTTGAACGTCAGTTCACATTTGTAGGTGGATCATCAGTGTTAGAGCTAAAATTAGCATGTTTAAAGTGATTTTCATGCTTCCAGGGGCCCAAAACACAAGATTTATGGAATGGTTAAAAGTGCATGAAAATGGCCAATTTACTCACTCTGAGTTCTCAAAAAGGGTTTCTTCACCCCGGGAAGTTAATTAAATACCATTTGGAGGCATTTAATGTTCGAGCAAAAACGGCTGATTTTTGACAAAAGAGATAACACCCCCCCATTACGTCATGCTTCAGAAATGTGGAAAATGGTCCGTTTTCAAATGTTTTATTTTTGAACGTCAGTTCACATTTGTAGGTGGATCATCAGTGTTAGAGCTAAAATTAGCATGTTTAAAGTGATTTTCATGCTTCCAGGGGCCCAAAACACAAGATTTATGGAATGGTTAAAAGTGCATGAAAATGGCCAATTTACTCACTCTGAGTTCTCAAAAAGGGTTTCTTCACCCCGGGAAGTTAATTAAATACCATTTGGAGGCATTTAATGTTCGAGCAAAAACGGCTGATTTTCGACAAAAGAGATAACACCCCCCCATTACGTCATGCTTCAGAAATGTGGAAAATGGTCCGTTTTCAAATGTTTTATTTTTGAACGTCAGTTCACATTTGTAGGTGGATCATCAGTGTTAGAGCTAAAATTAGCATGTTTAAAGTGATTTTCATGCTTCCAGGGGCTCGGGAAGTTAATTAAATACCATTTGGAGGCATTTAATGTTAGAGCAAAAACGGCTGATTTTCGACAAAAGAGATAACACCCCCCCATTACGTCATGCTTCAGAAATGTGGAAAATGGTCCGTTTTCAAATGTTTTATTTTTGAACGTCAGTTCACATTTGTAGGTGGATCATCAGTGTTAGAGCTAAAATTAGCATGTTTAAAGTGATTTTCATGCTTCCAGGGGCTCGGGAAGTTAATTAAATACCATTTGGAGGCATTTAATGTTCTTGCAAAAACGGCTGATTTTCGACAAAAGAGATAACACCCCCCCATTACGTCATGCTTCAGAAATGTGGAAAATGGTCCGTTTCCAAATGTTTTATTTTTGAACGTCAGATCACATTTGTAGGTGGATCATCAGTGTTAGAGCTAAAATTAGCATGTTTAAAGTGATTTTCATGCTTCCAGGGGCCCAAAACACAAGATTTATGGAATGGTTAAAAGTGCATGAAAATGGCCAATTTACTCACTCTGAGTTCTCAAAAAGGGTTTCTTCACCCCGGGAAGTTAATTAAATACCATTTGGAGGCATTTAATGTTAGAGCAAAAACGGCTGATTTTCGACAAAAGAGATAACACCCCCCCATTACGTCATGCTTCAGAAATGTGGAAAATGGTCCGTTTTCAAATGTTTTATTTTTGAACGTCAGTTCACATTTGTAGGTGGATCATCAGTGTTAGAGCTAACATTAGCATGTTTAAAGTGATTTTCATGCTTCCAGGGGCCCAAAACACAAGATTTATGGAATGGTTAAAAGTGCATGAAAATGGCCAATTTACTCACTCTGAGTTCTCAAAAAGGGTTTCTTCACCCCGGGAAGTTAATTAAATACCATTTGGAGGCATTTAATGTTAGAGCAAAAACGGCTGATTTTCGACAAGAGATAACACCCCCCCATTACGTCATGCTTCAGAAATGTGGAAAATGGTCCGTTTTCAAATGTTTTATTTTTGAACGTCAGTTCACATTTGTAGGTGGATCATCAGTGTTAGAGCTAAAATTAGCATGTTTAAAGTGATTTTCATGCTTCCAGGGGCCCAAAACACAAGATTTATGGAATGGTTAAAAGTGCATGAAAATGGCCAATTTACTCACTCTGAGTTCTCAAAAAGGGTTTCTTCACCCCGGGAAGTTAATTAAATACCATTTGGAGGCATTTAATGTTAGAGCAAAAACGGCTGATTTTCGACAAAAGAGATAACACCCCCCCATTACGTCATGCTTCAGAAATGTGGAAAATGGTCCGTTTTCAAATGTTTTATTTTTGAACGTCAGTTCACATTTGTAGGTGGATCATCAGTGTTAGAGCTAAAATTAGCATGTTTAAAGTGATTTTCATGCTTCCAGGGGCTCGGGAAGTGAAATAAATACCATTTGGAGGCATTTAATGTTCGAGCAAAAACGGCTGATTTGCGACAAAAGAGATAACACCCCCCCATTACGTCATGCTTCAGAAATGTGGAAAATGGTCCGTTTTCAAATGTTTCATTTTTGAACGTCAGTTCACATTTGTAGGTGGATCATCAGTGTTAGAGCTAAAATTAGCATGTTTAAAGTGATTTTCATGCTTCCAGGGGCCCAAAACACAAGATTTATGGAATGGTTAAAAGTGCATGAAAATGGCCAATTTACTCACTCTGAGTTCTCAAAAAGGGTTTCTTCACCCCGGGAAGTTAATTAAATACCATTTGGAGGCATTTAATGTTCGAGCAAAAACGGCTGATTTTTGACAAAAGAGATAACACCCCCCCATTACGTCATGCTTCAGAAATGTGGAAAATGGTCCGTTTTCAAATGTTTTATTTTTGAACGTCAGTTCACATTTGTAGGTGGATCATCAGTGTTAGAGCTAAAATTAGCATGTTTAAAGTGATTTTCATGCTTCCAGGGGCCCAAAACACAAGATTTATGGAATGGTTAAAAGTGCATGAAAATGGCCAATTTACTCACTCTGAGTTCTCAAAAAGGGTTTCTTCACCCCGGGAAGTTAATTAAATACCATTTGGAGGCATTTAATGTTCGAGCAAAAACGGCTGATTTTCGACAAAAGAGATAACACCCCCCCATTACGTCATGCTTCAGAAATGTGGAAAATGGTCCGTTTTCAAATGTTTTATTTTTGAACGTCAGTTCACATTTGTAGGTGGATCATCAGTGTTAGAGCTAAAATTAGCATGTTTAAAGTGATTTTCATGCTTCCAGGGGCTCGGGAAGTTAATTAAATACCATTTGGAGGCATTTAATGTTAGAGCAAAAACGGCTGATTTTCGACAAAAGAGATAACACCCCCCCATTACGTCATGCTTCAGAAATGTGGAAAATGGTCCGTTTTCAAATGTTTTATTTTTGAACGTCAGTTCACATTTGTAGGTGGATCATCAGTGTTAGAGCTAAAATTAGCATGTTTAAAGTGATTTTCATGCTTCCAGGGGCTCGGGAAGTTAATTAAATACCATTTGGAGGCATTTAATGTTCTTGCAAAAACGGCTGATTTTCGACAAAAGAGATAACACCCCCCCATTACGTCATGCTTCAGAAATGTGGAAAATGGTCCGTTTCCAAATGTTTTATTTTTGAACGTCAGATCACATTTGTAGGTGGATCATCAGTGTTAGAGCTAAAATTAGCATGTTTAAAGTGATTTTCATGCTTCCAGGGGCCCAAAACACAAGATTTATGGAATGGTTAAAAGTGCATGAAAATGGCCAATTTACTCACTCTGAGTTCTCAAAAAGGGTTTCTTCACCCCGGGAAGTTAATTAAATACCATTTGGAGGCATTTAATGTTAGAGCAAAAACGGCTGATTTTCGACAAAAGAGATAACACCCCCCCATTACGTCATGCTTCAGAAATGTGGAAAATGGTCCGTTTTCAAATGTTTTATTTTTGAACGTCAGTTCACATTTGTAGGTGGATCATCAGTGTTAGAGCTAACATTAGCATGTTTAAAGTGATTTTCATGCTTCCAGGGGCCCAAAACACAAGATTTATGGAATGGTTAAAAGTGCATGAAAATGGCCAATTTACTCACTCTGAGTTCTCAAAAAGGGTTTCTTCACCCCGGGAAGTTAATTAAATACCATTTGGAGGCATTTAATGTTAGAGCAAAAACGGCTGATTTTCGACAAGAGATAACACCCCCCCATTACGTCATGCTTCAGAAATGTGGAAAATGGTCCGTTTTCAAATGTTTTATTTTTGAACGTCAGTTCACATTTGTAGGTGGATCATCAGTGTTAGAGCTAAAATTAGCATGTTTAAAGTGATTTTCATGCTTCCAGGGGCCCAAAACACAAGATTTATGGAATGGTTAAAAGTGCATGAAAATGGCCAATTTACTCACTCTGAGTTCTCAAAAAGGGTTTCTTCACCCCGGGAAGTTAATTAAATACCATTTGGAGGCATTTAATGTTAGAGCAAAAACGGCTGATTTTCGACAAAAGAGATAACACCCCCCCATTACGTCATGCTTCAGAAATGTGGAAAATGGTCCGTTTTCAAATGTTTTATTTTTGAACGTCAGTTCACATTTGTAGGTGGATCATCAGTGTTAGAGCTAAAATTAGCATGTTTAAAGTGATTTTCATGCTTCCAGGGGCCCAAAACACAAGATTTATGGAATGGTTAAAAGTGCATGAAAATGGCCAATTTACTCACTCTGAGTTCTCAAAAAGGGTTTCTTCACCCCGGGAAGTTAATTAAATACCATTTGGAGGCATTTAATGTTCGAGAAAAAACGGCTGATTTTCGACAAAAGAGATAACACCCCCCCCCCATTACGTCATGCTTCAGAAATGTGGAAAATGGTCCGTTTTCAAATGTTTCATTTTTGAACGTCAGTTCACATTTGTAGGTGGATCATCAGTGTTAGAGCTAAAATTAGCATGTTTAAAGTGATTTTCATGCTTCCAGGGGCCCAAAACACAAGATTTATGGAATGGTTAAAAGTGCATGAAAATGGCCAATTTACTCACTCTGAGTTCTCAAAAAGGGTTTCTTCACCCCGGGAAGTTAATTAAATACCATTTGGAGGCATTTAATGTTCGAGCAAAAACGGCTGATTTTCGACAAAAGAGATAACACCCCCCCCATTACGTCATGCTTCAAAAATGTGGAAAATGGTCCGTTTTCAAATGTTATATTTTTGAACGTAAGTTCACATTTGTAGGTGGATCATCAGTGTTAGAGCTAAAATTAGCATGTTTAAAGTGATTTTCATGCTTCCAGGGGCTCGGGAAGTGAAATAAATGCCATTTGGAGGCATTTAATGTTCGAGCAAAAACGGCTGATTTTCGACAAAAGAGATAACACCCCCCCATTACGTCATGCTTCAGAAAT
Source organism: Lissotriton vulgaris (assembly GCF_964263255.1). Classification (NCBI taxonomy): domain Eukaryota; kingdom Metazoa; phylum Chordata; class Amphibia; order Caudata; family Salamandridae; genus Lissotriton; species Lissotriton vulgaris. The sequence goes on along the minus strand of NW_028248558.1, from coordinate 50,401 downwards.
GTGGAAAATGGTCCGTTTTCAAATGTTTTATTTTTGAACGTCAGTTCACATTTGTAGGTGGATCATCAGTGTTAGAGCTAAAATTAGCATGTTTAAAGTGATTTTCATGCTTCCAGGGGCCCAAAACACAAGATTTATGGAATGGTTAAAAGTGCATGAAAATGGCCAATTTACTCACTCTGAGTTCTCAAAAAGGGTTTCTTCACCCCGGGAAGTTAATTAAATACCATTTGGAGGCATTTAATGTTCGAGAAAAAACGGCTGATTTTCGACAAAAGAGATAACACCCCCCCCCATTACGTCATGCTTCAGAAATGTGGAAAATGGTCCGTTTTCAAATGTTTCATTTTTGAACGTCAGTTCACATTTGTAGGTGGATCATCAGTGTTAGAGCTAAAATTAGCATGTTTAAAGTGATTTTCATGCTTCCAGGGGCCCAAAACACAAGATTTATGGAATGGTTAAAAGTGCATGAAAATGGCCAATTTACTCACTCTGAGTTCTCAAAAAGGGTTTCTTCACCCCGGGAAGTTAATTAAATACCATTTGGAGGCATTTAATGTTAGAGCAAAAACGGCTGATTTTCGACAAAAGAGATAACACCCCCCCATTACGTCATGCTTCAGAAATGTGGAAAATGGTCCGTTTTCAAATGTTTTATTTTTGAACGTCAGTTCACATTTGTAGGTGGATCATCAGTGTTAGAGCTAAAATTAGCATGTTTAAAGTGATTTTCATGCTTCCAGGGGCCCAAAACACAAGATTTATGGAATGGTTAAAAGTGCATGAAAATGGCCAATTTACTCACTCTGAGTTCTCAAAAAGGGTTTCTTCACCCCGGGAAGTTAATTAAATACCATTTGGAGGCATTTAATGTTCGAGAAAAAAACGGCTGATTTTCGACAAAAGAGATAACACCCCCCCCCATTACGTCATGCTTCAGAAATGTGGAAAATGGTCCGTTTTCAAATTTTTCATTTTTGAACGTCAGTTCACATTTGTAGGTGGATCATCAGTGTTAGAGCTAAAATTAGCATGTTTAAAGTGATTTTCATGCTTCCAGGGGCCCAAAACACAAGATTTATGGAATGGTTAAAAGTGCATGAAAATGGCCAATTTACTCACTCTGAGTTCTCAAAAAGGGTTTCTTCACCCCGGGAAGTTAATTAAATACCATTTGGAGGCATTTAATGTTCGAGCAAAAACGGCTGATTTTCGACAAAAGAGATAACACCCCCCCCATTACGTCATGCTTCAAAAATGTGGAAAATGGTCCGTTTTCAAATGTTATATTTTTGAACGTAAGTTCACATTTGTAGGTGGATCATCAGTGTTAGAGCTAAAATTAGCATGTTTAAAGTGATTTTCATGCTTCCAGGGGCTCGGGAAGTGAAATAAATGCCATTTGGAGGCATTTAATGTTCGAGCAAAAACGGCTGATTTTCGACAAAAGAGATAACACCCCCCCATTACGTCATGCTTCAGAAATGTGGAAAATGGTCCGTTTTCAAATGTTTTATTTTTGAACGTCAGTTCACATTTGTAGGTGGATCATCAGTGTTAGAGCTAAAATTAGCATGTTTAAAGTGATTTTCATGCTTCCAGGGGCCCAAAACACAAGATTTATGGAATGGTTAAAAGTGCATGAAAATGGCCAATTTACTCACTCTGAGTTCTCAAAAAGGGTTTCTTCACCCCGGGAAGTTAATTAAATACCATTTGGAGGCATTTAATGTTAGAGCAAAAACGGCTGATTTTCGACAAAAGAGATAACACCCCCCCATTACGTCATGCTTCAGAAATGTGGAAAATGGTCCGTTTTCAAATGTTTTATTTTTGAACGTCAGTTCACATTTGTAGGTGGATCATCAGTGTTAGAGCTAAAATTAGCATGTTTAAAGTGATTTTCATGCTTCCAGGGGCTCGGGAAGTTAATTAAATACCATTTGGAGGCATTTAATGTTCTTGCAAAAACGGCTGATTTTCGACAAAAGAGATAACACCCCCCCATTACGTCATGCTTCAGAAATGTGGAAAATGGTCCGTTTCCAAATGTTTTATTTTTGAACGTCAGATCACATTTGTAGGTGGATCATCAGTGTTAGAGCTAAAATTAGCATGTTTAAAGTGATTTTCATGCTTCCAGGGGCCCAAAACACAAGATTTATGGAATGGTTAAAAGTGCATGAAAATGGCCAATTTACTCACTCTGAGTTCTCAAAAAGGGTTTCTTCACCCCGGGAAGTTAATTAAATACCATTTGGAGGCATTTAATGTTAGAGCAAAAACGGCTGATTTTCGACAAAAGAGATAACACCCCCCCATTACGTCATGCTTCAGAAATGTGGAAAATGGTCCGTTTTCAAATGTTTTATTTTTGAACGTCAGTTCACATTTGTAGGTGGATCATCAGTGTTAGAGCTAACATTAGCATGTTTAAAGTGATTTTCATGCTTCCAGGGGCCCAAAACACAAGATTTATGGAATGGTTAAAAGTGCATGAAAATGGCCAATTTACTCACTCTGAGTTCTCAAAAAGGGTTTCTTCACCCCGGGAAGTTAATTAAATACCATTTGGAGGCATTTAATGTTAGAGCAAAAACGGCTGATTTTCGACAAGAGATAACACCCCCCCATTACGTCATGCTTCAGAAATGTGGAAAATGGTCCGTTTTCAAATGTTTTATTTTTGAACGTCAGTTCACATTTGTAGGTGGATCATCAGTGTTAGAGCTAAAATTAGCATGTTTAAAGTGATTTTCATGCTTCCAGGGGCCCAAAACACAAGATTTATGGAATGGTTAAAAGTGCATGAAAATGGCCAATTTACTCACTCTGAGTTCTCAAAAAGGGTTTCTTCACCCCGGGAAGTTAATTAAATACCATTTGGAGGCATTTAATGTTCGAGAAAAAACGGCTGATTTTCGACAAAAGAGATAACACCCCCCCCCATTACGTCATGCTTCAGAAATGTGGAAAATGGTCCGTTTTCAAATGTTTCATTTTTGAACGTCAGTTCACATTTGTAGGTGGATCATCAGTGTTAGAGCTAAAATTAGCATGTTTAAAGTGATTTTCATGCTTCCAGGGGCCCAAAACACAAGATTTATGGAATGGTTAAAAGTGCATGAAAATGGCCAATTTACTCACTCTGAGTTCTCAAAAAGGGTTTCTTCACCCCGGGAAGTTAATTAAATACCATTTGGAGGCATTTAATGTTAGAGCAAAAACGGCTGATTTTCGACAAAAGAGATAACACCCCCCCATTACGTCATGCTTCAGAAATGTGGAAAATGGTCCGTTTTCAAATGTTTTATTTTTGAACGTCAGTTCACATTTGTAGGTGGATCATCAGTGTTAGAGCTAAAATTAGCATGTTTAAAGTGATTTTCATGCTTCCAGGGGCCCAAAACACAAGATTTATGGAATGGTTAAAAGTGCATGAAAATGGCCAATTTACTCACTCTGAGTTCTCAAAAAGGGTTTCTTCACCCCGGGAAGTTAATTAAATACCATTTGGAGGCATTTAATGTTTGAGAAAAAACGGCTGATTTTCGACAAAAGAGATAACACCCCCCCCCATTACGTCATGCTTCAGAAATGTGGAAAATGGTCCGTTTTCAAATGTTTCATTTTTGAACGTCAGTTCACATTTGTAGGTGGATCATCAGTGTTAGAGCTAAAATTAGCATGTTTAAAGTGATTTTCATGCTTCCAGGGGCCCAAAACACAAGATTTATGGAATGGTTAAAAGTGCATGAAAATGGCCAATTTACTCACTCTGAGTTCTCAAAAAGGGTTTCTTCACCCCGGGAAGTTAATTAAATACCATTTGGAGGCATTTAATGTTCGAGCAAAAACGGCTGATTTTCGACAAAAGAGATAACACCCCCCCCCATTACGTCATGCTTCAAAAATGTGGAAAATGGTCCGTTTTCAAATGTTATATTTTTGAACGTAAGTTCACATTTGTAGGTGGATCATCAGTGTTAGAGCTAAAATTAGCATGTTTAAAGTGATTTTCATGCTTCCAGGGGCTCGGGAAGTGAAATAAATGCCATTTGGAGGCATTTAATGTTCGAGCAAAAACGGCTGATTTTCGACAAAAGAGATAACACCCCCCCATTACGTCATGCTTCAGAAATGTGGAAAATGGTCCGTTTTCAAATGTTTTATTTTTGAACGTCAGTTCACATTTGTAGGTGGATCATCAGTGTTAGAGCTAAAATTAGCATGTTTAAAGTGATTTTCATGCTTCCAGGGGCCCAAAACACAAGATTTATGGAATGGTTAAAAGTGCATGAAAATGGCCAATTTACTCACTCTGAGTTCTCAAAAAGGGTTTCTTCACCCCGGGAAGTTAATTAAATACCATTTGGAGGCATTTAATGTTAGAGCAAAAACGGCTGATTTTCGACAAAAGAGATAACACCCCCCCATTACGTCATGCTTCAGAAATGTGGAAAATGGTCCGTTTTCAAATGTTTTATTTTTGAACGTCAGTTCACATTTGTAGGTGGATCATCAGTGTTAGAGCTAAAATTAGCATGTTTAAAGTGATTTTCATGCTTCCAGGGGCTCGGGAAGTTAATTAAATACCATTTGGAGGCATTTAATGTTCTTGCAAAAACGGCTGATTTTCGACAAAAGAGATAACACCCCCCCATTACGTCATGCTTCAGAAATGTGGAAAATGGTCCGTTTCCAAATGTTTTATTTTTGAACGTCAGATCACATTTGTAGGTGGATCATCAGTGTTAGAGCTAAAATTAGCATGTTTAAAGTGATTTTCATGCTTCCAGGGGCCCAAAACACAAGATTTATGGAATGGTTAAAAGTGCATGAAAATGGCCAATTTACTCACTCTGAGTTCTCAAAAAGGGTTTCTTCACCCCGGGAAGTTAATTAAATACCATTTGGAGGCATTTAATGTTAGAGCAAAAACGGCTGATTTTCGACAAAAGAGATAACACCCCCCCATTACGTCATGCTTCAGAAATGTGGAAAATGGTCCGTTTTCAAATGTTTTATTTTTGAACGTCAGTTCACATTTGTAGGTGGATCATCAGTGTTAGAGCTAACATTAGCATGTTTAAAGTGATTTTCATGCTTCCAGGGGCCCAAAACACAAGATTTATGGAATGGTTAAAAGTGCATGAAAATGGCCAATTTACTCACTCTGAGTTCTCAAAAAGGGTTTCTTCACCCCGGGAAGTTAATTAAATACCATTTGGAGGCATTTAATGTTAGAGCAAAAACGGCTGATTTTCGACAAGAGATAACACCCCCCCATTACGTCATGCTTCAGAAATGTGGAAAATGGTCCGTTTTCAAATGTTTTATTTTTGAACGTCAGTTCACATTTGTAGGTGGATCATCAGTGTTAGAGCTAAAATTAGCATGTTTAAAGTGATTTTCATGCTTCCAGGGGCCCAAAACACAAGATTTATGGAATGGTTAAAAGTGCATGAAAATGGCCAATTTACTCACTCTGAGTTCTCAAAAAGGGTTTCTTCACCCCGGGAAGTTAATTAAATACCATTTGGAGGCATTTAATGTTAGAGCAAAAACGGCTGATTTTCGACAAAAGAGATAACACCCCCCCATTACGTCATGCTTCAGAAATGTGGAAAATGGTCCGTTTTCAAATGTTTTATTTTTGAACGTCAGTTCACATTTGTAGGTGGATCATCAGTGTTAGAGCTAAAATTAGCATGTTTAAAGTGATTTTCATGCTTCCAGGGGCCCAAAACACAAGATTTATGGAATGGTTAAAAGTGCATGAAAATGGCCAATTTACTCACTCTGAGTTCTCAAAAAGGGTTTCTTCACCCCGGGAAGTTAATTAAATACCATTTGGAGGCATTTAATGTTCGAGAAAAAACGGCTGATTTTCGACAAAAGAGATAACACCCCCCCCCATTACGTCATGCTTCAGAAATGTGGAAAATGGTCCGTTTTCAAATGTTTCATTTTTGAACGTCAGTTCACATTTGTAGGTGGATCATCAGTGTTAGAGCTAAAATTAGCATGTTTAAAGTGATTTTCATGCTTCCAGGGGCCCAAAACACAAGATTTATGGAATGGTTAAAAGTGCATGAAAATGGCCAATTTACTCACTCTGAGTTCTCAAAAAGGGTTTCTTCACCCCGGGAAGTTAATTAAATACCATTTGGAGGCATTTAATGTTCGAGCAAAAACGGCTGATTTTCGACAAAAGAGATAACACCCCCCCCATTACGTCATGCTTCAAAAATGTGGAAAATGGTCCGTTTTCAAATGTTATATTTTTGAACGTAAGTTCACATTTGTAGGTGGATCATCAGTGTTAGAGCTAAAATTAGCATGTTTAAAGTGATTTTCATGCTTCCAGGGGCTCGGGAAGTGAAATAAATGCCATTTGGAGGCATTTAATGTTCGAGCAAAAACGGCTGATTTTCGACAAAAGAGATAACACCCCCCCATTACGTCATGCTTCAGAAATGTGGAAAATGGTCCGTTTTCAAATGTTTTATTTTTGAACGTCAGTTCACATTTGTAGGTGGATCATCAGTGTTAGAGCTAAAATTAGCATGTTTAAAGTGATTTTCATGCTTCCAGGGGCCCAAAACACAAGATTTATGGAATGGTTAAAAGTGCATGAAAATGGCCAATTTACTCACTCTGAGTTCTCAAAAAGGGTTTCTTCACCCCGGGAAGTTAATTAAATACCATTTGGAGGCATTTAATGTTAGAGCAAAAACGGCTGATTTTCGACAAAAGAGATAACACCCCCCCATTACGTCATGCTTCAGAAATGTGGAAAATGGTCCGTTTTCAAATGTTTTATTTTTGAACGTCAGTTCACATTTGTAGGTGGATCATCAGTGTTAGAGCTAAAATTAGCATGTTTAAAGTGATTTTCATGCTTCCAGGGGCTCGGGAAGTTAATTAAATACCATTTGGAGGCATTTAATGTTCTTGCAAAAACGGCTGATTTTCGACAAAAGAGATAACACCCCCCCATTACGTCATGCTTCAGAAATGTGGAAAATGGTCCGTTTCCAAATGTTTTATTTTTGAACGTCAGATCACATTTGTAGGTGGATCATCAGTGTTAGAGCTAAAATTAGCATGTTTAAAGTGATTTTCATGCTTCCAGGGGCCCAAAACACAAGATTTATGGAATGGTTAAAAGTGCATGAAAATGGCCAATTTACTCACTCTGAGTTCTCAAAAAGGGTTTCTTCACCCCGGGAAGTTAATTAAATACCATTTGGAGGCATTTAATGTTAGAGCAAAAACGGCTGATTTTCGACAAAAGAGATAACACCCCCCCATTACGTCATGCTTCAGAAATGTGGAAAATGGTCCGTTTTCAAATGTTTTATTTTTGAACGTCAGTTCACATTTGTAGGTGGATCATCAGTGTTAGAGCTAACATTAGCATGTTTAAAGTGATTTTCATGCTTCCAGGGGCCCAAAACACAAGATTTATGGAATGGTTAAAAGTGCATGAAAATGGCCAATTTACTCACTCTGAGTTCTCAAAAAGGGTTTCTTCACCCCGGGAAGTTAATTAAATACCATTTGGAGGCATTTAATGTTAGAGCAAAAACGGCTGATTTTCGACAAGAGATAACACCCCCCCATTACGTCATGCTTCAGAAATGTGGAAAATGGTCCGTTTTCAAATGTTTTATTTTTGAACGTCAGTTCACATTTGTAGGTGGATCATCAGTGTTAGAGCTAAAATTAGCATGTTTAAAGTGATTTTCATGCTTCCAGGGGCCCAAAACACAAGATTTATGGAATGGTTAAAAGTGCATGAAAATGGCCAATTTACTCACTCTGAGTTCTCAAAAAGGGTTTCTTCACCCCGGGAAGTTAATTAAATACCATTTGGAGGCATTTAATGTTAGAGCAAAAACGGCTGATTTTCGACAAAAGAGATAACACCCCCCCATTACGTCATGCTTCAGAAATGTGGAAAATGGTCCGTTTTCAAATGTTTTATTTTTGAACGTCAGTTCACATTTGTAGGTGGATCATCAGTGTTAGAGCTAAAATTAGCATGTTTAAAGTGATTTTCATGCTTCCAGGGGCCCAAAACACAAGATTTATGGAATGGTTAAAAGTGCATGAAAATGGCCAATTTACTCACTCTGAGTTCTCAAAAAGGGTTTCTTCACCCCGGGAAGTTAATTAAATACCATTTGGAGGCATTTAATGTTCGAGCAAAAACGGCTGATTTTCGACAAAAGAGATAACACCCCCCCCATTACGTCATGCTTCAAAAATGTGGAAAATGGTCCGTTTTCAAATGTTATATTTTTGAACGTAAGTTCACATTTGTAGGTGGATCATCAGTGTTAGAGCTAAAATTAGCATGTTTAAAGTGATTTTCATGCTTCCAGGGGCTCGGGAAGTGAAATAAATGCCATTTGGAGGCATTTAATGTTCGAGCAAAAACGGCTGATTTTCGACAAAAGAGATAACACCCCCCCATTACGTCATGCTTCAGAAATGTGGAAAATGGTCCGTTTTCAAATGTTTTATTTTTGAACGTCAGTTCACATTTGTAGGTGGATCATCAGTGTTAGAGCTAAAATTAGCATGTTTAAAGTGATTTTCATGCTTCCAGGGGCCCAAAACACAAGATTTATGGAATGGTTAAAAGTGCATGAAAATGGCCAATTTACTCACTCTGAGTTCTCAAAAAGGGTTTCTTCACCCCGGGAAGTTAATTAAATACCATTTGGAGGCATTTAATGTTCGAGCAAAAACGGCTGATTTTCGACAAAAGAGATAACACCCCCCCCATTACGTCATGCTTCAAAAATGTGGAAAATGGTCCGTTTTCAAATGTTATATTTTTGAACGTAAGTTCACATTTGTAGGTGGATCATCAGTGTTAGAGCTAAAATTAGCATGTTTAAAGTGATTTTCATGCTTCCAGGGGCTCGGGAAGTGAAATAAATGCCATTTGGAGGCATTTAATGTTCGAGCAAAAACGGCTGATTTTCGACAAAAGAGATAACACCCCCCCATTACGTCATGCTTCAGAAATGTGGAAAATGGTCCGTTTTCAAATGTTTTATTTTTGAACGTCAGTTCACATTTGTAGGTGGATCATCAGTGTTAGAGCTAAAATTAGCATGTTTAAAGTGATTTTCATGCTTCCAGGGGCCCAAAACACAAGATTTATGGAATGGTTAAAAGTGCATGAAAATGGCCAATTTACTCACTCTGAGTTCTCAAAAAGGGTTTCTTCACCCCGGGAAGTTAATTAAATACCATTTGGAGGCATTTAATGTTAGAGCAAAAACGGCTGATTTTCGACAAAAGAGATAACACCCCCCCATTACGTCATGCTTCAGAAATGTGGAAAATGGTCCGTTTTCAAATGTTTTATTTTTGAACGTCAGTTCACATTTGTAGGTGGATCATCAGTGTTAGAGCTAAAATTAGCATGTTTAAAGTGATTTTCATGCTTCCAGGGGCTCGGGAAGTTAATTAAATACCATTTGGAGGCATTTAATGTTCTTGCAAAAACGGCTGATTTTCGACAAAAGAGATAACACCCCCCCATTACGTCATGCTTCAGAAATGTGGAAAATGGTCCGTTTCCAAATGTTTTATTTTTGAACGTCAGATCACATTTGTAGGTGGATCATCAGTCTTAGAGCTAAAATTAGCATGTTTAAAGTGATTTTCATGCTTCCAGGGGCCCAAAACACAAGATTTATGGAATGGTTAAAAGTGCATGAAAATGGCCAATTTACTCACTCTGAGTTCTCAAAAAGGGTTTCTTCACCCCGGGAAGTTAATTAAATACCATTTGGAGGCATTTAATGTTAGAGCAAAAACGGCTGATTTTCGACAAAAGAGATAACACCCCCCCATTACGTCATGCTTCAGAAATGTGGAAAATGGTCCGTTTTCAAATGTTTTATTTTTGAACGTCAGTTCACATTTGTAGGTGGATCATCAGTGTTAGAGCTAACATTAGCATGTTTAAAGTGATTTTCATGCTTCCAGGGGCCCAAAACACAAGATTTATGGAATGGTTAAAAGTGCATGAAAATGGCCAATTTACTCACTCTGAGTTCTCAAAAAGGGTTTCTTCACCCCGGGAAGTTAATTAAATACCATTTGGAGGCATTTAATGTTAGAGCAAAAACGGCTGATTTTCGACAAGAGATAACACCCCCCCATTACGTCATGCTTCAGAAATGTGGAAAATGGTCCGTTTTCAAATGTTTTATTTTTGAACGTCAGTTCACATTTGTAGGTGGATCATCAGTGTTAGAGCTAAAATTAGCATGTTTAAAGTGATTTTCATGCTTCCAGGGGCCCAAAACACAAGATTTATGGAATGGTTAAAAGTGCATGAAAATGGCCAATTTACTCACTCTGAGTTCTCAAAAAGGGTTTCTTCACCCCGGGAAGTTAATTAAATACCATTTGGAGGCATTTAATGTTAGAGCAAAAACGGCTGATTTTCGACAAAAGAGATAACACCCCCCCATTACGTCATGCTTCAGAAATGTGGAAAATGGTCCGTTTTCAAATGTTTTATTTTTGAACGTCAGTTCACATTTGTAGGTGGATCATCAGTGTTAGAGCTAAAATTAGCATGTTTAAAGTGATTTTCATGCTTCCAGGGGCCCAAAACACAAGATTTATGGAATGGTTAAAAGTGCATGAAAATGGCCAATTTACTCACTCTGAGTTCTCAAAAAGGGTTTCTTCACCCCGGGAAGTTAATTAAATACCATTTGGAGGCATTTAATGTTCGAGAAAAAACGGCTGATTTTCGACAAAAGAGATAACACCCCCCCCCATTACGTCATGCTTCAGAAATGTGGAAAATGGTCCGTTTTCAAATGTTTCATTTTTGAACGTCAGTTCACATTTGTAGGTGGATCATCAGTGTTAGAGCTAAAATTAGCATGTTTAAAGTGATTTTCATGCTTCCAGGGGCCCAAAACACAAGATTTATGGAATGGTTAAAAGTGCATGAAAATGGCCAATTTACTCACTCTGAGTTCTCAAAAAGGGTTTCTTCACCCCGGGAAGTTAATTAAATACCATTTGGAGGCATTTAATGTTCGAGCAAAAACGGCTGATTTTCGACAAAAGAGATAACACCCCCCCCATTACGTCATGCTTCAAAAATGTGGAAAATGGTCCGTTTTCAAATGTTATATTTTTGAACGTAAGTTCACATTTGTAGGTGGATCATCAGTGTTAGAGCTAAAATTAGCATGTTTAAAGTGATTTTCATGCTTCCAGGGGCTCGGGAAGTGAAATAAATGCCATTTGGAGGCATTTAATGTTCGAGCAAAAACGGCTGATTTTCGACAAAAGAGATAACACCCCCCCATTACGTCATGCTTCAGAAATGTGGAAAATGGTCCGTTTTCAAATGTTTTATTTTTGAACGTCAGTTCACATTTGTAGGTGGATCATCAGTGTTAGAGCTAAAATTAGCATGTTTAAAGTGATTTTCATGCTTCCAGGGGCCCAAAACACAAGATTTATGGAATGGTTAAAAGTGCATGAAAATGGCCAATTTACTCACTCTGAGTTCTCAAAAAGGGTTTCTTCACCCCGGGAAGTTAATTAAATACCATTTGGAGGCATTTAATGTTAGAGCAAAAACGGCTGATTTTCGACAAAAGAGATAACACCCCCCCATTACGTCATGCTTCAGAAATGTGGAAAATGGTCCGTTTTCAAATGTTTTATTTTTGAACGTCAGTTCACATTTGTAGGTGGATCATCAGTGTTAGAGCTAAAATTAGCATGTTTAAAGTGATTTTCATGCTTCCAGGGGCTCGGGAAGTTAATTAAATACCATTTGGAGGCATTTAATGTTCTTGCAAAAACGGCTGATTTTCGACAAAAGAGATAACACCCCCCCATTACGTCATGCTTCAGAAATGTGGAAAATGGTCCGTTTCCAAATGTTTTATTTTTGAACGTCAGATCACATTTGTAGGTGGATCATCAGTGTTAGAGCTAAAATTAGCATGTTTAAAGTGATTTTCATGCTTCCAGGGGCCCAAAACACAAGATTTATGGAATGGTTAAAAGTGCATGAAAATGGCCAATTTACTCACTCTGAGTTCTCAAAAAGGGTTTCTTCACCCCGGGAAGTTAATTAAATACCATTTGGAGGCATTTAATGTTAGAGCAAAAACGGCTGATTTTCGACAAAAGAGATAACACCCCCCCATTACGTCATGCTTCAGAAATGTGGAAAATGGTCCGTTTTCAAATGTTTTATTTTTGAACGTCAGTTCACATTTGTAGGTGGATCATCAGTGTTAGAGCTAACATTAGCATGTTTAAAGTGATTTTCATGCTTCCAGGGGCCCAAAACACAAGATTTATGGAATGGTTAAAAGTGCATGAAAATGGCCAATTTACTCACTCTGAGTTCTCAAAAAGGGTTTCTTCACCCCGGGAAGTTAATTAAATACCATTTGGAGGCATTTAATGTTAGAGCAAAAACGGCTGATTTTCGACAAGAGATAACACCCCCCCATTACGTCATGCTTCAGAAATGTGGAAAATGGTCCGTTTTCAAATGTTTTATTTTTGAACGTCAGTTCACATTTGTAGGTGGATCATCAGTGTTAGAGCTAAAATTAGCATGTTTAAAGTGATTTTCATGCTTCCAGGGGCCCAAAACACAAGATTTATGGAATGGTTAAAAGTGCATGAAAATGGCCAATTTACTCACTCTGAGTTCTCAAAAAGGGTTTCTTCACCCCAGGAAGTTAATTAAATACCATTTGGAGGCATTTAATGTTAGAGCAAAAACGGCTGATTTTCGACAAAAGAGATAACACCCCCCCATTACGTCATGCTTCAGAAATGTGGAAAATGGTCCGTTTTCAAATGTTTTATTTTTGAACGTCAGTTCACATTTGTAGGTGGATCATCAGTGTTAGAGCTAAAATTAGCATGTTTAAAGTGATTTTCATGCTTCCAGGGGCCCAAAACACAAGATTTATGGAATGGTTAAAAGTGCATGAAAATGGCCAATTTACTCACTCTGAGTTCTCAAAAAGGGTTTCTTCACCCCGGGAAGTTAATTAAATACCATTTGGAGGCATTTAATGTTCGAGAAAAAACGGCTGATTTTCGACAAAAGAGATAACACCCCCCCCCCATTACGTCATGCTTCAGAAATGTGGAAAATGGTCCGTTTTCAAATGTTTCATTTTTGAACGTCAGTTCACATTTGTAGGTGGATCATCAGTGTTAGAGCTAAAATTAGCATGTTTAAAGTGATTTTCATGCTTCCAGGGGCCCAAAACACAAGATTTATGGAATGGTTAAAAGTGCATGAAAATGGCCAATTTACTCACTCTGAGTTCTCAAAAAGGGTTTCTTCACCCCGGGAAGTTAATTAAATACCATTTGGAGGCATTTAATGTTCGAGCAAAAACGGCTGATTTTCGACAAAAGAGATAACACCCCCCCCATTACGTCATGCTTCAAAAATGTGGAAAATGGTCCGTTTTCAAATGTTATATTTTTGAACGTAAGTTCACATTTGTAGGTGGATCATCAGTGTTAGAGCTAAAATTAGCATGTTTAAAGTGATTTTCATGCTTCCAGGGGCTCGGGAAGTGAAATAAATGCCATTTGGAGGCATTTAATGTTCGAGCAAAAACGGCTGATTTTCGACAAAAGAGATAACACCCCCCATTACGTCATGCTTCAGAAATGTGGAAAATGGTCCGTTTTCAAATGTTTTATTTTTGAACGTCAGTTCACATTTGTAGGTGGATCATCAGTGTTAGAGCTAAAATTAGCATGTTTAAAGTGATTTTCATGCTTCCAGGGGCCCAAAACACAAGATTTATGGAATGGTTAAAAGTGCATGAAAATGGCCAATTTACTCACTCTGAGTTCTCAAAAAGGGTTTCTTCACCCCGGGAAGTTAATTAAATACCATTTGGAGGCATTTAATGTTAGAGCAAAAACGGCTGATTTTCGACAAAAGAGATAACACCCCCCCATTACGTCATGCTTCAGAAATGTGGAAAATGGTCCGTTTTCAAATGTTTTATTTTTGAACGTCAGTTCACATTTGTAGGTGGATCATCAGTGTTAGAGCTAAAATTAGCATGTTTAAAGTGATTTTCATGCTTCCAGGGGCTCGGGAAGTTAATTAAATACCATTTGGAGGCATTTAATGTTCTTGCAAAAACGGCTGATTTTCGACAAAAGAGATAACACCCCCCCATTACGTCATGCTTCAGAAATGTGGAAAATGGTCCGTTTCCAAATGTTTTATTTTTGAACGTCAGATCACATTTGTAGGTGGATCATCAGTGTTAGAGCTAAAATTAGCATGTTTAAAGTGATTTTCATGCTTCCAGGGGCCCAAAACACAAGATTTATGGAATGGTTAAAAGTGCATGAAAATGGCCAATTTACTCACTCTGAGTTCTCAAAAAGGGTTTCTTCACCCCGGGAAGTTAATTAAATACCATTTGGAGGCATTTAATGTTAGAGCAAAAACGGCTGATTTTCGACAAGAGATAACACCCCCCCATTACGTCATGCTTCAGAAATGTGGAAAATGGTCCGTTTTCAAATGTTTTATTTTTGAACGTCAGTTCACATTTGTAGGTGGATCATCAGTGTTAGAGCTAAAATTAGCATGTTTAAAGTGATTTTCATGCTTCCAGGGGCCCAAAACACAAGATTTATGGAATGGTTAAAAGTGCATGAAAATGGCCAATTTACTCACTCTGAGTTCTCAAAAAGGGTTTCTTCACCCCGGGAAGTTAATTAAATACCATTTGGAGGCATTTAATGTTAGAGCAAAAACGGCTGATTTTCGACAAAAGAGATAACACCCCCCCATTACGTCATGCTTCAGAAATGTGGAAAATGGTCCGTTTTCAAATGTTTTATTTTTGAACGTCAGTTCACATTTGTAGGTGGATCATCAGTGTTAGAGCTAAAATTAGCATGTTTAAAGTGATTTTCATGCTTCCAGGGGCCCAAAACACAAGATTTATGGAATGGTTAAAAGTGCATGAAAATGGCCAATTTACTCACTCTGAGTTCTCAAAAAGGGTTTCTTCACCCCGGGAAGTTAATTAAATACCATTTGGAGGCATTTAATGTTCGAGAAAAAACGGCTGATTTTCGACAAAAGAGATAACACCCCCCCCCCATTACGTCATGCTTCAGAAATGTGGAAAATGGTCCGTTTTCAAATGTTTCATTTTTGAACGTCAGTTCACATTTGTAGGTGGATCATCAGTGTTAGAGCTAAAATTAGCATGTTTAAAGTGATTTTCATGCTTCCAGGGGCCCAAAACACAAGATTTATGGAATGGTTAAAAGTGCATGAAAATGGCCAATTTACTCACTCTGAGTTCTCAAAAAGGGTTTCTTCACCCCGGGAAGTTAATTAAATACCATTTGGAGGCATTTAATGTTCGAGCAAAAACGGCTGATTTTCGACAAAAGAGATAACACCCCCCCCATTACGTCATGCTTCAAAAATGTGGAAAATGGTCCGTTTTCAAATGTTATATTTTTGAACGTAAGTTCACATTTGTAGGTGGATCATCAGTGTTAGAGCTAAAATTAGCATGTTTAAAGTGATTTTCATGCTTCCAGGGGCTCGGGAAGTGAAATAAATGCCATTTGGAGGCATGTAATGTTCGAGCAAAAACGGCTGATTTTCGACAAAAGAGATAACACCCCCCCATTACGTCATGCTTCAGAAATGTGGAAAATGGTCCGTTTTCAAATGTTTTATTTTTGAACGTCAGTTCACATTTGTAGGTGGATCATCAGTGTTAGAGCTAAAATTAGCATGTTTAAAGTGATTTTCATGCTTCCAGGGGCCCAAAACACAAGATTTATGGAATGGTTAAAAGTGCATGAAAATGGCCAATTTACTCACTCTGAGTTCTCAAAAAGGGTTTCTTCACCCCGGGAAGTTAATTAAATACCATTTGGAGGCATTTAATGTTAGAGCAAAAACGGCTGATTTTCGACAAAAGAGATAACACCCCCCCATTACGTCATGCTTCAGAAATGTGGAAAATGGTCCGTTTTCAAATGTTTTATTTTTGAACGTCAGTTCACATTTGTAGGTGGATCATCAGTGTTAGAGCTAAAATTAGCATGTTTAAAGTGATTTTCATGCTTCCAGGGGCTCGGGAAGTTAATTAAATACCATTTGGAGGCATTTAATGTTCTTGCAAAAACGGCTGATTTTCGACAAAAGAGATAACACCCCCCCATTACGTCATGCTTCAGAAATGTGGAAAATGGTCCGTTTCCAAATGTTTTATTTTTGAACGTCAGATCACATTTGTAGGTGGATCATCAGTGTTAGAGCTAAAATTAGCATGTTTAAAGTGATTTTCATGCTTCCAGGGGCCCAAAACACAAGATTTATGGAATGGTTAAAAGTGCATGAAAATGGCCAATTTACTCACTCTGAGTTCTCAAAAAGGGTTTCTTCACCCCGGGAAGTTAATTAAATACCATTTGGAGGCATTTAATGTTAGAGCAAAAACGGCTGATTTTCGACAAAAGAGATAACACCCCCCCATTACGTCATGCTTCAGAAATGTGGAAAATGGTCCGTTTTCAAATGTTTTATTTTTGAACGTCAGTTCACATTTGTAGGTGGATCATCAGTGTTAGAGCTAACATTAGCATGTTTAAAGTGATTTTCATGCTTCCAGGGGCCCAAAACACAAGATTTATGGAATGGTTAAAAGTGCATGAAAATGGCCAATTTACTCACTCTGAGTTCTCAAAAAGGGTTTCTTCACCCCGGGAAGTTAATTAAATACCATTTGGAGGCATTTAATGTTAGAGCAAAAACGGCTGATTTTCGACAAGAGATAACACCCCCCCATTACGTCATGCTTCAGAAATGTGGAAAATGGTCCGTTTTCAAATGTTTTATTTTTGAACGTCAGTTCACATTTGTAGGTGGATCATCAGTGTTAGAGCTAAAATTAGCATGTTTAAAGTGATTTTCATGCTTCCAGGGGCCCAAAACACAAGATTTATGGAATGGTTAAAAGTGCATGAAAATGGCCAATTTACTCACTCTGAGTTCTCAAAAAGGGTTTCTTCACCCCGGGAAGTTAATTAAATACCATTTGGAGGCATTTAATGTTAGAGCAAAAACGGCTGATTTTCGACAAAAGAGATAACACCCCCCCATTACGTCATGCTTCAGAAATGTGGAAAATGGTCCGTTTTCAAATGTTTTATTTTTGAACGTCAGTTCACATTTGTAGGTGGATCATCAGTGTTAGAGCTAAAATTAGCATGTTTAAAGTGATTTTCATGCTTCCAGGGGCCCAAAACACAAGATTTATGGAATGGTTAAAAGTGCATGAAAATGGCCAATTTACTCACTCTGAGTTCTCAAAAAGGGTTTCTTCACCCCGGGAAGTTAATTAAATACCATTTGGAGGCATTTAATGTTCGAGAAAAAACGGCTGATTTTCGACAAAAGAGATAACACCCCCCCCCATTACGTCATGCTTCAGAAATGTGGAAAATGGTCCGTTTTCAAATGTTTCATTTTTGAACGTCAGTTCACATTTGTAGGTGGATCATCAGTGTTAGAGCTAAAATTAGCATGTTTAAAGTGATTTTCATGCTTCCAGGGGCCCAAAACACAAGATTTATGGAATGGTTAAAAGTGCATGAAAATGGCCAATTTACTCACTCTGAGTTCTCAAAAAGGGTTTCTTCACCCCGGGAAGTTAATTAAATACCATTTGGAGGCATTTAATGTTCGAGCAAAAACGGCTGATTTTCGACAAAAGAGATAACACCCCCCCCATTACGTCATGCTTCAAAAATGTGGAAAATGGTCCGTTTTCAAATGTTATATTTTTGAACGTAAGTTCACATTTGTAGGTGGATCATCAGTGTTAGAGCTAAAATTAGCATGTTTAAAGTGATTTTCATGCTTCCAGGGGCTCGGGAAGTGAAATAAATGCCATTTGGAGGCATTTAATGTTCGAGCAAAAACGGCTGATTTTCGACAAAAGAGATAACACCCCCCCATTACGTCATGCTTCAGAAATGTGGAAAATGGTCCGTTTTCAAATGTTTTATTTTTGAACGTCAGTTCACATTTGTAGGTGGATCATCAGTGTTAGAGCTAAAATTAGCATGTTTAAAGTGATTTTCATGCTTCCAGGGGCCCAAAACACAAGATTTATGGAATGGTTAAAAGTGCATGAAAATGGCCAATTTACTCACTCTGAGTTCTCAAAAAGGGTTTCTTCACCCCGGGAAGTTAATTAAATACCATTTGGAGGCATTTAATGTTAGAGCAAAAACGGCTGATTTTCGACAAAAGAGATAACACCCCCCCATTACGTCATGCTTCAGAAATGTGGAAAATGGTCCGTTTTCAAATGTTTTATTTTTGAACGTCAGTTCACATTTGTAGGTGGATCATCAGTGTTAGAGCTAAAATTAGCATGTTTAAAGTGATTTTCATGCTTCCAGGGGCTCGGGAAGTTAATTAAATACCATTTGGAGGCATTTAATGTTCTTGCAAAAACGGCTGATTTTCGACAAAAGAGATAACACCCCCCCATTACGTCATGCTTCAGAAATGTGGAAAATGGTCCGTTTCCAAATGTTTTATTTTTGAACGTCAGATCACATTTGTAGGTGGATCATCAGTGTTAGAGCTAAAATTAGCATGTTTAAAGTGATTTTCATGCTTCCAGGGGCCCAAAACACAAGATTTATGGAATGGTTAAAAGTGCATGAAAATGGCCAATTTACTCACTCTGAGTTCTCAAAAAGGGTTTCTTCACCCCGGGAAGTTAATTAAATACCATTTGGAGGCATTTAATGTTAGAGCAAAAACGGCTGATTTTCGACAAAAGAGATAACACCCCCCCATTACGTCATGCTTCAGAAATGTGGAAAATGGTCCGTTTTCAAATGTTTTATTTTTGAACGTCAGTTCACATTTGTAGGTGGATCATCAGTGTTAGAGCTAACATTAGCATGTTTAAAGTGATTTTCATGCTTCCAGGGGCCCAAAACACAAGATTTATGGAATGGTTAAAAGTGCATGAAAATGGCCAATTTACTCACTCTGAGTTCTCAAAAAGGGTTTCTTCACCCCGGGAAGTTAATTAAATACCATTTGGAGGCATTTAATGTTAGAGCAAAAACGGCTGATTTTCGACAAGAGATAACACCCCCCCATTACGTCATGCTTCAGAAATGTGGAAAATGGTCCGTTTTCAAATGTTTTATTTTTGAACGTCAGTTCACATTTGTAGGTGGATCATCAGTGTTAGAGCTAAAATTAGCATGTTTAAAGTGATTTTCATGCTTCCAGGGGCCCAAAACACAAGATTTATGGAATGGTTAAAAGTGCATGAAAATGGCCAATTTACTCACTCTGAGTTCTCAAAAAGGGTTTCTTCACCCCGGGAAGTTAATTAAATACCATTTGGAGGCATTTAATGTTAGAGCAAAAACGGCTGATTTTCGACAAAAGAGATAACACCCCCCCATTACGTCATGCTTCAGAAATGTGGAAAATGGTCCGTTTTCAAATGTTTTATTTTTGAACGTCAGTTCACATTTGTAGGTGGATCATCAGTGTTAGAGCTAAAATTAGCATGTTTAAAGTGATTTTCATGCTTCCAGGGGCCCAAAACACAAGATTTATGGAATGGTTAAAAGTGCATGAAAATGGCCAATTTACTCACTCTGAGTTCTCAAAAAGGGTTTCTTCACCCCGGGAAGTTAATTAAATACCATTTGGAGGCATTTAATGTTCGAGAAAAAACGGCTGATTTTCGACAAAAGAGATAACACCCCCCCCCATTACGTCATGCTTCAGAAATGTGGAAAATGGTCCGTTTTCAAATGTTTCATTTTTGAACGTCAGTTCACATTTGTAGGTGGATCATCAGTGTTAGAGCTAAAATTAGCATGTTTAAAGTGATTTTCATGCTTCCAGGGGCCCAAAACACAAGATTTATGGAATGGTTAAAAGTGCATGAAAATGGCCAATTTACTCACTCTGAGTTCTCAAAAAGGGTTTCTTCACCCCGGGAAGTTAATTAATTACCATTTGGAGGCATTTAATGTTCGAGCAAAAACGGCTGATTTTCGACAAAAGAGATAACACCCCCCCCATTACGTCATGCTTCAAAAATGTGGAAAATGGTCCGTTTTCAAATGTTATATTTTTGAACGTAAGTTCACATTTGTAGGTGGATCATCAGTGTTAGAGCTAAAATTAGCATGTTTAAAGTGATTTTCATGCTTCCAGGGGCTCGGGAAGTGAAATAAATGCCATTTGGAGGCATTTAATGTTCGAGCAAAAACGGCTGATTTTCGACAAAAGAGATAACACCCCCCCATTACGTCATGCTTCAGAAATGTGGAAAATGGTCCGTTTTCAAATGTTTTATTTTTGAACGTCAGTTCACATTTGTAGGTGGATCATCAGTGTTAGAGCTAAAATTAGCATGTTTAAAGTGATTTTCATGCTTCCAGGGGCCCAAAACACAAGATTTATGGAATGGTTAAAAGTGCATGAAAATGGCCAAGTTACTCACTCTGAGTTCTCAAAAAGGGTTTCTTCACCCCGGGAAGTTAATTAAATACCATTTGGAGGCATTTAATGTTAGAGCAAAAACGGCTGATTTTCGACAAAAGAGATAACACCCCCCCATTACGTCATGCTTCAGAAATGTGGAAAATGGTCCGTTTTCAAATGTTTTATTTTTGAACGTCAGTTCACATTTGTAGGTGGATCATCAGTGTTAGAGCTAAAATTAGCATGTTTAAAGTGATTTTCATGCTTCCAGGGGCTCGGGAAGTTAATTAAATACCATTTGGAGGCATTTAATGTTCTTGCAAAAACGGCTGATTTTCGACAAAAGAGATAACACCCCCCCATTACGTCATGCTTCAGAAATGTGGAAAATGGTCCGTTTCCAAATGTTTTATTTTTGAACGTCAGATCACATTTGTAGGTGGATCATCAGTGTTAGAGCTAAAATTAGCATGTTTAAAGTGATTTTCATGCTTCCAGGGGCCCAAAACACAAGATTTATGGAATGGTTAAAAGTGCATGAAAATGGCCAATTTACTCACTCTGAGTTCTCAAAAAGGGTTTCTTCACCCCGGGAAGTTAATTAAATACCATTTGGAGGCATTTAATGTTAGAGCAAAAACGGCTGATTTTCGACAAAAGAGATAACACCCCCCCATTACGTCATGCTTCAGAAATGTGGAAAATGGTCCGTTTTCAAATGTTTTATTTTTGAACGTCAGTTCACATTTGTAGGTGGATCATCAGTGTTAGAGCTAACATTAGCATGTTTAAAGTGATTTTCATGCTTCCAGGGGCCCAAAACACAAGATTTATGGAATGGTTAAAAGTGCATGAAAATGGCCAATTTACTCACTCTGAGTTCTCAAAAAGGGTTTCTTCACCCCGGGAAGTTAATTAAATACCATTTGGAGGCATTTAATGTTAGAGCAAAAACGGCTGATTTTCGACAAGAGATAACACCCCCCCATTACGTCATGCTTCAGAAATGTGGAAAATGGTCCGTTTTCAAATGTTTTATTTTTGAACGTCAGTTCACATTTGTAGGTGGATCATCAGTGTTAGAGCTAAAATTAGCATGTTTAAAGTGATTTTCATGCTTCCAGGGGCCCAAAACACAAGATTTATGGAATGGTTAAAAGTGCATGAAAATGGCCAATTTACTCACTCTGAGTTCTCAAAAAGGGTTTCTTCACCCCGGGAAGTTAATTAAATACCATTTGGAGGCATTTAATGTTAGAGCAAAAACGGCTGATTTTCGACAAAAGAGATAACACCCCCCCATTACGTCATGCTTCAGAAATGTGGAAAATGGTCCGTTTTCAAATGTTTTATTTTTGAACGTCAGTTCACATTTGTAGGTGGATCATCAGTGTTAGAGCTAAAATTAGCATGTTTAAAGTGATTTTCATGCTTCCAGGGGCCCAAAACACAAGATTTATGGAATGGTTAAAAGTGCATGAAAATGGCCAATTTACTCACTCTGAGTTCTCAAAAAGGGTTTCTTCACCCCGGGAAGTTAATTAAATACCATTTGGAGGCATTTAATGTTCGAGAAAAAACGGCTGATTTTCGACAAAAGAGATAACACCCCCCCATTACGTCATGCTTCAGAAATGTGGAAAATGGTCCGTTTTCAAATGTTTCATTTTTGAACGTCAGTTCACATTTGTAGGTGGATCATCAGTGTTAGAGCTAAAATTAGCATGTTTAAAGTGATTTTCATGCTTCCAGGGGCCCAAAACACAAGATTTATGGAATGGTTAAAAGTGCATGAAAATGGCCAATTTACTCACTCTGAGTTCTCAAAAAGGGTTTCTTCACCCCGGGAAGTTAATTAAATACCATTTGGAGGCATTTAATGTTCGAGCAAAAACGGCTGATTTTCGACAAAAGAGATAACACCCCCCCCATTACGTCATGCTTCAAAAATGTGGAAAATGGTCCGTTTTCAAATGTTATATTTTTGAACGTAAGTTCACATTTGTAGGTGGATCATCAGTGTTAGAGCTAAAATTAGCATGTTTAAAGTGATTTTCATGCTTCCAGGGGCTCGGGAAGTGAAATAAATGCCATTTGGAGGCATTTAATGTTCGAGCAAAAACGGCTGATTTTCGACAAAAGAGATAACACCCCCCCATTACGTCATGCTTCAGAAATGTGGAAAATGGTCCGTTTTCAAATGTTTTATTTTTGAACGTCAGTTCACATTTGTAGGTGGATCATCAGTGTTAGAGCTAAAATTAGCATGTTTAAAGTGATTTTCATGCTTCCAGGGGCCCAAAACACAAGATTTATGGAATGGTTAAAAGTGCATGAAAATGGCCAATTTACTCACTCTGAGTTCTCAAAAAGGGTTTCTTCACCCCGGGAAGTTAATTAAATACCATTTGGAGGCATTTAATGTTAGAGCAAAAACGGCTGATTTTCGACAAAAGAGATAACACCCCCCCATTACGTCATGCTTCAGAAATGTGGAAAATGGTCCGTTTTCAAATGTTTTATTTTTGAACGTCAGTTCACATTTGTAGGTGGATCATCAGTGTTAGAGCTAAAATTAGCATGTTTAAAGTGATTTTCATGCTTCCAGGGGCTCGGGAAGTTAATTAAATACCATTTGGAGGCATTTAATGTTCTTGCAAAAACGGCTGATTTTCGACAAAAGAGATAACACCCCCCCATTACGTCATGCTTCAGAAATGTGGAAAATGGTCCGTTTCCAAATGTTTTATTTTTGAACGTCAGATCACATTTGTAGGTGGATCATCAGTGTTAGAGCTAAAATTAGCATGTTTAAAGTGATTTTCATGCTTCCAGGGGCCCAAAACACAAGATTTATGGAATGGTTAAAAGTGCATGAAAATGGCCAATTTACTCACTCTGAGTTCTCAAAAAGGGTTTCTTCACCCCGGGAAGTTAATTAAATACCATTTGGAGGCATTTAATGTTAGAGCAAAAACGGCTGATTTTCGACAAAAGAGATAACACCCCCCCATTACGTCATGCTTCAGAAATGTGGAAAATGGTCCGTTTTCAAATGTTTTATTTTTGAACGTCAGTTCACATTTGTAGGTGGATCATCAGTGTTAGAGCTAACATTAGCATGTTTAAAGTGATTTTCATGCTTCCAGGGGCCCAAAACACAAGATTTATGGAATGGTTAAAAGTGCATGAAAATGGCCAATTTACTCACTCTGAGTTCTCAAAAAGGGTTTCTTCACCCCGGGAAGTTAATTAAATACCATTTGGAGGCATTTAATGTTAGAGCAAAAACGGCTGATTTTCGACAAGAGATAACACCCCCCCATTACGTCATGCTTCAGAAATGTGGAAAATGGTCCGTTTTCAAATGTTTTATTTTTGAACGTCAGTTCACATTTGTAGGTGGATCATCAGTGTTAGAGCTAAAATTAGCATGTTTAAAGTGATTTTCATGCTTCCAGGGGCCCAAAACACAAGATTTATGGAATGGTTAAAAGTGCATGAAAATGGCCAATTTACTCACTCTGAGTTCTCAAAAAGGGTTTCTTCACCCCGGGAAGTTAATTAAATACCATTTGGAGGCATTTAATGTTAGAGCAAAAACGGCTGATTTTCGACAAAAGAGATAACACCCCCCCATTACGTCATGCTTCAGAAATGTGGAAAATGGTCCGTTTTCAAATGTTTTATTTTTGAACGTCAGTTCACATTTGTAGGTGGATCATCAGTGTTAGAGCTAAAATTAGCATGTTTAAAGTGATTTTCATGCTTCCAGGGGCCCAAAACACAAGATTTATGGAATGGTTAAAAGTGCATGAAAATGGCCAATTTACTCACTCTGAGTTCTCAAAAAGGGTTTCTTCACCCCGGGAAGTTAATTAAATACCATTTGGAGGCATTTAATGTTCGAGAAAAAACGGCTGATTTTCGACAAAAGAGATAACACCCCCCCCCATTACGTCATGCTTCAGAAATGTGGAAAATGGTCCGTTTTCAAATGTTTCATTTTTGAACGTCAGTTCACATTTGTAGGTGGATCATCAGTGTTAGAGCTAAAATTAGCATGTTTAAAGTGATTTTCATGCTTCCAGGGGCCCAAAACACAAGATTTATGGAATGGTTAAAAGTGCATGAAAATGGCCAATTTACTCACTCTGAGTTCTCAAAAAGGGTTTCTTCACCCCGGGAAGTTAATTAAATACCATTTGGAGGCATTTAATGTTCGAGCAAAAACGGCTGATTTTCGACAAAAGAGATAACACCCCCCCCATTACGTCATGCTTCAAAAATGTGGAAAATGGTCCGTTTTCAAATGTTATATTTTTGAACGTAAGTTCACATTTGTAGGTGGATCATCAGTGTTAGAGCTAAAATTAGCATGTTTAAAGTGATTTTCATGCTTCCAGGGGCTCGGGAAGTGAAATAAATGCCATTTGGAGGCATTTAATGTTTGAGCAAAAACGGCTGATTTTCGACAAAAGAGATAACACCCCCCCATTACGTCATGCTTCAGAAATGTGGAAAATGGTCCGTTTTCAAATGTTTTATTTTTGAACGTCAGTTCACATTTGTAGGTGGATCATCAGTGTTAGAGCTAAAATTAGCATGTTTAAAGTGATTTTCATGCTTCCAGGGGCCCAAAACACAAGATTTATGGAATGGTTAAAAGTGCATGAAAATGGCCAATTTACTCACTCTGAGTTCTCAAAAAGGGTTTCTTCACCCCGGGAAGTTAATTAAATACCATTTGGAGGCATTTAATGTTAGAGCAAAAACGGCTGATTTTCGACAAAAGAGATAACACCCCCCCATTACGTCATGCTTCAGAAATGTGGAAAATGGTCCGTTTTCAAATGTTTTATTTTTGAACGTCAGTTCACATTTGTAGGTGGATCATCAGTGTTAGAGCTAAAATTAGCATGTTTAAAGTGATTTTCATGCTTCCAGGGGCTCGGGAAGTTAATTAAATACCATTTGGAGGCATTTAATGTTCTTGCAAAAACGGCTGATTTTCGACAAAAGAGATAACACCCCCCCATTACGTCATGCTTCAGAAATGTGGAAAATGGTCCGTTTCCAAATGTTTTATTTTTGAACGTCAGATCACATTTGTAGGTGGATCATCAGTGTTAGAGCTAAAATTAGCATGTTTAAAGTGATTTTCATGCTTCCAGGGGCCCAAAACACAAGATTTATGGAATGGTTAAAAGTGCATGAAAATGGCCAATTTACTCACTCTGAGTTCTCAAAAAGGGTTTCTTCACCCCGGGAAGTTAATTAAATACCATTTGGAGGCATTTAATGTTAGAGCAAAAACGGCTGATTTTCGACAAAAGAGATAACACCCCCCCATTACGTCATGCTTCAGAAATGTGGAAAATGGTCCGTTTTCAAATGTTTTATTTTTGAACGTCAGTTCACATTTGTAGGTGGATCATCAGTGTTAGAGCTAACATTAGCATGTTTAAAGTGATTTTCATGCTTCCAGGGGCCCAAAACACAAGATTTATGGAATGGTTAAAAGTGCATGAAAATGGCCAATTTACTCACTCTGAGTTCTCAAAAAGGGTTTCTTCACCCCGGGAAGTTAATTAAATACCATTTGGAGGCATTTAATGTTAGAGCAAAAACGGCTGATTTTCGACAAGAGATAACACCCCCCCATTACGTCATGCTTCAGAAATGTGGAAAATGGTCCGTTTTCAAATGTTTTATTTTTGAACGTCAGTTCACATTTGTAGGTGGATCATCAGTGTTAGAGCTAAAATTAGCATGTTTAAAGTGATTTTCATGCTTCCAGGGGCCCAAAACACAAGATTTATGGAATGGTTAAAAGTGCATGAAAATGGCCAATTTACTCACTCTGAGTTCTCAAAAAGGGTTTCTTCACCCCGGGAAGTTAATTAAATACCATTTGGAGGCATTTAATGTTAGAGCAAAAACGGCTGATTTTCGACAAAAGAGATAACACCCCCCCATTACGTCATGCTTCAGAAATGTGGAAAATGGTCCGTTTTCAAATGTTTTATTTTTGAACGTCAGTTCACATTTGTAGGTGGATCATCAGTGTTAGAGCTAAAATTAGCATGTTTAAAGTGATTTTCATGCTTCCAGGGGCCCAAAACACAAGATTTATGGAATGGTTAAAAGTGCATGAAAATGGCCAATTTACTCACTCTGAGTTCTCAAAAAGGGTTTCTTCACCCCGGGAAGTTAATTAAATACCATTTGGAGGCATTTAATGTTTGAGAAAAAACGGCTGATTTTCGACAAAAGAGATAACACCCCCCCCCATTACGTCATGCTTCAGAAATGTGGAAAATGGTCCGTTTTCAAATGTTTCATTTTTGAACGTCAGTTCACATTTGTAGGTGGATCATCAGTGTTAGAGCTAAAATTAGCATGTTTAAAGTGATTTTCATGCTTCCAGGGGCCCAAAACACAAGATTTATGGAATGGTTAAAAGTGCATGAAAATGGCCAATTTACTCACTCTGAGTTCTCAAAAAGGGTTTCTTCACCCCGGGAAGTTAATTAAATACCATTTGGAGGCATTTAATGTTCGAGCAAAAACGGCTGATTTTCGACAAAAGAGATAACACCCCCCCCATTACGTCATGCTTCAAAAATGTGGAAAAGGTCCGTTTTCAAATGTTATATTTTTGAACGTAAGTTCACATTTGTAGGTGGATCATCAGTGTTAGAGCTAAAATTAGCATGTTTAAAGTGATTTTCATGCTTCCAGGGGCTCGGGAAGTGAAATAAATGCCATTTGGAGGCATTTAATGTTCGAGCAAAAACGGCTGATTTTCGACAAAAGAGATAACACCCCCCCATTACGTCATGCTTCAGAAATGTGGAAAATGGTCCGTTTTCAAATGTTTTATTTTTGAACGTCAGTTCACATTTGTAGGTGGATCATCAGTGTTAGAGCTAAAATTAGCATGTTTAAAGTGATTTTCATGCTTCCAGGGGCCCAAAACACAAGATTTATGGAATGGTTAAAAGTGCATGAAAATGGCCAATTTACTCACTCTGAGTTCTCAAAAAGGGTTTCTTCACCCCGGGAAGTTAATTAAATACCATTTGGAGGCATTTAATGTTAGAGCAAAAACGGCTGATTTTCGACAAAAGAGATAACACCCCCCCATTACGTCATGCTTCAGAAATGTGGAAAATGGTCCGTTTTCAAATGTTTTATTTTTGAACGTCAGTTCACATTTGTAGGTGGATCATCAGTGTTAGAGCTAAAATTAGCATGTTTAAAGTGATTTTCATGCTTCCAGGGGCTCGGGAAGTTAATTAAATACCATTTGGAGGCATTTAATGTTCTTGCAAAAACGGCTGATTTTCGACAAAAGAGATAACACCCCCCCATTACGTCATGCTTCAGAAATGTGGAAAATGGTCCGTTTCCAAATGTTTTATTTTTGAACGTCAGATCACATTTGTAGGTGGATCATCAGTGTTAGAGCTAAAATTAGCATGTTTAAAGTGATTTTCATGCTTCCAGGGGCCCAAAACACAAGATTTATGGAATGGTTAAAAGTGCATGAAAATGGCCAATTTACTCACTCTGAGTTCTCAAAAAGGGTTTCTTCACCCCGGGAAGTTAATTAAATACCATTTGGAGGCATTTAATGTTAGAGCAAAAACGGCTGATTTTCGACAAAAGAGATAACACCCCCCCATTACGTCATGCTTCAGAAATGTGGAAAATGGTCCGTTTTCAAATGTTTTATTTTTGAACGTCAGTTCACATTTGTAGGTGGATCATCAGTGTTAGAGCTAACATTAGCATGTTTAAAGTGATTTTCATGCTTCCAGGGGCCCAAAACACAAGATTTATGGAATGGTTAAAAGTGCATGAAAATGGCCAATTTACTCACTCTGAGTTCTCAAAAAGGGTTTCTTCACCCCGGGAAGTTAATTAAATACCATTTGGAGGCATTTAATGTTAGAGCAAAAACGGCTGATTTTCGACAAGAGATAACACCCCCCCATTACGTCATGCTTCAGAAATGTGGAAAATGGTCCGTTTTCAAATGTTTTATTTTTGAACGTCAGTTCACATTTGTAGGTGGATCATCAGTGTTAGAGCTAAAATTAGCATGTTTAAAGTGATTTTCATGCTTCCAGGGGCCCAAAACACAAGATTTATGGAATGGTTAAAAGTGCATGAAAATGGCCAATTTACTCACTCTGAGTTCTCAAAAAGGGTTTCTTCACCCCGGGAAGTTAATTAAATACCATTTGGAGGCATTTAATGTTAGAGCAAAAACGGCTGATTTTCGACAAAAGAGATAACACCCCCCCATTACGTCATGCTTCAGAAATGTGGAAAATGGTCCGTTTTCAAATGTTTTATTTTTGAACGTCAGTTCACATTTGTAGGTGGATCATCAGTGTTAGAGCTAAAATTAGCATGTTTAAAGTGATTTTCATGCTTCCAGGGGCTCGGGAAGTTAATTAAATACCATTTGGAGGCATTTAATGTTCTTGCAAAAACGGCTGATTTTCGACAAAAGAGATAACACCCCCCCATTACGTCATGCTTCAGAAATGTGGAAAATGGTCCGTTTCCAAATGTTTTATTTTTGAACGTCAGATCACATTTGTAGGTGGATCATCAGTGTTAGAGCTAAAATTAGCATGTTTAAAGTGATTTTCATGCTTCCAGGGGCCCAAAACACAAGATTTATGGAATGGTTAAAAGTGCATGAAAATGGCCAATTTACTCACTCTGAGTTCTCAAAAAGGGTTTCTTCACCCCGGGAAGTTAATTAAATACCATTTGGAGGCATTTAATGTTAGAGCAAAAACGGCTGATTTTCGACAAAAGAGATAACACCCCCCCATTACGTCATGCTTCAGAAATGTGGAAAATGGTCCGTTTTCAAATGTTTTATTTTTGAACGTCAGTTCACATTTGTAGGTGGATCATCAGTGTTAGAGCTAACATTAGCATGTTTAAAGTGATTTTCATGCTTCCAGGGGCCCAAAACACAAGATTTATGGAATGGTTAAAAGTGCATGAAAATGGCCAATTTACTCACTCTGAGTTCTCAAAAAGGGTTTCTTCACCCCGGGAAGTTAATTAAATACCATTTGGAGGCATTTAATGTTAGAGCAAAAACGGCTGATTTTCGACAAGAGATAACACCCCCCCATTACGTCATGCTTCAGAAATGTGGAAAATGGTCCGTTTTCAAATGTTTTATTTTTGAACGTCAGTTCACATTTGTAGGTGGATCATCAGTGTTAGAGCTAAAATTAGCATGTTTAAAGTGATTTTCATGCTTCCAGGGGCCCAAAACACAAGATTTATGGAATGGTTAAAAGTGCATGAAAATGGCCAATTTACTCACTCTGAGTTCTCAAAAAGGGTTTCTTCACCCCGGGAAGTTAATTAAATACCATTTGGAGGCATTTAATGTTAGAGCAAAAACGGCTGATTTTCGACAAAAGAGATAACACCCCCCCATTACGTCATGCTTCAGAAATGTGGAAAATGGTCCGTTTTCAAATGTTTTATTTTTGAACGTCAGTTCACATTTGTAGGTGGATCATCAGTGTTAGAGCTAAAATTAGCATGTTTAAAGTGATTTTCATGCTTCCAGGGGCCCAAAACACAAGATTTATGGAATGGTTAAAAGTGCATGAAAATGGCCAATTTACTCACTCTGAGTTCTCAAAAAGGGTTTCTTCACCCCGGGAAGTTAATTAAATACCATTTGGAGGCATTTAATGTTCGAGAAAAAACGGCTGATTTTCGACAAAAGAGATAACACCCCCCCCCATTACGTCATGCTTCAGAAATGTGGAAAATGGTCCGTTTTCAAATGTTTCATTTTTGAACGTCAGTTCACATTTGTAGGTGGATCATCAGTGTTAGAGCTAAAATTAGCATGTTTAAAGTGATTTTCATGCTTCCAGGGGCCCAAAACACAAGATTTATGGAATGGTTAAAAGTGCATGAAAATGGCCAATTTACTCACTCTGAGTTCTCAAAAAGGGTTTCTTCACCCCGGGAAGTTAATTAATTACCATTTGGAGGCATTTAATGTTCGAGCAAAAACGGCTGATTTTCGACAAAAGAGATAACACCCCCCCCATTACGTCATGCTTCAAAAATGTGGAAAATGGTCCGTTTTCAAATGTTATATTTTTGAACGTAAGTTCACATTTGTAGGTGGATCATCAGTGTTAGAGCTAAAATTAGCATGTTTAAAGTGATTTTCATGCTTCCAGGGGCTCGGGAAGTGAAATAAATGCCATTTGGAGGCATTTAATGTTCGAGCAAAAACGGCTGATTTTCGACAAAAGAGATAACACCCCCCCATTACGTCATGCTTCAGAAATGTGGAAAATGGTCCGTTTTCAAATGTTTTATTTTTGAACGTCAGTTCACATTTGTAGGTGGATCATCAGTGTTAGAGCTAAAATTAGCATGTTTAAAGTGATTTTCATGCTTCCAGGGGCCCAAAACACAAGATTTATGGAATGGTTAAAAGTGCATGAAAATGGCCAATTTACTCACTCTGAGTTCTCAAAAAGGGTTTCTTCACCCCGGGAAGTTAATTAAATACCATTTGGAGGCATTTAATGTTAGAGCAAAAACGGCTGATTTTCGACAAAAGAGATAACACCCCCCCATTACGTCATGCTTCAGAAATGTGGAAAATGGTCCGTTTTCAAATGTTTTATTTTTGAACGTCAGTTCACATTTGTAGGTGGATCATCAGTGTTAGAGCTAAAATTAGCATGTTTAAAGTGATTTTCATGCTTCCAGGGGCTCGGGAAGTTAATTAAATACCATTTGGAGGCATTTAATGTTCTTGCAAAAACGGCTGATTTTCGACAAAAGAGATAACACCCCCCCATTACGTCATGCTTCAGAAATGTGGAAAATGGTCCGTTTCCAAATGTTTTATTTTTGAACGTCAGATCACATTTGTAGGTGGATCATCAGTGTTAGAGCTAAAATTAGCATGTTTAAAGTGATTTTCATGCTTCCAGGGGCCCAAAACACAAGATTTATGGAATGGTTAAAAGTGCATGAAAATGGCCAATTTACTCACTCTGAGTTCTCAAAAAGGGTTTCTTCACCCCGGGAAGTTAATTAAATACCATTTGGAGGCATTTAATGTTAGAGCAAAAACGGCTGATTTTCGACAAAAGAGATAACACCCCCCCATTACGTCATGCTTCAGAAATGTGGAAAATGGTCCGTTTTCAAATGTTTTATTTTTGAACGTCAGTTCACATTTGTAGGTGGATCATCAGTGTTAGAGCTAACATTAGCATGTTTAAAGTGATTTTCATGCTTCCAGGGGCCCAAAACACAAGATTTATGGAATGGTTAAAAGTGCATGAAAATGGCCAATTTACTCACTCTGAGTTCTCAAAAAGGGTTTCTTCACCCCGGGAAGTTAATTAAATACCATTTGGAGGCATTTAATGTTAGAGCAAAAACGGCTGATTTTCGACAAGAGATAACACCCCCCCATTACGTCATGCTTCAGAAATGTGGAAAATGGTCCGTTTTCAAATGTTTTATTTTTGAACGTCAGTTCACATTTGTAGGTGGATCATCAGTGTTAGAGCTAAAATTAGCATGTTTAAAGTGATTTTCATGCTTCCAGGGGCCCAAAACACAAGATTTATGGAATGGTTAAAAGTGCATGAAAATGGCCAATTTACTCACTCTGAGTTCTCAAAAAGGGTTTCTTCACCCCGGGAAGTTAATTAAATACCATTTGGAGGCATTTAATGTTAGAGCAAAAACGGCTGATTTTCGACAAAAGAGATAACACCCCCCCATTACGTCATGCTTCAGAAATGTGGAAAATGGTCCGTTTTCAAATGTTTTATTTTTGAACGTCAGTTCACATTTGTAGGTGGATCATCAGTGTTAGAGCTAAAATTAGCATGTTTAAAGTGATTTTCATGCTTCCAGGGGCCCAAAACACAAGATTTATGGAATGGTTAAAAGTGCATGAAAATGGCCAATTTACTCACTCTGAGTTCTCAAAAAGGGTTTCTTCACCCCGGGAAGTTAATTAAATACCATTTGGAGGCATTTAATGTTCGAGAAAAAACGGCTGATTTTCGACAAAAGAGATAACACCCCCCCCATTACGTCATGCTTCAGAAATGTGGAAAATGGTCCGTTTTCAAATGTTTCATTTTTGAACGTCAGTTCACATTTGTAGGTGGATCATCAGTGTTAGAGCTAAAATTAGCATGTTTAAAGTGATTTTCATGCTTCCAGGGGCCCAAAACACAAGATTTATGGAATGGTTAAAAGTGCATGAAAATGGCCAATTTACTCACTCTGAGTTCTCAAAAAGGGTTTCTTCACCCCGGGAAGTTAATTAAATACCATTTGGAGGCATTTAATGTTCGAGCAAAAACGGCTGATTTTCGACAAAAGAGATAACACCCCCCCCATTACGTCATGCTTCAAAAATGTGGAAAATGGTCCGTTTTCAAATGTTATATTTTTGAACGTAAGTTCACATTTGTAGGTGGATCATCAGTGTTAGAGCTAAAATTAGCATGTTTAAAGTGATTTTCATGCTTCCAGGGGCTCGGGAAGTGAAATAAATGCCATTTGGAGGCATTTAATGTTCGAGCAAAAACGGCTGATTTTCGACAAAAGAGATAACACCCCCCCATTACGTCATGCTTCAGAAATGTGGAAAATGGTCCGTTTTCAAATGTTTTATTTTTGAACGTCAGTTCACATTTGTAGGTGGATCATCAGTGTTAGAGCTAAAATTAGCATGTTTAAAGTGATTTTCATGCTTCCAGGGGCCCAAAACACAAGATTTATGGAATGGTTAAAAGTGCATGAAAATGGCCAATTTACTCACTCTGAGTTCTCAAAAAGGGTTTCTTCACCCCGGGAAGTTAATTAAATACCATTTGGAGGCATTTAATGTTAGAGCAAAAACGGCTGATTTTCGACAAAAGAGATAACACCCCCCCATTACGTCATGCTTCAGAAATGTGGAAAATGGTCCGTTTTCAAATGTTTTATTTTTGAACGTCAGTTCACATTTGTAGGTGGATCATCAGTGTTAGAGCTAAAATTAGCATGTTTAAAGTGATTTTCATGCTTCCAGGGGCTCGGGAAGTTAATTAAATACCATTTGGAGGCATTTAATGTTCTTGCAAAAACGGCTGATTTTCGACAAAAGAGATAACACCCCCCCATTACGTCATGCTTCAGAAATGTGGAAAATGGTCCGTTTCCAAATGTTTTATTTTTGAACGTCAGATCACATTTGTAGGTGGATCATCAGTGTTAGAGCTAAAATTAGCATGTTTAAAGTGATTTTCATGCTTCCAGGGGCCCAAAACACAAGATTTATGGAATGGTTAAAAGTGCATGAAAATGGCCAATTTACTCACTCTGAGTTCTCAAAAAGGGTTTCTTCACCCCGGGAAGTTAATTAAATACCATTTGGAGGCATTTAATGTTCGAGCAAAAACGGCTGATTTTCGACAAAAGAGATAACACCCCCCCATTACGTCATGCTTCAGAAATGTGGAAAATGGTCCGTTTTCAAATGTTTTATTTTTGAACGTCAGTTCACATTTGTAGGTGGATCATCAGTGTTAGAGCTAACATTAGCATGTTTAAAGTGATTTTCATGCTTCCAGGGGCCCAAAACACAAGATTTATGGAATGGTTAAAAGTGCATGAAAATGGCCAATTTACTCACTCTGAGTTCTCAAAAAGGGTTTCTTCACCCCGGGAAGTTAATTAAATACCATTTGGAGGCATTTAATGTTAGAGCAAAAACGGCTGATTTTCGACAAGAGACAACACCCCCCCATTACGTCATGCTTCAGAAATGTGGAAAATGGTCCGTTTTCAAATGTTTTATTTTTGAATGTCAGTTCACATTTGTAGGTGGATCATCAGTGTTAGAGCTAAAATTAGCATGTTTAAAGTGATTTTCATGCTTCCAGGGGCCCAAAACACAAGATTTATGGAATGGTTAAAAGTGCATGAAAATGGCCAATTTACTCACTCTGAGTTCTCAAAAAGGGTTTCTTCACCCCGGGAAGTTAATTAAATACCATTTGGAGGCATTTAATGTTAGAGCAAAAACGGCTGATTTTCGACAAAAGAGATAACACCCCCCCATTACGTCATGCTTCAGAAATGTGGAAAATGGTCCGTTTTCAAATGTTTTATTTTTGAACGTCAGTTCACATTTGTAGGTGGATCATCAGTGTTAGAGCTAAAATTAGCATGTTTAAAGTGATTTTCATGCTTCCAGGGGCCCAAAACACAAGATTTATGGAATGGTTAAAAGTGCATGAAAATGGCCAATTTACTCACTCTGAGTTCTCAAAAAGGGTTTCTTCACCCCGGGAAGTTAATTAAATACCATTTGGAGGCATTTAATGTTCGAGAAAAAACGGCTGATTTTCGACAAAAGAGATAACACCCCCCCCCATTACGTCATGCTTCAGAAATGTGGAAAATGGTCCGTTTTCAAATGTTTCATTTTTGAACGTCAGTTCACATTTGTAGGTGGATCATCAGTGTTAGAGCTAAAATTAGCATGTTTAAAGTGATTTTCATGCTTCCAGGGGCCCAAAACACAAGATTTATGGAATGGTTAAAAGTGCATGAAAATGGCCAATTTACTCACTCTGAGTTCTCAAAAAGGGTTTCTTCACCCCGGGAAGTTAATTAAATACCATTTGGAGGCATTTAATGTTCGAGCAAAAACGGCTGATTTTCGACAAAAGAGATAACACCCCCCCCATTACGTCATGCTTCAAAAATGTGGAAAATGGTCCGTTTTCAAATGTTATATTTTTGAACGTAAGTTCACATTTGTAGGTGGATCATCAGTGTTAGAGCTAAAATTAGCATGTTTAAAGTGATTTTCATGCTTCCAGGGGCTCGGGAAGTGAAATAAATGCCATTTGGAGGCATTTAATGTTTGAGCAAAAACGGCTGATTTTCGACAAAAGAGATAACACCCCCCCATTACGTCATGCTTCAGAAATGTGGAAAATGGTCCGTTTTCAAATGTTTTATTTTTGAACGTCAGTTCACATTTGTAGGTGGATCATCAGTGTTAGAGCTAAAATTAGCATGTTTAAAGTGATTTTCATGCTTCCAGGGGCCCAAAACACAAGATTTATGGAATGGTTAAAAGTGCATGAAAATGGCCAATTTACTCACTCTGAGTTCTCAAAAAGGGTTTCTTCACCCCGGGAAGTTAATTAAATACCATTTGGAGGCATTTAATGTTAGAGCAAAAACGGCTGATTTTCGACAAAAGAGATAACACCCCCCCATTACGTCATGCTTCAGAAATGTGGAAAATGGTCCGTTTTCAAATGTTTTATTTTTGAACGTCAGTTCACATTTGTAGGTGGATCATCAGTGTTAGAGCTAAAATTAGCATGTTTAAAGTGATTTTCATGCTTCCAGGGGCTCGGGAAGTTAATTAAATACCATTTGGAGGCATTTAATGTTCTTGCAAAAACGGCTGATTTTCGACAAAAGAGATAACACCCCCCCATTACGTCATGCTTCAGAAATGTGGAAAATGGTCCGTTTCCAAATGTTTTATTTTTGAACGTCAGATCACATTTGTAGGTGGATCATCAGTGTTAGAGCTAAAATTAGCATGTTTAAAGTGATTTTCATGCTTCCAGGGGCCCAAAACACAAGATTTATGGAATGGTTAAAAGTGCATGAAAATGGCCAATTTACTCACTCTGAGTTCTCAAAAAGGGTTTCTTCACCCCGGGAAGTTAATTAAATACCATTTGGAGGCATTTAATGTTAGAGCAAAAACGGCTGATTTTCGACAAAAGAGATAACACCCCCCCATTACGTCATGCTTCAGAAATGTGGAAAATGGTCCGTTTTCAAATGTTTTATTTTTGAACGTCAGTTCACATTTGTAGGTGGATCATCAGTGTTAGAGCTAACATTAGCATGTTTAAAGTGATTTTCATGCTTCCAGGGGCCCAAAACACAAGATTTATGGAATGGTTAAAAGTGCATGAAAATGGCCAATTTACTCACTCTGAGTTCTCAAAAAGGGTTTCTTCACCCCGG
Organism: Lissotriton vulgaris; assembly: GCF_964263255.1. Classification (NCBI taxonomy): domain Eukaryota; kingdom Metazoa; phylum Chordata; class Amphibia; order Caudata; family Salamandridae; genus Lissotriton; species Lissotriton vulgaris. The sequence goes on along the minus strand of NW_028248558.1, from coordinate 13,707 downwards.
GAAGTTAATTAAATACCATTTGGAGGCATTTAATGTTAGAGCAAAAACGGCTGATTTTCGACAAGAGATAACACCCCCCCATTACGTCATGCTTCAGAAATGTGGAAAATGGTCCGTTTTCAAATGTTTTATTTTTGAACGTCAGTTCACATTTGTAGGTGGATCATCAGTGTTAGAGCTAAAATTAGCATGTTTAAAGTGATTTTCATGCTTCCAGGGGCCCAAAACACAAGATTTATGGAATGGTTAAAAGTGCATGAAAATGGCCAATTTACTCACTCTGAGTTCTCAAAAAGGGTTTCTTCACCCCGGGAAGTTAATTAAATACCATTTGGAGGCATTTAATGTTAGAGCAAAAACGGCTGATTTTCGACAAAAGAGATAACACCCCCCCATTACGTCATGCTTCAGAAATGTGGAAAATGGTCCGTTTTCAAATGTTTTATTTTTGAACGTCAGTTCACATTTGTAGGTGGATCATCAGTGTTAGAGCTAAAATTAGCATGTTTAAAGTGATTTTCATGCTTCCAGGGGCCCAAAACACAAGATTTATGGAATGGTTAAAAGTGCATGAAAATGGCCAATTTACTCACTCTGAGTTCTCAAAAAGGGTTTCTTCACCCCGGGAAGTTAATTAAATACCATTTGGAGGCATTTAATGTTTGAGAAAAAACGGCTGATTTTCGACAAAAGAGATAACACCCCCCCCCATTACGTCATGCTTCAGAAATGTGGAAAATGGTCCGTTTTCAAATGTTTCATTTTTGAACGTCAGTTCACATTTGTAGGTGGATCATCAGTGTTAGAGCTAAAATTAGCATGTTTAAAGTGATTTTCATGCTTCCAGGGGCCCAAAACACAAGATTTATGGAATGGTTAAAAGTGCTTGAAAATGGCCAATTTACTCACTCTGAGTTCTCAAAAAGGGTTTCTTCACCCCGGGAAGTTAATTAAATACCATTTGGAGGCATTTAATGTTCGAGCAAAAACGGCTGATTTTCGACAAAAGAGATAACACCCCCCCCATTACGTCATGCTTCAAAAATGTGGAAAATGGTCCGTTTTCAAATGTTATATTTTTGAACGTAAGTTCACATTTGTAGGTGGATCATCAGTGTTAGAGCTAAAATTAGCATGTTTAAAGTGATTTTCATGCTTCCAGGGGCTCGGGAAGTGAAATAAATGCCATTTGGAGGCATTTAATGTTCGAGCAAAAACGGCTGATTTTCGACAAAAGAGATAACACCCCCCCATTACGTCATGCTTCAGAAATGTGGAAAATGGTCCGTTTTCAAATGTTTTATTTTTGAACGTCAGTTCACATTTGTAGGTGGATCATCAGTGTTAGAGCTAAAATTAGCATGTTTAAAGTGATTTTCATGCTTCCAGGGGCCCAAAACACAAGATTTATGGAATGGTTAAAAGTGCATGAAAATGGCCAATTTACTCACTCTGAGTTCTCAAAAAGGGTTTCTTCACCCCGGGAAGTTAATTAAATACCATTTGGAGGCATTTAATGTTAGAGCAAAAACGGCTGATTTTCGACAAAAGAGATAACACCCCCCCATTACGTCATGCTTCAGAAATGTGGAAAATGGTCCGTTTTCAAATGTTTTATTTTTGAACGTCAGTTCACATTTGTAGGTGGATCATCAGTGTTAGAGCTAAAATTAGCATGTTTAAAGTGATTTTCATGCTTCCAGGGGCTCGGGAAGTTAATTAAATACCATTTGGAGGCATTTAATGTTCTTGCAAAAACGGCTGATTTTCGACAAAAGAGATAACACCCCCCCATTACGTCATGCTTCAGAAATGTGGAAAATGGTCCGTTTCCAAATGTTTTATTTTTGAACGTCAGATCACATTTGTAGGTGGATCATCAGTGTTAGAGCTAAAATTAGCATGTTTAAAGTGATTTTCATGCTTCCAGGGGCCCAAAACACAAGATTTATGGAATGGTTAAAAGTGCATGAAAATGGCCAATTTACTCACTCTGAGTTCTCAAAAAGGGTTTCTTCACCCCGGGAAGTTAATTAAATACCATTTGGAGGCATTTAATGTTAGAGCAAAAACGGCTGATTTTCGACAAAAGAGATAACACCCCCCCATTACGTCATGCTTCAGAAATGTGGAAAATGGTCCGTTTTCAAATGTTTTATTTTTGAACGTCAGTTCACATTTGTAGGTGGATCATCAGTGTTAGAGCTAACATTAGCATGTTTAAAGTGATTTTCATGCTTCCAGGGGCCCAAAACACAAGATTTATGGAATGGTTAAAAGTGCATGAAAATGGCCAATTTACTCACTCTGAGTTCTCAAAAAGGGTTTCTTCACCCCGGGAAGTTAATTAAATACCATTTGGAGGCATTTAATGTTAGAGCAAAAACGGCTGATTTTCGACAAGAGATAACACCCCCCCATTACGTCATGCTTCAGAAATGTGGAAAATGGTCCGTTTTCAAATGTTTTATTTTTGAACGTCAGTTCACATTTGTAGGTGGATCATCAGTGTTAGAGCTAAAATTAGCATGTTTAAAGTGATTTTCATGCTTCCAGGGGCCCAAAACACAAGATTTATGGAATGGTTAAAAGTGCATGAAAATGGCCAATTTACTCACTCTGAGTTCTCAAAAAGGGTTTCTTCACCCCGGGAAGTTAATTAAATACCATTTGGAGGCATTTAATGTTAGAGCAAAAACGGCTGATTTTCGACAAAAGAGATAACACCCCCCCATTACGTCATGCTTCAGAAATGTGGAAAATGGTCCGTTTTCAAATGTTTTATTTTTGAACGTCAGTTCACATTTGTAGGTGGATCATCAGTGTTAGAGCTAAAATTAGCATGTTTAAAGTGATTTTCATGCTTCCAGGGGCCCAAAACACAAGATTTATGGAATGGTTAAAAGTGCATGAAAATGGCCAATTTACTCACTCTGAGTTCTCAAAAAGGGTTTCTTCACCCCGGGAAGTTAATTAAATACCATTTGGAGGCATTTAATGTTCGAGAAAAAACGGCTGATTTTCGACAAAAGAGATAACACCCCCCCCCATTACGTCATGCTTCAGAAATGTGGAAAATGGTCCGTTTTCAAATGTTTCATTTTTGAACGTCAGTTCACATTTGTAGGTGGATCATCAGTGTTAGAGCTAAAATTAGCATGTTTAAAGTGATTTTCATGCTTCCAGGGGCCCAAAACACAAGATTTATGGAATGGTTAAAAGTGCATGAAAATGGCCAATTTACTCACTCTGAGTTCTCAAAAAGGGTTTCTTCACCCCGGGAAGTTAATTAAATACCATTTGGAGGCATTTAATGTTAGAGCAAAAACGGCTGATTTTCGACAAAAGAGATAACACCCCCCCATTACGTCATGCTTCAGAAATGTGGAAAATGGTCCGTTTTCAAATGTTTTATTTTTGAACGTCAGTTCACATTTGTAGGTGGATCATCAGTGTTAGAGCTAAAATTAGCATGTTTAAAGTGATTTTCATGCTTCCAGGGGCTCGGGAAGTTAATTAAATACCATTTGGAGGCATTTAATGTTCTTGCAAAAACGGCTGATTTTCGACAAAAGAGATAACACCCCCCCATTACGTCATGCTTCAGAAATGTGGAAAATGGTCCGTTTCCAAATGTTTTATTTTTGAACGTCAGATCACATTTGTAGGTGGATCATCAGTGTTAGAGCTAAAATTAGCATGTTTAAAGTGATTTTCATGCTTCCAGGGGCCCAAAACACAAGATTTATGGAATGGTTAAAAGTGCATGAAAATGGCCAATTTACTCACTCTGAGTTCTCAAAAAGGGTTTCTTCACCCCGGGAAGTTAATTAAATACCATTTGGAGGCATTTAATGTTAGAGCAAAAACGGCTGATTTTCGACAAAAGAGATAACACCCCCCCATTACGTCATGCTTCAGAAATGTGGAAAATGGTCCGTTTTCAAATGTTTTATTTTTGAACGTCAGTTCACATTTGTAGGTGGATCATCAGTGTTAGAGCTAACATTAGCATGTTTAAAGTGATTTTCATGCTTCCAGGGGCCCAAAACACAAGATTTATGGAATGGTTAAAAGTGCATGAAAATGGCCAATTTACTCACTCTGAGTTCTCAAAAAGGGTTTCTTCACCCCGGGAAGTTAATTAAATACCATTTGGAGGCATTTAATGTTAGAGCAAAAACGGCTGATTTTCGACAAGAGATAACACCCCCCCATTACGTCATGCTTCAGAAATGTGGAAAATGGTCCGTTTTCAAATGTTTTATTTTTGAACGTCAGTTCACATTTGTAGGTGGATCATCAGTGTTAGAGCTAAAATTAGCATGTTTAAAGTGATTTTCATGCTTCCAGGGGCCCAAAACACAAGATTTATGGAATGGTTAAAAGTGCATGAAAATGGCCAATTTACTCACTCTGAGTTCTCAAAAAGGGTTTCTTCACCCCGGGAAGTTAATTAAATACCATTTGGAGGCATTTAATGTTAGAGCAAAAACGGCTGATTTTCGACAAAAGAGATAACACCCCCCCATTACGTCATGCTTCAGAAATGTGGAAAATGGTCCGTTTTCAAATGTTTTATTTTTGAACGTCAGTTCACATTTGTAGGTGGATCATCAGTGTTAGAGCTAAAATTAGCATGTTTAAAGTGATTTTCATGCTTCCAGGGGCCCAAAACACAAGATTTATGGAATGGTTAAAAGTGCATGAAAATGGCCAATTTACTCACTCTGAGTTCTCAAAAAGGGTTTCTTCACCCCGGGAAGTTAATTAAATACCATTTGGAGGCATTTAATGTTTGAGAAAAAACGGCTGATTTTCGACAAAAGAGATAACACCCCCCCCCATTACGTCATGCTTCAGAAATGTGGAAAATGGTCCGTTTTCAAATGTTTCATTTTTGAACGTCAGTTCACATTTGTAGGTGGATCATCAGTGTTAGAGCTAAAATTAGCATGTTTAAAGTGATTTTCATGCTTCCAGGGGCCCAAAACACAAGATTTATGGAATGGTTAAAAGTGCTTGAAAATGGCCAATTTACTCACTCTGAGTTCTCAAAAAGGGTTTCTTCACCCCGGGAAGTTAATTAAATACCATTTGGAGGCATTTAATGTTCGAGCAAAAACGGCTGATTTTCGACAAAAGAGATAACACCCCCCCCATTACGTCATGCTTCAAAAATGTGGAAAATGGTCCGTTTTCAAATGTTATATTTTTGAACGTAAGTTCACATTTGTAGGTGGATCATCAGTGTTAGAGCTAAAATTAGCATGTTTAAAGTGATTTTCATGCTTCCAGGGGCTCGGGAAGTGAAATAAATGCCATTTGGAGGCATTTAATGTTCGAGCAAAAACGGCTGATTTTCGACAAAAGAGATAACACCCCCCCATTACGTCATGCTTCAGAAATGTGGAAAATGGTCCTTTTTCAAATGTTTTATTTTTGAACGTCAGTTCACATTTGTAGGTGATCATCAGTGTTAGAGCTAAAATTTAGCATGTTTAAAGTGATTTTCATGCTTCCAGGGGCCCAAAACACAAGATTTATGGAATGGTTAAAAGTGCATGAAAATGGCCAATTTACTCACTCTGAGTTCTCAAAAAGGGTTTCTTCACCCCGGGAAGTTAATTAAATACCATTTGGAGGCATTTAATGTTAGAGCAAAAACGGCTGATTTTCGACAAAAGAGATAACACCCCCCCATTACGTCATGCTTCAGAAATGTGGAAAATGGTCCGTTTTCAAATGTTTTATTTTTGAACGTCAGTTCACATTTGTAGGTGGATCATCAGTGTTAGAGCTAAAATTAGCATGTTTAAAGTGATTTTCATGCTTCCAGGGGCTCGGGAAGTTAATTAAATACCATTTGGAGGCATTTAATGTTCTTGCAAAAACGGCTGATTTTCGACAAAAGAGATAACACCCCCCCATTACGTCATGCTTCAGAAATGTGGAAAATGGTCCGTTTCCAAATGTTTTATTTTTGAACGTCAGATCACATTTGTAGGTGGATCATCAGTGTTAGAGCTAAAATTAGCATGTTTAAAGTGATTTTCATGCTTCCAGGGGCCCAAAACACAAGATTTATGGAATGGTTAAAAGTGCATGAAAATGGCCAATTTACTCACTCTGAGTTCTCAAAAAGGGTTTCTTCACCCCGGGAAGTTAATTAAATACCATTTGGAGGCATTTAATGTTAGAGCAAAAACGGCTGATTTTCGACAAAAGAGATAACACCCCCCCATTACGTCATGCTTCAGAAATGTGGAAAATGGTCCGTTTTCAAATGTTTTATTTTTGAACGTCAGTTCACATTTGTAGGTGGATCATCAGTGTTAGAGCTAACATTAGCATGTTTAAAGTGATTTTCATGCTTCCAGGGGCCCAAAACACAAGATTTATGGAATGGTTAAAAGTGCATGAAAATGGCCAATTTACTCACTCTGAGTTCTCAAAAAGGGTTTCTTCACCCCGGGAAGTTAATTAAATACCATTTGGAGGCATTTAATGTTAGAGCAAAAACGGCTGATTTTCGACAAGAGATAACACCCCCCCATTACGTCATGCTTCAGAAATGTGGAAAATGGTCCGTTTTCAAATGTTTTATTTTTGAACGTCAGTTCACATTTGTAGGTGGATCATCAGTGTTAGAGCTAAAATTAGCATGTTTAAAGTGATTTTCATGCTTCCAGGGGCCCAAAACACAAGATTTATGGAATGGTTAAAAGTGCATGAAAATGGCCAATTTACTCACTCTGAGTTCTCAAAAAGGGTTTCTTCACCCCGGGAAGTTAATTAAATACCATTTGGAGGCATTTAATGTTAGAGCAAAAACGGCTGATTTTCGACAAAAGAGATAACACCCCCCCATTACGTCATGCTTCAGAAATGTGGAAAATGGTCCGTTTTCAAATGTTTTATTTTTGAACGTCAGTTCACATTTGTAGGTGGATCATCAGTGTTAGAGCTAAAATTAGCATGTTTAAAGTGATTTTCATGCTTCCAGGGGCCCAAAACACAAGATTTATGGAATGGTTAAAAGTGCATGAAAATGGCCAATTTACTCACTCTGAGTTCTCAAAAAGGGTTTCTTCACCCCGGGAAGTTAATTAAATACCATTTGGAGGCATTTAATGTTCGAGAAAAAACGGCTGATTTTCGACAAAAGAGATAACACCCCCCCCCATTACGTCATGCTTCAGAAATGTGGAAAATGGTCCGTTTTCAAATGTTTCATTTTTGAACGTCAGTTCACATTTGTAGGTGGATCATCAGTGTTAGAGCTAAAATTAGCATGTTTAAAGTGATTTTCATGCTTCCAGGGGCCCAAAACACAAGATTTATGGAATGGTTAAAAGTGCATGAAAATGGCCAATTTACTCACTCTGAGTTCTCAAAAAGGGTTTCTTCACCCCGGGAAGTTAATTAAATACCATTTGGAGGCATTTAATGTTCGAGCAAAAACGGCTGATTTTCGACAAAAGAGATAACACCCCCCCCATTACGTCATGCTTCAAAAATGTGGAAAATGGTCCGTTTTCAAATGTTATATTTTTGAACGTAAGTTCACATTTGTAGGTGGATCATCAGTGTTAGAGCTAAAATTAGCATGTTTAAAGTGATTTTCATGCTTCCAGGGGCTCGGGAAGTGAAATAAATGCCATTTGGAGGCATTTAATGTTCGAGCAAAAACGGCTGATTTTCGACAAAAGAGATAACACCCCCCCATTACGTCATGCTTCAGAAATGTGGAAAATGGTCCGTTTTCAAATGTTTTATTTTTGAACGTCAGTTCACATTTGTAGGTGGATCATCAGTGTTAGAGCTAAAATTAGCATGTTTAAAGTGATTTTCATGCTTCCAGGGGCCCAAAACACAAGATTTATGGAATGGTTAAAAGTGCATGAAAATGGCCAATTTACTCACTCTGAGTTCTCAAAAAGGGTTTCTTCACCCCGGGAAGTTAATTAAATACCATTTGGAGGCATTTAATGTTAGAGCAAAAACGGCTGATTTTCGACAAAAGAGATAACACCCCCCCATTACGTCATGCTTCAGAAATGTGGAAAATGGTCCGTTTTCAAATGTTTTATTTTTGAACGTCAGTTCACATTTGTAGGTGGATCATCAGTGTTAGAGCTAAAATTAGCATGTTTAAAGTGATTTTCATGCTTCCAGGGGCTCGGGAAGTTAATTAAATACCATTTGGAGGCATTTAATGTTCTTGCAAAAACGGCTGATTTTCGACAAAAGAGATAACACCCCCCCATTACGTCATGCTTCAGAAATGTGGAAAATGGTCCGTTTCCAAATGTTTTATTTTTGAACGTCAGATCACATTTGTAGGTGGATCATCAGTGTTAGAGCTAAAATTAGCATGTTTAAAGTGATTTTCATGCTTCCAGGGGCCCAAAACACAAGATTTATGGAATGGTTAAAAGTGCATGAAAATGGCCAATTTACTCACTCTGAGTTCTCAAAAAGGGTTTCTTCACCCCGGGAAGTTAATTAAATACCATTTGGAGGCATTTAATGTTAGAGCAAAAACGGCTGATTTTCGACAAAAGAGATAACACCCCCCCATTACGTCATGCTTCAGAAATGTGGAAAATGGTCCGTTTTCAAATGTTTTATTTTTGAACGTCAGTTCACATTTGTAGGTGGATCATCAGTGTTAGAGCTAACATTAGCATGTTTAAAGTGATTTTCATGCTTCCAGGGGCCCAAAACACAAGATTTATGGAATGGTTAAAAGTGCATGAAAATGGCCAATTTACTCACTCTGAGTTCTCAAAAAGGGTTTCTTCACCCCGGGAAGTTAATTAAATACCATTTGGAGGCATTTAATGTTAGAGCAAAAACGGCTGATTTTCGACAAGAGATAACACCCCCCCATTACGTCATGCTTCAGAAATGTGGAAAATGGTCCGTTTTCAAATGTTTTATTTTTGAACGTCAGTTCACATTTGTAGGTGGATCATCAGTGTTAGAGCTAAAATTAGCATGTTTAAAGTGATTTTCATGCTTCCAGGGGCCCAAAACACAAGATTTATGGAATGGTTAAAAGTGCATGAAAATGGCCAATTTACTCACTCTGAGTTCTCAAAAAGGGTTTCTTCACCCCGGGAAGTTAATTAAATACCATTTGGAGGCATTTAATGTTAGAGCAAAAACGGCTGATTTTCGACAAAAGAGATAACACCCCCCCATTACGTCATGCTTCAGAAATGTGGAAAATGGTCCGTTTTCAAATGTTTTATTTTTGAACGTCAGTTCACATTTGTAGGTGGATCATCAGTGTTAGAGCTAAAATTAGCATGTTTAAAGTGATTTTCATGCTTCCAGGGGCCCAAAACACAAGATTTATGGAATGGTTAAAAGTGCATGAAAATGGCCAATTTACTCACTCTGAGTTCTCAAAAAGGGTTTCTTCACCCCGGGAAGTTAATTAAATACCATTTGGAGGCATTTAATGTTCGAGAAAAAACGGCTGATTTTCGACAAAAGAGATAACACCCCCCCCCATTACGTCATGCTTCAGAAATGTGGAAAATGGTCCGTTTTCAAATGTTTCATTTTTGAACGTCAGTTCACATTTGTAGGTGGATCATCAGTGTTAGAGCTAAAATTAGCATGTTTAAAGTGATTTTCATGCTTCCAGGGGCCCAAAACACAAGATTTATGGAATGGTTAAAAGTGCATGAAAATGGCCAATTTACTCACTCTGAGTTCTCAAAAAGGGTTTCTTCACCCCGGGAAGTTAATTAAATACCATTTGGAGGCATTTAATGTTCGAGCAAAAACGGCTGATTTTCGACAAAAGAGATAACACCCCCCCCATTACGTCATGCTTCAAAAATGTGGAAAATGGTCCGTTTTCAAATGTTATATTTTTGAACGTAAGTTCACATTTGTAGGTGGATCATCAGTGTTAGAGCTAAAATTAGCATGTTTAAAGTGATTTTCATGCTTCCAGGGGCTCGGGAAGTGAAATAAATGCCATTTGGAGGCATTTAATGTTCGAGCAAAAACGGCTGATTTTCGACAAAAGAGATAACACCCCCCCATTACGTCATGCTTCAGAAATGTGGAAAATGGTCCGTTTTCAAATGTTTTATTTTTGAACGTCAGTTCACATTTGTAGGTGGATCATCAGTGTTAGAGCTAAAATTAGCATGTTTAAAGTGATTTTCATGCTTCCAGGGGCCCAAAACACAAGATTTATGGAATGGTTAAAAGTGCATGAAAATGGCCAATTTACTCACTCTGAGTTCTCAAAAAGGGTTTCTTCACCCCGGGAAGTTAATTAAATACCATTTGGAGGCATTTAATGTTAGAGCAAAAACGGCTGATTTTCGACAAAAGAGATAACACCCCCCCATTACGTCATGCTTCAGAAATGTGGAAAATGGTCCGTTTTCAAATGTTTTATTTTTGAACGTCAGTTCACATTTGTAGGTGGATCATCAGTGTTAGAGCTAAAATTAGCATGTTTAAAGTGATTTTCATGCTTCCAGGGGCTCGGGAAGTTAATTAAATACCATTTGGAGGCATTTAATGTTCTTGCAAAAACGGCTGATTTTCGACAAAAGAGATAACACCCCCCCATTACGTCATGCTTCAGAAATGTGGAAAATGGTCCGTTTCCAAATGTTTTATTTTTGAACGTCAGATCACATTTGTAGGTGGATCATCAGTGTTAGAGCTAAAATTAGCATGTTTAAAGTGATTTTCATGCTTCCAGGGGCCCAAAACACAAGATTTATGGAATGGTTAAAAGTGCATGAAAATGGCCAATTTACTCACTCTGAGTTCTCAAAAAGGGTTTCTTCACCCCGGGAAGTTAATTAAATACCATTTGGAGGCATTTAATGTTAGAGCAAAAACGGCTGATTTTCGACAAAAGAGATAACACCCCCCCATTACGTCATGCTTCAGAAATGTGGAAAATGGTCCGTTTTCAAATGTTTTATTTTTGAACGTCAGTTCACATTTGTAGGTGGATCATCAGTGTTAGAGCTAACATTAGCATGTTTAAAGTGATTTTCATGCTTCCAGGGGCCCAAAACACAAGATTTATGGAATGGTTAAAAGTGCATGAAAATGGCCAATTTACTCACTCTGAGTTCTCAAAAAGGGTTTCTTCACCCCGGGAAGTTAATTAAATACCATTTGGAGGCATTTAATGTTAGAGCAAAAACGGCTGATTTTCGACAAGAGATAACACCCCCCCATTACGTCATGCTTCAGAAATGTGGAAAATGGTCCGTTTTCAAATGTTTTATTTTTGAACGTCAGTTCACATTTGTAGGTGGATCATCAGTGTTAGAGCTAAAATTAGCATGTTTAAAGTGATTTTCATGCTTCCAGGGGCCCAAAACACAAGATTTATGGAATGGTTAAAAGTGCATGAAAATGGCCAATTTACTCACTCTGAGTTCTCAAAAAGGGTTTCTTCACCCCGGGAAGTTAATTAAATACCATTTGGAGGCATTTAATGTTAGAGCAAAAACGGCTGATTTTCGACAAAAGAGATAACACCCCCCCATTACGTCATGCTTCAGAAATGTGGAAAATGGTCCGTTTTCAAATGTTTTATTTTTGAACGTCAGTTCACATTTGTAGGTGGATCATCAGTGTTAGAGCTAAAATTAGCATGTTTAAAGTGATTTTCATGCTTCCAGGGGCCCAAAACACAAGATTTATGGAATGGTTAAAAGTGCATGAAAATGGCCAATTTACTCACTCTGAGTTCTCAAAAAGGGTTTCTTCACCCCGGGAAGTTAATTAAATACCATTTGGAGGCATTTAATGTTCGAGAAAAAACGGCTGATTTTCGACAAAAGAGATAACACCCCCCCCCATTACGTCATGCTTCAGAAATGTGGAAAATGGTCCGTTTTCAAATGTTTCATTTTTGAACGTCAGTTCACATTTGTAGGTGGATCATCAGTGTTAGAGCTAAAATTAGCATGTTTAAAGTGATTTTCATGCTTCCAGGGGCCCAAAACACAAGATTTATGGAATGGTTAAAAGTGCATGAAAATGGCCAATTTACTCACTCTGAGTTCTCAAAAAGGGTTTCTTCACCCCGGGAAGTTAATTAAATACCATTTGGAGGCATTTAATGTTCGAGCAAAAACGGCTGATTTTCGACAAAAGAGATAACACCCCCCCCATTACGTCATGCTTCAAAAATGTGGAAAATGGTCCGTTTTCAAATGTTATATTTTTGAACGTAAGTTCACATTTGTAGGTGGATCATCAGTGTTAGAGCTAAAATTAGCATGTTTAAAGTGATTTTCATGCTTCCAGGGGCTCGGGAAGTGAAATAAATGCCATTTGGAGGCATTTAATGTTCGAGCAAAAACGGCTGATTTTCGACAAAAGAGATAACACCCCCCCATTACGTCATGCTTCAGAAATGTGGAAAATGGTCCGTTTTCAAATGTTTTATTTTTGAACGTCAGTTCACATTTGTAGGTGGATCATCAGTGTTAGAGCTAAAATTAGCATGTTTAAAGTGATTTTCATGCTTCCAGGGGCCCAAAACACAAGATTTATGGAATGGTTAAAAGTGCATGAAAATGGCCAATTTACTCACTCTGAGTTCTCAAAAAGGGTTTCTTCACCCCGGGAAGTTAATTAAATACCATTTGGAGGCATTTAATGTTAGAGCAAAAACGGCTGATTTTCGACAAAAGAGATAACACCCCCCCATTACGTCATGCTTCAGAAATGTGGAAAATGGTCCGTTTTCAAATGTTTTATTTTTGAACGTCAGTTCACATTTGTAGGTGGATCATCAGTGTTAGAGCTAAAATTAGCATGTTTAAAGTGATTTTCATGCTTCCAGGGGCTCGGGAAGTTAATTAAATACCATTTGGAGGCATTTAATGTTCTTGCAAAAACGGCTGATTTTCGACAAAAGAGATAACACCCCCCCATTACGTCATGCTTCAGAAATGTGGAAAATGGTCCGTTTCCAAATGTTTTATTTTTGAACGTCAGATCACATTTGTAGGTGGATCATCAGTGTTAGAGCTAAAATTAGCATGTTTAAAGTGATTTTCATGCTTCCAGGGGCCCAAAACACAAGATTTATGGAATGGTTAAAAGTGCATGAAAATGGCCAATTTACTCACTCTGAGTTCTCAAAAAGGGTTTCTTCACCCCGGGAAGTTAATTAAATACCATTTGGAGGCATTTAATGTTAGAGCAAAAACGGCTGATTTTCGACAAAAGAGATAACACCCCCCCATTACGTCATGCTTCAGAAATGTGGAAAATGGTCCGTTTTCAAATGTTTTATTTTTGAACGTCAGTTCACATTTGTAGGTGGATCATCAGTGTTAGAGCTAACATTAGCATGTTTAAAGTGATTTTCATGCTTCCAGGGGCCCAAAACACAAGATTTATGGAATGGTTAAAAGTGCATGAAAATGGCCAATTTACTCACTCTGAGTTCTCAAAAAGGGTTTCTTCACCCCGGGAAGTTAATTAAATACCATTTGGAGGCATTTAATGTTAGAGCAAAAATGGCTGATTTTCGACAAAAGAGATAACACCCCCCCATTACGTCATGCTTCAGAAATGTGGAAAATGGTCCGTTTTCAAATGTTTTATTTTTGAACGTCAGTTCACATTTGTAGGTGGATCATCAGTGTTAGAGCTTAAAATTAGCATGTTTAAAGTGATTTTCATGCT